>NC_063351.1:38028647-38048378 GCF_021869965.1 Rhincodon typus | reverse complement strand
TCAGCTTTCCTGCTCCTCTGATGCTGCTCGGCCTGCTGTGTTCATCCAGCTCCGCACCTTGTTATCTCAGATTCTCCAGCATCTGCAGTTCCTACTGTCTCTGGTTATAAACAGGACCAGGCAGTGGGTCATGGAGAGGGTCATCTTTGCCAATTGTCTGCCCTTTTGCTGTGGTTACATTTGTGCCTGGGCGTCTTTGGAGAAGGAGCACCTCACAGTGTCCATCAATGCTCTCGATGACTTTAGAGTGAGGTGGCACCACATGAGATACCAGTGCTTTATTTCCAACTCCAAATCCGTTCTGATTTAGTTCCCTCCCTACCTTTTTGATGTCAGTATTGCCTTCAAAAGATTAGGTTTACAAATTTTCAATTGGCCACATAAGTGTTTTCCTTCTGGTACAAAAAAAAGAGAAAAAAAATCATAAACTCTGTTCACTAAGGTGTCTTCATTTTCTTTTTCACTGTATAAAATAAAATATGGAATTAACTACAGGTGATTTGAGGAAAATGGAAAGGGCTTATCAATAAAATATAAAGCAGACCCAGAGGGAAAAAAAATTAAAGCAGGCCCAAAGGACACTCTTGTGAAAAAAAAGTCCTACCTGCTCCAGAGGTGTGTAATAATATCTCTGAAAGGTTGATTAATAATATCTAGGATTTGATCCCCATTCCTTGTGACAGAGCCTCAAGGCCTACCTCCTCATTCTAAGTGTAGGAAAAAAAAATCAAGGCACTTTATCCTGCTTCAGCCAAGCATACGCTTTTAGGAAGGAAATGAAAAGAGACTGTAAAGATTTCAATATGATGGAAGGAGCTTTTGGAAGGTTAAATATGGAAAAATATTTCCACCGATTGACATATCAAGAGGAACTATTTTACAATGTGATGGTTGATTTATTGGTTTCTTCACTGCTGTACACTCAGGGTTAAAGATTTTTACTATCAGAGGAAATGTTAAAGCTGAATTGAGTGCACTTCAAGGCCTGAGGTATTAAAGAGGCATTCCAGGTGCATTCTTTCTAAAAGTAAAAGAGCTACTTTCCTGCATAGGTATCCTTCTGTTCAATTTGGTCAACGTGACATTTTAAAAAAAAATGGATTGAGTGATGTCTTTGAACTATACTGGAACCAACAGCTGTATTTGTATGGACCAACATTCTATGTAATTGATAACTATGAATGGCCAGTGATCTAACAAGGTTTGAAAGGTGCAGGTTTTTGTGGTTATGACCTTTGCCCTAAGAAATCTTTGGAGGATTTTGAATGATATATTTGAGGTGGTCTGAACCAGAGAAACAAAAATAAGAAAGGTGGAGTTTCACAATGTAAGAAGTTAACAATTGTGTTTAAAGGATCAACAATATATTAAATTATTAGTGAAGGAGAACGGTCTTTGTTGTTTTGGCATTTTGGGGAGATGTTTGTATTTAATATTCATTCTTGAATATTGCTCATTTAACTTAATCAAATTTGTTTGTTGATTCAGAGAAGATGCTTAAACTTTATAAAAACCGAAAGAACTGCAGATGTTATAAATCAGGAACAAAAACAGAAGTTGCTGGAAAAGCTCAGCAGGTCTGGCAGCATCTGTAAAGGAAGAAAGAGTTAACTTTTCAGGTCCGATGACCCTTAAACTTTAATCTGATCCACGTCTCACCCATGAACCAGTGGGTCATTAAAATGATGCTTGTAAGGGTTTATTTACATTGTATTTCTGGTCCAATCCTTCAGGTACCACCGAACCTAACCTTTCAGCCACATCAAAGACCTTTATATCTTACATTCTAATGACATTGCCAATGTTGTAGAGTAATTTGAACACAGAACTTTGGACAGGCCCAAATGCAGCCAAGCGTACTAAGCAGGCCTGTCAGGAGTCAGCCAGATCTGCTGGGACACCCGATGTGAGTCCACCATATCTGTCAAGAATCAGATGAGTGGCATTTTTGAGGCATTCCTGTGGACCAAGAGGAGCAAGTGGGCCCAGTGGACATTGCTTGGTCTCCCCAATCGCAGCCTCAGCCTAACCCCCTCACTCTCAGTGTCAGCAGCTCCTCATCCTTCTCCAACTCTAATCCATCCCGTCTACCCCACACCCTACAAGGGCCCTCCCTCAACCCTGAGACATTGCTTCAGGTCAAGTCTGTGATGACGTCAACCTCCCATCCAAAAATCGCACCTCTGTCTTCCAATTCTGATGTCCCTCATTTTAAGGCAGAGGTAAATCTGCCAAATACAAGTGAGACCCAAAATGGCCTGAGAGTCAGGCACAGCTCTTTGCAAGGGGCTTCTTAATCTCCCATTCATATGTGTGCAGGTCTCACAGGTTTCTGAGTAAAAGCTGCAACACGACACCAATGAAATCATTGGCCCATGAATTTTGAATGTGAGATAGGCCCCTGCTCTCTGTTGTGGAGGGATTCTTCTTTGTTTATTTTGAGGCAAGTTAAAATCAGGACTTCAGTCTCTCACTGAGACAATATCTTGTCATCTACCTTTTAGAAAGCAGAAGATTCTATCTTGGTACATTTCTGTGAGCTGAAGCATAATGAAGGCTTGACCATTGGGTCTTATAACTCTCTCATGTCAAAAAATGACAACTCTGCTTATAGGAGTGGCCAAAAATATGGAACACAAAGCAAATAGTATAAACATTTAGAAACCATGGTGTTGGTTTTGGTCACCCCAGGTCACAAAGATGGATCAGCAAAAGGTCAAAGGGCAAGGGTGAGGGAAAATGCTTTAATTTATGATCCAATGAGTTATTAGAATAAAGTCTTTCTTAAGACAGTGATGGAAGTTGATCTCTTTATTTTCAACAAGAATTGCAGTAGATAAACATCTGGAACAAAGTGAAAGAGTTGTGTTTTGGGAAAGAGCAGGAGAGCGATAATACAGTTGTGGGATATTTCTGATAGAGACTCATAACACGCATTTGGTGATGAGTCCTGTAAGAAGCCTTGATTTATGACCATGTAAACATACAAAGAAAGAACAACAGTAGGCCACTCAGTCCTTCTATCCTGCTGTACCATTCAATACGATCATTGCTGATGTGATTTTAACCTCCACTCCACATTCTTGCATATTCCTGATAATCGTCCATCGTCTTGATAATCAAGGACCTATCTGTCTCTGCCTTGAAAATATTTACAGATTCTGCATCCACTGTCTTTTGAGGAAAGGAATTCCGTAGGCTCACAATCCTCTGAGAGAAAAGAAATTTCTTCATCTCTGTCTTAAATGGGTGACTCCCTATTTTTAAACTATGGCCTCTTGTTCTAGATTCTCCCGTAAGACCATAAGATATAGGAGCAGAATTAGGCCATTCGGCCCATTGAGTCTGCTCTGCCATTCAATCATAGCTGATGTATTTCTCAAGCCCATTATCTAGCCTTCCTCCTGTAATACTTGACCCCCTTACTAATCAAGAACCTGTCTATCTCTGTCTTTAATAAACTTAATGACTTGGCCTCCAGAACCCTCTGCGGCAATGAGTTCTGCAGAATCACCACCATTTGCTGAAGAAATTCCTCCTCATCTCAGTTCTAAAGGATCATTCCTTCACTCTGAGGCTGTGCCCTCAGGTCCTAGTCTCTCTTACTGGTAGAAACATCTTCTTTAGCTCCACTCTATCTGGGCCTCTCAGTATTCTGTAAGTTTCAATGAGATTCCACCTCATCCTTCTAAACTCCATCGAGTACAGACTCAGAATTCGCAACTGCTCCTCATACGACAAGCCCTTCATCTGTGGGATCATTCCTGTAAACCTCCTCTGGACCCCTCCAAAGCCAACACATCCTTTCTTAGATACAGGGCCCAAGACCACTCACAATATTCCAAATGTGGTCTGACCAGAGCCTTATTCAGCCTCAGCAATATATTTCTGCTCTTATATTCTAGTCCCCTCAAAATGAATGCTAACATTGCATTTTCCTTCCTAACTGCCACCTGAACCTGTATGTTAATCGTAATAGAAGCCTGAACTAGGGCTCCCAAGTCCCTTTCTGCTTCAGATTTCCGAAACCTTTCCCCATTTAGAAAATTGTCTACATTTCTATTCTTCCCAAAGTGCATAACCTCACACTTTCCCACATTATGTTCCAACTGCCACTTCTTTATCCACTCTCCTAGGCTGCCCATGTCCTTCTGCAGTCTCCCTGCTTCCTCAACATTAACCTGTCTCTCCACTTATCCTTGTGTCGCCTGCAAACTTTGCAACAATGCCCTCATTTTCCTGAACCAGATCATTAATGTATAACGTAAATAGTTGTGGTCACAACATGGACACCTACAAAACTCTACTAGTCACCACTGCCATTTTGAAAAAAAACCATTTATGCCCAACTCTCTGTCTCCTGCCAGTCAACCAGTCGTCTACTCATGCCAGTACCTTGTTGCAAAGACCATGGGCTCTAATCTCATTTTGCATGTCTGGCAACTTGTCAAAGGCCTTCTGGAAATCCAAGTAGATCACGTCCCTCTGGATCTCTTTAATCTCACTTGCTCATAACCTTCTCAATGAATCCTAGCAGATTTGTCAGGCATTAGCTAATCTTGACAAAGCCATGCTGACCCTGCCCTATGCACTTCCAAGTACTCCGCAATCTCGTCGTTAATAACGGACTCTAAATTCTTACCAATGACCAAGGTCAGGCTAACCAGCCCATAGCTCATTTTCTTCTGCCTCCCTCCCTTCTTAAACAGGGGTGATACATTTGCCAGTTTCCAGTCCTCTGACTGACACTCTGATTCCTGAAAGGTTACTACCAATGCCTCTCCCACAAGAGGAAACATCCTTTCAGCGTTCACCCAGTCAACGCCCCCTCAAGATATTAGGTGTTTCAATCAAGTTACCTCTGATTCTTCTGAATTCCAGAGAATATAAACCTAACATGTAGTCTTTCCTCATAAGGCAATCCATTCATTCCAAGATAGTAGGAACTGCAGATGCTGGAGAATCCGAGACAACAAGGTGCAGGGCTGGATGAACACAGCAGGCCAAGCAGCATCATAGGAGCAGAAAGGCTGACGTTTTGGGCCTAGACCCTTCATCAGAAAAGGGGGAGGGGAAGGGGGTTCTGAAATAAATAGGGAGAGAGTGGGAGGCGGATAGAAGATGGATAGAGGAGAGGATAGGTGGAGAGGAAACAAACAGGTCGAAGAGGCGGAGATGGGGCCAGTAAAGGTGAGTGTAGGTGGGGAGTAGGGAGGGGATAGGTCAGCCCAGGGAGGACGGACAGGTCAAGGGGGCGGGATGAGGTTAGTCGGTAGGAGATGGGGCTGCGGCTTGAGGTGGGAGGAGAGGATAGGTGGGAGGAAGAACAGGTTAGGGAGGCAGGGACGAGCTGGACTGGTTTTGGGATGCGGTAGTGGGAGGGGAGATTTTGAAGCTTGTGAAATCCACATTGATACCATTGGGCTGCAGGGTTCCCAGGCGGAATATGAGTTGCTGTTCCTGCAACCTTCGGGTGGCATCGTTGTGGCACTGCAGGAGGCCCAGGATGGACATGTCATCTGAGGAATGGGAGGGGGAGTTTTATTGCGAACCGAGCGTAGGTGTTCTGCAAAGCGGTCTCCGAGCCTCCGCTTGGTTTCCCCGATTTATTGCGAACCGAGCGTAGGTGTTCTGCAAAGCGGTAAGTCTTGTTTATGATTTATTTCACATTAGAACAGTGTAAAACAGTGTAACTGACTGTAAGCAACATTACATGATGTAAGTTCCAAGTATTTTATAATCTTTGGGAACCCCCTCCTCCAGCCATTTATTCCACTGATATAGCTGAAGCTGATGGATCTCTGTTGTGGTAATATTTGTTCTTGGAACAATATTTGAAGTGAAATTTTGCTTCATACACTAAATATAAATTGCGACTCTTTACATCTCTAAATATTTGTGTCTGATTAGCAGAGGTGCACAGGGTAGCAATATTTATGGAAATAAGCTCCTATTTTTCCTGCAGACTCAAACACAAACAATAAATATTTAAACCCTGAACAATACATTGATTCCTGGAATACTTCATGGTAAGGTGGAACAGCATATATCAGGGTATAATGCTTTTAATATCAAGATAAAACAGCTGGTTGTCAGCTCCTCAGAGATATTCATAATGTCGAGTGCCAGAGGCATGAAATGCATAAAGAAATGGAACACGAGTCCACAGCAATCCCATGTCACCATGGAAGATATTCCGTGGCCATGGGAACAGAGGTAAAGCTGCTCTGGACTATTAGTCCCATAATAACTTTCATCACATTTATTACATATTAATTCCAGAACTGCGCTTTTTAAATGTTTTATTTTTCCACTCTAAAGACAACAATGGATTAAAAGCGAAATGAAAGTCTTTTTTTTCCACTGGGGGCTACAGATTTTTATATCCTTCCTTCTAATAATCTGTATGCAAGGAGGATTTAATGGAAATGGTAACTGGAAACTATTATACACAAAGCAACAACTAGGCCCAACTGGCTTGAATCAGGCATTGAACAGTTGAATTCTGTGAAGTCACTTTTGTCATATTTGAAAGCAGAATGATGTATGGCTGCATGCAATTTATTTGATGTAGGATGGTTGGCCATCATATGTTATTTCAATCTTGCCACATTCCGAAATAAAATTGGTGAAGTGGTTGGGTCAGCACGACTGACCTTGTTGTAATTGCACCTTGCAATCAAAAAGCATCGGGTTCAAACCCTATGCAAGGAGTTGAACACATCCGAGCACCAGTTCAACAGACTGCTCGTTCTACATCACTGCATCCTGGGATACTGCAGGTCCACCTAGCTCATATGGTAGCAATCCTGACTGAGTCTGACAGCGATGAGCTCTACTCACACTCCAACACCAAGACTTTTCCATTGGGTTTCAGGACATCGGGGGCTTGGGGAGAAGTGGCAGGAGCCAGACTAATGGAGCTAGTTTCTCACAGTAACCTATCAATTGCCTCCCTCCCCACATTCAGTCTGCATTTCAGGTTGGCCCTGGAAATCATCCTCAGCAGCAGGAAAATGTCGGAGAACCATCCCAACATGCAACTCCTCCTACTCCTCCATTTTCCCCGCTTCCAACCCCTAAAAAAACTTCAATCCTAAGGGATTTCAGCACATAATCTAGACTTACACCTCAGCGCAATGTTGAAGGGAGAGATCCATTTGAGACATGTTCAATTTTTTAGTCCAGGTGGACATTAAGATCTACGACAAATCCATAGAAAAGTAGAGTTTGTTCCGGTCAACACCATCAGGAGGACAGTGTGAGCAAGTTGGGGTGTACACTCATTGGAACTTAGAGGATCTTAGGTGATCTTATTAAAACATTTAAGAGGACTCGGGGGTTGATGCTGTGATGATACTTCCACCCATGAGGGGAGTCAAGATCTAGAGGCACAGTTTAAAAATGAGGAGTCTCCGATTCAAGATAGAGCTAAGCAGGATTTTTGTTCACCAGAAGTTGTTAGATCTTGAAATTCACTTCTCCAGAGAACAATGGAGGTAGGATCATTAAATACTTTCAAAGCTGAGTTTCATAGATTTTTGATTGAGATGGGAGTCAGGAGTTATGGGGGGGATCAGGCAGAAAAGTGGAGTTAAGACCACAGACAGATCAACCAAGAATGATAGGCCAAGCACGAAGGGTCCAATGGGCTACATCTATCCCTATTTGTTACGACCCACTATGATTCTGTACCTAGGTACCTTTGTACCTAACATGGCACTGTAATTGGCGACTAGTAAACTTTTCACTGTAGTCTTGTGAGTACATGTGACAATAAACCTAATTCAACTCAGATCGGGAAACCTCTGTCCACTTGATTCTGTTCTGAGCAAAATATTTGAGCAGTCACTTTTTAGTAATTTATTGGGAGTGATGCTTTAGTTGAATTTTGATTTTAGTTTACAGCAAGGCTGTGTCTCTTTAGGAACCCAGATTCTGTGAACTTAGGCACTGCCCAAGTCATGTCAGCCCTTGTCCTGTTGATAGCCAGCCCGGCTTGCTGTCTAGTCTGTATCCTCAGAAGTGAGAGATGAGAAAGATTCCATCAATTACAGTCAGGCATGTGTGCACTTGTCACTTGTAGCCTCTTACACAGTGCAACCTGCCTTAAAGACCACCTGTGCACAATGAGTACCTGTCAGTGCCAACAGTAACAGATTCAGAGATAGTAGGAACTGCAGATGCTGGAGAATCTGAGACAACAAGGCATAGAGCTGGATGAACACAGCAGACCAAGCAGCCTGATTCAGATTCAGACTTGCACTGACATTAGAAGACCCCCATCTATAAATACCATCTGAACCAGAACTTTGCTCTGTAATAAGAGCTTCTCATGAAACATGACAAGCTCAGGGAACAGCAGGGATGAGGGGTTGTTTGTGTTGCTTCTAGGTGTCATATTTGATATATAAAGCAACAACTTTGGTGCTGGAAAATGAAAACACGAGCAAAAAATATTAGCTCATTCAGCATCTGCCACACAAAGTCAGCAGTAATCTTTGCATAATGTTAAATACAATATCAAAATAAAGGCACACATGAAGAACTGATGGAATGGAAAGGGGAACATTCAGTGTTAGAAAAAAGGCAAGTGGACTTATCAATTTGATGCTAGAGGTCAGGGAAGTCTTGCAGAACAGGGCCAGTGCATGGTACCACCTCTTTATTTTTGGAGTAGGAGAGCAATATGATATTGGAGGTGAACTTTCACATCAGTCCCTTCCCAGTTTTTATGTTGATACCTCCAAATTATAACATTACACCTAAATCATGAAACTACTTCTCTCCATTAGCTGCTTCTTGCCTTGTTGTATATTCTCAGTAATGTCTGTTTTTATGTGTTGTTTGGCATTTTAAATTGGAGGCAGTTTACCTGAACAGTCACTGCATTTTTATATCGGTGCTACATGGTCAATGGTTCAAGTGATAAACATAATTGTATGAGACTATTATGCCCACAATGGTAAGGGAGGCATTAACCATCCAAAAGAAAAGGTTCATAACTGTGTTAAAATGGCATTCAGAAGAATGCTCCAGAAACATACTAAGGAAAATTGGGAAGTAGGGTGATATAAGGAACAGAGTGCTTTGTGAACTGACGCTAAACTGGAGAGTTGGTGCAAGAGGAATCTTCCAATAGGTATTTCTCAGTTTGACTCTGACTTAAAACTACAACAGAAGCTGCAATCTAATTATACATTGTGTTGACAGAAACTGCTTGTCTACAGCAGTTAATTGTCAATCAATTGAATGTGGTAGCTTGATTAAGTTCTAGGTCTTTTTTATTTAACCTATTTTTCTAATCAACCTGTTCAGAGATGCTAATACACAACTCAACAGCAGGTGGGACTTGAACCAGGGGTAGGGATGCTATCACTTCATCACAAGAGAGGCTTCCGATTAAGAGCTATTACTATGCTACTTGTAATTTAAGTTTGAGTGGAAGAACTCAGTTTTAAGCCCCACCCCAGGACTTGATGGAAGGTACAAGTGTGAGTTACCACAATATTGTCAGAGTGCACTGTGTAAAATATCACCACCATAGGGACTCTATATAAATGGGCAGAATGCTTCACAGACAAATTGCCAAGTCTGGAATTTGATGCAGTTGTTTTGTCCCCAGTAGCTTGTGAGTGTTTTTCTTTTGTCTTCACACTGGGAGATTGTGTCGACACTGCCAGCTGTAATTAGTCACCAGTTAAATAATTAAATAAGTAAACAATCTGTGGTGAGATGGCCATGGCTCCAACATGTAAAAATCTGTGGAACCTCTTAACAGGAATATTGACAGCAAGAATCTGCAGCCTGAATAACACTGGTTCAGAAAAACTGGATTGGAGTCTGTGCTGTAGCCATTGAGGGGCATTAGGAAGGTGACAACTACCTGGATCTTTTCTTCCAGGAGGAAATCGCAGCCTCTTAGGATTAATGGTCAGGGAAAGGAGCTTATAAGTGGGAGTCAGGCAGCTTAGGGATCCAGCAGATAGTGACGAAGGAGCCTCAGCTCTTGATTTTAACCAACAATTATTTGTGAGAGTGAGAACAAACATGGCAGATTGGATCAAGAAACTGGGACCATGTTGCAGGCTGTCATTACAGTGGGCAGAGTGAAAAGGAATGCTGTACTAATAGGGGACAGTACAGTCAGGGGAATAAATACTGCAGCCATGAACTGGAATCTCCCAACATTGTGTTGTCTACCCCGTGCCAAGATTAAATACCTCTTTTCACAGGCTGGAGACAAACTAAGTGGAAGGGAAGGATACAGTTGCCACAGTCCACGAATTAAATCAGAATGATTTTCTGTTGAGAGTGTTTGAGGGGTTAGGTCTAAATTAGAATGCAAAATCTCAAAGCTAGCATTCTCTGAATTGTTACCTGAGCCATATGCCAATGAACATCAGGTCAAGCAGACGAGAACATTCAATTTGTGACCTCAAAGGATGGTGCAGGAAGAAAGGATTTGGGAATGCGGAGATGCTCAAAATCAGCCCCAATTGTATTTGAATGATGCAGTATCTCAATGCGTCAAATGGTCTTCCTCTCCTAACTCTAAAGTCCTTACCTAGGTTTACCTACTTGTATCATCTAGCGGTTTGTAGGCAATAGATTTCATTTAAAAAGATATTTATTTTCCTAAACAGGAGAAAATATGTTTGTTCTTCCATCTCACTGAAGTGACGGAGAGATTATTTTGCTGTTAAATATATCCCATCTGTCTTTACATTGTTTGTAAGGAGCATTGACGCATGACCGGAACATTAATATGATGTGTTCCACTGCATTTATACCTAAATTTTAATATAAAATTGCTTTCAACAGTTATATTATATATACCACTATCAAAATACACTGCATTTCATTATCTCGGAACAACTGATTATATAACTGACATTCTGACTGTTAAGTAGCTAATTCATTGTGAGCTAATAGCTTGAAAATTACATTATGACATTATTGTCTGAATATTTATACAAAATTCCTCTGGCCACTGTCTTTATGGGGGTATTAACCCATTTATTGAAATTCAAGGGAGACTTAATCCCTCTATCAAATTGGGGGGAGAGGAGATTTTAAGGTGTAGTTAATGGCTTGGCCTATAAGTGTTCTCTGGCTAATTTCCAATCAAATTTATTTTTCTTTTCTCCAAAGTCTGTAAACTGAAGTTTTTAACATTCTATAACAGAAATGCTAGAAAATTAGATGAACAAGTAGAATATTAATAGTTCTAAGATGGCACCCTAACTGGCAACTTGTAAACTTTTCACTATAGTCTTGTGAGTACATGTAACAATAAACCTAATTCAACTCAAGTGGGAAAAACCTCTGTCCATTTGATTCTGTTCTGAGCAAAATATTTGAGCAGTCACTTTATAGTAATTTATTGGAAGTGATGCTTTGGTTGAATTTTGTTTTTAGTTTACAACAAGGCTCTGTCTCTTTAGGAACCCAGATTCTGTGAACTTAGGCACTGCCCAAGTCATGTCAGCCCTTGTCCTGTTGATAGCCAGCCCAGAACAAGTAGAATCTTGATAGTTCTAAAACAGCGAAGGTTCGAGGATGCCCAGACCTTATCTAACAGTTCCATACCATCGTTTGGACAGGCCTCATCTCATCAAAACACAGGACTTAACCAAACTCCCAGCCAGATTTGATACTGTGACTTTTCACAGAGGGGGAAATAACTTCTTGAGCTCAAGGCACAGCAGAAATATCCAAGAAGTCCTGGTGATTTGATATTGGCAAGTTAGGAAAGTCATAGAAGAATAAACCTTCTCAAGCTATCCTTATCAGTCAGGCAACAATTTAATAAAGTACATGTGGGCCCAGGAGAATTGGTAAGTTGTGGTGCTGAATTGTGCTAAACAGGAAGCTTCTTGGCTCAATGCCCACATGATGCTGAGTTAACTTACCTTACCCAAGGCAACCTAAGCCAACAAGTTAAGGAATGGGAAAATTATCCAGCTCCCCAAATTACAATTCACATTTCATAACTCCTGCTGAACATTGATCAAATCTTTTTATGATGTTTTCTATCATGCTGCCAACACTCATAGTAATTCATTCCAAAGTCAACCATCTATCTTGCCAATATCCTCTTATCTCCTGTAAGATATTTCTATGTTAATAAACATAAATTATTCCAGGTTCTGAGAACTTTTCTATTTCCTTTCTTGAAATATCATAGGGCTCCTGTTCAACTACTTGCTTGCATCATTTGCTCTATATAGGTACAGCCAGCCCCAGCTGCTACCAGAACAAGCTATCAAGATGCTGCAAATATCTATAGAACCTGACTGCAGTATGAAGGAGTATGTTCCCAAGAGGAAAGGACATAATTGGGTGTGGAGGAAGAACATCATTTCCTGTACTCTGATTTCTTTGATCACTCAAGATGAATTTATACATTCATTTACATGAAGCAGTTACATGAATCCCAATTCAGGAAGTCACAGTGACAGTATTGGGGCAGTCTCTCGGTAGTTATTGTGGGGTAAGGTCTTTACTTGCGTTGCTCAGACAACATTGCAGACCCTTGTATTACGCATTCACCCTGAGTCGCGGTGTGGCTTCAGAGCTGGCAGTCAACGTGATTTTCTTGCCTCGGCGGTTGTAGGAAACGTGCAATGAACAAGGAAGACTATGCTACATTATTTTTCAAGACCTCACCCAGGCCTAGATTTGTATAGCAGAGACAAGGTCTTCAAAGTGCTGTGGAAAACAGGCTGCCTGTCTGCACTCACAAGAACATGAACAATTTTGGGTATTATATTGCAACAACTTCAAATGCTTTCAAGGTCAACAGCAGAGTTAAGGCGGGCTGTATCCTCCCATTCTCTGTTCTGCTCTCAGACTCTTTCAGCAACTAAAAACAGGGTCTCCTCCTGCATAGCAAGCTGTCCAACTTGACAAGACTGTGCAACAAAACCAAACAGTCCTAGACTGCCACATTGACATGGAACATGGAAATCCAGAAATTGTTGTAATTCATGAGCACCTCCGGCTCATTGCACACTGCAATCAAGTAGGAATCTCTGAGCAGGTCAGACCTTGCCCTTTCCACCTTTATTTGGAGGATAAAAATGCTTGAAAAAGTTATGTTATGGCCGCTGTAGAGATCCATAGTCTTTAAAAAGATATTTGAATCCCCAAGGGACAGATTTAAAGAAATGCATGTCAAGATTGCACATTTTATTGTAGCAACAAAACTAAAGGCAGCATCAACTAAACTTCAATGAAAGTGAAGTACTGTGGATGTTGGAGATCTTGAAATAAAAACAGTAAGTGCTGGCAAAACTCAACAGCTCTCGCAGCTTCTGTGAAGAGAGAAACAGAGTTAGCGTTTTGAGTCCAACGTCACTCTTCTTTGGAACTTTTCATGTCTCTGTCTGCAGATGGGATACTTGCCTTTATTGGTTAAGACAAAGAACAAAGGAGCAGGGAGGTTATGTCAAAACTGTATAAAATTCTGGTTAGAACACAACTGAAATATTATGTGCTGTTCTAGTCACCACATTATAGGAAGGATATGATCGCACTGTAGAAGGTGCATAGGAGATATATACCAGGATGCTGCCTGAACTGGAGGGTCTGAGCTCTGGGAAAGATTAGATAGGCAGGTGTTCTTTTCCTTGGTCAATGAAGGTTGAGAGCGGACCTGACAGAGGTGCCTAAGATTATGAGCAGCAGAATAGGGTTGAATTTTTTCCATTAGTAGAGAGGTCAATAGCCAGACTAAGAGGAGACTTGAGGAGAATTGTTTTCACTCAGGGGGTGGTGAGAATCTGGAACTCATTGAAAGGATGTTTGAGTAAGAAATGCTCATAATATTTATGTGATATTTAGATACTCATTGTGTTGACATAGCTCCAGGGCTAAGGTCCAAAACCCAGAAAATGGAATTAGTGTAATCAGATCTTTCCTAACTGGCGTGGTCACAATGGGCTGAATGGTCTCTTCCTGTGCTTTAAATGTTTATAAGGTTGCCTTAGCTCAAAATGAAGTGGAAGGGTTAGTCAGCGTAGTCTGGTGAACTACAATGACTAAGATGTTCCACTGAACAGAAAGCTGCTGCTCAAATATTGACATAGTATTCGTTAGAAAAGAAACTCAGTCATAGATATACTCAGTGACAGAACATAAACTATCATATGGGGCGTAAAGGAATATCAAAGATTCACAACATTCTGGGGGAAGGAATTTCCCTTCATCACAGTCTTAAATGATTAATATTTTATCCCGAAATCAAGGCCCCATGTTCTCAGCCAAAGAACAATCCCTAAGCAAGAGATTTTGTCAAAACCCTTCAAAGCTTTGCACATTACAATTACATCACCTTTTGTTCTCCTAGCCTCCAAAATGTATCAGTCCAATTTACCCAGCCATTCACCATGGTCAACCTTTTTCACTCCAGGAACCAATCTACTCAAAGTTCACTGTACCACTTCCAATCAACTATATGCCCTTTTAGAGATGGAAACTGAAACTGTCCACTGTACTCCAGATAATAGAACTTGCCAGAGCAGGAATGTTGACAACTGGACCAGGAGAATTACATGGTAGTATTCCCATCAAATTCCTCGTATCAGGAACACTGCTCTCAATCAAACTGGGTGTTGGAACAGCCCCACACAGGGCTCCTGTCTACCTACAATGGGATGTCAATTCAACTCATTAATGAAACATTTAAACCATAGAATCCCTACAATGTGGAAACAGGTCATTCGGCCCAACGAGTCCTTCCGAAGAGCATCCCACTCAGACTCATCCCCCTACCCTATCCCTGTAGCCCTGCATTTCCCATGGCTAACGCACCTAACCTACACGTCCCTGAACACTATGGGTAATTTCCCATGGCCAATCCACCTAGCCTGCACATCTTAGGACTATGGGAGGAAAGCAGAGCACCCGGAGGAAACCCACGCAGACACGGGGAGAACGTGCAAACTCCACACAGACAGTCACCCGAGGGTGGAATCGAACCTGGGTCCCTGGCGCTCTGAGGCAGCTAACCACCAAGCCACCATGCCACATTCATTTAGGAATGATTATCCCTGAGCCCACCAGAATTTAGTTGTGGTTCCGGAATTTAATGGGCCAACACATCTCTCCCCTGTCTCCCGAAGGCCATCCAGCAAACCCTGTTGTGTAGGCCTTTGCTTTTATGTGGGATGTCAGGTCCCTCACTGTCAAGCACACATAGCCCAGTCAAGGGATTTTGTTTTGGGAAGGGGTGCCACTGGAACCCCACCCTCTCCTTGCCTCAAAATCCCCTTTTTCCCTCCCCTGGAGAGGTCCCTCCCAGACACTATCCCGCCCTTCTCCACTGTGTCTACGGATTTCATGACAATCCTTGAACTGGGCCTCAGAGCATGACTATCATTCCCGGTGGAGAGCTGCCAGCTTCTGATTGGTCAGAGGGCACTTAAATAACATTGAGCTTCCTGCCTCCCATGGTAGCAAGTTTTCCAACCAATCAGGGAGACCCCCATCACCAGCAGTATATCCCGGCCATGTTCTCACTAAGTGCTTTACTATTGCAACACAATTTTACTTTTTTCTGCTCCCATCTGCTTGCAATAAAAGCAATGTGCCATTCACCTTCCAATTTTTTTTTGTATATCTGTGTGGTAAGTTTCTGCATTTCTACACAAGTAAACCCACGTCTGTCAGCACATCAACATTTAAAGGTTCCTCCTTTTCCATTCTTGCCACCAGAGTGAATAATCTCACTCTTCCCCATATTTTACCCTCAGTCTTCCCATATTGTACTCTAACTGCTACCTTGCTGCTCACTCACATAGCCTGCCTATTCTTCTTTGCAGCCTCTTAGTGTCCCTCTCAGCGTACATCCCCACATAGCTTCATAAAGTCAGCAAACTCAGGTACATTATTCTTTGTCTCTGTATCTGTGTCTATTTATATGTTGTAAATACCTGAGGTGCCAGCACTGAACTTTACAGCACTATTACAACCTTCCAACTTGAGATTGCCTACTTATTCCTACTTTCTGCTTCCTGTGTGTTAACTAATCTTCTTTGAATGTTTATAATACCCCATGATTGGTGGATTGGCCATGGGAAATTACCCATAGTGTTCAGGGAAATACAAATATACTGCATTTCTGGCTCTCCTTTATCTTTTATATTGGTTGCATCCTAAAATAAATTTGTCAAACATTGTTTCATTTTGTAAAATCATGTTGAATTTGTTTAATTAAACAATGATTTTCTAAATACATTGTTAAGACTTCTTTAATGACAGATCCCATCATTTTCTTCCAAAGACTGGTGTCAGGCTAACAGGCTTCGAGCTCTGTTTTCTCTCTCCTTCCTTTGTCGAATAGTGGTATTACATTTGCTAACTTCATTCTGCAGGGACTGATTTGAATCTAGACAATTTTGGAAAATTATAATCACTGCATCCACTATATTTGCACTTACCTCTTTTAGGATGTAGGTCATCAGGTCCTGGGGATTTGTTAGATTTCTGTTTCTTTCTCCAATAATTTTTTCTACTTATTTTAATCGCTTTAAGTTATCTGTCCGTGGTTACTCTCTATATCTGGTATATCATTTGTCTTCTACATTTAAGACAGACTCAAAATATTTGTTTAATGTCTCTGCCATTTTCTTCATTCCCATTATAAATTCTCCTGTCTCTTCCTTTTAGAGACCTACATCTATTTCTGATACTCTCTGTTTTATTAACTTGTTGAAGCTCTTATAATGTTATTATATCCCAGCTAGTTTGCTCTCATTATCTTTTTCTAATCAAAATTTTGGTTGTCCTTTACTGGTTTCTAGCACAATCCTGTCTCGCTACTAACTGTTTGCAACATCATAAATATTTTCTTTACATCTAATACTTGAGCATATTTTGCTCAAACTTTATTATTAAAGTTCAAGTGTATTCAGATCATTTTTTTTCCTGGAAGGTTGATTACAATGAGATGACTAAGTAACTGCATCACGGCATAATAGAAGATCTATAATGGTTTTATTCCTAATTTGTTCCACAAAGTATATTTCCTATAAACTGTTACTAAAGAAATCTACAAACTCATTTTCCAGTCTGCCTTCAACAATTTGACCAATCCAATCTGTGAGAAGATTCAGTTCCCCATCATTATTGCAATGCCTTTTTTTACAAGCCCCAATTATTTCATGCTTAAAAAAGGACTTCCTCCAGACCCTTCTTATTCCTAATTTCCATATATACTGATTCTGCTTCCTGATCTTCCAGGCCAGAATCTTTTCTTACTACTGTCCTTGTGTCATTCTTTAGTATCAAGTCTAATCCTCCTCTTGTGTTTCCCAGCCTTTGTCACCTTGCAACCACATCTCGGTCATAGTGATTAGATCAAACCCATTTTGCTCAATTTGTGTCATTCCTTCATTTGTACTATTACAAATACTTCATTCACTTTACTTTTAAGTCGCCTTTTATTTTTATCATTATTCTTTGCATGCACCTTATTTACTGATGCACCACTCCCACTGAAGTCTTCCTATTCCAGCTATTGCTTTCCTCCCTTCTGCTCCATTCAATGTTATCTATTCACAAGTGACGAACCTTTCTCTTTAAGGTAGCAACATGGAGGAATTTCTTTTCTCAGAGGATAGTGGAGCTGTGGGATTCTTGGTTGTTAAGTATGTTTAAGGCTGAGAGAGTCAGATTTTTAATCAGCAAAGGAATCAAGGACTTTAGGGAAAATTTACGAAAGTGGAGTTGAGGATTATCAAATCAGCCACAATCTCATTTGAATGGTGGAGCAGGCTCAATGACCTGCTTCTGTTGTAATGATCTTATGATCACTTCACCTGACACTTCCTCCCACTCTGTTAGTCCTCTTCATTGCCCCACTTACACAATTTGCCTGGACAATGATGCCAGCCCAGTAAAAATGAAGCCCATCCTAATGGACCAGCTCTAATATTCATCACCCTGTTACTGGGCCGTATCTGCATTCAAGGTTAGATGGTGAAGTTATTTCTTCCTGACACTTCCATGAGGTCTGTTCTTGCAAGGCAGGTGTCTTCAAATGATTCCTACATGTGGGTGAGTTGTGTATGGTTATACTGTGCACTAGCAACTTGCCTCCAATATACAATATCATCCACAGACCATCCTTAGGCTGACCTTAGGTATCCCTTTAGGCACATTTGGCATCTCACTGTCATATTGCATTGCCCGAAATTGTGCCCTATTGATTTTCTGGTGCCTTGTCTTTACCGAACGAGAATTAAAATGTTCGGAGTGAAACAGGAAGTATGATAACTGTATTAAATTGAAGCAAAATCAATCAAAATAGGAGCAAGAACAAAGGCATAAATCCATATGCCTGAACAAATGTAAATCGCCCTTAACTTCAGTTCTAGAGGATGCAGGGTCTAAATGATTAATTGCACATGGTACTAACTATATGTACAAAGCAATTAAAGGAACACATTTGCACTATCTATTAAACATCTCTCCAGTGGCCAAATGGTTCAGCAGCTCTAACCAGATGCCTGAGCTTTAATGTTCGATTGCTGCCTGTCCTTTGAGGGATGCCTGTCAAAGTTGCGACTGGAATATTTAAATTTCAGCTGAGCTACATTGGCATATCCAGACTGGATGGGGGGGATATATATAGATATAGCTAATTCCTCTCATGTCCTCAGAAATGCTGAAAACCCTTCTCCGATAAAAAAAAATGTATTTGATCATAACACTGCCAAATTGCTCACAGCAATTGGCTTAATAAACTAAAGGTAGAAAGAACGATCAGGTAATTTATTTGTCTTTTTTGGCATCGGTACAGAGGTGAATATTCTCCGTTTTCTGCTCCTCTCCAAACAGTGCCACTGAACAATTTACATGCACTTGGATGGGCAGACAGCAGCTCCATTTAGCATCTGATGTGACAATCACCACCTCTAGCAATGCAACCTTCTCCCAGGGTAACATGCATCAAAGTGTCAGCCTTGATTAGGTGCTCAAACCCTGAAGTTGGAACAAACATATAAGGGTAATGAGGAGGAAGATATTGTTGCCTATAACTGCGACTCCTATCAGCTGACCAGGGAGCAGCTGTGTGGATTTCAACCGGCAAAAATAAATTCCAGTTAAAGTTCGTCACACGGAAGTGATGAGTGGTCAAAGGAGCCAATCTCGCAGAACCAGAGGGAATAGATGAAAATGCAGCTGCTGGTAGCTGACTTCAATACAAGTCCAACAGGCCCTTCTTTTCTTTCTGGTACACCTTGCCAAATGCACAAATTAAAAAGAGAAGCACGAGCCTCACATCCAACGCAGGTGGGCAGGAGGCGCTGCCAAGACTTTGTAGGAAATGCCTGCCAGATAACAATGAGCCAAACCTTTTGTATTTACCCATGTATGATTTATATCCAAATTGTGCAAAAATGTGATTTTTCTTCAGGACTCGTCATTCTCCTCTGTTTTCATTTTATAAACTGAAAAGGCCCAAGACACTGTAAGATGCTGCAGCAACTGTAATGCTGATGGGCTGTGTGATGAGCATCTTGGAGCATGTGTCCTTACCAAGGGAAATACTTTTCATTGGGTTACCCTAATCTAAACATCTGGAGATGTTCCTACACTCTTGGGGGCTTTTAACCAAAATCATACCACAGAATCCCCAAAGACATTCCAAGGCTAA
This sequence comes from Rhincodon typus, assembly GCF_021869965.1. Classification (NCBI taxonomy): domain Eukaryota; kingdom Metazoa; phylum Chordata; class Chondrichthyes; order Orectolobiformes; family Rhincodontidae; genus Rhincodon; species Rhincodon typus. The sequence continues at coordinate 38,028,712 of NC_063351.1, read as the reverse complement.
GCATATTTATCTATTTCAGTTTTGCTAAACAGGTGGACTTGAGTTTTCAAATGGTGCTTCACCTG
>NC_063351.1:38023603-38028147 GCF_021869965.1 Rhincodon typus | reverse complement strand
GCCAGAACATCCTTAGTCACATAAGTATTCCAAAACTGCACACAAGGCTCCAGGTGTGGTCCAACTAAGACCCTGTACAATTTCAGCAAGTCATCCCTGTTTCTGTTCTCAAATCCTCTCGCTATGAAGACCAACCTGGCATTTGCCGCCTTCATTTCCTGCTGCTACCTACATGCTTACGTTGAGTGACTTGTGTCCAAGGACAAACAGGTCTCAGTTCTCGTTTCTCATTTCCCTTTTCTAAATCCAAGCTGACTGACTCTGACTTTGTCTAATCCTGTTACTGTTTTCCAGTGTTGGGCTAACCGATCTATAAGTCCATGTTTTCTCTCTACCTTCTTTTTTACATAGTGGGCTTACATTTGCTCCCCTCCAATCCATGGGAACTGTTCCAGAGTCTATAGCATTATGAAAGATGACCATTAATTTCCTCAATTTAGATTCAAGCCCCTAGTTTCAGAATGCATCCACTATCTCTCCTGCCACTTTGTTAACTACTCTGGGGTGTATATTATGAGGTGCTGGGATTTGTTGGCTTTTAACCCCATCAATTTCCCCAACATTATTTCCCTACTAATACTGATTTCCTCACTTCCTCCCTGTCATGTGATCCCCAGCATTTTAGTGATATTATTTATGTCATCATTTGTGATGACAGAACCAAAATATGTAGTTAATTGGTCCATCCATCGCTTTATTCCACATTGTAACTTCCCCTGTTTCTGATCGTAAGGAACTTGTTTTCATTACTTTTTTTCTCCCTTCATATCCCTTTTGGAGCTTTTACAATTAGTTTGTATGTTTCCTACAAGTTTCCCCTGAGACTTTATTTTCCCCTTTTGCTGAAATCTGATCTGTTCCCAGTCTTCAGGTCTGCTGGTCTTCTTAGCCAATTTTTACGCCTCTTCCTTGGATCCGGTACTATCCCTAACATCCTTTGTTAACTATGGCAGGGTCGCCTTTCCCATTTTATTTTGTGCCAGACAGGAATGAACAACATTTGCAATTTGTCTAAGTGCTCTCTCAATATTTGTCAGCCCCCTTAAAACTTAAGTTCCTCAAGTTATTGTCGCCTGCATGCACCTCATAACACTGTAATTTCCTATCTTTAGATTTTGGCCCCTCGTCTCAGAATCATCTCTGTCACTCTCCATCTTCATGAAGAAGTCTTCACTTTTCCACAGCTAGATTTCCAATGAATCCATTCTCATTACACAATTTAAATTTTGAAATAAAGTTGCTGTGGTCCCAGAAGATCGTCAGACTGTTCTGTCTCTTGAGAGAGAGAGAGCAAGAGACGACTGACAGTGCTTTAACCTCAGGGTTACCGTGCCTCAGTCAATGGGCAAGGTTAAGATGGTGGGACCTTCATGGTGACCTCAGCTGGTACAGGAAGTGAGTACGTGCTGCTGGTGTCACTCTGTGTCATAAACCAGCTGTCCAGCCAATTGAGCTAACCCACCCCTGACCAATACACAATACACCTTTGAGGATGACTTGTCCTTTCTTTGGGTACTCAGTATGTTGATCTAGAAAACCATCTCGTACACAACCCAGGAATTTCTCCTCTATGGTATTGTTGCTGATTCGATTTTGTTCAACCTATATGCAGATTGAAGTCACCCATAATAACCATAAGAGCACAAGACAGAGGAGCAGAATTAGGCTATTCGGCACACTAAGACTGCTCCACAATTTGATTGTGACTGATATGTTTCTCACACCCATTCTCCTATCTTCTCCTGTTGATCCCCTTACCAATCAAGAACCTATTTATCCCAGTCACAACTACACTCAATTACTTGGCCCCCACAACCTTCTACGACACTGAATTCCACAGAATCACCACCCTCTGGCTGAAGAAATTCTTCTTCTCAGTTCTAAAGGGTCATCCCTTTGCTGAGAGCGGTGCCCTCAGATTCAAGTCTCTCCTGCAAGTCGAAGCATCTCCATGTCCATCTATCCAGTCCTCTCAGTGTTCTGTTAGTTTCAATCACAGAGTCATAGAGTCTGACAGCATGGAAGCAGACCCATTGGTCCAGCCAGTCCATGCTGACCATGTTCGAAAACTAATGTAGTCCCATCTGCCTGCACATTGTCTATATCTCTCTGAACATTTCTCATTTACATATTATCCAAACGTCTTTTAAATGTTGTAAACTGTACCTGTATCCACCACTTCCTCTGGACGTTCATTCCACGCAAGAACCACACTCTGCAAAAAAAAAAAGGTTGCCCCTCATGCCTTTTCTCAATCTTTCACCTGTCACCTTAAAAAAATATGCCCCTAGTCTTGAAATCCCCCACCCGAGGGAAAAGACATCTGCTATTCACCTTCTCTATACTCCTCAAGGGCAGGACTTAAACAATGGCAGGGCCCTGGGTAGTGTTGTACCTCGGTACCTTTGTACCTGAGATGGTGCCACAAGTGGCAACTTGTAAACTTTTCACTGTACTCATGTGACTACATGTGACAATAAATGTTATTCCATTTGATTAAAAATATGCTTCCCGGTCTTAATCCCCACACCAGAGAAAGGACACCTGAATTTCACAAACCTCTATAAGGTCAACCTCAACATGCTACATTCCTGTGAAAGGAGTCCCAGCCCCTCCTTATGACTCAATCCCTCCATTCTCATGAACATCCCGGTAAACCACCTTTGAACTCTCTCCAGCTTAATAATATCATTGCTACAACAGGACAACCAGAATTGGACACAGTCCTGCAGAAGAGGCCTTGCCAATGGCCTGTATGATCTCAACATGACGTCCCAACTTCTCTACACAACAGACTGAGCAATGAAGGTAAGCATACTGAACGCCTTGTCAACCACCCTGTCTGTATGTGACGCAAATTTCAAAGAATTCGGTAACTAAAGCCTCAAGTCTCTATGGTCTACAATACCCAAGGGTCTGCTTTTAATTGTATAAGTCCTGCATCCCTTGTTTGTTTTAGTACAGTACAGTACCTCACATTTATTCAAATTAAACTCCATCTGCCACTCCTCAGCCCATAGACCCAATTGATTAAGATCTCTTTGAAATCTTAGATAACCTTCTTCACTGTCCACTATGCCACCAATTTTGGTGTCATCTGCAAAGTTATTAACCATGCCTTCTATATTCTCATCAAAATCATTTATATAAATGTCAAACAAAAGTAGACCCAATACCAATCCCTGCAGAACGCCACTGGTCGTTCCTCAACACCAGGCCTCCAGTCCAAAAAACAACCCTCCACTGCCATAGCCTGTCTTGTGACATTAAGCAAATTTTTTATCCAATTGGCAAGCTCACCCTAGATCCCATGTAAGCTAACTTTACTAATTAGTCTACCTTGTGGAACCTTGTCAAGAGCTTTACTGAAGTCCAAGTAAACAATATTTACTGCTCTGCCCTCGTCAATCATCTTGGTTACTTCATCAAAATCTCAGTCAAATGTGTAACACACTATTTCACTTGCATAAAACCATGCTGAAAATCCATAATCATTCCTTGCCTCTCCAAATGCTATCTTCCACAATCGCCTCCAACAACTTATCCACCACCAAAGTCAGACTCACATGCCTATAGTTCACAGGCTTCTCCTTACATCCCTTAAATGAAGGCACAACATTAGCCACTCTTCAGTCATCTGGCACCTCACCCGTAGGTATAGATGATACAATATTTGTGCAAGCATCCCCACATTTTCTCTTTAACTTTCCACAACACGATGGGATGCACTGGACAGGTTGTAAGCTTTAGATTCATAGAGTAATACAGCATGCAAAAAGGTCTTTTTCCCAAACTGGTCCATGGTGTCCATTAAGCTAGTTCCAACTGCTGGATTTGGTCCACTTCCCTCTCAACCCTTCCCATCCATGCACCTGTCCAAATGTATTTTAAATGCTGCTATTGTACCAGCCTCAACTACTTTCTCTCGCAGCTCATTCCATACATGCACCACTCTGTGCATGAAGAAGTTACCCCTCAGGTCCTTCTTAAATCTTTCCCCTTTCACCTTAAACCTATGACCTTGTGATTTCAATTCCCCATCCCTGGGATAAAGCCGATACGCATTCATCCTATCTTTGCCCCTCATGATTTTAGACACCTCAATAAAGTCACTCCCTCATTCTCCTATGTTCCAAGGAATAAAGTTAAACCCTGACCAACCTGTCCCTACAATTTGGGCCTACTCGTCCTGGTAACATCCTGGTAAATCTTCTTTGCACACTTTCCAGTTTAACTATGTCTTTCCTGTGACAGCGTGACCAAAACCGTACACAGTATTCCAGTGCAGCCTCACCAATGACTTATACACCTGTAACATAATGTCCCAACACCTATATTCATTGCCTCAACCGATGAAGGCCAGCATGCTAAATGCCTTCTCCTCCACCCTTGTTACCTGTGACACCACTTTCAATGAACCATGTACTTGTTCTCCTAGGTCCCTCTGTTCCACAACAATCCTCAGGACCTTACCATTTACTGTAAAAGTCCTACATTGGTTTGACTTTCCAAAGTGCAACACTTGTCTGTATTGAATTGCATTT
>NC_063351.1:38013367-38023503 GCF_021869965.1 Rhincodon typus | reverse complement strand
CTTGTTGTCTCGGATTCTCCAGCATCTGCAGTTCCTACTATCTCTGACTCGATTTTAACCCCACTGCGAAGCCTCTTCTAAGGATGCCTAACCTGAAGAAGTTACCCTCCTCCCTCCGGACAAACCTCAAGGGATCTCTCTCCCACTGCAACTCTCTCGTAATCTCTTCGGCCCTGAAACTGCTCGACCACGTCCTGAAGCAAACCAGGTACTACAGCCACATCACCTTCCTTAGCACCTGCCTACGGAACCACATCATCCCCAATGGACTACAATCCACATTCAAGCCTTCCCAATTTGGCCCCAACCGTGATAATATCTACACTCATGGGGTTGAGATCCTTCAGAAGCGTTTCTCCCTGCGACTCCTGAAACACACACTTGCAGCAATACGCCGGCATCTGCAGGCACTACAATCAAGCCTACCCCAGCTCAGAGCCTCCCTCTCCCAGACCTGCAAAGGACCTCTCCTGTTTTTTATTCTACGTAGGATCCACAACCTGAACTCCCAATTCTACTCAGCTTTATTGGACACTAAAAACTGACAACCAGAATTGGACACAGTCCTGCAGAAGAGGCCTTGCCAATGGCCTGTATGATCTCAACATGACGTCCCAACTTCTCTACACAACAGACTGAGCAATGAAGGGAATTGGAAAGGATTTACAGACAGGCAGCTCAAGTCAAAAATTGGATCAACAGCTGCCAGTAACACTCAATTCTCGAGAGCTTTGAACGTGGAAGAAAAAAGCATCGTTCACGGTGAAGAGAAACCGTACACGTGGTCTGTGTGGACAAGCCTTCAGTCAATCGTCTGGCCTGTCGATACCTAAATGCAGTCAAAACAGGATGACAACAATGACAAGCTTTTCTGATGAAGGGTCTAGGCCCGAAACGTCAGCCTCTCTGCTCCTATGATGCTGCTTGGCCTGCTGTGTTCATCCAGCCCTGCACCTTGTTGTCTCGGATTCTCCAGCATCTGCAGTTCCTACTATCTCTGATTCTATTCAGACTACCCTGTTTCAAGTCTGTCATAGAACAGTTTAAAAGCATGCTTGCACATTACAAAATATGTATTCACGTTAAAACACTCACACCCATTTCCCACTATCATTATCATTCCCCTGTTACTTTACTTCATAAATTTAAGCAGACAGATTTTACAAGTGGCTGCAATATGAAAATTCAGTTACGAAAGTACAAGTCACCAAAATGTGGACTTTGGTGAGGTTGTTGACTTGCTCGCCGAGCTGGTTTGTTTTCGTTCAGACGTTTCATCGCCATGCTAGGTAACGTCATCAGTGAGACCTCCGATGGAGCGATGTTATTCTACTCTGCTGGAATTTATTCTGTCTGGTCTGTTACAGTAAGTTGTGTCATTTCAGGTTTTGTATATGGGGTTGAATTCTATTTGTTTGTTGATTGCATTATGGGTTGAGAACCCTAGGAATTCCTGTGCGTGTCTATGTTTGGCTTGGGCTATTATGGTTACATTGTCCCAATTAAACTGATGGCCTTCATTGTCCAAGTGTACTGATGTTAGGGAAAGTTTGTCGTGCCGTTTTGCTTCTAGCCGACATTCGTGTATTCTAATGGCTAGTTTCCTTCCTGTCTGTCCGATGTAATGTTTTTTGCAGTCATTGCATGATATTTTGTAAACCACGTTGGTTCTGCATGTTGTGGATGTGGAATCTTTTATCCTTGTAAGTGTTTGTCGTAGAATGGTGGGCAAGTCAAAAAACTCACCCACAACCCGAGTTACAAATCATTGCAAAAACCTTAAATGTGGACATTGGCTTTCGTCATTAGAGCGATAATTTTTTTCTTCCCTGAAACATTAAACAATAAATGTGGTGGCCAAGATGGCGCCATAATTAGTGCAAAACACCATCTTGGTAATGGACATTAAGCCAACACTAGGAGCCCATTGGTTTGCTATTTGGACTCTATTTGCATAGAGATCCTGGGTAATTTGTAATTGGCTACAATGCAGGAATTAGTAGGGTGTGGAAATAATACTTGCCCGCTGCTACAAGGTTTACAAATTAAAATTAATGTAATGAAAAATGCCTAAACGAAGTTTCCGATATTCTTCTTAATCTGGAAAAGTTTCCTTCCTTAACTCCTAAAATATTGAAATGTATGATGCTACTAGTATACTGCTATAGTGCAATAGAAACGCAATAGTGTTTTTAATTTTGCCATTAAATTAAGCACTTAAAAGATTGGCAAACACTTACGTTGTTTATCATATTTAGGATAATAGCCCCTTTAGATTAACACAGGCACTGTTTTGAAGAAGAGCATTGGAGATTCTCCTTTGTGTCCTGGTCAATATTTATCCCTCACAAGCCCTGATGATCTGCTTGTTATCACAATGTTCCATGTGGGACCCTGCTGTGGCTGTTATGATTTCCCGTAATATAGCAGAGATGGAGCACACTTCATAGTCCTTCAATGACTCAGAGACATCCTACTGTTGGTGAAAGGTTCTACTTAACTGCAAAATCTTTCTTCAATAACCTCAGAAGAGGCAGTCAGAGGTTCTGTCCCCTGAAAAAAAACTCCCAGTATTACTGTTGTTGTTGGGGGGATGGGGGGGGCGGCAGTGAAGACACTTGCTTTCTTTTAGTTGGGTTCCATTGAGCTTCCACCAGAACTGCACAGGTAAATTTGAGGGCATTTGTGGCCAAAGTACATATCTCATGAAATTCAGGTATGACACAATGTTGCAAATTGCCAGAATTTAGAGACTCCATAGGCTAAATGCACTCTTCATTTATAATGTTCCATTTGTCTTTCATTTAACTTTGTTAACTTGGCTCAATGGAAACACTATCAGAATACCATGTGTTCAAAGCCTCCTTCAGAGATCTAAGCACAAATGAAGGTTAATATGTAAAACTTGTGATGCTGACATTTGGATACTTGAAAACTAAAGTGGAGGACTGATGAAGGGTTCAGACCCGAAACATTGACTTTCCTGCTTCTCAGATGCTGTCTGACCTGCTATGCTCCTCCAGCTCCACTTTTTATTGACTCTGACTTCCAACATCTGTAGTCCTTACTATCTCTTAGAGTATTTTCAAACATGAATTTTACAACCAGAAAGAGACATAAATGTGGACCGAGAAGCAGTTTGATTCAAACGGATCATAGAATCATAGAATCCCTACAGTGTGGAAGAAGGCCATTTGGCCCATTGAGTCCACACCGCCCCTCTGAAGACCATCCCACCCAGACCCACCCCCTTACCCTATCTGTACAATGCTGAATTTTCCATGGCTAATGCACCTAACCTGCACATCCTTGGACTGTGGGAGGAAATCCATGCAGGGGAGGTAATGGCCTAGTGGTATTATCACTGGGTTGTTAATCCAGGGACCTAGATAATGTTCTGGGGACCTGGGTTTGAATCCCGCCATGGCAGATGGTGGAATTTGCATTCAATAAATATCTGGAATTAATCTAATAATGACCGTGAATTCATTGCTGATTGTTGGAAAACCCATCTGGTTCACTGATGTCCTTTAGGGAAGGAAATTGCCATCCTTACCTAGTCTGGCCTACATGTGACTCCAGACCCACAGCAATGTGAGTGACTCATAACTGCCCTCTGGGCAATTAGGGATGGGCAATAAATGCTGGCCTAGCCAGTAATGCCCTCATCCTGTGAATGAGTAAAGAATAAAGAAACATGGGGAGAATGTACGAACTTCATACAGAACATACCCTGAGGGTGAAATCAAACCCGGGTCTCTGGTGCTATGAGGCAGCAGTGCTAACAATTGAGCCACCATGCTGCCCAAATGATGTTCTTAATAACAGAAGTGTTGGTATTAGCAGTCAGGGCTCAGGGAAAAATCCTGACTTGCTCAGTAGAAGGCCAGAAACAAAAGGATTTTGTTATGTCAGAGAGGAAGATATCTTTTAAGGCTGTGGAAGACATGGGTTTAAGGGCTCTAGTTAACGAGTAAGTGAGCCGAGTTAGTAGCTTGCTTAAAGTTGTCAAGATCAGAATAAAGAAAATAGCACTGGGTGAATGCAGAGATTTACTGAAAAGAAACTAGTTATAGCATTGCCCACTGAACATAGAGCTTTCACATAGCGAAAGGAATGTTTCACTGAGGCTTGGATGTTTATAAAGCTAATCTGAGGGTCATTGTGAATATTTCTTTCTGATATTTGTAATGAGTCTGTTTCCAATACTGTAGTAGAGTTTGTGTTTTTCATTAGTGCAATAAACTTTGATGTTCTTTAGTTCAAAGTACATTGAAAACTAAAACAGAAATTGCCGGAAAGGTCAATTCCCAGTGTTTAGGGTCAAGTGACCTGTCCTCTCACCCGAAACGTTAACTCTGATTTCTCTCCACAGATGCTGCCAGACCTGCTGAGCTTTTCCAGCTCAGGATTTGGAATTTGGAATTTGGAAGGGATTTGGAAGGGTTCACTCAGGAATCTGACTTCTCCGGTATTACCATTAGCTGGGAACATAATGAAAGTCAAATGCTGGCCCTCAATGTCATCTGCACTTTCAGATGGATATAAAAATTCTTTAAAGAGTGAGAGAGATCTCCTGATGATCGCTTATTCCTAAACAATTACCACTGGAGCAAGTTACCTGATTATTTATTTTTGTGGGACGTTGTTCAAATTCACAGTCTTACATACTACGACAGTGATTACACTTCACCAGAACATCATGAGCTGTGAATTGCATTTGAATATCCCTGGGATTTTGAAAGGGACTATTAAAAGATATAGATGTTTTTAATGACCCACCGAGCAGCTTATTTAAAAAGATTCATTCATTATTCACTGAGCCAAAGCTATGTTAACAAAGTGAAATGTTATTCAGGGCAGAATCTTCACTCCGCTGCTACTTAAATGAAAAGTCCGCTCTCTAATCACATTTGAAGATATGTTTAATCAAACTGAGCAGATAAGTTTTGACATATCTCTAGAGTAGGCAAGACTTGAACCTAGGCACTACCACTGCACCACAAGAGCTCTCCCTAATCATATTGGAACAAATCCCATTCTCATTATTAACAGACATTACTCTCTGTGTTAATTAGTTTACTAATCATGATCCTGAATGAAAGAATTGTTTTATGTTCTCAGGTTTACCAGTTTGCTAAATTGTCAGCTCTCAGTCCTCCTTTCATTCTGTATTAGCTAAAAGGAACAGTCTCACCAGAATGATTGTGAATCTGCAAATTCCACACACAAACTGCAATTGTTCTGAAGTGTTTTAGAATGACTCTGTGAAATATCTGTCTGCAAATGATATTACTGATTTTAAAAATTGCTTTTGCAGCTTTAAAGACACAAGAGTGAAAACGTTCATGCTGTTCCTTCCCAATGCTTGAGATAATAACTTGCATTGTTGGCTAATCAGCTTCATGAAGAGCCTTATTGAGTCCAATAGGAGGAGACCAAGGCATCCAGTATGGACCTGGGGGAACACAGAAGGCCAGGCAGCATCAGAGGAGCAGGAAAGTGATGTTTTGGGTTGGGACCATTTCTGAAGAAGGCTCCTGACCCGAAACTTCAACTTTCCTGCTCCTCTGATGCTGCCTGGCCCGTTGTGTTCCTCCAGCTCCACACTGTGTTGTCTCTGACTCCAGCAACTGCAGTTCTTACTATCTCCAAGGCATCTAGTTCCTTGCATGTGGGGAAGGATGGTTTAGGTGACTGCAAGTCAGAGAGCAATGTTGAATTGAGACCCTCTCTTCATAGTTGCATGAAAGAGTAATCACAGGGGTCCTATAGAGCATTATTCACCCCTTACCCCCAACTCCCTGCTAAAATGACGCCCTGTTTGCTGAATACATTTTTAATTAAAGATGTAAAATGCTGTGGAGATTGTGGCTCCATGCTGAAACTACCTTTTCTGATACATACCTACCATACAACATGCTCCATTCAGGCTGGAACGGATTAGTGAAGCAGCAGTGACTTTGGCAGTGGGTCAACAGCACAACAGGGAGATAGAGCAGGGACTGAGGACAAGCACCTTTCCATGAGCTAACCTCTGCCAGCTGGGAGCTAGACCCCTCCATACTCCTTGACATGGAGAGCGGACTGTTGGGCAGGCCACTTTCTCAATGTGAATGCCTATCAGTGTTCCTCTGTATAGCATCTCCTTTAGGTCGTCATCTAACTCCTCCCCAGAAAAAAACTGGTCTGCCACTTTGATTTCTGGGAGCTTGGCACATCACCACCCTTAACTTCTGTCATGGCTGTATCCTGCTGCCACTAGACATTTACCACACGCTTGTCACAAGTCTATACTGGACAATTTCAAGGTATGTGCTGTGCCAGAATCTGAGGTGATGGCTCACATTCCAGCCCAGCTGATGGTGCAGCTCCATCATTGCCAAACTGTTCCTCCATCTTCTTCTTCAGACTGCTGTGGCTGGACAGGAGGCAGTTCCTGGGTGTTGCAAAGCAGAAAAGCAGAAGGGGAAGGTTACAGTGAGGAAGAGTGTCAAGATGGACAGCAAGATGTTCATGATGACATTATCTGTGCCTTGCTCAGTGTTCCAGACAGCAGGATGAAGCTGAGCTGAGACTTGAGAAGGTGTACAAAGCAGGAACATACCATCATCCTTACTGGGCTTAGTGACACTGCATTCTAGGGTCTTTGTTGAATCATCATAGAATCCCTACAGTGTGGAAACAGGGCCTTCGGCCCAACAAGTCCACACCAACCCTCAGAGCATCCCACCCAAACCCATCCGCCTATAACCCTCCTAATCTACACATCTCTGAACACTATGGCAATTTGGCATGGCCAATCCACCTGGCCTGCACATCTTTGGACTGAGAGTGGAAGCCGGAGCACACAAAGGAAGCCCACGCATACATGGGAGAACGTGCAAACTCCACACAGACAGTCACCTGAGGGTGGAATCGAACCCAGGTCTATGGCGCTGTGAGGCAGCAGTGCTAACCACTGAGCCACCATGCCACCCCTTTGTTGATGTAAAGAAAAATAATCTATCCCACAGTTTACCAAACTAACTTATTGTCTTGAAATCTTCCTGCAACGCTTTGTAAGTACTTTCTAGTGGACAATCCTATAACCTAATGCAAGAATATAAAATAATATAGAATAAATTATATTCTCACCAAGTCCTTTCCTTCCACAAACTTTGCACAGTTTATCTTATTTAGAACTCTCCTACAGAAGGTGATAAGTAGAAATTTTAGGAAGGAAAAGCTGTGGGACATCTTTCCCTGATTCCTTAGAGTGCTCCAGAATGTCATTAGAACCAACAATATTCACCCCTGTGCCACAAATAACATTACAATTCATAGCAGCGTGGAGCAGTGATACCCTGATCTGTATTTATGGACCACATCAGCATTTGCAGTCATCAATACCATTCTTTTTCACCTATTCATCAAACTCTTTTAAAGGCTTAATTAATTGGCAGGCATACGTTAGGTTTTATGACATACTATACCACAATGCAACATTTCTGAAGGGATGGGGTTCCCTTTCTGGTTTTGCTGACTCTTATACTAATATCTCCCCGTTCTCTGATCACTGCCAAAGTTGCCAAGACAAAATCCGTTCCTCAGAGCATTCAGAAAACTGGATCATGTCTCTTTCAATTCTATTACATCTCTGTTTTAATTAGCAGTAATGTCACATTGGGATATTGACTAAGGCTTTGGACACCTCGGCATTATTGCTGGTGATATTGACAAATGAATGATTACATGTTCATATGATGTTTCTCTACTTTGACTCAAGTCATTAACCAAGTTAGTTCAAGGAGGTTAACTTTGTTTAACAAGGGAACAGACAGTGGAAGGTCACATAAATGCATAAAACTGTCATCTGCTGTAATCAGCAAGACTCATTTAGAGGCTGCAATCTTTCAAAGAATTAAACGCATAGAAGAGGGTTCAAAGAAGAGAAGGAAGGATAAAATTAGTGCTGAATTTCCTTGGATTTTCTCCAAACCTCGTTGGAAGAGATTTCCGGGCAACATGTCTTGGTGCCTTTTAATGAAGTAATTTATTAATTGAAAAAAATGCCAGCTTCTGGGTCAGAACAGACACAGAAGCTTATGTTCAATTTGCTCTCCCAATTGCTCATCTTGATTCACATGATCTCAGACTCCTGTGGCTCAAAATAACTCCCTCCAAGTCTTTTCAACTTTTGGAAAACTGAATCTATCAAGTCTAATTTCCTCAGCAGGTCTAGTAGCATCTGTGAAGGAGAAAACAGAGTTAACGTTTCGGGTCTGGTGACACTTTCTCAGAATAATTCTGAGAAAGGGTCACCGGACCCAAAACGTTAACTCTGTTTTCTCCTTCACAGATGCTGCCAGACCTGCTGAGCTTTTCCAGCAACTTTGTTTTTGTTCCTGATTTACAGTATCCGCAGTTCTTTTGGGTTTTTTAAGTCTAATTTCCTCTCTGATAAGATCACCATTCATCAAAATTCATTGTTAGTAATAGAGCTGCTTCTCATTGTATTTTACTGATCAGACCAATATCAATGCTGACTCCTTTCCCGACAATCAACTTTGACTAAATTGTACACTGGTCTAACCATTATCCTCCTCAATTTCGTAATTCAGCCAATCTATTGGATCATTCATTACTTTCCAACCTACCTCCTACACTGTGTTTGCCATTTCATCATTCACTTCTTTATGTTGTCTGCCTTATATCCACTTCTTAGAGGATAACATGGAAAAATAAAATTAAAAAATACCTCCAGGCCCCTTCGATTCTAAAGAAAAATCACATTGGACTTGAAACATTAACCCTGTTTCTCCCTCCACAGATGCTATCAAACCTGTTGAGCTTCTCCAGCATTTTGCGTATGGGGGTGGGTATGTAACTTCAAAGTTATTGAAGAGCTACTTGTGGTTATATTACACATAAGCCTAGATATTCCAGCCATTGAGAGGGTTTCCCAACCTGTTAGTAACTCATCAGGGTCACTAAGGCCAGTGCACAGCAGAAAGTGTTCGTCAAACTGACAAACTCTGAAGGCTTTGATCAGTTACAAAGAAGAACTCCAGCCTTGGCCAGGTGAGAGGTTACTGTTCAAAACACTCCTCCCAGACTGTGCCAATATTTAGAAATTGGAGTGCATTTATATTCAGTTTGTTAGGATTTTTCAGAATATTTAGGACATTTAGAAAATCCAACATCATACTTAACGGTTTCAAGGGTCTTTTTCTAGAACACTGTAAGCATTTCAGGGAACCCAATTCACAAAGATCTTATGGTACTAAGGTTTTGATGAAATGAATTCTGGTGCCTGGATGTGAATGTTATCAAGTCAGAATCAAACGTAGGTCAAGGGTATTGTTCCTGGTCAAAGGATACCGCTTTTATTCAGTAACAGGACAGTTTAAATTTGAGGGCCAAGTTGGTCCTTATCTTATATATTTTCTCCCCACAGCTAAAACTTTGGAAGTTTTGTTTGTTCTATGTGACAGAAGCACACTAGCACAAAAATAGTTGACCTCTGGCACCAGCTGTGTTTGCTCCTTGCTGCTGTTATGCACCTTCAGTTAGACTGAAGAGGGTGTTTACTTACCACTCGTACTGATTGAAGTCCGTTCAACTTTCACTGCCTGACATTCAAGACAAAGAAGCACTCATTAGAGAGCTGCTCTATGCTAACAATTCCGCAGTGGCATTTCCTACCATCAGCGGACAACGACATTCAGCCTCCCATCTTTGGGTAAGCATCTTCCAAGGTGGCCTTCAAGATATACAGCAACGGAGAAATGTCAAGCAGAGACTGGTAACCAAGTTCCATACCCATGAAGACCGCCTCAACCATGATCTTGGGTTCATGTAGCCCCACTGTATTGTTCTGTATTTGTAGAATATTCCTTACTGTCCTGTTTTGACACCATCACCTTGATCACTTGTTATGATCTCTCTACCTTAATTAGTTTCTACAGTTTTGGATTACTTGTTACTTTGGCTAGACCCTCGACTGCGATTCTAATACCTATCATGTTACTCCAGTCAGAGATAGTAGAAACTGCAGATGCTGGAGAATCCGAGACAACAAGGTGCAGAGCTGGATGAACACAGCAGGCCAAGCAGCATCATAGGAGCAGGAAGGCTGACGTTTCGGGCCTACG
>NC_063351.1:38002247-38012867 GCF_021869965.1 Rhincodon typus | reverse complement strand
AAAGGCCTATTCTTGTGCTGTACTATTCTGTGTTCTATGTTTGATAGAGGTGTCTTAAGGTGTCTTGATAGGGTAAATATTGTTTTTCACTAGCAGATGATACAAATTTAAGATATTTGATTAAAAAAAATAAACAACATAGAGCTGAGGAAGTATTGTTTTAGGCAGAGAGTTGAAGTGGCCTGGAATGCATTGTCAAAAGGCCGATAGAAGCAAATGCAATAGCACTGGTAAATAGGGTAAAAAGAAGGGAAATATAACAAGTTTTAAAAAGCAATTGAAGAGGCATCACGGGTGATAAAACAAAATGGCCTGCTGTGTTTTGTAGCTCTGAATTTGAAGTCACATGATAGCTGCTGAAAATTGTGATTTGTAGGCCAACCTATAGAACTGCACTGGGTATGGAATTTATCCAGTATTTTAGATCTGCTGAAGAAAATAATTTGGTCCAGAGTTTATTCTTTCCTGCTTTGAGTTATACCAATTCTATCCGCTAGAGGTAAGAACTGCTGTAGCCTGTAACTGTGGAATTTGGAGTAATTTAACATCTTTGTACAAATTACCTTTAGTACACCATGGTGTGACAATGCCTGAATTAGCTTGAATTGTTACGTTCGTATAATTATATGTGTAACTGAAATGTGGTGGCGTATACTTGACATATGAGCAGTAAACTAAACTCCTTCAGTATCAATGACTGTAAATTTACCATGTAGTATGATACTAAGTGAAGCCGACAAGGATTGTCTCAATTTTGTATTTGTTTACTGAATTCGGTTGAAGTTGTGAATGCTATACTTGGCTTCAGTGTCTTTGAGCCAGGATTGTTTATTACTAACTCTTGTGGAAGTGGGCATGACTGAACATCGAATGAGGAAAGAATCAAACTTGATGCCGTGTGCCACATACACAATTAGGCGTGTCACTGAACAGTTGTTAACGCATATTGAGTCAGGGATTTTTGTACAATGAGTTCATAAATTCACAGTCTAAACTCTATTGTTAACATTTGTCTCCTGATTATTTGACTGGGAATTTTATGGGATAAGGCCTTAGGCAGGACGTGACCTGTTTGTCAACCCCAATGTGCTTGTGTCTAACATAAACCTAATGTGATAGCAAATTTAAACTGAAATAAAAATTGTACTTTGTAACCAGGTACTGTGGTACCAAATGAATGACACTAAAATCTGGAGACTCCTGATGACCCAATTCTGCATCCAATTCTGAATACTGCAGTTTAGGACTGATGTAAAGGATTTAAAAGAGGGTGAAGATTTATGAAAATTATTCCCAGGATGATGGATTCAAATTTGTTGGTCTAAGGGAAGAGAATGTTAAGAGCAGATTTGGTAAGAGATATTTAAAATCAGTTGAGAGTGTAGGCAGAGTAGAAATGGAGAAATTATTCCTGTTGACAGAGGGGAAAAGAAGCTAAGAGCTCAGATTTAAGGGGTTTGGCAAAAGAATTTGACAGCTCGAGGAAAAGCTCTTATTAATTCACTGCTTGAAAACGGTGGAAGCAGATTCAATCATGGTTTTCAAAAGGGAACAACACTAGAAGGAAAAGAAACTGCAGGGCCATGGGAAAGATTAGGGAAGTGGTGCCAGCTAAATTTCTTTCATAGAGCATTGACACAGACTCGACTTGCCGAATGGCCGCCTTTTGTGTTCTCACCATTCTATGATTCGTTGTATTCAGGATGGAACTGAAGGCTCCGTCATGTTTACTTTACAACGTTTTTTCCTATTCTGAGCCTTTTTAATAATACCTATAATTTAGTGTTTATTTGCAGATTGAGCAATAGAGGGTAGATGGTATGAAATTGTCCATGTTTTACAAATAAGACATTCGATAATTAGCACAAGAAGTGATAACTAGCTTTAGGTTTATTTGTATGCACCTCCCATTTTAAGCAGTAAATCATTGATTTGAGGGTACGTCCTGTGCTCGAGATCACTTCTTGGTCATCAACATAGGTAGTAAGATTTAAACATTTAAATGTACTTTTTTGTGAAATGAGAAAGTTTGTTAGAAAGAATTGGAGTTTTAATTTTCTTTTTACAGAGAAGCATTCTGACTGGAGTTAGCTGTATAGAGGATTATTTATTAATAATCGGCTAATCTCAAATTGCTGCACTACAAACTCTATAGTTATTTTCTTGATTATAATCAATTTTAACATTTTTAATGAATCTGGTGTAATCTTATCAGTACTTATCTTAAAATTTGATGCAGCAAGTTTAATTTTCAAGGATAGTGATATTTTGCTTCATGTAAGAACCGTATACATTGAATTAGAGATTACTGTGAGTGCTGTAGTAATAATGATATTTCTTTATTATCTTTGCTACTACTGGAGTCACACCACTCACTCATGACTTTTATGTCTACCGGTGAGTCAGATTGTTAAGATTGGGAGACCTATTATCTAATGGTCATCCAAAGAACTGGAAACGATTATTAAAGCATTTCTTGTACTCTTAAATTTCTTGTAATCTGTGTTTAATTTGCTAAATTGTGTCTGAATTTTTGATATTCTGTTTAGTGATGAACGTTATAACAACAGAGGACTACCAGCGTACTTACTGGCCAAAATTGGATAGTGCCATTGATCAGCTTTTGACACAGTCTCCTGGAGACTGCATCCCCATATCTTATGAGCAAATATACAGGTGAGAAAAATAAAATTTTAGGCATTGATAAGACTGTGGTTGAAGAAATTATCAGCATTTAATGAGCTTACTTTGTAAAAGTAATGCTTGCGATGCCTAATTTTACAATGAAGACCAAAATGAATCATTTGTAATAAGTCTGAGATCCCCACTTGTATGTGAACTAGAAAATATTTTTTAAAATGACTAATTTAAACCCCAAATGACCAGAGAAAACAATGTCTTTGCACTTACTTGCTCCTGAGATTTACTTTAATTATTTGCACCCCCATCCCTTTAGAGTGCCACCTTCTAATGTAGTCCTTTGGCAATTATGTTCTTTGTGATTCTGAATTGATTCCCAAGCTAGTTGAAGTTCTAACCCTGCATTGCAATGACTGAAGCTGACATTAATTGCTCTATGCCCTCAGTACATTTCCTCTGTATGTTCGATATAATCATTTATGCAATATTCTTGTTTGTTAGCCCATCCTATATTTGTTCTTTATCAGCCTGTTTCTCAGACCCCATACACATTTGTTTACGAGTCTCTGAGGTTCTGAAATGCCATTATCATAAAATAACTCAAACCAAACTTTGATGTGAACAGTAACAAAGATTGATCAGTTGTAACAAAGTGATGGCTGACCAACCAAGTTATTCAAACTGTAAAAACATAAATAATTTTTCATTTTTATTTTGAACTTTTACCCATTTGTCTGCATAATAATGATGACAGCATTTCAAAACTAACTTATTTGCTCTGAAAGCTTTGGAATGTCCTGAGTGATTTATTAAAGTGCCGTATAAATGGAGAATACTTAACATTGTTTTTAACTCTTGTCTCCAGTCGAAATTTTGTGTGGAACTATGTCCTCTTTAATACCTTGCCTACAATGTTTCATTTGGATCCTGGGATTTACAGAAAAGGAACAGATAAAATTGAGAGGGCAGTTAAATTAAAATTGTCAAGAATAAACAAAGCAGCTATTTTATGGAAATATATAATTTAAATTGAAAAATAGAGGCACATTCTCCAGAAAGTTGTATATTTTTTGAAAATGATTTATTCTTTCATGGATCTGGCTGTTGCTTGCAAGGTCAGTATTTGTTGCACATCCCTAATTGTCCTTGAACAACCATTGATTGCTGAACCATTTCAGAGAGCATTTATAAGTCAGCCATGTTGCTGGGGGTCTGGACTTGCCTGTGGCTCAGACTGGGTAAGCTTGGAAAATGTGCTTTTGTAGTGAATTTAACGGGTTTTTTTAAAATGACAATTGATGAAAGCAATGGTCATGATCACTGAAACCGGTTTTTCATAGAATCATACAATCCATACAGCAGGATTTTAATTCCAGATTTTCTTTAAATTCCACCGGCTGCTATGAGTTTATTGAATCACTGCAAATTATTGGCTCTGATTAAATGCATATTAATTGCGTATGAAATTCTATAAAACTCTGCAACTTCTGATCCATTGTGACCAATGGCATAGAATATCTGATTTGCCTGAAGCAGGTTCAGAGGACGTTCACGAGAATGGTCCCAGGAATGGAAAGCTTAACATATGAGAAACGTTTGAGGACTCTGGGACTATACTCATTGGAGTTTAGAAGGATGAGGGGGGATCTAATTGAAACTTACAGAATACTGAATGGCCTGGACAAAACAGATGTTGGGAAGATGCTTCCATTGGTAGGAGAGTCTAGGACCCAAGGGCACAGCCTTAGAGTAAAGGGAGGACCTTTCAGAATGGAGGTAAGGAGAAATTACTTCAGCCAGAGAGTGGTGAATCTATGGAATTCACTGCCACAGAAGGCTGTGGAGGCCAGGCCATTGAGTACATTTAAGACTGAGAGAGAGAGGTTTTTGATTATCAAGGGGATCAAGGGTTACAGGGAGAAAACAGGAGAATGGGGATGAGGAATTTATCAGCCATGATTGAATGGCGGAGCAGACTTGGTGGGCCAAATGGCCTAATTTCTGCTCCTATGTCTTATGGTCTTATATGTGCCAATGCCTGTCACATGAGATGCCACACAATTTCATGCACAAATTTGTTACAGTTACATCTGAATGAATTGATTTTGCGTTTGTAAGGCTCAATTTGAGCGTGTAGTTTGGTATTCAAGAAATATCAATTAATATCTGCCAATCTGTATGGAGCTTGCGAGTTAGCTAGTAGCAAACATAAATGAAAAGTACTGTTAATTCTTTTCCTCAAATATCATAATGAATTGGTCAGTCAGCAAAATTCTCAGTTTTTTAATGCATTAATTAAAATCATATTATCTTTCTTTGAACTGCTTGCAACGCAAATTTTTAAAAAATTTATTCTTTATGGAATGAGAGTATTGCTGGTTAGACCAGTATTTACTGTCTATCCTTAACTGCTCTTGGGCCGCTCCAATTTATGTGGCGTAGGTATCCCTCATTAGGGAGGGAGTTCCAGGACTTTGATATAGCACCAATGAAAAATTAGTGATATTGTTCCAAGTCAGGTGGGTGGCTTGGAGAACAGCTTTCAGGTGACAGTGTCCCTATGCATTGCTGCCCTGTCCTAGTTTTCGGAGGTTGCAGGTTTAGGAGGTACTGTTGATGGAACCTTGATACACTGCTGCAATGATGTGTAGAAAGCACTGCTGCCACTGTGCCTTGGTTCTGATGCAAGATGATGAATGGGGTGCAAATTAAGTGGGCAGCTGAAGTGTCCAGGATGGTGTTGAGCATCTTGAGTGTTATTGAAGCAGCGTTCTTCCAGCTAAGAAGAGAGTATTCCATCACATTTCTGACTTTCCTGACCCCAACTGCCTCAGCTCCCAGTGGCTCCAGTTTTGCTCACCTTGATGTGTATTCTGTCAAATATTGCCTTGATGTCAAGGGCAGTCAATTTCATCTTATCTCTGAAATTCAGCTCTTTGCTTATGTTTGGCCTATGGCTGTAATGACATCAGGAGATGAGAATCCAAACTGATTGTCAGTGAGTGGATGATTGCTGAGCAAGTGCTACTTGATAGCACTGTTGATGACCTCTTCAATCACTTTTCTGGTGAAAGAGGATCAACTGATGGGGTAGTAATTGCCAAGCTTTCATTTGTCCTTTTTGTGAACAGGACTTACCTGGACATGTCCACATTGCTGGGTACATGCCAGTATTGTAGGTGTACTGGAAAAGTTAGACTAGGGGTGCAGCTAATTCTGGAGTACATCTTCAATACTGTTGCTGGGATGTTGTCAGAGCCCTTAACCTTTGCAGTATTCAGTGCCTTCAGTCATTTTTTGACATCACAAGTTGAATTGACTGGCTTCTGTTATTCTGGGGACTTTGGGAGGAGGCTGCGATTGATCATCCACTTAGCACTGCAGCTAAACCTTACTGAAGAGTTTGTAGGATCGACCATACTGGGCGAGCTGGTTTTTCTGGTGCCTAGGTTAGTGCTGGGTGGCCTGTGGTTTTGTTCCTTCTTTAAGCATGTTGTAGTTTAACATACCGACTGGTTTGCTAGGACATTTCACAAGGTACTTAAATGTCACTTGCATTTACTGTGGATCTGGTGTCACATATTGGCAGACCAGCTAAACATGCCCAGTTTCCTTCCCTAAAGGAAATAAATTAGTGGACCAAATGTATTTTTGCAAAAATGGATGGTGGTTCCATTGTCAACGTTGTGACTAGCTTTTAGCTTCAATTAATACATTTTGAACTAAGTTCCACCAACTGCTGTGGTGGGATTTGAGCCCATAGATTCTGAGCAGTAATGGGGACCTTTCTAAAGAATTCTAGAAGATTACCACCCAGGCATGAATTATCTCTTCAGTCACTAAAGGAAGGCTGTTTAAACTGGAAAGAGTGCAAAAAAGATTTACAAGGATTTTGCCAAGACTGGAAGATTTGAGTTGTATGGAGATGTTGGATAGGCTAGGACTTGTTTTTACCCTGGACCCTCCCTTCCCTAGGAGGCTGAGGGGAGACCTTATAGAGATTTATAAAATCATAAAGGGCATAGAAAAGGTGAAAAGCCAAGCTCTTTTCCCCAGGTTACAGGAGTCCAAAACTTGGAGGCATAGGTTTAAGGTGAGAGGGGAAAGATTTAAAAAGGACTTGAGGGGCAACTTTTTCAAACAGAGGGTGGTGCGTATATTGAGTGAGCTGCCAGAAGAAGTGGTAGAAGCAGGTACAATTACAACATTTAAAAGACATTTGGACAGGTACCTGGATAGAAAAGGTTTAGAGTGATATGGGCCAAACACAGGCAAATGGGACTAATTCAGTTTAGGAAACCTGGTTGGTATGGACTAGTTGTGTTGAAGGTCTGTTTCCGTGTTGTATGACTCAGGCTTCATTTAAGACCCGATGATGCAGGCCATCAGGTACAGAGAACCTGTAAACCATTAGTCCCACTTTAGTCATCGGAGAAAAAGTAGAATGAAAATAAAGCATAGGAGCAGGAGTGGGCCATTCAGCCAATTGAGTCTCCTATGCCATTCAATGAGATCATGGCTGATCTCCTAATCCTCAACTCCTTACCTGTCTTTCCCCATAACCTCGATTCCCTTAGTGGTTTTAAAAAGCCTATCACATCCTTGAATATATTTACCATGTCTCTGTCATGACAACCATGTCATACTTGTCTATTTCTATTTATACTTCAGTTATCAATCCATCTTGTTACAAGTGCTGTGTGCATTCAGAAAAAGAGCCATTAATTCTGTCTTAGTTTAGTTTTGGGAAACCTGATCAGAATGCGAAGTGTCTGTGTCTGTGCCTGTGCTGTATGACTCTATGATTGTCTTTCCTACTCTGATGTTATTTGGTAATGAGCCGGTTTTGTTTATACATTCTGTCCCTTCCTGACATAATGTGGTTACTTGTAACAGTGTTGCTACCTTGCCTTAAATAGCTCTCAATTTTTTTGCCATCATTGGATGAAGTGAAAACCCACAATATTGGAGATGAAGCATGATATGCAATATGCAACAAACATGTTAGAATAAAATGATTAGATTTAATTATAGAACTTCATCTTATGCCTTTGAGAAGCTGGAGCATTGAGTTGCTATGGGTTCCAAGACACATTACTGTAGACTAAAACCAGTTTGGCTGGCTCTGTTCTTGGTATGCACCAGCATGTACAATTTGTGGAATACTTCGATTGTCAGCACTACTGACTGATCAGATTGAGCTAGCCCTGTTTTCATACAAGTTGTTGCTCACCGTTCTATTCTATTGTCAAAAAAATCAGTAGCTTACATGGTAAAAGTAGTTTTCATACTGAAAACGAAGTTCATTCTGATGAACATTGTATATGCGGTATTCAAGATATGCTTGTGCAGTGAATGTTTATAATAGCAAAAATGCTTGTATTTCTTGTTTCAGGAGAGCCAACTCCTACTCCTCCAGTCATTCTTTTTGTCTTTTGGCGGAATTACCATTTAGTTTCAATTTGTTGCTATCATTTTGGTGGCCTAGATTTAGCTGGGTGTGGCTTCAGCCTGTTTCTTCCCTTTCTCCTTTATCCTTTTTTTAGTGCAGTTCACTGAATCACAATTATTGTAGTGCAGGAGCAGGCCATTCGGCCCATTGTACCTGTCTGAATGAGCATTTCACTTTGTGCCATTCTTTTGACTTCTCCCCGTAACCATTGCTCCTTTTCAAATAACAGTTCAAAAGTAAATTAAATGCCTTGGATGAGCCTGCCTCCGCCGTTGGGTAGGACGGTGGCTCAGTAGTTAACACTGCTGCCTCACAGCACCAGGGACCCAGTTTTGATTAAAGCCTTGGGCAACGATGTGGAGTTTGCACATTCTCCCTGTGTTTGTGTGGGATTCCTCCCACGGTCTAAAGATGTGCAGATTGGATGGATTGGCCGTACTAAATTGCCCTGTAGTGTCCATGGATGTGCAGGATAGGTGGGTTAGCCATCGTAAGTATGGGGTTACAGGGATGGGTGGGGGGGTGTTCTTTGGAGGATTGGTACAGATTCAATGGGCCAAATGGCCTCTTTCTGCATTGTAGGGATTCTGTGACTCTATACATTCAGGCAATGCATTCAGACCTTAACAATTCACAGTGGGAAATATTTTTTAATTTCCTATTGCTTTTCTGTCCTTTTCCAATTACTGCTGACTGTCATTCTCAATAGTTTCTTGAATCACAGTTGGTCACATTTATATCATCTCACCTCTTGCTGAAGAGAAAACCGTTGCATAGACAAAACTTGGACAGGAAGGTCTCTGGAAGAGGGGTGCAAGGTTTCTGGTTAAGTTGAGTTGTTGCTACTGGGAATAAATTCTTTAATGTTCAAAACTGTAAAATTTATTAAATTATTTTACTCGACAAGCTTAATGATATAGTGTGGTTAAAATTTGTCTAACTGTATTTTACATTGGAAGCCTGTACTTCTCAAACAAACTTGAGTTCTTGTGCTTCAGATAAATTACAAACCCCTGGAGGGTTACATGTACTTAGTGCTCCAAGACTTTATTTTATACTTGACAACAAGACAGGCTAATCACAGACCGTGCCAGGATCTGCTCAGCCTTATGCCCTTGTCCACTGCTCTATATTGATGAATTATTGCTCCTGATAAACTGGTAAAACCATTTTTCAGGCCATTGAAGAGCTATCTGGATTTTCCTTTAAACAGTAACAAGCAAGCAGCTAATTTAGCATAAATGCTTCTGTTTTTCCACATAACTTACCTTTTAAAGCAATGCAAAGGCAATGTTCATTATTTCATTCAAGAAGTTGTTATCTCGTAAATATAAAATGCTACCTTTTGAGCAATAAAGCTCAGTACTTTGAAATTTCTTAGCCCTTAGATAAGCTACGTTTTTAAAAATTTTAATTCCTGAATTCAAAACTAGATAACCTATAAAATGATGAACAGTGGAGACTGAGCTGTTATTCATGTTTGGAGGGAATTTCCAATTGAAAAGTTTTAAATTGACTCCCATTTTATTTCAATGGCATATTAATAACATGTAGTGCTCTACGGAGCGATTTGGTTAACTTTGAAAGTTAAGAGAATATTGGTTTGAGTTTTTAGTTAGAGGACTGCTTCCCACCTCCATACAGGAAGAAACTTGTTTCTTTCTGAGATCATGACATTTCGGGTATTATTTATTTACAGTGGGTAAGAACTTTACTGTCTTTTTTCCAGATAATGCTTTGAATCTCTCATATGTTTGCATTTCAGAGTCACAGTATAAAGTGTCAATATATTTTGGGGGGAAAAAACGAGAAAGGGACGCCATTATTTCTTTTGACCTGGATCTAGGGATTTGTAAAGGTGTGTTATGGGATCTAGGGCATTGGGATAGACACAACTGTCTTTTTTTTATCTCTGTTGTGATGCAACGTTCCTGGAATGTTTAAGTCCAATTCTTTATGATGCAGGCCTGCAACCATTAAACTGCTCTTGATTAGTAACTGTGGGACTAAATTGGCAGTCTCTAAATTGAGAGAGGCCGCAGGGAGATAGATGTGGACTCAACTCAAACTGTTCATCTGGAATAGGAGATAATTTATTCCCTACATGTAATGTAATTGAACTCCTATTTATAAATAGATCATGGCTCTGCAGTACAATTCTGCTGCTGTTGACAGCCCACAGCTCTTCATGGATGGCCAGTCTTGAGTTGCTGGATCTGTTTGAAGTCTGACTGATTTAGCACAGTGATAGTGCCACATAACACAAATGGAGGGTATCCTCAATTTGAGGGTGGAGTTTTGTCTCCACAAGGATTGTGCACTGGAGGTCACTCTTACCAATGCTGTCTTGGACAGATGCATGTGCGGCTGGAAAATTGGTTGTGATGAGGTTGAGTACGTTTTTCCCTCCTGTTGGTTCCCTCACATTTTGCTGCAGACCCAGTCTAGCAGTTAACAAGGTGTAGAGCTGGATGAACACAGCAGGCCAAGCAGCATCAGAGGAGCAGGAAGGTTGACGTTTCGGGCCT
>NC_063351.1:37909973-38001847 GCF_021869965.1 Rhincodon typus | reverse complement strand
GACCCTTCTTTTTCTGAAGAAGGGTCTAGGCCCGAAACGTCAACCTTCCTGCTCCTCTGATGCTGCTTGGCCTGCTGTGTTCATCCAGCTCTACACCTTGTTATCTCAGATTCTCCAGCATCTGCAGTTCCTACTATCTCAGTCTAGCAGTTATATCCTTTAGGAGCTGGCCAGCTTAAACCCCCACCCAGAATATCTTTGCCACCCTCAACATGGAGAAGTATTGATTCATCAGCTGAAGGAACACGGTACATGGTAATCAGCAGGATATTTCCTTGCCCATGGTTAACCTGAAGCCATGAGACCACCTTAGATAAGGTGTAGTCATATATGTTTACCTTGATCGCCCTACTTTTATATTCCATTTACTTTGAATTAAAGATCAGCATTCCATTTGCCTTCCCTATTACCTGTTGAAGTTAGATACTAGCTTTTGTGATTCATGATTGAGGACCCCCAGAATCCCACTGCAGTTTTCTGCAGTCTTTCCCCGTTTAAAGAATATTCAGCTTTTCTATTCTCCCTGACAAATGCATACACGTGCCTTTACATATGTTATATTCCATCTGCCCGCCCACTCACTTACCCTGTCTACATTCCTCTTTGGACTTTTTGTGCCTCCCTCACTATTTGCCTTCTCACCTATTTTTGTATCATGTGCAAACTTGGTGATTTCCCTCATCCAAATCATTAATATATATTGTAAATAATTGTGGCCCAGGATTGATCCATGTGACAATCCACCAGTTTCAAGTTGCCATCTTGAAAATTCCCCCTTTATAAGTGAATATAAATCCAATCGATTGTAAAGAGTTAAATGTCTGAACTCACTAAATAGATCATTCAGATTAGATTGATAATGAGCTGGAACGTGCATTCCTTTAGCTTCCTCCTGACCTCATAGCAAGTAATAAGTTCTGTTGAATGTGCAAGACTGTTGCTCCTTATAAGAATATTACTGCGGTGAGATCCTGAGACCACCTTTAGATGAGTTTCTTGCTGTTCCAGTTTTTCAGTTAGCCTTTTATAAAAAAAAAAAGGTAAATGTTATTTGGCAAGTAGTTGTGCTAATTGAGCTTAATAGACCCTTAAATGTTGCACCTTGGAATCATTTAAAAAGAATGGCGTAAAATGTATGCTGAATAGAATGAGTTATGTCTGTTTTGCAGAGTGGGATTTTTTTGGTACACCCATTGATACTATTCAGCAATCTCTCCTGCCAAGATGGGTGCAATCCAACAACACTCGAGATGCTCATTGGCATCCAAGACAGCAGCCCACTTGATCAGCTTCTCACTCATCACTTAAATCTTTCCTTGCCATATTTATCAGTGATTTAAATAATCAGATAGAAAGTAAAAGCAAGTTTTCTGATGACACTAATAATAGCATTGTAAACAGTAGGAGTATGAAATTGCAAAGAAAAATTAATACATTAATTGTACGGTTAAGACTGGGCAAATTGGTTTCATGATGGGTAAATATGATTGCTTAAACCTAAAAGAGTTGGACAAAGATGTTTTCTAAATGGCAAAAAGGTAGAAACAGTGGAGATCTAAATAATCTTGGAAGTTGATGGACAGGCACTGAAAATAATCAAAGACTATAGGAAAGTGAGACTTTTTAATTTGGACGCTTAGAATGCAAGAGGCTTGAAACTATGCTATAGGTATACATAGCTTTGATTAGAGCATATTTGGGAGTACTGTGAGCATTTCTGGTCACCATACCACAGGAAGGATATCCTTGAAAGGATGTGTAGCTTAGATTTACCAGAATGACACCTGGACTCCAAAGGTTAAATTTAAAGAGGGTACATGATGTAGGCCCTCATTTTTGCTAGGGTAGAGAGCATCTCCACTGTGACGAAAATAATGGAATCTCTGGAATTGCAAAGTGCAATTCAATTTGCAAGAAGGGCCATGTTGGATTTGACATTGATTTTTTATTTCTCTGTCCACAGATGCCGCCAGACCTACTGTGGTTCTCCAGCATTTTCTGTTTTTATTTCAGGTCTACAGCATCTGTAGTAGTTTGCTTTTATTTGGGATGGCTGCTTTGTGCTGGATAGTATTGAGATTCTTGAGTGTTGTTGGAGCTGCAAATCCTCAATTATCAATGAGTGGGCCTGAAATGTGAAGGGGAAAGTGTGGTAGGTGGAAGTGGGTGCTGTTGCCATAGGGGCATGAAGAGCCATGGGGTTTGGGTTGATAGACATGGGGTAGCATGGATGGGACACACATGAGGGGTTGAGAACAGGAGAATTGTTTTCTGTTGAAATCTTTATTTTTGTAGTTTGAGTGCAGTTCTAGAGCTTGTAGACAAGATTTTCACTAAGCCCATTTTGATGAGCAGGAACCCTTTTGGTCTCCTCCCTGGTCACATTGACCTGACTCCCAATCCAGGCCCTTCCCCCACCAGACCAGAAATCCAAAACTCGGGTGGCCCTTTTTAAATTTCAGATCATATAGCTGGGAGATTTTTGAAATTGCACTCCGGACCTGGGAACGAAAATTGGGACAGTGCCTGCATTTTGTTGAATTTTGAGGTTTAGGTGTGGTTTAATTTGAAATGGTCAAGAAGCTAAGTGGAACTGAGTTCCTCTTTATCTACCCTACCTCTGCTGATTTTTGGAATTTGGGTCCAGTCATTATTATTTGAAAATTAGAATTAGATCTTTTAGGGGTAACATTATGAAATTCTTCTACACAGAGTCAAAGGTTGGAAATCTCTTCTTCCATTGGCAATTCATGCTGAAATAATTGATCATTTTCAAACTAAGATTGATTAATAGATTTTAGTTAATGTAAAGTTATTAAGATATGTGGGGAGAAAGGCATGTTGATGGCACCAGGATGCAGATTGTGATCAGTGCTATGATCTCACGGAAAGGTGGAATGGGCTGAAGGAGATAAATGGCCTGCTATTCACATGGCTGCAATGTGTACCATCCACATGATGCACTGAAGCACCTCATGAAGTCCTTCAAATCTGCGATCTTTACCTCTAGAAGGACAAAAACAGCAGATGTATAGAAATACCACCATCAGCAAATACCCTTCCAAATCGTGCACATCCTGATTTGGAAATGTATGGCCATTCATTTATCATTGCTGGGTCAAAATCCTGTCACTCCCAACTAGTAGAACTGATGGACCGCAATGACACAAGAAAGTTCTTCATCACCACCTTCTCAAGGTCATTTAGAGATGTGCAATAAAAGATGCCCTTGCCTGTGACTCCCATAGTTCAAAGATGAACTAAAGCAAGGGAAAATGTAGCTCTGATAAATGTAGGATAAAACTTGCAACACTGCCTCAACAATTAACTTTAATCTCTCCTGGTAATGATTCTTACATTTATTACACTGTTGATTTTCTCAAGGTGAAATTGCTAAATTATTTTCAAATCGTTAATTTTGTGCATTGATAACGACTGATAACTACAACTGAAACTATCATTGTTTCCACTTCACATCTCTGTGGATGTACTTGCATGATGCGGACTGCAGTGATGTAGGTAACTCATTGCCATCTTCCTGAGGGCATTTCACAATGAGCAATAAATACTGATTTTTCCAGTAGAGCTCATAGTCTATGAATGTGGATAAAGATATGAGTTCACCCTGTTCTGGATTTAAGATGTGGTATCTGAAGATTGAAAAAAAACATTCTTGTAAGCGGTCAAATCCCTTAGTCAATTAGTTGCCCAGTTTTCAGAACTTTGTTTTCCGTCAACTCATCTGATTTGCATATAGAGGAATAGTACAGCATCTAATGAGCAATGCTAAGGCTAAAAGCTAGATTATGTTTCTTTTTCTTTTTTTTTTAGCTGTGTTTACAAGTGTGTGTGCCAGCAGCATTCAGAACAGATGTACTGTGACCTCATCACAAAGATAACCATTCACTTAAGACGAGTCTCAGAGGAGCTGCAGGTACTATTATACTGGATATCTGTTGTTTTCTTTGCGTACCTGCTATACATTTTCTTGGGCATTATTTTTATTATGATAGTGGTGGTTATGGTAATAAATCTATGCAGTTATTTCCCTGGTTAAAACCTGAGACTAAGGGCCTTTCACACGATGATGTTAATATTGAGCCTCTGTACCTGTACCCAATACGTTGAGAATTGTACCAACATAAGCTATTCTTATCTTGATATTGCCAGTTGGATATTGGACCGATCAGTTTTTATTAGTCAGTGTTCATTGTTGTAAATGCTTTGCTTTAATTAGTCCAAGCACCATCAGCTAGGAAACTTTTGAAGGGTAAATTTTGTTAATCCATAGCCTTTGCTTAACTTCACATTCTTGTGTGTGTGAGAAAAGAGAACCGATCGTAGAACCAATTGTAAGAACAATTTCCTTTCAAATAAAGTCTTTTGTTACCTCAGGATGGCTGAAAGTAATTTGCGAAGAGGGTGGTCACTGTTGTAGTCAGTGTGGCAGCTATTTTGTGTTTAACTAGTGTCCGCAAACTGCAGTGTGATAGTCACCAGGTAATTTGTTTTGTGATGCTTGTTTGAGGGGTGCCATTGGCTTGTGCATCGGGAATAACTTTCCTGCTCTTCTTTGAAACGGGCAGTGGTAGTTTTTTTTAACATCTGCTTGAAAGGCTAAGCAGGACTTCAGTCATTAAAATGATACTAAAAATGGCACCTCCAACAATGCTGTGGTAGAATGTCAGCCTTGATTTTCATGTTGAAGTTCTGGAATTGGTCTTCAACCAACTTGGAGCTGAGATTGCTACCAATTGAGCCGCTGCTGGCATCAATTTCTGTTATGTGGTTAGATTGGTGAAACTGGAAATGTAATCTTTAGAGAAGTGAATGTTGAGAGGAGATATGACAAGGGTGTTCAACATTATGAGAGCTCAGGACAGAGTGGATAGAAACTCTTCCCATTGGTGGAAGGGTTACAATTCTGAGGGCACAGATTTAAAGTGATTCATAAAAGAACCAGAGGTAACATGAGGAAAAGCGTTCTTGTATATTACTGTTCAGAATCTTGAATGCCCTTCTAGACAGTGTGATGGAGGATGATTCAATTATGGCTCACTAAAGAAAATTGGATAATTGTTGGAAGAAAAAATTTAAAGGGCAAAGTCAGGGATTGAGTCCCACTGAGTAACTCTTAAAGAAAACTGATATGGACATTAGCTGACTGGCTTCTTTCTGTGCTGTTACCATTCTGTGTTTCCTTTTTATCTATCTTTAGAGGCCTGGTTAAGCAACATCTTGCTTTTAAAATTCTCCATCTCGTTTTCAAACCCCTCATGGTTTACCCTTCTCTGTAATTTTGTAACTTCCTGCAGCCTACAATCTCTGATATGTTCACTTAATTCTGGCCTCTTGAGTCTGCTCACTTTTATTTGTTCCACATTGGTCGTCACAATTCAGTTGCCCAAGCCCTAAGCTCTGGAATGCCCTTTCTGTATCTTTCTACCTTTTGTATTTCACTTTTAAAACCTACCTTATTAACCAGATTTTGGTCAAATGTCTTAATTCTTCTCATGTGGCCTGGTGTTACTCCAGTTTCATGTTGCTCCTGTAAAGCACCTTGGCATATTTTATTGCTTTATGCAGGCTATGTACACCTAAGTTGTTCTATTTAAATAAATTACTTTGTGCAGTGTATTTGAATAATTTTGAAACTGTGAGATTGTTGTTATGTACCTGCGAATTGATGCTTGAGTGAAATTTTAAAATCTGATTGTTGTCTTCCTGAACAACAAATCATTGTTGATAATTGTGGACCCCATTGATAGGTTTCTGCGATAAAAGATATTTGTTTACTGTTCTTTTTGCCTCAAATCATTGGTTTGCCAGTACAGCTAGGATTCCAGAGAATGGGTCATTTTCATTTGTGGCGATGTCATCAACAGCATGAGCTTCCCATCAGTGCATAGCATTGACGTAAAATTAGGGTTTCATCCCATCAGCCAGTGCAGAGTTTCAAACTTCGCCATCCTCATGCTCCTTGTATGACTGAAACCTTTTGTGACTAAAGAAAGATATGAGAATGAAGTGTAGCGGTAGTGCAAAAATGCAGTCTGTTGTAGAGAGTGTTTAAACTTGATTACAAAGGATGCTTCTGAGGTAAGGACTTTTCTTTCCTCAATTATTTAATTAAACAAAATTCCTTTTTTTTTTCGGATAGTCATCTTGCAAAAAATCCAATCTAGGTAAATGAGTTATAGGTGAATTGGGAAGCCCAATGTCGCTCAAAGTAATTCTGAATCCCTGTTGTTATAGGCGGGGAGTTGCTGGTATCACTGGTACGTCCCAGATGCAGCTCATGCCTGTGGCACACAGTCCCACATAAGCAATTATTGAGGAAGATTAAAGCGAATGGGATTGGGAGAAATGTATTGAGATGGATAGAAAACTGGTTGGCAGAGAGAAGACAAAGAGTTGGAATTAATGGGTCGTTTTCAAATTAGCAGGCAGTATCTAATGGGATGCCACAGGGATCGGTGCTGGGACCCCACCTATTCATAATATATATTAATGATTTGGATGAGGGAACAAAATGTAACATCTCAAAGTTTGCAGATGATACCAAGTTGGGTGGGAAGGGTGAACTGTGACGAGGATGCAGAGATCCTTCAGCAAGAACTGGACAAGTTGGGTGAGTGAGCAAATCAATGGCAGATGCAGTATAATTTGGATAAATGTGAGGTTATTCACTTTGGTAACAAAAAACAAGAAGGCAGATTACTACCTGAAGGGCTGTAAATTGAGAGAGGAGAGTGTGCAGCGGGACTTGGGTGTCCCTGTGCACCAGTCACTGAAGGTAAGCATGCAGGTGCAGCAGGCGGTAAAGAAAGCAAATGGTTTGTTGGCCTTCATTGTGAGAGGTTTTGAGTACAGGGACAGGGATGTGTTGTTGCAGTTGTATAGGGCCTTGATGAGGCCACACATGATGATGTGCAGTTTTGGTCTCCCCTAGTGAGGAAGGATGCTCTTGCTGTCAAGAGTACAGCGAAGGTTTACCAGGCTAATTCTGGGAATGGTGGGACTGACGTATGAAGAGAAATTGACTAAGTTAGGATTGTTTTCTCTGTGGTTCAGATGAATGAGGGGGTTATAGAGACTCATAAAATTCAAACCGGACTAGACCGGGTAGATGCAGGGAGGATGTTCCTGATGGTGGGCATGTCCAGAACCAGGGGTCACAGTCTGAGGATTCGGGGTAGACCATTTAGGACAGAGGTGAGGAGACATTTCTTCATCTAAAGAGTGGTGAGCCTGTGGAATTCATTATCACCAGAAGTAGTTAATGTCAAAACATTGACTATATTCAAGAGGCAGCAAAAAAAGCACTTGGGGCGAATGGGACCAAAGGTTAATGGGAGAAAGCAGGAGTAGGCTATTGAGTTGGACAATCAGCCATGATCACGATGAATGGCCTCTTCCTGCTCCTATCTTCTGTGTTTCTGTGTTTCTCTGGGTGAGCTGGTACCAATTTTCAGTCGAGTCTGACGGGGAAAAGAAGAGAGAGTAACAGAGCATGTAATGGCCAGATTGAATTTAGACCCCAGATTCTGGTCTTATGAGTACTTTCTCTATATCTAATATTAACCTATAATTAAAGAGCTTAATTCATTTGATATTTGGATTTGGGGATGTCCCAGATCTTAACTCATGATTCATGTTTAAGGCATTGTTCTTAATTTGAACAGCAGTAAGAACACATATATTACAACAGTGAACCCTTCAATCACATATTATAGGCTGTAAAAAGTTTTAGAATGCCCTGGGGTTGAGGAAAATGCATATAAATGCTTTTTAATTGGCATCAGCATCTTGGATGAAGAAGAATATTGGCTAATATTTATGTTCCTGATTTGTGTCCAGTATCTCATACCCTTTTATAAGATCATGAACGAACTGTCACAGGCCTCAGCTCTTCAAACCCCTCAACTCTTCGACTATTTCAAAAATCTAACTACCTCCTCTAACTATTTTGTGATCCAGCCTCCACAGCTGTCTGGCATAGAGAATTTGATGCATTCATGACCCTCTGGGTCAACTTATCTGTATCCCCTTGCAGATTCCTTATATCCTCAACGACACATCCTCCCACCTAGTTTTATGTTTCATCAGTAAATTTCAATACATTATACTGTGGCCCCTCCTCTAAATCATTAACGTAGATGCTGAATAATTGAGGCCCAGGTTTTATCCTTGTGGCATTAAACATGTCTTTCCAACCTAAAAAAAAACCCATTAATCCCGACTCTGTCTTCTGTGTGTTCCAAATCCTTAATCTAGGCTAATAAATTACCTGTAATACTGTGAGCCGCCTTCTCCCAGTCTCTGAAGAAATCCATCCAGAAAGGCATCCATCCATCCACTGGGCCAGCCAAATGCTTAGGATGCCTGAGTTCTCACTGATAAAGCAAATCTTCTTTGCCTAGCTCAAGGGAATCGAACAAGATGAGGACAAAGGAGGTGCTTCAAAGACTCCCTGAAGGCATACCTCAAGAAATACAGGATAGAAATCAATGCTTGGGACACCCCAGCTCAGAAGAAACAAATGGAGGAACTTCCTGTCTGAAGGGAAATGTAACTTCTAACCAAACCGTAGAACAATGGAATGATGTTCACTGTTCGACAACTGGGAGAAATGTCTGGAACAACATCGACCACTCCATATGATCTTTGTTAATCTGACCAAACCTTTTGATTCAGCCAGTTAAAAAGTGCTATGGAAGACCCTGTGAAAGACCGGTTGTATTGAGAAATTTGTCAGCACCCTCCATCTCCTCCACGACAAGATGCTAACGATGATCCTCACTGATGGGAGTATAATAAAAACCTTTTGAGGTCATGACTGGAGTCAAGCAGGGATATATTATCAACCCCATCCTTTTCTCCACTTTCATTGCTACCATCCTTTGCCTTGTCAAGAACAAGTGGTAAGGACATTGTCTACGGGATGGATGAATAACTTTTCGACTTCAACCAGTTAAATCCAAGAAGAAAATGGCACTGACATAGCTTGTGGAACTTCAGTACTGTATGCAGATGATGACACCTACTCTGCTCTTTTGGAAGAGAATCTTGAACCTTGCTTAACGCTTTTGCAAAATGATACTGAAGAATTGGTTTTGGCCTCAACCTCAAGAAAACTTGAGTCATTTCCCAATCTGACCCAGGGCAAGTTCCAGTCTCCCCCTCCATTAAGATCAAAGGAGAAATCCTCCCAAATGAGGAATAATTCCACTATCTGGAGAGGCAACTGTCATTTAAGGCAGACATTGATGTGGAGATCCATCGTGAGTGCTGCCTACAGACACCTTAGGATGGGAGCCTTCAACAATCGCAATATCTGTGCTGATACAGCAAACTTATTATTAACCAACACCTATGGGAACAAGAGTGTGCTGGTTGATCAAATATTCTGATTATGTGGACCTCTTGATCAATGTAAAAACACACACTAAGTGATAGAAACATTATGCAGGAGGTATACACGCCATTGTTATACTTTATTCACAGCATAAATCACTTAAATAATGATGCAACTTTGCTTTAAATAAAACTTCTCACTTACAACCTGAACTGACTGACTTGGACATTGTGGAGATGGCGATAATGCAGTAAACTTCTGTATTTGAAGTATATAATTTTTGCTGGTTTATTGAGAGTGCAAGTTCGTAAGGTGCTGGTTAAAACAGTTTGCTGTGCTAAGGTTCTCGAGCATAAGACTGTCAGTGTTCAAACTCTTCTTTGTTGTTTAGAAACTTTGACTACATATATATGCCGCGTCAAGTGCTAAAGCACACTTTTTAACACTGTTCAACACTGTTTTGGCGCATTCTGTGCATCAGCTGGGAAGGCGGGTGTACAAATATCCTTTTTAGAAGCCAATAGGACCGGCATTGAGGTCATGATCATTCAAAACTAACTTCACCAGGCCAGCCACTTGCTTTAGGATGCCTGAGTTCTCACTACCAAAGGAAATAATCTTGCTGAGCTCAAAGGACTTGAATGAGAGGAAAACAAAGGAGGTGCTTCAAAGACTCCCTGAAGGCTTACCTCAAGAAATACAAGATAGAAATCAATGCTTGGGACACCCCAGCTCAGAAGAAAACAACTTGGAGGAGCCTCTCCTGTCTGAAGGGACACAATTCTTCACCAGCACCTCTTGGCAAGAGGAAATATGGAAAACAAGGCTGAGAAAGGAATGCCAGTGATCTTGAGTCGAAAGACCAATTTCACCTGGAAACACATGCCAAGTGTGTGGTTGGCAATGCAGCTCTAGGATCAAGCTCATCCGCCACGTAAGGACCCACAGCACCCATGATCAGTGGCATGGAATTTTCTAGGTGGACAGTTGAACTCATTACTGAGTGAATGGCAGTGAATGGCAGTGAATACTGTGAGCACTTATTTTATGTAGTAACCTTTTAAGTGACACCTTGTTAAATGCCTCTGGAAGTCCAAATACAATCCATCTCGCAGCCCTCCTTTAACAACTCTGCAGTATTCTCAAAGAACTCTTGCAACATTTTCAAACATGATTTTGCTTTCAGAAAGCCATGTTCACATTGTTTGATTGCATTAAGCTTTTCTAAGTGACCTGCTTTTTATTTCTCAATTATGGACTTTAGCATTTTCCCAATGACCCGCTAGGCCAACTGACTTGTTGTTTCCTGCTGTTTGCCTCCCTCCCTTCTTGAATAGGGGAGTGACATTAGCAGTTTTCCAATCCTCTGGAACCAACCCAGAATCCTGTGAGTTCAGGAATATTTCGACTAATTCCTCTACTATATATGCAGCCACTTAATTTAAAATCTTTTGATGCAGGCTGTCAGGTCCTGGCAACTGGTCTGCCTTCAGTCCCATTAGTTTGTCAAATACTTTACCCTTCATGGTAGAGAGTGTTAGAAGATCTTTTCTCCGTTTGCGCTTTACCTACTTGATATCTTTGGGATGTTTACAGCATCCTCCCCTGTGAAGATTGTTGCAAAATATTGGCTTTATTATCTGCCATTTTCCTATTCCCTATTATCAGTTCCCCAGCTGCATTCTCCAAAAGTCCTAACCACAGTTTAGCTATTTTCTTTCCATATACACAGCTAAGCTCTGCAGTTTTTTGTAAATATTTCTTGCCAATTTAATAATTAATTTGATCTTAATTAGTTATATAGTCATCCACAGCTGATTCCTAAGAAATTCCCAATTATCTGGCAAAGTGGCAGTTTTTGATGCTTTGTATACCTTAGTTTTTGATTAGATTCTCCCTTCAACTACCTTTTCAACCATGGGTGATTTATCCTTCTTATCGAGTACTTCTGTTTGACCAGAATAAGTTTAACTGAGTGGTATGAAATATTTACTTACTTGTCTGTTATTGCTTCATTAAAGACTTAGTTTGTTTTCTCAACCTGCTTTAAACAATCTTGCTGTATGTAATTGCTCTTATTTTAAGTTGAGGGTCGCTAGTTTAAGATCTGGATTGCAGTCTTTCAAAAAAACTTCAAATTCTACCACAACAAGGTGTAGAGCTGGATGAACACAGCAGGCCAAGCAGCATCAGAGGAGCAAGAAAGCTGACGTTTCGGGTCTAGACCCTTCTTCAGAAATGGGGGAGGGGAAGGGGATTCTGAAATAAATAGAGAGGGGAAGGCGGATGGAAGGTGGATAAAGGAGCAGATAGGTGGAGACGAGACAGACAGGTCAAGGAGGCGGGGATGGAGCCAGTAAAGGTGAGCGTAGGTGGGGAGTTAGGATGGGGGTTGGTCAGTCAGGGGAAGACGGACAGATCAAGGAGACGGGGATGAGGCTGGTAGGTAGGTGGTGGGGGTGGGGGTAGGGGTTGGTCAGTGAGGTGGGAGGAGCAGATAGGTGGGAGAAAAGACGGACAGGTCAAGGAGGCGGGGATGAGCTAGGCTGGTTTTGGGATGAGGTCGGGGGTGGGGAGATTTTGAAGCTTGTCAAGTCCACATTGAGACCATTGGGCTGCAGGGTTCCCAAGTGAAATATGAGTTGCTGTTCCTGCAACCTTCGGGTGGCATCATTGTGGCACTGCAGGAGGCCCAGCTTGGACATGTTGTCCAAGGAGTGGGAGGGGGAGTTGAAGTGGTCCGCGACTGGGAGGTGCAGTCGTTTGTCACGAACCGAGCATAGGTGCTCCACAAAGCGGTCTCCAAGCCTCCACTTGGTTTCCCCGATGTAGAGGAGGCCACATTGGGAACAGCGGATACAATATACCACGTCAGCAGATGTGCAGGTGAACATCTGTTTAATGTGGAAGGTTTCCTTGGGGCCTGGGATGGGGGTGAGGGGGGAGGTGTAGGGGCAGGTGTAGCACTTCCTGCAGTTGCAGGAAAAAGTGCTAGGGGTGGTGGGGCTAGTGGGGAGTGTGGAGCGGACAAGGGAGTCACGGAGAGAGCGGTCCCTCCGGAAGGCAGATAAGGGTGGGGAGGGAAAAATGTCCTTGGTAGTGGGGTCAGATTGCAGGTTGTGAAAGTGATGGAGGATGATATCCTTGCCCATCTGATTTGTCCAGTCAATACACAGATTAAAATCATCCATGACAATGTAGTGCCCGTAAGTTTCCACAATTTCCTAATTTATACTTTGTTTTATAGTGAGACAACTCTTTGAGGATCTATTGGTGACACCCACTTGTGGTTTCTTTCCCTTGCTATTCTTTACTTCCACTAAACTGATTGCACATCAAGGTCTATTGCAACAAAGTCACTACTCACCATCGCACTGATACCATCCTTTATTAGCGATGCTACCCCACCTCCTTTCCCTTTTTGCTTATTCTTCCATAATGTCAAATACCCATGAATATTGAGATCGCAGTCTTGAACAGCCTTAGCCACATCTCTGTAGCTATCAATGCTATTCATTCATTCCTTGGTAAAATGGTAAAAGCTGCATATTAAAATTCCTAGGCAGCAAAATTTAGAAAGATTGTAATGATGTTCTTGCAATACTGTTGTCAGATTCTTTGAACAATTCTTTGTTCCTTTAAAGTTGACTGGATTTATATTTACAATTGTCATTGTTTAGTATACATTTACTCTGTGCTGCACTAGTGATTTCCTTATAATTAAACAACATCGTGGTAACATATTGTTTAAGTATGTGTTGTGCGTTGGATAATAGCTTGTAATAACTAGCAGATAAATTCAACTTGAAGTTGGCTGACAAGTACTCTAGGTGGTGCTGAAAGTGCAACTTTGGGCACAGGCTTTGCTGCTCACTTAACAATAAATCATTTTAGCCAGTAGGTGTCATTATAGTCTAATGTAAAATCATATGACGTGATGCAAACAATTCCAGGGTGTTCTTACGTACTTTACCAGTTCTCTCTCTGATGTTTTCTTCATTGCCTGAAAGTGATCATTTCTGACGTCTGAGTACTAAAAGTGGTTCTTTATTCTGTCTCCAAGTGTTCATTACACACTTTCAGCTGTGATCAGTGTATAGTAATTGGTGGTGAATATTGTGTTTTAGCTTCACCTTACTGATATCAAAGCTGCTACCTACTTCTACCTTTATATATGTAGCTAAGTGCTGCAGCATGTGATGAATTTCACCTTCTCCATTTCTTGCATGGTTTACCTGCTGTAGTTCTTTAATAGCATCTCCATTGTATTAAGAACTTTATTTACTTGGGACTGGTGCAGTGGCAAATAGCAAACTTGTTAATGAGGACTACCCCTAAACTGAAAATTAATTTCATGCAGTTAATGAATTCTAATTCAATGGGTGTGAACCTCCATCAAAATATATTATGTTTGAACATTTTAATTTTTATATACAGATTTATAAAAGATTAGGAAACTAAGTAAGTTTGACAGAAAGCTAGTAACTAAGAATTAACACCGTTAACATTCAGTTGATCCTGAATTATGCTACACACACTTTATTTTTAGAAAGAATATATAGTAAAACATCTTCTGGTAAGTTGATTGTCAGTAGCCGAGTTCTTCAAATGTTGAGTCCTTTTCTAAAGTTAATGGAAAAACACTTTATATTTTAAAACACATTTTATTTAAAGAAAGCTGTTATTTCTCATAACTGAATCTCCATTTGAGTAGTATAGATTTGATGGAAGTAAAGGTAACATTTTTCCATATGACCAAATACTTTATCTTTCAGTGCGTCCTCCCTGACTCTCTTTTAGAATCAGATATACAGCATGGAAACAGGCCCTTTGGCTCAACTTGTCCATGCCGATCAGGTTTCCTAAACTGAACTAGTCCCATTTTCTTGCCTTTGGTCCATATCCCTCTAAACCTTTCCTATCCATGTGCCTGTCCAAATGTCTTTTAAATGTTGTACCTGCCTCTACCACTTCCTCTGGCAGCTCGTTCCATTTAGGCACCACCTTCCATGTTAAAAGGTTGCCCCTTAAATGCAGTAACTTATTCTAAATGAAGTCACACATATTTACATATGTATAGTGCCCAAGATGGTAAGTTCAGCTCAGTGTGTAAATATTTGGGTGAAATGATGATGTTAGTTAATATTAGATATGCAGAGTTTTTTTTTATTGCTTTGCCTATTATGTTTCCAGACAGTCCCTGAAAAGCCAAAGCTGCCACTCTGGATCGCAGTGTCATTGTCTGAAGGTTGTGTTCATGATGGTGTAGGACAGGAACAAAATTGCAAGGGTTTAGGGAAGTGGAACGAAATGACTTGTTAAGGCTTACAATCAAATCTTCATTTCAAAGCAAAAATGGCAACAAATGAAAATTATACCTGTTTTAGTATTTCCCTATTGAACTGCTGTTCTCAAATGGCTGCCCTAAATTTTTCTAATAGGCCAATGGATGGGAAAGTAGTGTGAGGCTACTAGTACTAGAGTTTGCCCCTGATACTCTGTGATTTCAGTTTTGCTAGGGCTCCTTGATGCCGCACTCGGTCGAATGCAGCTTTCACGTCAAAGGCTGTCACTCTCACCTCACCTCTGGAACTCAGGTTTGTGTCCATGTTTGAGGCTGTTATCAGGGCGGAAGCTGAATGGCCCTGGCAGAACCTAAACTGGGGGAGGCGGATGCTGAGCAAGTTAATGCTGAGCAGGTGCTGCTTGATAGCACTGTTAATGACATCTTCCATCACTTTACTGATGATCGAGAGTAGACTAGTGGAACAGTAATTGGCTGGGTTGCATTTGTCCAGCTTTTTGTGCACTGGATATACCTGGGCAATTTTCTACCTTGTCGTGGAGTTAGTAGTTTAACTACTGGAAAAGCTTGGTAAGAGGACTAGAAAAGTCAGGAGCACAGATCTTCAGAACTATTGATAGAATTTTGTCAAGGCCCATAGCTTTTGCACTAGCCAGTGCCTCCAATCATTTCTTGATGTCATGTGGAGCGAGTTGAATCAGCTGAAGACTGGTATCTGTGGTGCTTGGGACCACTGGAGGAGGCCGCAATGGATCATCTACTTGATACTTCTGGCTGAAGATTGCTGCAAATACTTCAGCATTTTTTATTATTTACTCGTGGGATATGGGCATTGCTGGCTGGCCAGCCTTTATCGCCAGTCCCTAGTTGCCCTTGAGAAGGTGGTGAGTTGCTTTCTTGAACAGCTTCAATCCATGTGCTGTAGGTTGACCCACAATGCCCTTGCGGGGGGAGGGGGCCTCCAGTTTTTGACCCAGAAATCAGACAGTGATGGAATGGTGATACATTTCCAAGTCAGAATGGTGAGTGGCTTGCAGGGGAATTTGCAGATAGTGGTGTTCCCATGTATCTGCTGCCCTGGTCTATCCAGGTGGAAGTGGTTGTGGGTTTGGAAGATGCTTCCTAAGGATCTTCTGGTGAATTTCTGCAGTATATATTGCGGATGGCACACACTGTTGCTACTGAGCGGTGGAGAGAGTGGATGCTTGTAGATGTGGTTCCAAACAAGCAGGATCCTTTGTCCTGGATGGTATCAAACTTCTTGTGTTGTTTGAACTGCCCTCATTTAGGCAAATGGTGAGTATTCTATCATACTCCTAACTTGTGCCTTGTAGGGGGACAGGCTTTGGGCAGTCAGGAGGTGAGTTATTATGCTGGTGTATTCCAAGCCTCTGACCTGCTGTTGTAGAAAATGTATTTATGTGGTGAATCCAGTTGAGGTTCTGGTCACGAGTAGCTCCCCGAGGATGTTGATAGTGGGGGATTCAGTGACAGTAACACCATTGAATGTCAAGGGGCGGTGATTAGATTGTCTGTTATTGGAGATGGTCATTGCTTGGCATTTGTGTAGCGCGAATGTTACTTGCCATTTGTCACCTCA
The DNA here is from genome assembly GCF_021869965.1 of Rhincodon typus. NCBI lineage: Eukaryota > Metazoa > Chordata > Chondrichthyes > Orectolobiformes > Rhincodontidae > Rhincodon > Rhincodon typus. The sequence goes on along the minus strand of NC_063351.1, from coordinate 37,985,584 downwards.
AGCCTGTATATTGTCCAAACCTTGTTGCATTTGAATATGGACTGCTTCAGTATCTGAGGTGTTGCAAATTATGCTGAGCTTTGTGTAATCATTGAACAACAGCACTTCTGACCTTATGAAGGAGAGAACCACATTAATGGAGCAGCTGAAGATCATTGGGCCTAGGACACTGCCCTGAGGAACTCCTGCAGAGATGTCCTGGAGCTGAGATGTCTGTACTTGTAGGAAGTCAATCATCTTCCTATGTGCCAGGTATGAGTCCAACCGGTGCAGAGTTTACCCCCGATACCTATTGATTTCAGTTTAGCTATCTTTTGCACTGATGTGTTGGGTTCTTCCACCATTGATGGGGCTATCTGTTGAGCTGTCTCCTCCAATGAGTTGTTTAGTTGTCTACTACCATTCAAAGCTGGATGTGGCAGGACTGCAGAGCTTAGATTTAATCTGTTGGTCGTAGGATTGCTCAGCTCTGTCTATCATGAGCTGCTTATGCTGTTTGGCATGTAAGTAGCCCTGTTTGGTAGCTTCACTATGTTGCCATCTCATTTTTAGGTATGCCTGGTGCTGATCCTGGCATGCCTTCCTGCATTGTCCATTGATCCAGGCATGATTCCTTAGCTAGGTGGTTATGGTTGAGTGGTGGATATGCTGCACCATGAGGTTGTAAATTGTGTTGGAGTACAGTTCTGCTGCTATTGACAGCCCACAGTGCCTCGTGGATGCCCAGTTTTGAGGGCCTAAATCTTATTCAAAGGCACATTGCCACACAACACGATGGAGGGTATTCTCAATATGAAGGTGGGATTTTGCCTTCACAAGGACTATACAGTGGTCACTCTTACCCATACCGTCATGGATAGATACATCTGCAGCCAACAGACTAGTAAGAATGAGGCCAAATTGTCTGTCTGTGTTCCAGAATAAAAGAAAACTGATGATTCATACCATAGGACTCTGCTTTTGCTATCTCCTATTGATTGACCTGTTTTGGTACTTGTGGTACAAAGAGGAGTGATAGTTGGGGTGTACCACACCTGGCAGAAAAATTATTGGACAGGAAAAATGACACATGAACTTTCAGTACAGTACCGTTATATTCAAAAATAGTTGGGACTCCTATTATAATGATTGATTGATAAGATGATGTGATTCATTACTATGCTTTTGGTGCAAAATTCATAATTTTCACAATGTTTTTGTTTGAAATGAATTGAATGCCAGAGAAATATGTGGCTACCTGCCATCATGAGATGATCTCGCACTAGTTGCCTAAACACACACAGTTGTTACAAACTGTGTTACAAGTTGTTCAAAACTGCTTATAGTTGGCATTTGTGTGTTTAAGTGGTTTGGAAAAGATATCTAGCTGGGTGGGGAAGTGACTGTCTGTCTGCATGGTCATATAAAACAAAATAATAAAAACAAATGGATTGGGTCTGGACAGGAACAACACTTAAAAGTTTGCAATGATGAGAGTCTGGGCAAATTTCCTGCCTTTTGAGAATAAGTAACCCCATAAAGTCAGAAACCACCAATTTAGAAAGTGTCCAGTCACCTGGTCTCCAACAAAGCTCAGTTGTGCGTTACTTGGGGAAAAGATCAGAAATCATACAGCAACAGGTTTATTGGAAAACACAAGCTTTTGTAGCTTCACTCCTTCTGCAGGTATTAATCTAACGCCTGAAGAAGAAGTGAGGCTCCGAAAGCTTGAGTTTTCCAATAACCTGGTGTTGTGTGATTTCTAACCTTGTCCAGCCCAGTCCAACTCCAACACCAGCACCTCCATAACTTGGGCAAAAGCTTGACAGTATTCTGCCTCCACCTGATAATTGTCAAATAACATTTGTGCACAAGTGTTTGGCAATGACCATCTCCAACAAGAGAGAATCTAACCATCTGCCCTCGCTATTCAACAGCATTACCTTTGTTGAATTTCCCGCCATCATACCACACCCACAGTGATGGAACATGATGGTGAACTTTGTGATTGTATAATATGGACATCACTTGGGTTATTTGAAATGTGGCAGCAAGCTAATATCACTGTGGGGCTGTCAGAAGCTAAGTAGAATGCTGTTTGTTATTGAGTGACAAGAAAATTTATGTTGCTGTCATACTGACATTAAGTAGTGATGAATACGGAGAAAGAACTGAGGCATGATAGTTCTGACAGATGAATTATTAATTTGTATAGTAAGATGGTTTTCAACTTTTTTTGCTTCTGAGGACCACCACGCTGTGTTGTAAAAATTCTGTAGAACTCCTACAATGCCTGCATGTAGCAAAACCTGCACAACTTAAGTGGCAAATAACATTTACTCCACACAAATGCCAGCAATGACCATCTCCAATAAGAGACAATCTAATTACTATCCCTTGACATTCAAAGGTATTACCATCACTGAATCCCCCATTGTCTGCAGTGGTTCAAGAAGGTAGCTTACCATCACCTTCTCCAGGACAACTAGTGATGGGTAATAAACGCTGGCAAACTAGTGGCGCCCACGTCCCACAAATGAATATTGAAAAAAAAACAAAAATCTGTCCACCATCAACAAAGCCCAAGTCAGGAGTGTAATGGAGTATTTTCCAGTTAGCCGCATGAGTGCAGCTCCCTCAATATTTAAGAAACCTGACAGTATCATATCTGAACAGGTTGATTAAAAATATCTTCAAGATGAAGCAGACTGTTTGACATCCTATCCACTTAAAAATTAATTTAAACCTTAACCATTTAGTACTACCATCACCACCACTAGTGTACAATGGTAGCGGTGTGTTCCATTTAAAAGGTGCATTGCTTCCACTTGCCAAGGCTTCTTTGAGAATATCTTCCAAACCCCTTGAGTTCTACCACCAAAGAGCAAGGGCAACAAATGCATGAGAATATCACAGCCTCAAATCCTCCTCTAATTAATTTACACTCAATCCTGACTTTGGTAATATATGAAAAGCAATATAATTCAATGAGCTAAATCCCAGATTTCTTAACAGTATTGTGGATATAGCTACAATGAATGGACTGCAGCGGTTCTAGAAGGCAGTTTGCCATCATCTACCCAAGGGCAATTATGAATCAGTTATAAATGCTGGTCTTGCCAGAGGCAGTGAAATTCCAAAGAACAAATAATACAAACCTTTATACTGTCCATACAGAATACAAACATAATGGTTGTCTAGTTATGACTACTTAAAGGGTTTCTGTTTGAAAGTGGTGGTGGTGTAAAACTGAAGCAACTCCCAAGCCAGGTAAAGTTTACAAGTGCATCTGCTAATATCAGTGAATGCACAAAAAATGGAATAAAATGAGCCAGTATCCCACAATATTTTATTGTAGATTTATTCAGTTTGTTGAAGGGAAACTCTGAAAGAAATTCTCCAACTCCAAAAGATAATCAGAACAAAATCCCAAAATGTCTCTTTACACCTCACTTACAACCAACATGACTGAAATCTTCTGTTAATTAAACTAATGCTCTACATGCTCGCTCGCTTATAGTGCATAATGTAAAGGGAAGTCGTCCCTCCCAGACAGCAATTTCAACAGTATCTGTGGCTCTAAGATTAGGATCAACATTATAACAGCCCGTTGCTCCTTTCAGACAGGTTATCGGCTGCAGGTTTAAATTTCCTGTGTTGAGATGATTAGCCCAATCATGGCCATTGCTCCTCATAAAGTGTGAAATTTGATTTGAATATTTCTGGTGCTGTCAATGTCAGTGTAACAGATATGTTTGCGACTGGTGTATGGGGAGTCAAATGAGAGTCAAGCCAAGATGAACTTCCCACTGTGAACTCCAGACAAATTTATATAGGTATACTTATTGTCCCAACAATTTTAACTCCCAAATCCGTCTCCTTTCTAACACCCACCTGTGTACATTAATAAGTGAATGTACTCAATTAATTTGTTTTAATTTGGATATTTCAATGGTACCTTAGTTGATTCCAGCATGGCACCTTACAGGAGAAGTATGTTTTTACTTGACATGATTATAAATAACTGTCATTCTGAATTCTTTGATCACCTTTTTATTATTTTGTTACTTACGATCCTGTAACACTATTGCTGAAACCATTGACTGGTGAAGCCGTTTAAGATACCATCAACATGTTTAGTTTTGTGAAACAGTTGAAAGCTTGAAACAAGAAACAGGGTAGAATCTGATAGGGGTTTGAATGACATGGGCTTTGCTCAGATTCATGACTTGAGTTAGGCGAGAATTCCAGTGAGGCTCATCTTGACATTGGGAGCATTTACCTCCATCTTTTATCCTTTTTCTAAGTCACATGACAAGTTGTCAATTAAAGGGGGCTTATAGTTTGTTAAATGCCTTGTTGATAGCAACTTTCTATCTTAACAAACTCGACCAATGGTCTAGACCATGTAAGACAATGCAGCATACAAACCAGAGAGGACATCTGGCAGATACAGCTAGCTGCTTGCTCTGAGTGACCTCTGTATTGCCTACAACCAAACAATAGACAGGGCATAATCTAGGTTTTAATAGAGTGGATCCAGAGAGAATATTTCCTCTTGTGGGGAAGAGAATGACTAGATTCATCAATGTAAGATACCCATAGATTGATGAGAATATGGAACTTGCTACCACAGAGAGTGGTTGAAGTGAATTCTGTAGACACATTTAAGAAGAATTTAGTCAGTCGCGTATATTGTGTGCAATCCTGTGCAAGTTATTTCAAACAGATGAGAGAAAACACACAAAATTATCCTGTTGTACATCAGAGAGGATGTGAATGGGCCACTAGTATTTTGAGGGTGTCATAATCTCGGGGATATGAACCATCCATAATGGCTGCATTTAATTGATTGCACTAGATAGAATGGCAGCTTCAAAGTAGATTATTTTTTCCATTTTTTTGATTTTTCGTCTGGTTTATTGATTACACTGATTACATTGAGCAAGATACCACCGCAATTTCCTTTGCTCTGATCCTCCCCTCCCTGCTAAAACTAATCAGGGGGAGGTGATGAAATTACCCCTTAATGTAACAACATTAGAGCATGAAAAGAGGTCAAGGCCAGGATATTTGGGGTTACGCAGTTGCCATGAAATTGAGAAGCTGTTTTTCCTCCTTTTCCACTTTTCTTTATCTTTTCATTGTACTTTTCAATCTTTTGATTATCTCACTTTCTATACTATGGTTACATTTCTAGTAGTTTCAGCCCTGAGGGTGCTTTTGAGGTAGTCTCTCTGCATATGTGGAGTCCCCCAAAATATTTTGAATAATCCATGCTCAAAGCTTATTAAAATTCTACAGTAAATGCAGCAATTCTCTACTTCCTGTAGTGTGCAAAATGATGGAAAGATGAGTGAATCAGAGGTGGTGCTCAACACTTCCATTGAGTATGACTCGCCAATGGAGGTACATAATCATTGTTAGTAATGTATCTTGGAATCATCGTACATTTGGCAGTTCTCTTTATATAGAATATAGAATCCCTACAGTGTGGAAACAGCCTCTTTGGCCCAACAAGTCCACACCAACCCTTGGAGCAACCCACCCAGACCCATCCCCTTATAACCCACCTAAGCTACACATCCCTGAACACTACGTGCAATTGAGCATGGTCAATCCACCCAACCCGCACATCTTTGGACTGTGGGAGGAAACCGGAGTACCCGAAGTAAAAACACAAAATACTGGAAGTGAACAAATGCTTTGTTGGCACCTGAAAATAAAACAGTTTGTTTTGAGACCCCTTTTTACTTGAATTGCATTGTTTCATGCAAAGTCTTAGTTCTCTGTTTACAAGATGGGACATGAATTAGACCAACATTTTATAGATCATGGAATATTCATAGTGCTGCTAGCTGTGACTAAATTGGTAGTACTTTCATCTCTGAATCAGAAGGATTTGAACATGCAATCCAGGACTTGAACAATAATATGAAGGCAGGCACTTTAGTGCAGTAAGGAAGGAACAGCTGAACTTATAATGCTACTATCTTTTTGAATGAAATGTTAAATCAAACGTCGGTTAGTGCTAATATGTGGACATTAAAAAAATCCCTTGGCCTTGATTTGAAGAAGAGAAGGGAAGATATTCCCAATGTTCTGGCCAATATTTTGCCCTCAATCAATATCATAAAACAGTCTGGTCATCAGCTCATTAATGTTTGTAATTGACTGTATGTTTCCTACAATTGCTGTAAGTATACACTTCAAAAGTAATTTATCGAATGTAAAGCACTTTGGCGTGCCCTGTGCTTGTAAACAGTGCTGTATAAATGATAGTCTCTTTATATGCTGTGTTCATTGTAATATAATAATATATTCCTACTGTTTACTTGGTTATGCAGATTACCTATTCTCTCTGCAGGTCAGCTGTCCAGATACTTACATTGAGAGGTTTAATGCAGCACTCAGCCAGTACATGGGAGCTCTACAGAGCATTGTGCCTCTATTCATTTACATGGTGGGTAGCTGTTTCAACAGCAAGACTTTTGTCATTAACTGCTTTGATAATAGTTTGGTTTTCCTCTTCAAAATGAGCAGCATTATTGCAGTCCACTTTCCTTACCTCTATTCAAATACTGAATTTGATGGAAGGTTGTTTTTCTTCCAAATCAATCAATTGTAGACTCCAGAACTTTCAAGTACAAGCTCTGTTTCACGCTACACAGTTGTCTTTGAGTTTGCGTGTTTGTTTTGCATCTGTGAGAAATTATGTTGAAAGTGGGCTTCATTTGTAAAACTTTAATAAAGAATCATTAGTCTTTGTTTTATTTCTTAAGGCGTGCATTCAGATTATGTTTTTAAAGCCACTCACCATTTATCGAGTTGTACCGAATAACCTTAGCTACTCATATATTTTTTTCCTCTCTTTCTTGTGATAAATGTTTAAATGTTTAACCACATTCAATCTAGATCCACATCCTCAAATCCGAAATTCACTGTGTGAAAACCATTGTCAAGCCCAGTTCTCTCCCTCAGTGATGTTGCTTTGAAGTGTACACTTTGCTACAGGCTGCCTCGAATCATACTTTAGTTAGAGTAAGTTACATATATGTTGTAGGCTTAGATTCAACAACAATCTGTGGCAGTGAATTTGATGTGAAGTTGTCAGAGTATTTGTGGACTGGAAGGCAGGACGTTAGAATTTTGTGTTTGTAAAATATTGATGTTTATAAAATATTAGGAGGGAAAGCAGTATGTGGTCCCTTTAAAAGATGATGCGCTTTTTCTATGCTTAGAGATTCAAAAATAAGTCTGTGGGCAGCAGCTTGTGGGTTTGCAGGTGCACAGAGCATCTGAATTGAAACAGTTGTATCAAAAGGCTGCACAGTCAGCAGGCCAGGCAGCAATTTTGTTTTGATATCAAGGCAACAAATTTTGAATTTAGCCAATTAAATTTGAACCAGGCACCCAGATACCAAACACCAATTAAATTTAAACCTGATGGTTTTGACAATGTAAGACCAATTCTATTGTAAGGAATATTGATATATCATCAAGGTATACAAGAAGCTGCAATTGGGCGAAGATGTCAGTGTGAACTGCCATCTGCAAGAGTTAACAACTCTCAGCTCTCAAGAGAACCACTAGCTCTCAGTCTTCTGTAAGTTTTAGAGAAAGCACCATCTAAATCAAAGGTACCTACTGCACAATTAATTAATATTTCTGACAGAAGAATTTGATAGAGAATGCATTCCTGACACGACATTTAATGGAGAAGACGCAGAACATTCCGAAAGACATGTAACCTGGCTGTAATTTTGAGAGACTAAATTCTATTTTTGTTTTATATATGTGGGACTTGTTTTCATTGGAACAGCATACCATTAGAATCGTGTTTGTTCAGAAATAGTTAGTAGTTATAAGGGGTTTATTTGGTTTGTTAATAATGTAGTTAATTTGCTTACTGTTAGAGTTAGATAAATAAATTGTTACTTGTTGATTGTGAAGTCAGGGTTTATTTTACTTAGCCACCAGAAGTTGCTGAAAAAATGGATTACATCTCTTCTCGCACTCCTTTTAATAAATTATAGGGTGAGCGCTCCTCTGGGTGTTTTGGTTTTTCTTATCAGAAGTGGTGGGCGGGGGGGGTGGAGTTAACCTCTGCTTTATAACAAATTCAAACTTTGAACAACTCTCCATGTAAAGAGTTTGGCCACCCCTTGAGTATTTGTTTTTATCTAAAATATGCATTGCCGTAGGGTATCTGCCTGGCCTTTGGCGATTTTAATGAAACTGATTGAAGGTTTGCCGCTCAAAATATACATAATACATTTTCTAAGGCTGTGAAATTTGAATCTTAATTAAACTACATCAGATAATTTTAGTAAATGCCTTATTTTGACCGAAAGGTGGGTAGATATTCATGATGTCTGTTGAAACTTCTTATTATTTTACTTAAATAAGTAGTAAAACTGAGTCTCTGAGCCTCTAATCACATCTGTACTGAAACTATGCACTTCTTGCCTACTTCCAACACACATTGTTCTGGATGCTTATTTTGTTTGTAATGTTAGAGTTGGCATTCCTGAACAATTCCTGTTTAACAAAGTTATTTTTCATTTTAGTTCTAATTGGTTCTCAATTTTGATAAAATAGAGTGCAAAGGATCCCTACAGAAACATTTTAACCAGAGTAAATCTGATTCGCAAGTGAGAAAATTGTTTTGTTAATACAAAATGGCTGTCCAAATAAAATCTATCTTTTTCTCTCTTGCATCCAACAGTTATTTGCTAATTGTGGAAATTACTGACAATGTTGCTGGAGTGAAGGGAATTTGTCATTGATTTGGTTTATATAGCATAGGCTTTTCCAATGCATATCCGTACCTTTCTTAAATAGCATCAAGCAACTGACTTCCTGTTAATGATGGTCTCTGTCTCTTCTCCTAGCTTGTTTTAGAAATTCTCCAGTTCGCAACTGCTTGGTCCATTAAATCTTCACTTTAGGACTTTTTTTACTCTTTGCAGTGGCCCACAATTCCAGTCTACTACTTGGCCCGTGCTGCCCATCGTTTCTTTTCTTCAACCTGTGGTATTATCCCTTTCAATATAATTTGTTAACTTTGCTTTAAAAACAGTCAGAAGTTCAAATTTGATGCCACGAACTATCTTCCATGTAAGGAATTTTAATTCTAATCCCTCTTTGAGTCTTGAGGGTTATTGTAAGTTATACCCTATTACTACTGATTTTTAAGTTAGGCCAGTGTTAAAACCTGGTACCATAAATACAGTAGCTGTCACTTGTCACTAATTAACACTATGGCAGGTGGTGGTTCAATAACGTGGACACCCCTATAAAAGGCTGATTGCTTAGAACTAATGACCATCTGAAAGAGGGTCATTGTTGGCTGTCTTTTGATTCAAGGAAGATGTGTACACAAAGTCATAAGTTTTTTTTCCTATGGTTTTTCACCAAGAAAAGATTAATTCTATCCTTGATCAGAGAAATGACATAAAATGAACTAATCCTTCAATTAGCTGATGACATCAGGACTTGCAACTTTTAATGTTAGATTACAAAGCATGTTAATGAAGCATTAATAGTGAACTATCTGAAACAACACCAGGATTTAAAATCCTGCCTTGGTTTGAAGGGCAGTCGCAGGAATTGTAACAACACATGAAATAATGGTGATCATTATTGTTTCAACAACCAGTGAAAACAGTCTTAACAGTGTTTAATTATTTTAACCCTTCATCACCTTTTATATCCTTGGTCAAGTTGTTTATTAATTTTCTAATCCCCAGTGGATGAAGCCCATAACTCTAATTTTTCGTTCTTGGAAACATACTAGTGAATCTGCAATGCACCTTATGATTTTGTTTTGAGATTTAGAAGAGCAGAATGATTATAAGGTATATAAGAAGATGATGTGCTGTAGACTGGCAACTGCCTCATGTTGAACCAGACTGTTGATGTGATAGTTGACCTGAGATATTGGACAAACTTTTTATTTCACTTGAATGTCGGCAGTTGAGGGACGACCTGATAGAAGTTTGCAAAATTGAGAAAGGCATAGAAAGAATGTAAAATCAGGGTATTTTCCCCCAAGGTACAAATGTCAATTACTGGGGGACATAGATTGAAGGCAAAAGGGGGAAAGTTTAAAGGAGATGTGAGAGGCAAGGTTTTTACTCAGAGGGTGATGTGTCTGGAATGCGCTACCACAGGAGGTGATCAAAGCAGATACAATAACAACGACTGTCCTTTGTTGAAATGAGCTTATGTCTGCATATTTGTGACATTGTTAAGGTTGCCACATTAGTGACATTGCCTGGCTCCAAATTTCCCTTAGCTCCTCTCCTGTTGAAACTCCTATCCATACCTTTGTTACCTGCACACTTGATTATTCTTCTGCATTGCAAGCCAGACTTCCACATTCTACCTTGCCCAAACTGTAGTCATCTGCCCATATCCTTGCTCACACCAAATCTCATTTAGCAATCATCCATCTTCCTGCTGAGCAACGCTAGCACTTGGTCAAGTAATAGCTCACATTTTAAAAAAATTCTTGTTCTTAAGTTCCTACCTACTCGTACCTTCCCTATGTCTATCATTTCCTGCAGTTTCATAAACTTTCAAAATATCTGTTCTTTTCTCATTTCGGCTTTTTTTAGAAACCCCATATTTAATTGATCTACCATTAGTGGCTGTGTCTTTAAGACTCCTTCCTTTAGATTATTAACCAAGCTTTTGGCCGTCGGCCCTAAAAACCATGTTTAATTTTTTTTAAGAAAGTAAATTTATAATGATGGGATGTTTTTATTACATTGAAGGTGCTATATAAATACAAGTCATTATTGCAGGATCAAATCTGGTTCTATTGCTGATGTGAATTGAGTTTTTTTTTTAAATATTGTGTTACTGCATTGATTCCTGTTGATAACTTTCTCTTTTTTTTCTTACAGAACAAATTTTACATTGAAACCAAACTTAACAGAGATTTGAAAGATGACCTCATAAAGTTGTTTACAGAACAGGTTGCAGAAAAGCATGTTCCTACCTTAATGCGTGAGTGGTGTTAAATATGTTTGCGCTCTACTTTCTGTGCCAAACTTGGGTTAATTCTGAAGTGGTGATGAAAACCCTTAATCAAGAATGTGCTTTTGATATTAATAATTCAACTTTTAGTACTAATATTATCAAGTTTTCTTCCTTGGGTATTCTAAGTTATATCAATAATTTTGGAGTTGGCAGTCATAAGATTCTTGAAAAATTTGTCCTCTCCTGAATCCTGATCTTTGCTGTCAGCACGTTTATTCGGTATTTCTGGGATGTGTCTTGGGGATATGCAGTTTTATAGGGTAAATCTAAGATTTATTGAGCATCAATTGTACTGAATCTGAAGGTTAAACTTCCTTAACATTTGTGATTCTGACTCCTTCATTGTCTGATATATTTGTGTATTTCATTTTTTTTTCTATTTTTTCTAGTAAATGAAAAGTCCCCTGTTTATATACACTAGTTTATTTTCTTTTCCAATTATGCAAGTCTGAAATGGTGCAAGAGAGATGGAAGTTGCTTTCAATAATTTACAGATGAATTTAGGTCAGTGTCAATTTAAGTTTGGCACAAAAACAGAAACTGCTGGAAACTTGAGTATAGGAGTTGGGAGGTGATGTTGCGGCTGTACAGGACGTTGGTTAGGCCGCTTTTGGAATACTGCATGCAATTCTGGTCTCCCAACTATAGGAAAGATGTTGTGAAACCTAAAAGAGTTCAGAAAAGATTTACAAGGATGTGACCAGGGTTGGAGGGTTTGAGCTATAGGGAGAGGCTGAATAGGCTGGGGCTATTTTCCCTGGAGCGTCAGAGGCTGAGGGGTGACCTTAGAGGTTTATAAAATCATGAGGGGCATGGATAGCCAAGGTCCTTTCTTCAGGGTTGGGGAGAGGTCCAAAACTGGAGACTATAGGTTTATGGCGAGAGGGGAAAGATTTAAAAGGGATCTAAGGGGCAACTTTTCCACACAGAGGCTGATGTGTGTCTGGAACGAACTGCCAGAAGACGTGGTGGAGGCTGGTACAATTACAACATTTTAAAAGGCATCTGGATGGGTATATGAATAGAAAGGGTGTAGAGGGATATGGGCCAAATGACAGCGAAAGGGACTAGATTAATTTAGGATATCTGGTCGGTAAGGACAAGATGCACTGAAGGGTCTCTTCCCATGCTGTACAACTCTGTGACTCTATAACTCAGCAGGTCTGGCAGCAACTGTGGAGAGAAAGCAGAAGTCATTGTTTGAGGTCCAGTGACCCTCCTTCAGTACTACTTTTGGTAGCTAGAATGTGCAACATTGCATATTGGGCTGAAGTGAGTGGTGTAAACATACAACAAAAGAAGTAGTTTCAACTATGAAAGTGCTAAACTAAGAAGGAAAATTGACGTGTAAAGTCTAAAGCAAAAGGGGTTAATACGGCGCCCTGTGAAGGAATGTTGACCATTAAATGTATCAATGACAAAAATGAACCCTAAATGTTACTTGAGGACCAATAAGTCTAGGGTATATAAATATTAAATTTCATAAGGTTGAAGTTTTCAGGCAATGTAATAACAATAATTTGCCACATATGGATGTTTTAGCTGAATACCTGGGGGCTTTTCCCATTCTTGTATTCAACTTTGGTTTAGAGAGTGAGAGAGTTTAAAAGGCTAACATTGCTGGACCAAATGATCCTTCCTTTTTCTTTATTCTGTTATTGTATTAGCTTGAATGAGCAATTTATTCTTGCTAATGAATCTGAAAGCTATGAGCCCAAGCAGTAGTCCAGGATTGAGCACATTGTTTAGACTGGCACTTCCACTTCAGTGCAACACTGAGGGAGCATTGCCTTTAAGTGTCATCAGTTCAATAAGATATTGGACCAGCCCTAAAATATCCCATGACACTACTTAGAGGAGAACAGAGAGTTCTTCTTGTGGCCTGACCAACATTGCCCCCTCAACCAACTTCACTAAAAACAAACATAACTAGGCTTTTCATCTTGTTCACTATGGCTGTACATTGGACAATGAATGAGCAAATAGGTCACTCCATTTGCCTGCATAACATCAGTGACTGCATTTCAGCAATAATTATGTTTGAAGTGTTCTGACTACTCTTTAGGGGTGTGATAATTTCCAAAGTCAACTTATTATAATTTGCTGTATAGAAACAAGATCATAGTTTTTGAAATCGATAAGTCACATGGACTGACTTTGATTCTACAAATGTAGGTGATCAAATTTTATTTCACAAAGTAATTCACATTAATTCAAGATTGAGTAAACATTTCGACGTGGAAATGGGGCAGAACAAATTTCTTGGACAAAGATTCTTGATTCCATGCATGCATCAAGATTAAAGCCTGTTGTGGATGATATTGGTTTAGTTAAATGCATATGTTTTGCAGGAGAGAAAAGTTAAAGGCCATTATGCTTTACTCCATACCATTTGGATTGTGCGCATTGATACAGAACTGTATCCACCAACTACAAGAACGTAGTTGGCAGATGCCCATGTCATATTGCACTCTGATCTCAGCCATGGGGTTTTGTATCTGCACGCCTCTAATTCCCTAACTTGATTTCTAAAATGCCAACAGCATGTGTGCATCTATTTTATCATAAGATTAAAAAGTGATCTTTTAACAAAGTTTTATCTGGGTTACAGTTCTACTGGAAGCACTGCAAATTTTGACTGATGTGAACAGGTCTCTTGGCAGGATTCTTTCCATTTGGCTTTAATGGACCCATATTTGCTTAATAAGTCAGGATCCGAGTTTTTTTTTGTTACCTTTTAGAATGATGTGTACTTGAAGACACTTTTAATTTGGCATAAAATGTAACTGCACTGTTAATTTAATGCTTGACAAAAAACCAAAAGAACTGCAGATGCTGGAGCTCTGCAACACCAACAGAAAATGCTGGAAAATCTCAGCAGGTCTGGCAGCTTCTGTGGAGAGAAATCCGAGTTAACGTTTCGGGTCCAGTGACCCTTCTTCAGAACAGAAGTTCTGAACAGGATTTGAAGAAAAGTCACTGGACCTAAAACGTTAACTCTGATTTCTCTCCACTGATGCTACCAGACCTGCTGAGATTTTCTAGCAATTTCTGTTTTTGTTTTAATTCTTCCTGCTCTTGGCCTCCTGACTTCTTTTCATGACTCCTTACTTCACCTTGAGTACTATAGCCCTTGTTATGCTTTAACTGTTTCTTCTGCTTCTATTTCAGCTTTACTAATAGAAGCTCAGTCAACTCCATTTAAGGTCACCCCTTCAACCATGGCAAATATAGTTAAAGGCTTATATACACTTAGACCTGGTAAGTAACAGTAAGTGAAAAATTTCTTTTTTATTCTAAACAATTTGTAGCATGGAAAACGCAGAATGACAAGTTGCAGTGGCATAGTGGTTATGTTACTGGGCTAGCCATCTGGAGGCCTTGACTAATAATTCGGAGCGATGAGTCCAAATCCCAAAAATTAATTTAAATGCATCTTTAGTGGAAGACTAGCATCAGTATTGGTCACCTAAAAATTAGCAATTGTCTTAGAGGCCAATTGATTTACAAGTGTCTATCAACATGGAAATGGAGCAGAACAAATTTCTTTGACAAAATATCTTGATTCCAAGCATGCATCAAGATTAAAGCCTGTTGTGGACGATATTGGTTTAGTTAAATGCATAGATTTTGCAGGAGAGAAAACTTAAAGGCCTTTTACACCCTCAAAAATTCAACCAGATTTTCAACGCGATTGTTGGGGTAAGGCTGAAGATACAGGAACTGATATGAGGCTTAACAATGGGCTGTTATGGGAATTATGCTGAGTCAGTCAAGTCTGCTAAGTGTTAAAACTGCAGGAAATCGGGAACTGCTGTCTGCACCAGATAAGACATACATTTGGACATATCCATGCTCATGTGCATGGATAAGTCCAAATAAGATGTGCATTTGGACAAAATGTTCAGGATTAGTCACGAACACGCGTAATCCCAAATAAGGCACACACTTGGCACAGACTCTTGTGTATAAAGAGCGTGAAGAAATCCCTTTGTTCAGCAACACTTAACATTGTGCACTAAGGTATCCTACATCAGAAGGCGAGGTGAAAACATTGAATGAAGTTTCACCCTGGCCAGCTGTGAACTCTCCTGGTTAATAACGTTTGGGTTTAGTTACAGAAATCAGGGTAGAGAAAGACAGTGATCGAGATATCTCTAATAGTTAAACGTGTGTGTTATTTGTTAAAGTACTTAGTAAATGAATTGTGGTTTTATAGAGCTGTAAGTATCTCTGCTGTGTCATCATCTATGTATGTATTTTGTCTCTCAGAGATGGGCAACACGATGAAAGAGATGCTTTGTATCATTTTATTTCATGGTTGATCTTTTCTAACTGATTTTTTTTGCTTGTGTTAGATAATAAATCTTAATATAATTGCATTAATTTACTTGGTGTCAGAATATACTGCATTCTCCCTTGTTGTTTTCCCAGATGAGCTTACAAAATGTTAGGAATGTTTTGCCTGCACTGAAGACAAAACTACCATAGTTTGTTTCTGTCATTCATTTTTAATCTTATTATCACGTGAATGTAATTCCACATTTGTTTTTACATATTACTTTTAATGTTAGGAAAATTCTAATATTCTGATTCTCCTAACTCCTCCCTTACTATGGCCGTTGAGTAATAGATAAGACACCTAACCTAATCTGATTCCTGACTGATGTATGTAGTATGAGAAATAGTGTCAGGCATTGGATAGGCAGTACTTTGGATTTGTAGACTACTCATGTATCTAAATGGCAACATGAAGCAGAAAGGTTGCTACATCACTCTGGACCAGTTACATTGTGCAAAGTCTCTTTGTTTCCGAGTCAAACAGATGCATTCAGCTACAAAGAAGTTACTTTGTTCGTTATAAAAATTAAAAACATTTTATTGATCATTAGAATTATTTCTTATTTGACACTGTCGAACCCATTGGAATAAAAGTACAGTTGAAAATATTCACTTGTAACAAAGTATGTAAATATTTTTGAGGTATGTAGGTTTCAAGATTTAGTATCTGACGGATATTCATTTCATGTAAAATGAAGACCAAATGTAGAAAATTTCCTTTAATGATCCTGCTTTAAGAAGGTTATCTTACCTGTTCGCTCACTGAATAAAATTGAATGGCAGATTTAATTAAATTCTATGTAAGTAATAACTCTAAAGAAACTATTTATGATGATGAAACTTGAATCAGATGAAATGTTTCTATTTATCTTTCAACATTGTGAATTTTCTAGTTAGTCAGTGTTAGCTACTACTGACTTTATATGCATTAATTTTAGTCAAGAAACAGTACGTTTGCCACAATTTGGATTTGAGGCTCTTTCTGCAGTTTTTTTTTTGATGATATGAATTGTAGTCACTATACTAAGACATAATAACTTTTATTCGCAGTTCAAATTTCAATATTTAGATTAAATATTTTTTGTGAAGTGCTTACAGCCATAGAAATGCATGTATTACTCATGGAAATTTGTGACAAAGGTGCTTCCAGTTTAGACAGAGTATTTAAGATGGGTGAAATCTGGTATATTTTTCATAAGATGCCAACTTTATTATCATAGGGAAAAGTTAGCAAACACATATAAGCATGGGATAAAAAGAGGAACATAATACTTTATGGTTTTTAGTCGGTAACTAGATCTGCTATAGCTGCATAAAAATATAGATGTTGACCATCTCAGTAACCTTGTTTGTTCTGTATATTATTTTCCCAGATTGGGCGCAGCTGGCACCTAGTCTTTTTTCTAAATTTATCCCAAATATCCTTCCCCCTGCTTTGGAATCCAAGCTCTCAGAATATGCTGCTCAAGACCAAAAACTCCAGCGAGAACTGATACAGAATGGCTTTGCCAGGTAATGTTTAGACTCAAATTTAGAATTTACCTACGTTCCAAATGTATCATTGCCAATATGGCTGCTTATTTGTCTAGGGGCACAGGTGTTATTTGGTTCATCCATCCCAAAAGACCCTAGAATGGAATGTTGATTGTCATTTTCACTATACTTTTGGATCTCTTAGCATCTGCCGTAGTTATTTTGACATTGTCTATGCAGTACTTTGTTTTTTTTTACACATCCTACTTTATACATTATCAAACTTTTGTCTGCTATGGCAATTCCTAATTTCATGGCTATTTGGTCAGTCTTGAGCTGCCTCCTTTAATTGAGTTGTTTTCCTTGTTTAGTTAGTCAAATTTGAAATGATTGAGATCTGACAGTGCTCTGTGATGTACTTTTTTTTTGAAGTCCTGTTAAAATCCAGCTGCTCCAATACAAATTCCACAATGATCGTCACACAGTGGAAGAATGGCACTTTAGAGCCCTGTCTTTGTGTGAAGGAAGTTCTTTAAGTTTTTTTGAGAAGATTTGTAGCTTGCTTTGTGGATGAGGTTGTAGACTTGCTCACCGAGCCAGTGTGTTTGATTGCAGATGTTTCATCACCCTGCTAGTTAACATCGTCAGTGCGCCTCCGATGAAGCTTCACTGGAGGCGCGCTGATGATATTACCTAGCAGGGTGACAAAAGGTCTGCAATCAAACACACTGGCTTGAAGTTCTTTAAGGATCAGCAGACCCACTGCCTGAACGACGTTCATTCTGGCACATAAGCCACTAAACTTGTCTGCTATAAAAATACAGGTAAAGGTTTACATGAGCTGTTTTGTGTGAAAGCTTTCTATTCGGATACTGAAATCTTCTCGAGCAAGAGAACAGCTCAAATTCCTCACCTGTGGAGAGGCTGCTTCACATGGTGACCAACTTGCCTTTGAACCAAAAGTACAAGTTTTGTGTTCTTAATAAGAAACTTTCAACTGAAGCTCTGAGAATGTTTACTTTGCCTACACTGGTCAGATAATTACACCTTTCCATGCAACAGCTCTTTCTGCTTGCCGTAGTGAAGATTTTGACCAAGATTCCGCCAATGCCTGTTGTGCTATCACACTAATCTCAATCACAAAGTACTCAGAAGTTGCCCCTAATTCCCTCTGTTTTGCTTAGGAAGAAGCACTGCTCCTCTCTAGAGATTTGGTATTTATCGGATCGTTGGAGCATATTTCGATGGAAAAGTGTACATGCAAAATTCCTAAATACTTACTTCCTTCGCACATTCTATAACTTTTTAAGTTGCATGTCTCTCACCTCACAGTGTCACATCTACATCAGTTATGGCAACTTGTTTTACAGTTTATAATGTCATGTGATTTGTTTATAAAGCTAAACCATTGCACACATGAGGCCATAAATACGTTGAAATTGTTGTGCCATTAACAGATCATTATTCCAGCAATTTGCAATGCAAGTATAATGTGGTGATAATGATGAGGTGAACAATTCAACTAGCATCATTTGCAACTAAACTTGACATTGGAATAATTTCTGGCCTATTGTTTGCCTTGTTACTGTGTAAGCTTTTTTATTCTTAGAAGTATAGAACACATAATTCAAGTTGACATTTGCAACAATCTGAGATGAAAACTGCCCTTCCTGTGTAACCATACAGTTGCAGGATAAATTGTACATAATTGCCATGCTTTTTGTATCACTATCCAGCTGAAATGTCTGCAATAGTACTAATTTTGAAATGGAGCATTAAAGTACTTAGGGCAAGTACGGACGGGCAGGAAATGTTGCCTCAGCCAGTGACATCTATATCCCACAAATAAATAATAAAAACTTCCAAAAAAAACTTAAAAATTGCTATTTCTAACTAACCTTGCCATTGTAGCTGTTTCAAAATATGTTTACAGGGAATTAATGACTTCCAAGAAGTGGTGATTACACCAGCTACAACAAAACAGCGTGTTTCTAGATTCTGAGAAACTACTAAATATAATATTTAGATCTTGTCACAGTAGACGTGCCACCTGTGGTTTACTTTTTTGCTATCAAAAATGCTCCTTCTGGAAGGAGAAATGAAAAGGAAAAACTTCTGTGGGTAGATAGTGGCATAGGTGACCATAATTGCAAATACAAGTTCACATTTGTAAATGTGCTGCTGCTTTACACAACCATCTATCTGATCGGTTGTCGTTATAACAGTTACACAGGCTACCTGTCGTTAACACCATACCATTATAGAACCCTGACCAAGGGAGAGCTCTTTACATAACGCCTTGCATTACATAACACCTTGTAGTTCAATGTGGAGACACCATTCACTGGAAAGCCTTCAAATAGTTGAAAATGTTAACTTCTATTCAACAACAGCAAAACAAAGAAAATGCAAACAAAAGAAAACTGTATTTGCTACTGGAAACAAACAGGGGCTATTTGTCTTGTACAGTTAATCTACGAATGCTGCATCCAGCTCACATTTATTGGAAGCTGCTGTCAATTAAGTCCTGTCTGGCCTGTTGCATTTGGTGCTTCTTCACTGTCTCGTATTGAAGGTGGTGTTCCTCCTGCTCGGTGTCCTCTTCTTCCTCCTCAGAAGACTGTTCTGATTCTGCAGCTCTTCAGACTTCTCTCTTCATTTGTGCAGAACACTCTGTCTAGAGTATTCTGCAAGGCCTCACACAGAGTCACAGACACACTTGATCCAAACATCAGAACCTCTCCTTGAAGGGATGGAAGCTATTTTGCTGATGAAGACTACTGCTTTATGATATACCCCACTCAATGTGGTGTATACAGTACATTGAGTCCTGCATCTGGGGGTAAAGCCTACTCCCAGGCTGCACCACTGACCTCGAGAGATGAAGCGGTGAGATCTTTATGAATTGCATCAGTAACAGCCTTGATACGTTGTTGGTTGAGATTTGAGAGATCCCACACTGATCCCCCAATGAATTCTTGGAAATAGCTAGTTGCTTAAAATTTTGATGCAGTTGTTATATTGACGATTACTGGGATAGGATGGCCACCCACTCTTTCAGTTTGGAAGTACTCCTGCACCATCTCCACATCCTGAGGGGACCTTTAGCTGTGACTTCTTCATGTGGAGCTGTTTGGCACTAGAGGTTGCTGCTGATCCTGGGTTTCCTAATTTCTTCAGCCAGAGGATGGTTAATCTGCGGAGCTCATTGCCACAGAAGGCTGTGGAGACAAAATCATTGAGAGTATTTCAGACAGAAATAGGTTCTTGGTTAGTAAGGGGATTAAAGGTTACAAGGAGAAGGCAGGAGAATGGAGTTGAGAAACGCATCAGCCGTGGTCAAATGGTGGAGCAGTCTTGACTAGCCAAATGGCCTAATTCTGCTCGTATACCTTGTATCTTATGGGCATGTTTGTTCCTCTTTGATTTCTCTACGCCATATGTGACGGTAGCACCTATGCTATGGCATCACGCTCTACGTGATGATGTTGGATCCATTGGTCACTGTTCCAACGAACCTGTTCGGGGAATACCGGAAATAGAATGGGTCTTTAGTAATGTGAGCAGTCAGCATTTGCATCAGACACAAATGACAGTTTAGCATAGTCCTAATGCCTCTACTTTACTCTCTTTGTATAATGGATCTTATTCCGACATATGGAATCACACCATGCAAATACAATAGAAGATTGTAAGTCTATTAGAATTACTGATATCTGGTACCACCCCATCCCCCACATCACCCAAGGAATGCAGCATTACATAGAAGAACATGTTGAGACGAATACATAGAGTTCAAGATGAGATGCCCCTGTGCAGTCTGTGTTACCTTGGATTGATATTGTGAATTGTTGCCCGTGGATGCCACTTTCAAGGTCGACTGTGATTATTTCTGCCTCAGAGGTTACTGCAATCAACCTACAGTGACAAGTGACATGGACAAGATTGCCTGTGACCAGGATTTGTCTTCTACACAGCTGGACACTGCATGCATTTCAGATGCAATGCGTGTAGTTACTTTCAGCCTGTGCTCTGTAAGTGTCTGATTAATGCAGTTGTCCCTTGAAAGGCCTTGCATTTGTTCACAAATAGAACCGCATGCTCAGTCAGGGGAAAAAAAAAGCATTTACTATGCCCACTTGATGTGGCAAGAACCACTTTCAAGTTCCATTGAGCATTCATGGTTTGTATGAGTATGGAAGGCAACGCAGGCTGTGTTTGGCACAGTGAATTGCAAGCTTAGCCCGATAATCGAGGAAGCCCTTCCTCCCCATATACAATAACCCATGTCCTCCAATGCCCTACCTTCTCGTACCCTTTATATATTGAGCTGCCTCTTTTCATTATTATTTCTCTGCATCCCAGCATGCTGTGTCCAATTCGCACAATTAAATTCCCCAATGTCCCAATTGTTACAGTGACTCCGAAGAGACCCCCCCTTGACTCTTGTGTTGATCCCCAAGAATGACCATTGCATCCTAGCCACCTCCCCAATGAATTGGAAGAACAGCCCCAAGAGATGAGTGACTGGCCTTGTAGTGATCTTGGTGCAGCTCTGCAACTGACTTACTGCAAATGCCTGATGGTTACACTAAACTGGCAGAATTTACAGTAGCCCATTCCCCACACTCCAGTGATACAGTATCCCTGACTGTGACTATCTCTAACAGCCCGTCAACTGGGTCCAAGGCCCTAGACTGAGATTGGACATTGCCCTTGACTGATGAGAGCACCCCCTTGACTTGACCAAGGTCTATGTCCCCTTCAACTTTGTGACTTGGAAATTTAGTTGAAGTACATGCAATGTGTTTACTGCATAAGCTGCTTGGCACATGGTGCCAGTGTGACATTAATGGAGCAGGGTGCCATACAGCAACACGTTCACCCTTTGACTGATCCCTGCTGATAACCGAGCAAGCCACCTGCTTTGTGCCTGTGTTAAATGGCAAGGCAAGATGGATGTTCTCTGAGCCTTTAAGTTCTGAATGAAATGGCAAAGTGCAAAATGACAAGGCAAAGATGCTGCGAACATCCAAGTGTACACAAAGTGAGTGAGTGTTAAGGGAGCAAGTAAGGATCCCTGAGATGCAGCCTGCTTCAGTCCTGCTTGAGTTGGTTGTTTGTTCCTGAGTGCAAAGTGGCCTGTCACAAACTTTATAATGAAAGGTGTCAGTGCATTCAAGTGTACAGCGTTTAAGAACCATTTCCTAAGTAAGTCAGTGAGGTGCTATGATAATGTGATGAGTTCGGTATCTGTCTGATGTCAACCTCCATAGACAGTGGGGTGGGGCGGTGGTCACTACCTGTGGAGTGTAACATTGCTGTCTAAGGTGTGGGTCAAGAGGAGTGATCTGCCAACTAGAGCTACCAGGTATCACTCTGACTGTTGTGTTGGGAATTGTTGCTGTCTAGGTTCTGTCTGGTGCATGGGAAGATATGAAACTGCATATCTTTGAGGTCTAATCTAATAATTATAAATGCATGCAAATAGGCCTCTTGCTACTCTCAAGCAAGGTTCTTGTTATCACCGGTCAAATCTTGATTGCAGAATTGGTGTCTCTTTATTCTTGACATTGAGAAACTAACTTTTCTAACCTTGTGATATTTTCCCAACCAATTCTCTATCGTCCACGTTGTTCAGGGATTCAATGTCATGACTCCATATGTAATAATAGATTACCTCCATGTGTTTAGGTTAAAGTAAAATACATAATTACAATTCAGGATTACTGAATTCGCTGTTTACGTGAGGATTTTGATTTTTCTTGAAAATTGGGCTTTCACCATTTTGAAAAGACAATGTATTTTAAAATATAACTACAACACAGGATTCAGTATGGGTGTGTCTATTTATGAAACATTTAAAAATTGATCATGATATGCAGTACTTGTACATTCAAGATGATGCAGATTACGTAACAGTGAGAACAAGAGGAGACTTTGTAGCGTCAGATACCAGATGAGGGTTAAAGACCTCAGTCCTTGTAACTTGTCTTGGGTAATAATTTCATTGCTACTAGTGCTGCCATTTCTCTTTTTCTGTTGCATTTTTTTGACTGCTTTCACTTTTTTTGTTTATTATTGTTCCCTTGAGCCTTTTGTAGCAATTAACTGTGAATGAATAAACAATATAACATTCCTTTATGACACCTGCTAAATGAGGATGTTTTTCAGTTGTTGCTGTACTAAGCTTCAAATTGTAAATTTGGCTTTGGTAAACATTATTCACTGAAATGAACTCTGTTAGATTTTAAATCACACATCTTTTCCAATTGTTTATCCTCCCAAATATGTATTCCATTTCTCTTCTAAAAGTGTTAACTCAATAAGCAATGTAATAGCCTGAGAGGGAGCATTCTAGCACTCCTGGGGACTTCAAGCACTAAGAGTATAAATGGATTAGAATTTTTGTCAAACCTAGTTTAATAACTTCTTGGGATCAATGATCATCTTGTATGCAATAAACAATTGAATCTTCCAGATTATTTCTGTTTGCCACAGATGCAAAGCAATATTTTGTTGCTAAAAACTGGGAAGAACACTGGGATTGTATGATTCTGCAGCCTGAACTTCTGTCAGCTTCAACTACTTGCATTAACCTGTTGAGAGTAGAGATGTCCTACCCACAGGTGATTTCAAATATCCTGTTGACAGGATTTCAGCTTCAGGAAAATTGCCAGGAAAAACACGCAGTATAAGAACAAATTGGGCAGATGGCAATGTTGACTGATGTGACATTCCCGGGCCAACAATGTGGTTTTCCTCCCAGAACCATTATTGTAATATGGTGCGTTCCTAAGCAAGCCATACAGAGCTGTGGGTCAACCACTAACTATTTTACAAAGTTCTTCTTTGCACGTGTCTATCTTGCTGTTCCCTTTCAAGACATTCCTTAAAACCTCCTCCTTTTACTAAACTTTTAGTAATCTGATCTAATCTGGTTTGATTTGCAAATGGGAGGTGAGAAAAAGCATTTTAACACAATGAGTCATTAAGGTTTGGGATACACTGCCTAGAAATATGAATTAGGCAGGTTCAATTGAGATAGTCAGAGGAGCATTAGATGATTACTTAGACAGAAATAATGTGCATGTGTTTGGGGGTGGGGAGGGAAAGCTGGCGATTGGTATTATCTAAAGTTCATTTGAGGGGTCAGATCAGACATGATGGACTGAATTGCTTCCTTCTGTGCTGTAACACTTCAGTGGTTCTGTGATGTCATACTTTGTTTCATGATGCTACTGTCAAACACCATGGGCTTTTATTGTCTGGAAGGTGCTATATTAATGTAGGTTATTTTGATATATGATTTGTTGTTCTCAGGCTCAGTAGAAGACGAATTGAGGTCTGCCTCTGCCATTTACTATAAACACTGTCATGACTAGCTTATTCAGAAGGACTCAGGACCTTGCTAAAGAAGCTGGCTTTTCCTAAAGAAGAGTTGAGGACTTTGTTTGACAGCAGCCTCTGTGTTTACTTCATTGTACAATTAATAGTACGTCATGGAATTGAGACAAAACTCAAGTACAAAGTTATATACCTCCACTATATGAATGCTGTTAAATGTATGTAAAATAGTGTTAAATGAATACTTTTCTTTGGCCTTCACTCTGGAAAAGGCGAACATAGGTACAGAATTCAGGAAAAGGGACCGTGAGGAGCTTACACAATTTGACATTGGAAATGGAGAGGTATTGGAGGCTCTGACAGGCTTAAAAATGGACAAATCCCTGTCCAAGATGAATCGAATCCCAGGCTGCTGTGGAAGGCAAGGCAGGAAATTGCAGGGGCTCTGATACACGTTTTTAATTCCTTGCTGGTCATGAGAGAGGTTCCAGAGGACTGGAGGACAGTGTGAGATCGTGTTCAAAGAACCAGATGACCGAGATCAGTAAGTGGCGAAAATAGCCTCTTTATTGTACATTCACAGCAGCAAGATTTAAGGTGAAATAGAATCCCAAAATCATAGCTCAAATGTAGCCTCTTCTATACAGAATTTGTGCATACATCAATATTCCAACACTTGAGTGTAAGGAATTAGTTATTGTACAAAAACTGTCTTGCAGGAAATTGGAGATGGTTTAAACACTTGCTAAGTGTTAGCGATTTTATTGCTAAGTGTTAGTGTTTATTCTAATGACATTAGAGTGTCTGTCTGATTTGTCCTTGCATAATTCAAAAGGTGTTGGTCTTTTTATTTCAAAAGTTAGAATGTTGGTAAAAATGTATCCGAGTTTTAAATAAAAGTTTGGATTTCTATCAATCACGGCTGTCTGTGACTTTTTATTTACTATTGCCTATTCATTCAGTTTCACAGTCACATCTGTTATTGCAGCGCTGTCAATTTCATTCGTACCTTCATTCATTCAAAGTCACGTGGTTCTGGACATAGCACTGTTAGTTTAATTAGTAGATGAAAGGTGGCTTATATACATGACATAGTGCTGTTAGTTTCGTTAGTAGGTTAAAGGTTGCTTATATATACGGCATTGAATAAAAACTTGGGGCAAGGTAAATCCTGTCGCCTACAAATCGTATGTATGATCTAGTACAAGAAAGCCTGCAAGGAAGTGGCATTTTGCTTCTAAAGAAGAGGGCTAATTCAATTGTCATCTTTGAATGATTCTTGAAGTTATGCTGGCTGGAGAAGTGTTTAGAGTAAGAGGTTGGGGATCGTACCTATTCAAGGCTAGGTTTTAATATGTAAAGCACTACTTTTGGTATGGAAGTGTAAAAATGTTTTATCCTGTGACATTTATACAGTTTTGTTAAATGTGTACACAGCTGTTACGCATGACTGCACCTTTGAGTGGAATGTCAACCTTGTTAAATGGAGCTGTGTACATAGTGCGTAATGCATGATTGCACTTTTAAGTGGAATGTAACCTGATACAGTAATGCGCTTCTGAGTTGGTCTGAATGCGGTGGTTGTTGCACAAAAATATGTAATTAATATTACATGCCATCATGAACAGTGATACAATCATGAATAATTATTAATGGACATGAATTATGATGTATCAACAGCTGAAGTGGTTCTGCTTTTCAAGAATGGGGTTAGAAGTGAACCAGGAAATTACAGACTTGTGGGTTTCCCATCAGTGGTAGGGAAACTATCGGAGAAAATTCTGAAGGAGAGAATTAATATCCACTTGGAAAAGCATGGGTTGATTATGGATAATAAGCATGGCTTTGTCAGAGGGAGGTCATGCCTAACAAATTTTAATTTTTTTTTGAAAATGTGATTAAGTGTGCAGATGAGGGAAGTTCAGTTGATATAGTTTATACGAATTTTAGCAAATTTTTTGATAAGGTATCAAATGGGAGACTGAAGGTTAAAACACATGGAATTCAGGGAAACTTGGCGAGATGGATAAAAATTAGCTTAGTGATAGAAGGCTGTTTGAGTGACTGGAGGCAGGTGTTTAGCAGTGTAGCACAAGGATCAGTACTGGGATGCTTATTGTTTGTTATATGCATAAATGATATAGATGAAAATGTGGAGGGAATGTTAAGCAAGTTTACAGATGACCGCAAGATTGGTAGGGTGGTTAGTAGTGTAGAAGGTGGTTGTAGATTACAGGAAGATGTAGGTGGGCTGATCAGATGGGCTGATCAGATGGGCAGAGCAGTGGCAGATGGTATTTCACCCTGATAAGTGCAAGGTGGTGCACTTTGGAAGAAGAAACAAGATGAGGGGCTGTTTAATGAATCGCAGGACACTGGACAACTCAGAAGAACAGAGGGATCTAATTACTCACAGATCCCTGAAGTCAGTGGAGCACATGAATAGGAAAGTTAAGAAGGCATATGGGATATTTGCTTTCATCAGTCGTGGCATAGAGTGTAAGAGCAGGAGGTAATGTTGGAGTTGTGCAGAACTTTGGTTAGACCACAGCTGCAGTACTGTCTGCAGTTTTGATCACCTCACTACAGAACAATGCGATAGCACTGGAGGAGATACAGAGGAGGTTTGCCAGGATGTTGCCTGGGATGGAGCAATTGATCTATGAGGAGAGACTAGATAGGCTTAGATTGTTTTCTTTAGAGCAGAGAAGGCTAAAGGGGCTTAAGATTGAGGGGTATGGATAGGGTGAGTAGGGACCAGCTGTTCTCTTGGTTCGGGTGGGGGGAATCAATCACAAGTGGACATAGTTTTAGGGTAAGGGGCAGAGATTCAGAGGGGGTTGGAGAAAAAACGTTTTTACTGAGAGGGCGGTGAAACTCTGGAATGCACTACCTGGGAAGGTAGTGGAGGTTGGAAACTTATAAACTTTTAAACATATTTCGGTGAGCACTTGAAATATCGTAACATTCAAGGATATGGGACATGTGCAGAAAATTGGGATAGAGCACTTTCAGTGGTAGCTATGTTGGTGCAAACTCAATGGACCGAAGGGCCTTTTCTGCACTGTATGACTCTGACTGAGAGAGTAAAGATTAAAAAAAATGATTGTTTAAAAAGACCGAAAATCATTCTAGAATTTCAAGTAAGTATCATTTTCAAATAAAGGATATAAAGATTGTGCAAGTTAAACATTCCTTTGTTTAACCAATCCACTATACCTGAACCTTGTTCACCCAGCACCACCTATTCTCCACTGCGTCTCTCCCTCCTCTTCAATGATATGGAAGTGTGTCTGGAAACCCTAGTTCTAGTGTCTATAAGAGTGACTTGTATCCCACCTAACTCCTCTTCAAACGTTCACTTTGAATTGAGAGACTGCTGTCTCTAAAATGCCTGTTTGACTCTCAGTGCTACAAACACTAGGTGTCTGTGGTTACATAGATAAAATAGGAGTGAAAAGTAAAACATAGAAGAGCCAGAGAGGAACAGACAAATTAAATGAAAATGAAAAGTCACAGTGAGAAAGAGAAACAGTTATAAAATTAAAGTGATTGCTAAATGAAGGAGAGAATTCAAAACAAGGGACAGAAACAAGTCCAGAATTGGAGGAGGTTGAAATGACTTAATTCAAAAACTTCTTTTAAAGTTCCCATTTAACTTATTTAAATCAAATTTGACATAAACCAATGCCCTTTAAATACAAAGGCATAGAATTGTGGAATACAGCTCCTGAAGTCTGGTTAAATACAATGGAATCCTGTAAAACACAAATATTATTTGACGTACTGAGTGATTAATCAGCACCTGTGATAATTCTTCCTGCCCAAAAATATTTCATTATACATGATCATCTTTAGTAATTGAGACACATGAATCCAATTCACTTAACCAAAATATTTGGTATACCTGAAATCAGGCCCTTACTTGAGCAATGTTAATTAATGCTAGGCAAAATTAATAACTAAATATCACATACAAGCTCCACATACCAGGACAACTTGTGAATAAGTGATCAGAAAAAAAAACACTTGTTCGTAACTTGCTGTCATTGTCTTTTCTCAAAAACTAAATACAAGTTATTTTTCTCCAAGACTGCAACTGTAATACCTTACAAAGGTTACATTCAGGTGTTACTGTAGTGTGTTTTTATTCCTGTTAGCAAAACAGCTTGAATTGTTACAGTCCCAAATATGTGAAGATTTTAACTACTATTTTCCACTTTCTCATTTAATTAGAGGGGATCAGTCACGGAAAAGAGCTGGAGAGGAGCTAATGTTTAGTAAGTGATTTTAGTTTTGCATGTGTTTTCTCAAAGTTTTTTCTAGTAACATTGCAAGGGTATGCTAATTGAATGTGAAGCATACTGTTCAGGAGTTTCTGCTAGATTCCATTGATTTTTTTTTTCGATAAATTTCGATATTGAAGAGTTTCAGGGACAAATTACATTCACCATAAATGGAGTTTTCACAGCCTAGGTTAAATATACACCTTGCTATCAAACAGTCTGCAGAAAATCCTGGCCATTGTTCTTGAATGAACTAATCACCATTAGGAGTTTTCACATATTGTGACTGTCTGCTGACTGTTGAAGGACTCTTCATTCAAAGCTTTTATATTTGTTACTTTAGTAATGAACTGATTACTGCCCACCCCCACCCCTCGTGAAACTAGTAAAGGGTTCTGTTTAGTTTGTTTGTTCTTTTCATCTTTTATCAAGTTTCTCTCAGGTGATGGATTAGCCATTAATAAAACTGTTTAATTTTGTTACAAATTAATTTGTATTAATAAAGCTATAGGTTACTTACCACTCTTATGTAACTTGAAGAATATTTCCTAAAACCTATTATTTTAAAAAGTACATTATTATAAAATGCTGCCTGATTGCAATAGTCCTGATTGCAAATGGAAGATTTTGGGTTGGATTTTGTGTAGAGAAGCCTCGTATTATGGTGCTCTGAGCCAGAGGGCTATTTTTGAACAAGGGGCCCATAAAGGGCTCCCACTGGGGGCCTTGTCCAATTGAGGACAGTAGACAGCTTTTTGATGTTGAGGGTCAATAGGAGGCCTGTTCAGACTCCGAGATCAGTACCTCCACCATCAGACAGGAAGTTGCAGATGCTGGTAGGAGAAAACAGAGGGCACCTTGAGTTGGAGTTGGAGTTGCTCTCTGGAGAGTTGATACTAATTTTTTTAAGTTGGGTGGAGCACTGCTGCCGGGAGGGCACCTTCATTCCTTGGCCTCAGCAAAGGGGCTGTATGCTGGGTGGAGAATTCTGTAATGGGATCTTTACCTGAAGTAATTAACTCCCTGCTATTTGTGAGCATACTTTTTACCTGTCCCTTCCCCTGCTCCTGATCCTGCATTCTTGAAAATGCCTGAAGGCAGGATGCTAGCATGTTGGCCAGGGTTCATTGGCTTCAGGTCTCAACTCTGCAACTGAATGAAAATTTGACCCTTTGTTTTCATTGTTGTATTAATAAGTGGAAACTTGAGGATTTTTTTTTTAAACAACCTTTTGAAACTAGAATAATTTGGGGCACAGTTTGTACCTGGATTGATAATTTCAACCAAAGCAGTAACTCCTAGTTATAACTTTACCCATGTCTTAATTTAGTTCCTGCCAGAAAAATTGTCATTTTAAAACATATTGCAAATGCTTACCTTTCCTTTTATCTCCTGTTATGATCATGTTAATCCAACAATTCTGATTCTGTCTCTTGTGTTTTAGATGGGTCAGCATCAACATCATCATGTACAAATACAAGGGCATTCAGATAGTGAAAAACTGAAGACTCGTTTTCTCTTGCCTTGGAAGAAGGACAAAACTGAAAGGCTCTTAAACCATGCAGTGAGTCATGCAATGGAGAGGCATTTGCTGAAGTTCAAGCCTATTTTACTCTTGCCCTCCCCTCTTAAGAGAAGGACTTGTCATCTTTTTAAGTTTTTTGTTTCTGATGATCATGCTGCTAACAGACTTGGGAATACTCTTTGCAAAGGCTCATTATATGGTGTGCCTGAACTGGTTGTATAGTGTAAAAGTTCATGTTGAGTGAACTTCAGCATCCTAGCAATGGTTTCCGAATGGAATTTAATCCTTTTTTTGCAAGAAGCACAGTTTCCAGCAATCTTCTAGCATGCTAGCCATTTTCATGACTTTTAATCATCCAAACACCCCGATAAAGGTGCTCCCTGTTCTGCCATGTTGGTCAGGGAATTTTTTTTTTGTCTTTGTTGAATTCCTAAACGTTTGTTCTGTATAAACAGGTTTTGTAACTTGGTCTTTACTGTCCACATCAGTTAGAACATTCTTCTGTCACAATCACTACTAAATCTAGTCCATTTGCAACTAATTTAACTCAGTGGTTTCACAATAGTGAGAAATCATGCACATCCAAATGTGGATGTATGGTGAACCAGGGATGTTTTGTTTAAAAAATCTTGAGAATTCATTGTTGGTAAAGGATTAACCAAAACAATGTGTGCAGCAGTAGGCATAATTGGTCTTAAAACCCAATCTACATACACGAAACCTCACTTGCATCATTTTCATTGAATGTATTTTCTATTGAATACAGCATCACTCAATGTTTATGTAACACTCAACTAAATAATTACTATCCCACTATACCAATTCTGAAGCATTTTACCAATTTTAGTATTGTGATATATTTTGCTATTGTAGGTGTCTTGACTGCATGAAGACTGCCATTTTTTTTTTAACCTTATTCCCCTTGCCTATCATTTTGAATCTGGTTAATTAAACAGGCGTCAGAATGTGAAATATTTTTTCCTCATACAGTTGGTCTGCTGTATTAAATTTGAGCAGTTAATGTGTACATTTACTACAATTGTTTTCAATATTACACGCTGCCTCATTGTGAAGGGCATGAATTTTCAGGACCCGGAAGGAAAGGACAAAAGCACAAGAGGAAGAGCATGATATTACTCTTATGGGTAACTTTTGAAGTTGGTTCAGCATGACTGTAAAAGCCTCAGCAAAAATGTGAGAGAACAAATAATTGTAATTTTGGGTTAACATTGAGCAACTTTTGCCCTTCTGGCTATAGCAGTTATTTCAATTGTGCAATAAAACCCAAAATCGGTTTTGGTTACTAAATAACACTTTTTTTTTGCTCATTTGTGTAACTATTTTAGTAATAGCTTACCTTTGTAGCCTTTAATTGCAGTCTGTTTGCATAATATGAAGAATGCAATAGATTTTTTTTTAATCCATGAGTGAAATGTTAATAGTAAGGCGTAACCATGAAAATCAGTGATAACCCATGGTCCTTGTAGAGTGTGGAAGTTCATGTAAATTAATTTATTATCCGAGTGTTGCAAAGTATAATTTCTCATTCTACAAAGCAATGGAATATGACTCCTCAGCAGCCAGTCTAAAATGCTTTCAGGTTTCTTCTTAAGGCCACTTCTGTAAATTAGAATACATACTTAACATTCTAGATGAATCAACTGTTAATTTGAAACATAATGATCTATTTCCCAACTCTCAACCCTCTTGGTGACTATAATAAAAAAATTGGGGTTCAGTGACAAAAAATAGAACATGGCTCTCTGCATTTGGTTGAACTGATCTTGTGGCACTAACAGACTAATGAGAGAATGTTCCTCCAGTTCCAGATTCTTATGAAGTGGCTAATAATGCCTCCGATTATTTTTGCTTATTACTGAGAGATGTTTACGGATACGTGTTTTAATTCCAATCCTTTCCCTTACTATTTTTATGGATTTCCCATGCTTTACTGTGATGAAGAAATTTGATTAAAGATTTCCCTTTAGTCTAATGCACTAGGTGCCAACAGAGCCGAGATCCTGAATGGCGCACACTGTTTTCAGAGGCTTTTTGAGCAAACTGGCAATTTTGGTGGAACTGTACTGCACTTCCGACTGGTCCTTCAAAGCCACTTTGAATTTACTATAGAATTTACAGCACCAGAAATGGCCATTTAGCCTGATTGGTCAGCTATTGTTAATGTTCCACATGACCATCCTGCTACCCCACTTCATGTAACTTCATCAAAGTAGCTTCTAATGCTTTCTATCTCATATGTGTAACTAGTTTCTCCTTAGATGCATCTAGGCTATTCTCCCTTGTGGAGCATGTGTCACATTCTCACTTCTCTCTAGGTAAAGATGTTATGCTGCCTCTTATTGATTGGATTTATTGGTGCCTATCACATATTTATGCCCATATGTTTTGGACTGACCCAGCTGGGGTAATGAGGAACATGAGTTTTCAGTCCTATGATGGAACTGGTAATAAACTTATTTCAAAAAATATAGTTAAAAAGACATTAGGGACTTAATTGTAGTTATTTTATATTTTTCCTCCGCACAGTGATGGAGAGTGTAAACATTTGAGTGTCCACCCAGCAGCATCTTATTTCACATCATGCACACCATCAATTTAAAACATTTACTTGCATTTTCATCCCGTAATTATGGTCATCTGTGCTAATACTGCGATGTAAACTCAAAATTTTTTTTTCCTTAAATGCTTTACTTTTACTATTTTGGGTAAACATTTTAAAGAAAAATCTTCTAATGTACAAGTATACATTCCAGATATAAATCATAGTGCCTCATGTAAAAATGGGAAATAATGAGGACACCAATTGACTTTTCTGTCTATTGAGATGATATTCAAATGGAAATAATTAAGATTAATTTTATAATGCTGATGCCAGTTTCTAATATTTATGACATTTGGTTAAGGGAAGGGGTATGATTTCAATAGTTATGTTCTTTGTACTGAAATTATAAATGGGTCTTTAAAGAATGTATTTGTGATTTGACCACTCTAAGTAGAATTTGACAGACTAAATTAATTGCAATTATGAAATCTTCTGCTTGGTTCAGATATGATAGAAAAGCAGTTAAAATTCATAATTTGCGCAAAGCAATTTTTTTAAGAATGTATAATTAAGAGTTGAAATAATTTGACCTAGTTACACAGTTTCTATGCATTAAAGCACGATAAGGATAGCAGATAGATGAGGTGATTCATAGCTGACCATAGCTTTCAGGTCGGCTTGCACACATGTCAAAGCAAGTTCTAAATTAAGAAGTATTAGTTTCTTCTAACCTATGCAGCCTCAGCTTACGTTTCACCATAGCCCCCTCAGGGAAGACTCAAGGCTGCAGACAAAATTTATTAATATGCTAAAGGCTTCTCTGTATTTAATTGCTGGCACAGTTTTGTCATTCTTTCAACCCTGCTGACATTTTTCATTTATCAGGCAGATGCCCAGTAAGTGGCATGAAAAGGTAACCTCTTAGGAGACAAAGACACGATGGCAGGTTTTGCTGAAAAGTGTCGCTTTAAAAAGACGTTCTAAATGCTATTATCTGAAAAGTATATTAATAAAAGTTTTTATCTTTAAAGATGTCAACAAAAGACCTTTGCTTATGATGAAATTTCATGACCAAATGCTCAATTAATTCATATAGTTGCCAATTAGAGCTCTGGTGACCAAGCATCAGGAACAGAGAACAGAGGTTCAAATCTTTCAACCAGCCATAGTAGGAGGCATTAAACAAAGTTTGAGGATGGCAGGAGAGGATTGATAATAGGCTTTCATTGTAAATCTCCCAGTGATTGCTACGAGTGACCCTGGTAGTTTCTTATTGCCAAGTTACCTACCGCATTTACAAAAGACTCAATATTGAACCCTTGCAGTGAAAATGAAAGTGGGGTATTGATGAGAGAAAGGGGTTGCAAATGGAGACAGTGCACAGAAAATGAGATATATGGACATATATACATATTATATGTATTCTGACCTTGGTTGCAGCTTGAATTAATAATGCTGTTTTAAATTAATGTTGAAAGTTCCAAATTTATATTCCAAAGTTTATTTATGAAGTTGTTCCCTTTTCAATGTGAGTTGTTCTGCCAAAGGTTGTTGCAGGTTACAGATATAGTGCAAGGAAACCAACAGTGATTTAAGTGGAACAGTCTATTGACGCTATTTTGAACGACTTAAATTCCAAGATTCCCAATGTAAAAATTGTAAAGCAGTTTATATATTAATAAATACAGATAGGCAAAGTAAAGTTAATGCATCATATGTGTCCTGTCATATGTCACAACTGGCATCACAAGTTTCAATGATTCTCACCTACTATGTACTTATCCAGGAAAGGCATTTAGTTTTAAAATCCTAATCCAGTTCCGAAAGAAGATAATTCTGGTAAATGCCTTTCTGACCCCAAAGACAATGGGGTAACAATGTTTGCAAAGTAATTTGCTACATACTACACAAGCCGAGAACGTACTGTAAACGATTGTGATCTTCTTTAAAAAGAAACACATACTAAAATCTAAGTGTCTTCTGTGCAGATTAGTTCACATTTAGGGCATGTAGTTACTTTTAAATAAGTCTGTTTTCTGAACTTTTATAAGGAACACTTCAATCTGAAAAGTGAAGTACAGTATCTTCAATGTAATATACATATCTGTAAACCCTGTTAGAAAACTTGACTGATCTTCACTTGAACTGCTTTATAAGTATTGAATTTTAAAATAGTTTTAATTTCAGATTTCTATGGAAAGGTGACTGTAAAACATACCCGTGTTTCTACATTCCCTGTCAGAATACCACGTCTGTAGATAGTTGGGCTATATTGTATATTATTGGGAGATCCACAATGCAACTAATGGTTGTCCATGTTTAACTTACTCCAAGTGAATAGCCTTAACCCACTGGTACTTGATTGGTGCATAGCACCATTGGTTCCTGGAACATCTGGTCATGTTTTTATTCTGGACTTCTGCACTTAGACAAAATAGGCTGCGCTCCTGTAATTGTGAAAGTGCTTAATTGGTGCAAGACAGAAAGCAGACTCCAGCTCTGAACTACTTTTTCACTGGGGAGAAAAGAACTCTTGGAGTGCCTCTGCAGAGAACTAGATTGGACTCATTCCTATTCCCAACTGATACTGAGCCTTGATCATTGCAGAGATGTTGGTTTTAGCTCTAAAAACAAGGCTTCTCCAAGGGCTTATTGTATAAATATGTATCAATTGGTACAGACGTAAATGTACTGGATTCAATTTCTGACCTGTGTTCAATTTACTGTTCAAAGTTTAGGAGCTGTTGGAGAGCTAATATACTAGGACCTGAAGAAAGATTAGGGATTTTGCTCCTGATTTGTTTTGTGGCCTTACTGTTAAAAATGAACATTGGATGAGGGCAGAATAGGACTTTGTCTGGTACATTTCAGATCTCAATACCCAGCTGGTACTCTAAATATAGACTCTCACATGAAGAATGGTCACTTGATGAGCACCTGAGGGCCACAAATAACTAAAACCCTTTGGCCAAGTGAGGAATCAACTTCAGGATGGGAGACAGGAGGAGGATAACGTGGAATTGGCCTCTGTTGGAGGGAAATACTGTTCCTCCTAAAATGTATGGGCAAAGAGATGTCATTTTAATGTGTTTATTGCAGTATGGAAACTTAGAGGCCAATTGAAATTTCATCACAGGCAGAAGTTTCATTTTGCTTACCTTTTTCCAATAGATGTTTATGGACAGAATACACTGAAATTGCTTGCCTATGTTCTTTTGAAAATATATTTTATTGTATAGATTAAATGATTGTATTTTAATTTTGAATGCAAACTTTCTAATCTGGATATGTTCTTTAATAAGGCACTTTAAGTAAATTGGTACAATTTTTTTTGTGTTCAGTTTATAGACCCCAGAACACTCCTTCCTTCCACAGGTTTCCAAGGCTTTTAGACTGTAAGGGATCATTAAAACTCCTAGGAGATTGCAGCATTGGGATTTAAGGGAGTATCATTTTTTCTCATGCTGCATATTGCAATGAAGTGATATTCATTATTGATGATATAACTTGACTGTCATTTAAAACTAAAAGTTAGACCTCTGCAGCACATTTTTTTCAAAAGTGCTCAAGCCTGTATAACAACATCCGAACAGTTCCCATCAAAATCTTGTTTGAGTACTATAGTAGGGTTACTTAGTGTGTCTTCAAATAAAGATGCTGCTGTGGTATTGTGGTCCTGTTAATGTATTTTTGAATATGCTTGGAGAAAATAATTGCAGGCAAAGAAGAATGTTAGAGTTTAATTGGTTTCAAAATGCAACCTGTAGAAAACAACAAAAGGTGGTTCACTTTGAATAAAAAAAAGTTTAAAATTAAGATGATACATTGCATAAGATAAAATAATTAAATTAATGTTTGCACTAAAGTAAAGTCATACTATATGGTAAAGTCACTTATTTTATTAAAGGAAAATTGATTATTAATTTGGTATTGGATGTCTGAAATGTGATCTGCAGTACCTTGGGTGTGTACCGCTCTTTCAATAAAAAATATCCAGTTTGCTGCACACTTTCCAGGATTTATTTTTATAACCTTAAATATTGAAAATAACGGTATTTATTTTTATTGTCTTAATTATTTTGAGGCAATAAAAGTTTTTAGGTCTTGATTTTGTGCATATAAAATTGTAGCCTTTGATCTGGTTGTGATTTTTACTTACTCTTCATTTTAAGTGGCTTTTTTTTGCATTTATGACACCTATATGTATTCTATTTGATCAGGGGCCCTCATGATTTAGTTTGTTAATTCTGTATAATTCTTGTATTACAGCTAAAGCTCCATCATATGTCATAAAACTTATCAAGCTATTGTTTTCTGTGGAACACCCAACTGGAGGACTATCTTGATTTTTCATTTACTCCATGTTTATTACAACACATTTCCCATTGCATTGTGTGAAATATTACTTAGCTGGCTGAAATCTTATGACTAAAGAGTATTGTAAATCTAAATTAAAATAGATACCTGTTGCAATTCAGAATTATTTCATTATAGCAAGGATGAAATATCTTCCCACTTAAAATGTGACTAACCTGACTAGCCACAACATTGATAACCTGTGGCAGCAACTTGCAATTATGTAACTTCATTAATGTAATATAGCATCTGAAGGTGCTTCACAGGAGCATTATAAGCACATAAGAAATAGGAGTGGGAATAAATCCTTCAGCCCTTTGGGTCTGCTCCATCATTCAACGAGATCATGCCTGGTTTATTTCAATATCTATTTCCTTAACTGTCTCCTTATCCCTTGATGTTTTTGATATGTAAAAGTTTATCAGTGTCAGTCATAAAACATGCTCGATGACTCCAAAGGTTTACCACCTTCTGAAAAAGTTTTCCTCCTCATCTCAGTCCTCAGAATCCTATTGCTCATTCTGAGACAGTGTCCCCTGGCTATGGTAT
The DNA here is from genome assembly GCF_021869965.1 of Rhincodon typus. Classification (NCBI taxonomy): domain Eukaryota; kingdom Metazoa; phylum Chordata; class Chondrichthyes; order Orectolobiformes; family Rhincodontidae; genus Rhincodon; species Rhincodon typus. The sequence continues at coordinate 37,948,116 of NC_063351.1, read as the reverse complement.
GACTAAATGAAATTACCTCTCACTCTTCTAAACTTTAAAATGAAAATATTGGCCCAGTCTATTTAATTTTCCTCTGGGACAGTTCCTCTGATCCAGGAATCAGTTTTGAATCTTTGTTACGTTCCCTGTATGCTAAGTACGTATTTCCTTAGAAAAGGAGAGAAAACATGATATTTCATTTCCTGTCTCGCCAACAATCTCATAATTGTAGGAAGAAGTCTTTGGTCCTATAATCAAATACTAAAAAGCAACACATGACTTGGGTACTGAATTGCTTGTTGTGCTTGCATATTAACACACAAAACAAGAAACACAAATCCATTTGAAGTCCAACATTTCCCAGCATCTCATCATCTAAGAAATTTTCCGTATTTCTATTTTTCCATCAAAGTGGATAACCTCACGTATTTCTTAACATTGTATTCCATTTGGTAACTTTTCGCCCACTCATTTGACTGTTCTAAATTCCCTTAAAATGCCTTTGTATCCTAACAACTCTCACACCCACCTTGCTTTGTGTCATTCCCAAATTTGGATATATGGTTAATCCCTGTATCCCAATGATTGATATACACTCTACACAGCTGGGACCCAACCACTAATGCTTTGGCACCCCATCAGTCACAGCAGCCAATCTGAAAATTATCTATTTGTTTTTTCTGTTCATTAACCGATTCTCAATCCTTTATTGGTGCACTGCCATCAAATTTTATGAGCTGTAATTTTGTCTGCCAGCCTCATGTAGGACCTTATCAAAAGCTTTCTGAAAATCTTAAGTATACTACATCCCCCAGTTCCTCCCACTCTCTTATCTATTCTGCTAGTTGCATCTACAGGAAAACTCCAAGTTAGTTAAGCTTTTCATAGTAATTACTGTTAGAGACCATGACTTTATTTTTTTTTCTTGTTTTTGATTTGGAACTGAGAGTTGAAGTTAAGAATTGAACTTTAAACAGTAGCTTGGTTTTTAAAAAAAGAACAAAAGACTGATGTTTGCTTGTAGGAATTGGTCTGGGAAAATGATGCAAGTTAATTATTGCTCTAAGAACACTAGGTGATCTGGCACAGAAATAGTGTTATGCTCAGGGACTGGCAGCTGATTGGATGTTGGATTGGTCACTCAAGGGAGGATTGGTTTGCCGGCAGTAATCACAAAGAATGTGGAAAAAGGAAAAAAATAGAGCGAACTGGTTCTAACTGGATTTTGGGCAGGAGGCAGGTTTGCTTAGACTGGGAAATATTTTTGGTTTATCTTTTTCTCTAGTTACTCTGCCAATGTCTCCTTGTTGAAATAAGTAAAAAATCTCCAGAAGTCTATGGAAGCTCTTTGCATTGACTGGTGACTTCAGAATTCAAGCAAGATGTTCAGTCTGTGTAATATGACCCAGTATCAAAGGATTTCATGAAGACCTGATACTCATTGTCAAAATGATTACCAAATTGTAAAATTATGATTCATTTCTTTTCAGCTTATTCCTTAACTGTGTGTGTGTGTGTCTGTCAGTGTGAGAGTGGGGGAATTTTGTATTCAAAGAAGATTGAGCCGAGATCGTAGATGATAATTAGATTGTCGTGTTGTTCATCTGTGTTGTGCTAAAGTTACATTATTAAATTATTAATTTTGGTTGAAATTATAAACTAGGGAGCTAAGATTTTGTTATCTGTAGTGTCTGGTTAGAAACAATTGTGCATTCTTAAGGTCATTGAATGTTTCGATTTCACTGCCTTTTGAATTTGTGGTAGTGCGGCTGATATAATTTGGCTTGCTGTCCCTGTATCATAATAGAAGTTACTTGTAACATTGATTGCATAAGTTATTAGGGCCGATGGCCTAAATGTTGACCAAAGAAGTAAGTTATAAGGACATCTTAAATGATGAAACAAAGGTAGGACAGTTTCTTTTTAGGGTGTGGGATGAAATTCCAGAGCTTAGAGTCAAGGCAGTTGAAGGAATGGTCACAATTGATGGCCTTATCAGACCTGGAATTGCTCAATAGGAATGCAGATATTTCTGAAGATTGAGAGGCTGAAAATTACGACCAAGAGAATGTGGAATGAGTCCATGGGGAGACATAAGGTTGAGAATTTTAAAATTGAGACATTGCTGAGGTTAGATTCTATTTAAGCACAGTCAAGGTTGGCAGATGAGTGGAACTTGGTGCAAATTAGAGTGTGGCCTGTGAAGTTTTGGATGAGCTCAACTTTCTAGAAGAGAGAACATGGGAGGGTAGCCAGGACAGCTTTCCAGTAGTCAGATCTAGTGTTAACAAGGTTGTGGCTGAGGCTTCTAGGAGCAGATAAGTTGAGGCAGGCATCAATTTAGATGATGCCATTGAGGTAAACATAGTCTTACTGATGGCTTGACCCAGGTGGCTGGATACTAACTTTCAGGTCAAATATGAGACAGGTTCGAAATAGTCTAGCTCAGTTACAGTAAGGGGGTTGGAGCTGGTGGCTGGAGAATACAGTTTGTGGTATGGAGTGAAGACAATGGCTTCAGTCTTAACAACATTTAGTTGCTGCTCACTGAATGCGTCTGCCGGTTCAGACATGATATGGTGAGTTATAGGTGCATTTGCTGATCGTTTGCCATGCGGTGAATTCATTTATTAAATTCTCCTTTCACTCTTTTTTTTTATCTTTTAATTACCCTTCCACATTTGCCACATCATGAGTTTCTTATCTCCGTTTTAGTTAATCAATTCTTTTTCTGTTGCTTTTTACCCCTCTTCCCACTTAATGCTTTATTCTCTTTACTCTCCCTGATTCCCATGACCTCATTCCCATTTATCTTTCTGTTCCCAGCACCCCCTTTCACATTATCTATCTTTGATTTTTTTGGTCTTTCCTTTCCCTCTCCTACAATCATCCGTTTTCATTTTTTATCTTCCTATTACTCATCCATTTCCCAGCATTTGCACACTGAAGTCTGAATGAAGTCATATGTTTCATAGGTGTATTTTATAATAACAAAGTGGTTCACAAGTTGAGATCATTAAAGTAGTGTTTGAAGCTGTGCTAAATGCATCACTTTGAAGCTGGGTTTGAATTGGACTTATTGTGGAGATGTTGATGGCATATTGAGATCATAACAGATAAATGTTATTAGCTTGTAATAAAAAGGCAGAAATCTTGAAAATGAAGTGTGATCTGCAGGAGCAGTAGAGTGCATTGTACCTGTTTCCTTCCACATCAAAAGCACAGGGAATAATATAGGTACTTTGGATTATAACTCTCCACATCCTATTGAAATCTAGTTTTGAATGAAGTCGGACATTTCCACTATCACAATACCAAGTGCCCTGGTTCATTTCTCCAACTTTGCCTTCTCAAATTAACCTTTTTTTTTCATTTAAGTGCTGAGATCACATATCTATTTTGAGGAATATGTGAAAATCTAGATGGTATCAAACAGTTATGACACTTTCAGGATTAAACAGGATTTCTTTCCCCTCACCAAGAGTGAAGTGAATGTTTTTTTGGAAATGAGGTCAACATTTCAATGTTTGGTGTGATCCATTTGCTGATTACAGAAAGTTAACAGACTTTGGGGGAAAAAAAGCCAAGTAAAGCTTTTAGGAGACACAAAGTAGGCTTATTGCCTCTAATTACTGTAAAACCTAAGCTCTGGAAGAGACTTTGGTACCCTTTTGCGGATGGTTCCCAACTTCCTGGGTATGGTTTCTACTTCTGAAACCTGGGAGATAAAGAAGAAAACCTCCAAAGCTGCAAGCTCTTGCTCTTTTCCACACCCTCCTGCCTCTCTGTGTCTCTTCACCACCACCAACCCCCTGCCTTCAGGTTTTATGTAGCTTTGATCACCACTTGCTTTTAGAAAAGAGTTTTCTTCCATTACAGTCATAATGTAAAAGCTGTGGGCATCACTGATTAAGTCAGTATTTATTGCCCATCCACACTTGCCCTTGAGAAAGTGCAGGTGAAGTGCCTTACTGAACTGCTGCAGTCAATGTGGTCTAAGTACACCAAAACAATGAGAGGGAGGATGTTCCAGCATTTTGACCCAGTGACAGTGAAGGAACAGGGATATAGCTCCAGGTCAATTTGCTGAATAGTTTAGAGAGGAAGTTGCAAGTGGTTGTGTTCCTGTTCCTCTGTTGCCCTTGTTCACCTGGATCTGGACAGAGTTAGTCCTTGGTGGTAAAAGTTGTGGGTATTTGAAAGTGCTATTGACACACTCTTGGTAGGTTGCTGCAGTGCATATTATGCATAGTGACGATAGGAAATACTCTGTACCTCATGTGAAAAGAGTGCCAATCAAATGAATTGCTTTATCCTGATGATGTTGAATCTCTTTGCTGTTGGAGTGGGGAATATTCCATCAAGCATTTAGCAGGCTCAGTGATTTTGGACGTGACACCTTACAAATACCAGCCTTTCCAACAATGCAAGAATTAAAACATGCAACACAATTCTCCGCCTTTGACCTGTTCTGTAGTCCCAGTATTCATGTGACTCAACCGGTTAGGTTTAAGAAACAAGAGTAAAAGCAGGGAACTACTGACCCACAACCTTGTATTAATAGCAGGGAAAATGCTTGAGTGCATCATACAGTATGTCATAAATGGCCACTTGGATAAATATGATCTGATTGGGTGTAGTCAGCAGGGATTTGCAAACAAAGTCATTTTGACATTATATTGGAGTCTTTGAGGATGTTTGATCTGCTAAATCTATTGTTATTTTTAATCTGAGATTAACAAAACATTATCTAAGGTGTTAAGGGATATGGACCAAAGTCAGGCATATGAGGTTAGGCCACAAATCAGCCATGATGTCATTAAATGGCAGAACAGACTGAAGGGGCTGAATGGACTACTGATCCTTTGTTTCTAACAAAATTAATAAAGAGTTGATAAATGCAGTATGTTTCAATTTACAGAAAGTTTTTGAGGTTGATTAGCAAAATCAAAGCACCTGGTATATGAGTTAACATACTAGCATGGATTAAGAATTGGCTGATGGACAGAAAAAGGAGACAAGGACTAATTGGATCACTCTTGAGTTGGCAGGCTGTGACTAGTGGGCTACTGCAAAGATCCATACTTGGGCCTCAGCTCTTCATAATATATATCAATGATTTGGATGTGGGGAACAAATATAGTGTTCCTAAGTTTGTGGATTATGCAATGGTAAGCAGGTATATGTGTTGTAAAGAAGCAGTTTCAGGAAGATTGAGGCACACTTTGGACTTCAGTCTGAAGATGATTGCAAAGATTTCAGACTCCTCTTTTCACGTTGGCATCCTAGTTTTGCCCCCGCCCCCGCCCCACTCAACTAATGGAGGGTGGAGACAATTGCTAAGCCTCTTCTTCCTTCCTTTAGTTGTTTAAATATTCACCAACAGATTTCCTTCCCTAAAGCATATTAGTAAACCAGAAGTGTGCAACAATGCATTGGTATCATGATCATTAGAGAGAAGCTTTTTTTACATTTGGGATTATCTTAATTAATCGAATTTAAAGCTGCCTTGATGGGATTGGAACTAATGCTTGATTTAAAAGGATGCCATTGTCCCCAGCTACTCTGGCTAAAAGAGATAGTAGGAACTGTAGATGCTGGAGAATCTGAGATAACAAGGTGTAGAGCTGGATGAACACAGCAGGCCAAGAATCTGAGATAACAAGGTGTAGAGCTGGATGAACACAGCAGGCCAAGAATCTGAGATAACAAGGTGTAGATCTGGATGAACACAGCAGGCTTGCTGTGTTCATCCAGCTCTACTCTGGCTAAAAGGTTGCTTTTCACCTCTGCCGTGGAAGAAAATTGCAGCCATTTAATACTCTGAGCGATGTTAAGTGACTGAAGTTGGGACTTCTGCTCCCCCAACAGGAGGGTCCCATTTCAGAGAGAACACTACCTTTGAGCCAGGAGCTCCAGAGGTGTGCCATAACACCTATTGCAATCTATTGCACTTGACATATTTTAAAGGGATATTTCTACAAAGATGTCTACAGATTAAACTGAGGAAGCAAACCTAGCTTGCAAATAAACATGTGAATTTATTTGGGCATAATCTTTTGTGTGCTGATAATATTTGCTCCAGCAGTTCCCTGTTCTTCGAAAGCTACTTGAACATGTATTTTGAAGGTAATAAGATTTCACAGATGCAGAGAGGGCTAGAATTTCAGTGCAGAAAACTATCACACGTAGATTTCTCGTTTTGTGGAGATCAGTTCGATGTGGCAGCTGCAATTGTCAGGATCAAGAATGTATTTTGTCATAGGAAAATGAGGGCAGAGGATGAAGCTTAGAACTTGTAATAGCAACTGTAAAATGGACTTGAGAGTAGACCCAGTATTCATTAATGTGACATTTTAAAACCAGGTGCATGGTATTAAAGCAAAGATGTTTTTGTGGTTGCATGGTAAGCCAAAATCAAATAATCTCGAATCAAACAACTAATTTTCTTCTTAAATATTTTGTTAGGGGAAACAGAAATGACGATGTTTGTCATGATCAAAAATCCTGAATGTCTGTCCTGTGCTTGTAAACGAGATACAGTTTAAAGTTTCAATTCTATATAAAATGCGTCTGCTGAACACAGTTTTAGGAATATTATTTCTATATTTATAGCCTGGCAAACAAGTAATGGATTTAAATTTTTTTTTAAATTAAGTATGCTTTTAATTGCTTTTCTCCTGGTAATAAGTTTATCATTGAAAATAACATGTAGCTGGTTAACAAAAGGTACATTAAAAAGTGGAACCAAAACCATATATACTTACGCAAAAGTCAAGTTTCTAAGACCTCGATTTTTATTCTCAGGAAGTCAGGAAAAACCTGCCCGCCTCATGCAAAATTGTTCAAAGTGCCCTCTCCATCTCTGGCGATAGCCCCCCTCATCTTCCCTATGCTAAGCTATGCCATTTCTAAGCCCATTAACTGTGTAGAAAGACAGTGAATGCTGTAGTGATAGAAGGACATGGAGGAAAAGCTTTAAAAATCATTCTTTTGATAAACTTTCCACTTTTTTTTTAAAAACCTCCTTTTCACTAACCCACAAGTTAGTCTAAGATGTTGCTTTTAACTAGTAAGTTAAATACTTTGGCATTTGTGAGCCAGTCACTCTGTCTGCTGCAAAGAAGAGAGAACCTGAAGAAAAAACTATGAACTGAAGGGCTTGGGAAGCAAGAGGAACTCTTTGAGCACTCAGAATTGGTGCTACTGAACTGTTTTCCTTGTATTTCTTTCTTCCCTCCATCCATAACATCAATGTTTCTTTGTGTAAGGGTCGGTGATGGGTGTGGATGAGGTCAGAGTTTTAACATAGTTATATGTTGACAGTTCATTATCTGTGGTTAGAATCTATTTCTTTGTAATAAATAATAGTTCTTGTTAAGCACAGAACCATGGTTTGTGTTTTCAGTTGACCTGGATCTATTCAACAGGTAAATTATGGGCTTTGTGTACTTGGATAGAATTTTTTACTTTTATGATGACTTTTGGAGTAGAGAGGCTTGATTTCCAGGGTGCCCATATGAAGCATGACAACAGGATTTGTGGATCACTAGCTAGGCCTCATTTATTGCCCACTGCAAGTTGCTCAGAGGGAATTGAGAGTCAACAAAATTGTTATTAGTCTGGAATCACTTGTAAGCCTTACCAGGTAAGGATGGCAGATTTCCTTCCCTAAAATACATGGTGAATCAGATGGGTTTTCTTTACGACAATTGTCAGTGGTTATATGGTTGCCTTTAGACTAGCTTTTAATTATTGATTTATTTATCAATTATTTATTCAGGGGAGATGATGGCCCAGTGGTATGATCACTAGACTACTAATCCAGAAACTCAGCTAATTACCTGGGAACCCAGGTTTGAATCCTGCCATGGCTGATGGTGGAATTGGAATTCAATTTTTAAAAATCTGGAATTAAGAATCTAATGATTATGACACCATTGCCAATTGTTGGGAAAATCCATCTGCCTCACTAATGTCCTTCAGAGAAGGAAATCTGCCACCCCTACCTGGTCTCTCCTATGTGTGACTCGAGACCCACAGCAATGCGATTGACTCTTAACAGTTGCGTCACAGGTAGACAGGGTGCTAAAGAAGGTATTTGGCTTCATTGCTTAGACCATTTAGAATAGGAAATGGGATGTAATGTTGTGGTTGTACACGACATTTGTTAGGCCACTTTTGGAGTACTGAGTAGTTCTGGTTGTTCTGCCATAGGAAGGATATTATTAAATTGGAGAGGGTGCAGAAAAGATTTACAAGGATGTTGCCAGGAGTGGAGGATTTGAGTTATGACGAGAGGCTGGACAGGCAGAAATGTTTCTCATTGGAGTGTAGGAGGTCGAAGGGTGACCTTATAGACGGTTATAAAATCGTGAGGGGCATAGATAAGGTGAATAGCCAAGCTCTTGGGTGGGGGAGTTCAAACCTAGAGGGCATAACTTTAAAGTGAGAGAAGAAAGATTCAAAAGGGACTGGAGAGAGAACTTTCACACTGTGGGTGGTTTGTATGTGGAGTGAACTGCCAGAGGAAGTGGTAGGTGCAGATACAGTTACAACATTTAAAAGACATTTGAACATGAACAGGAAAGATTTAGAGGGATATGAGCCAAACTCAGGCAAATGGGACTGGTTTAGTTTAAGAATCCTGGTTGGCATGGATGAGTTGGACACAAGGGACTGTTTCCGTGCTCTATGACTGTAGGTATTCTGAAATAGCCTAGCAAACCACTCAGTTCAGGGGCAGCTGCGGACAGGCAATAAATGCTGGCCGGCCAGTGAAGCCCATGAACCATGAGTGAATTAAAAAATTTAAAATATCATCATCAGCCAAGGTAGAGTTTGAATCCATGACCCAAGAATATTAACTGAGGGTCCTTGATTATTAGTGCAATGGCAATATAATTAATGGACTAATAATTAGGAATTAAAATTTCTGTCAAAATCTGTGATTCTGAAATATTTATTAGTTCAATTCTTCAACTTTATAAACAGAACAGTTGTAAGGCATAAGTTACAATCGTATATCATTACTGCAAAGTAAGGCATGTTTGCCAGTCTCAGATTCTAAAGTCCATTAAGAGTTAAGATCTGTCACGGTTAATTTTTGTGAAGCCTAACAGGAAATCATGCTGAGGTTCTTGATGTTAAGGGCATACTGGATGGTCAAGGTCATTATTAATTCTTGTCAGTGTGTCCTGAAGCCATTGTTTGAGCCCAGTATTGTTAGAAATCTAAGCACATAGCAACAATGTCAATTGGAGGGGTAGCTTTATCACTGTTGTAGGTCTGTAAATCAACTAGACAGTACTCGGATTTCTAATCTTCCTCCACACACGTAGGTGTCAGATTTTAAGAATCTTCTCACAAAACGGCCGGTGACGGGGTTGTTAATGTAGGTTCATCAAATCTGGATCGTTGATGTTTAAAATTATTAAAAGGTTTCTTAATTTAGTTCTTGAATCAAATTACAGGATGGAATGTTATAGAAGCCTGAACAATAACATTTATAATGAAAAATGTAGCAGAATCACATGAGAAATCCAATGAGGCCTGTCTCGAGTCTAGAATAACTTGCTGAATCCTTTAACCAGGTTTCAAGCATCGAGGTGAGATTCTCACTGGGCAGCAGTGAGTTGCCTATTAACAGGGATTATTGCTTGTTCACAACTTTATTCGGTGCACAACTCATCTCATTAATATGCAGCTTCCTATACTACTACCCACCATGAACAAAATAGATACTGAGAATTTTAGACATGGAAGACTGAATGGGTACCTGGCAACTTCAGCTGATCATTAGACCATAAGAGGTAGGAGCAGAATTAGGCCATTCAGCCCATTGAGACTGCACCATTCAATTATGGCTGATATTTCTCAACCTTATTCTCCTGCCTTCTCCCTGTAACCCTTGATCCCCTTACTAACCAAGAGCCTATCTATCTCTGTTTTATATACATTCAATGATTTCACCTCCACAGCCCTCTGTGGAAATGAGTTCTACAGACTAACCATCCTCTGGCTGAAGAAATTCCTCTTCATCTGTCTTGGATCACAGTGTGCATCCAAATGGTTCTTTTCAGATTTGGTTAAATGTAATTAAGAGAAGGCTCAACAACAGCAATTTGCTTAAATGTGAACATTTATTGATGAATAATAATAAATGTTCCTTTCTTTTTTCATCTTTTAAGAATGAAAAAAGAGGGGAAAAAAACTAAGCCTCATGCCCTTCTGTCTGTCGGGGACCCCTCAATTGACGGCTGCTCTGGAGGCTGAAGTTGTTCCTGGCACTGTTTGCGATCTTGGTCCAAGGTGAAGTCCAGCAACTTGGAATGAAACGCTCTCCCTCGCTCTCTCTCGTACAGTATCACAAACAACCAGTACAGAAAACAACAGATACAATAGACGAAACTGCCAGGCCGGTACAGAAAAAAAAACAATTTTGTTTATTTGTGCTGTCTGAGGCATGTATGGGAATGTTCACAGGACTCATCCAAGGTCATGCAGCTTGTTGAGTATCATCAATAATTTTAACCCTTCAGCCCATTCTATATGATCTGTCTTCTCGTGCAGCTGTTGAATATCATCATTAATTTTTAGTTCTTTGGCCCATCATATACATCATCTCTCCTACTAGTGGAAACATCTTCTCCACTTAGACTCTATCCAGGCCTCCCAGGATCCTGTAAGTTTCAGTAAGACTCCCTCCTCATCCTTCTAAACTCAGGCTCAGAGTTCCTAACTGATCCTTATGGGACAGGCCCTTCATCCCTGGGATTGTTCTTGTAAATCTCCTCTGGACCCCCTCCAAAGCCAGCACACTCTTCCCCAGATACAGGGCCCAAAAGTGTCATAATATTTCCAAATGTGGGCTGACCAAAGTGTTATACAGCCTCGGCGTACGTATCTGTCCTTGTATTCTAGCCCTCTCGAAATTAATGCTAACATTGCATTTGCCTTCTTAAACTGCCAACTGAACCTGCATGTTAACCTTAAAAGGATCCTGAACTTGGACTCTCAAGTCCTTTTGTACTCCAGATTTCCAAAGCCTTTCCTGATTTAGAAAATAGCCTATGTCTCTATTTTTTTCCTGCCAAAGAGCATAGCCTCACGCTTGCCCACATTGTATTCCATCTGCCACTTCTTTTGCCCACTCTCCTAGCCTGTCCAAATTCTTCTGCAGCCTCGTCACTTCCACCTAGAATCATAGAATCACTACAGTATGGAAGCAGGCTATTTGGCGCATTGAGTCCATGCCAACTTTTCGAAAAGCACTCTCCACCCCCACCCCCACCCCCACCCCCACCCCCACCTCCCAACACAGCCCCTACTCTATCCCTGTAACCCTGCATTTCCCATGGCTAATCCACCTTGTCTGCATATCCCTGGGCAGTTTGGGCAATTTAACATGGCCAATCCACCTAACCTGAGCATCTTTTTACTATGGGAGGAGACCCACGCAGACATGGGGAGAACATGCAAACTCCACACAGAAGTGGTCTGAGGGGGAATTGAACTCAGGTCCCTGCCACTTTGCCACGCTGTCTTTCTATCATCTGCAAATTTAGCAACACTGCCCTCAGTTCCTTTGTCTAAATATCATTAATGTATAACTAGAATAGTTGTAGTCCCAACACTGACTCCTGCAGAACTCCATTAGTCATTGGCTGCCATCTTGAAAAAGAACCCTTTATCCCAACTCTCTGCTTTCTGTCAGTCAGCCAATCCTCTATCCATGTCAGAACTTTCTCTTAGCATCATGGGCTCTTATCTTCTTTAGCGTCTCCTGTGTGCTACCTTGTCAAAAATCTTCTGGAAGTCCAAATAGATCACATCCACTAGTTCTCCTTTGTCTAACTTACTTTGTCCACCTCAAAGAATTCTAACAGATTTTTCAGGCATGACCACCCCTCGACAAAGCCATGCTGACTCAGCCCTATTTTACCATGCACTTCCAAGTACTCCGCAGTCTCATTCTTAATAACGGACACTAATCGTCCCAATGACCAAGGTCAGGCTAACTGGCCTATAGTTCCCTGCCTTCTGCTTCCCTCCCTTCTTAAACAGGAGTGTTACATTAGCCATTAGCCATTTCCCAGTCCTCTGGGTCCTCCCCGTCTGCAGTGATTCCTGAAAGATCACCACCAATGCCTCTACAATCTCCTCAGCTATCTCCTACAGAACTCTGAGGTGTAGTCCATCTTGTTTGAATAGTTTTAGGGCAGCGCAGTGGCTCAGTGATTAGCACTACTGCCTCACAGCGCCAGTGATCCGGGTTCAATTCCAGCCTTGGGCCACTGTCTGTGTGGATATTGTACATTCTCCCTGTGTATGCATGGGTTTCCTTCCACAGTAGAAAGATGCGCAGGTTAGGTGAGTTGTCCATGCTAAATTGCCATAGTGTCCAGGGATGTATAGGTTAGGTGGATTAGCCATGGGAAATGCAGGGTTACAGGGATAGGTTAGGGGTGAGAGTCTGGGTGGGATGTTCTTCGCAGAGTTGGTGTGGACTTGTTGGGCCAAATGGCCTGTTTACACACAGTATGGGGGAGGGGCGGGGGGTTGGTTCTGATTCAATTTATCAACCTTGAGACCTTTCAGCTACTTCAGCACCTCCTTAGTGATGACAACTACACTTACACTGCCTCCTGACTGTCTTGAACTTCTGGCATGTTACTGACGTCACTGAAAAGTGTTGCAAAGTACCTATTAAGTTCCTCCGCCATTTCTTTATTCGCCATTACTACTTCCCCTCATTTTCCAGCAGTCTAATGTCCACTCTTGCCTGTCTCTTACCTTTTATATACTGTTGCAATCTTTTTTATATTATTAGCTTGCTTACCCTCGTATTTCACTTTCTCCCTCCTTATTGCTTTTTTAGTTATCCGCTTCCCACAAATTTTGACTACATTTTATGTTTTTTCTTTTATGCTGTCCCTGTATCCCCTTGTCAGCCACGGTTGCCTTGTCCTCTTCTTAGTATGTTTTTTCTTCCTTGGGATGAATTTCTGCTGTTCCTCTTGAATTATCCCCAGATACTCCTGTCATTGCAGCTCCACCATCTTCCCTGCTGAGCTCCCCTTTCAATCAACTCTGGCCAGCTCCTCCCTCAGTATTTGTGGTTATCTTCTCACTGGCTGTGTAGAGCGTCCATTTACACCCCATACAACAGCATCTTGGGGCCTGATCCATAGGCGCCAACCACATGCAACCCATTTACAGGCATTAGCATCTGATAATTGGCAACTCCTGTGTTTTCAGTGAGAAGGAATCTAGCTGTTGATGCTACAGCACAGATTTTAAAGCTCCCTGCCTATTCTCTCTCTTAGCTCTTGGAAGCTCACAGAATACTAAGTTATACCCATTACTGTGCTTATCTGAGTGAACTGTTAAAATGATCCTGATCAATATCTTCAACCAAGAAGCCATTATCTATGCCTGTGGAACAACACAACGTGAAAACCACTCCAGGAATCTGACCAGTTTTGTTATTTTCTTTTATTTATCCCTTACCTGTGTTTGTCTGTCTGTCTTTTATGTGAATGAGGCTAACCATAAATGCGGTTGGGTTCAAAGCATAGACCAATTAGATTATTTTGTTGTTTAATTTTACTCTGCTAAAGTTACCATATTATCAATAAATTGCTATGCCTTTTATTTAAGTGATAAGCTGGTGTCTGGAATAAATTATTCACAGAATCTTCGATGCCTTACAGTGCAGATAGAGGCCATTCAGCCCATCAAGCCTAGGCTGAAACTCTGAATATCATCCCATCCAGACCAACCCTGTAACCCTGCATTTCCCATGGCCAATCCACCCAACATGCACATCTTTGGACTGTGGGAGGAAACTGGAGCACCCGGAGGAAACCCACACAGACACAGGGGTAATGTGTAAACTCCACACAGACGAACCCGGGTCCCTACCACTGTGAGGCAGCAGTGCTAACCCCTGACCCACCGTGCCCCTGCGATTTGTAATTCAAAAGTTTGGTTAGGAGCCATTGGGATCAATTCTGGCAGTCTGAACATTTTAATTTTGCAAATACAGTTGTAGAAAGGCTGATTTAGTTTGGTTCTCTGTGTTGCATCATAATCCTCACTATGAATGCAAGCAATTGCTACAGTACACCATCACTCTGCCTTATTTTTATATCCAAAAGTGCAACTACTTTGTACTATCCACCAAATTGAAGACTATTGATTCAAATTATTAGTCAATGTATTTTGGCTGTTTTGGTGATGAAGAAAAATATGTTCATTTTTGTGGGAAAGCACATGGAGTCATAGAGTTGTACAGTATGGAACAGACCCTTCACTCCAACTCATCCATGCTGACCAGATATCCTCAATTAATCCAATCCCATTTGCCTGCATTTGGCCCATATCCCTTTAAACCCTTCCTATTCGTGTACCCATCCAGATGCCTTTTAAATGTTGTAATTGTACCCATCTCCACCATTTCCTCTGGCAGCTTGTTCCATACACGCACCACCCTCTGTGTGAAAAAGTTACCCCTCAGGTCCCTTTTATATCTTTTCCCTCTCACCTTAAACCTATGGCCTCTAGTTCTGGACTCCCCCATCCCAGGGACAAGACCTTGTCTATTTACCTTATCCATGCCCCTCGTGATTTCATAAACCTCTATAAAGTCACTCCTCAGCCTCCAATACTCCAGGGAAGAAAGCCCAAGCCTATTCAGCCTCTCCCTATAACTCAAACCCTCCAGTCCAGGCAACATCCTTGTAAATCTTTTTTGCACCCTCTCAAGTTTAATGACATCCTTCCTATAGAAGAGCGACCAGAACTGTACGCAGTATTCTAAAAGTGGCCTCACCAATGTCCTGTACAGCCACAGCATGACATTCCAACTCCTATGTTCACTGTTCAAACCAATGAAGGCAGGAGTGCCAAACACCACCTTCACCACCCTGTCCACCTGTGACCCCACTTTCACGGAGCTACACACCTGCATCCCTAGGTCTCTTTGTTCGGCAATGGTCCCCAGGGCCCAACTGTTAACTGTATAAGCCCTGACTTGGTTTGCCTCATGAAAATGCAACACCTCACATTTATCTGAATGAAACTCCGTCTGCAACTCCTTGGTCCATTTGACTATCTGATTAAGGTCCTGTTGTACTCTGAGATAACCATCTTCACTGCCCAGTACACCATCAATTTTGGTGCCATCTGCAAACTTACTAACCATTCCTCCTATGTTCACATCTACATCATGTATATAAATGACTAAAAGCCGTGGACCCAGCACCAATCCTTGCAGCGAGCTGCTGGTCATTGGCCTCCAGTCCAAAAAGCAACCCTCTACCAGCACCCTCTGTCTCATACTGTCAAGCCAATTTTGTATCCAATTTGCTATGTCCCCCTGGATCCTATATCATAGAGTTACACAGCATGGGAACAGACTCTTTGGTCCAACTAGTCTATGCTGACCATTTACCCAAATTAAACTAGCCCCACTTGCCTGCATTTGCCCTATCTCCCTCCAAACCTTTTCTATTCATGAGCTTATCCAAATGTCTTTTAAAGGTTGTAATTGTACCTGCATCCACCTCTTCCTCTAACAGTTCATTCTACACATGAACCGCTCTGTAAAAGAAAAAGTTGCCCCTCATGTCCTTTTTAAATCTTTCTCCTCTCGCCTTAAAAATATGCCTCCCCAGTTTTGAACTCCCCCACCTTAGGGATGTGATCTAACCTTACTAATCAGTCTACCATGTGGAACCTTGTCGAATGCTTTGCTGAAGTCCATGTAGACAACGTCTACTGCTCTGCCTTCAGTGATCTTCTTCGTCACCTCTGCAAAAAAACTCAATCAAGTTAATAAGACACGATTTACCACTTCTGGACATAAAAATAAAAAAAAATGGTGAGTTGTTAATTTGTTTTGTCACTGTCAATCTCAATCTTAAATGTTTATTTGAGCAACTTCACACAGACAGCAGTGAGTTACCAATTAGTGGGAATTCTTGCTTGTTAATTGCCTTGTTAACAGCTCAACTTGTCTCATTCATATGCAGCTTATTACCAAAATAACATATAAATGGGATAAAAAATTATAAACAGGGGATTGAGAGAGTCACCTCACTTCGGGGACTGACTCCAAAGAAAAGAAAACAAACTCATCTTTCCGTCTTACAAAATGAGCCGAACAAACTAAACATTGGGAAAATGTAACATGGAAATTGGAGTGGGTGCCTCATTGTTTCAGCTCACCTTTAGTTCCAAACAGCATCTCAGGGTGTGAGCCGCATGCACCCCACTTCCATAGTCATTGGCAACCAACATTTTCAAATCGTTACAACCACCATGATCCGTCTCTAATACACCTGCAGGCCAATCTGGAGACAGACAGCAGCCCTGCAAGGCACACCAGCAATGAGCTTCGAAATACTGCAGTGGGGACTGCGTGCACATGGTCAGGGACTCAGCCCACAGACTGGAGCAGGCTGCAATTCAGGGCCCCTTGCTTGTTCTTTCAAGCACTCGCTCTCCTAGCACCTACCTACAAGCTCCCAGCATGCCTAGCCTTGACAATGAGTGTAGTTACAGGGTGAGGTAACTTGCTTTGCTGCTCAGCAGTACTCACACGAGGGGGAGGCCATCTCGCTGAACAGCAGTGTGTTACATTAATCTCATCCCTGCTCCATATGCCAACAGTTTCCGTAGCAACATGCACAAAGCACATGCAGCCATGTCCCCGAGTCTTAGGGGCATAGTCATAGAATCGTAGAGGTTTATAGCATAGAAACAGGCCCTTCAGCCCAACTTGTCCATGCCACCCAGTTTTCACAACTTAAACTAGTTCCATTTGCCTGCATTTGGTCCGTATCCCTCCTTACCTGTCCTATCCATGTACCTGCCCAAATGATGAAATTGTACTCACTTCCACCACTACCTCTGGCAGCCTGTTCCAGACACTCTGGACCCTTTTGTGTCTCTCCCTGCTCACTCACCAAAGTCTATGCAGGTACCTTTCAGTCAGGGGCAGCCTCCCATACCAGTCCAGGGGATTGATCACTGTCAGATGTCTGCTCAAGGTAGACTCAGTGGAGGGACCTGCAGGGAATGGTTCACAGTTGCTCCATAGTGGTCAGGCTGTGGCAGGACTAATATGGTCAGTGAGATACCCAGGGACTTGTCAGGGGTCTTGGCCCTTCTCATCCAGAACAGTTCGGTTAGCTCACTCAGGGGAGTGGGCCATGGTCAGTCTGTTAGCGGCACAGTGGTTCAGCGGTCAGCACTGTTGCCTCAGAGCACCAGGGTCCCGGGTTCGATTCCAGCCTTAGGTGACTGTCTCTGTGGAGTTTGCACATGTCTGCATGGGGTTCCTTGCACAGTCCAAAGATGTGCAGTTTAGGTGGATTGGCCAAAGGTAATGCAGGCTTATGGGGTGGGTCTGTGTGGGATGTTCTTTGAAGGGTCAGTGCAGATTTGATGGGCCAAATGGCCTCTTTCTGCACTGTGGGGATTATATGATTCTATTTACAGCAACTAGGGGAGAGTGAGGTGAGGGCTGGACAAGGGGGTGTCTGCCTTGGGCAGGAGAGATGGCAAGTTATTTGATCAGTGTTGGTGGAAGGGGATGACAGTTATGGGGGAGGGCGGTTTCTGCAACACGGTGGTGAGAGTGACTGAGGAGCACTCCGAGAGAGTTTGTTCTTCTTACCAGCTGTATAGAAAAGGGGGAGTTTCAAACCCATACAGATCAAACCTGGAAATGACAGTACTCACCATAACGGACCAGATAGTATAAATTCCAAGCAGAGTAGAATAACATTGCTTCGTCGGAAGCTCCACTGATGATGTTACCTAGCACGGTGATGAAACATCTGAACAAAAACAAGCCAGCTCGATGAGCAAGTCAACAACCTCAGAGGTGAAGTCCTGCAAAGGGAGTTAGGTTAAAAAGTTAGAAAGCAGGACCTTTAAGGTTGTAATCTCAAGATTACTCCCTGTGCCATGTACTAGTGAAGACAGGAATAGGAAGAAAATACAATTGAATGTGTGAAGAATGAGCTGGTGTAGCAGGGAGGGCTTCATTGGGATCTCTTGTGGGGCAAGCGGGACCTGTATGAAAAGGACAGGTTGATCTAAACTGGAGGGGCACCAATATCCTGGCGGGGAGGTTTGCTAGTGCCACTCGAGAGTGTTTAAATGAGTGTGGTAGTCGCGGGTCTTTGGGAGGAGGGGTTCATGGGAAGGGCTAACAGGAAGGGGATTGGGAAGTTTGTGAGATCCCTGACCTGTAGAGGTGGAGGCTAGAAGTCCCACCTGAGGAGCGCTCATTGTTAGTTTCCAGTACTGGAAATCGAGAATGTGTAACAGGATGAAAATGGAGAAGAAAATGACTGTGACCACATGGTGCGGGCAGGATGAGTGCCTCGACCCACCAAAGTGAGTGCGTTTAAAGGTAAACAACATTACACATGAGCCCATGCACTCGACTCAGCCTGCAGGGTCCCTAATCCTTGACCACCCGAATGCACTGGTTCCCTGTGTGCTGTACACTTTCCTGTCCCCAGATATCACTGACCACCCCATTCACACCAACACTTTTGGACACTGAGCCTGGGAAAGAATAGGGATGTTGTAAGATGAGGGCCAATGGTGCCAAATAGGACCCGTTGCCTTATATGCACTTTGTTCATCTTGTTTCCAGTTACTACAGCAACCTCTCAACATAGACATCAATCCATGATCGATCCTGTGTGGCTATGAGGTTATGCCTCACACTGGAACAATAATATTTGGGCCACACAGAGAAACCAACAACCAGATGAAAGGTCAAAGCTGTTAATTTCTAAACATGCTAAGTCATGGACAATGCATTGCCACTTGTGCCACCAAAGTGTCTCAGTTAGTTTTCTTTTCTCTCTCCCTCCCCTTACATCTCAGTGTAGTCCCTGTGTCCACAGCTCAGATAGAGAGAGTATGCTCAGCAGTGGAGCCTGGTGCCCCTGAAGGTTTAGGAGAGGTGACCCCCAGGGATGTTTGTTTCTGGGCGGGGTGGAGGTGTTGATTGTCTTCTTGACAGAAGCAGGACAACCCTCCCTCAGCTTCAACTTCCAAGGGTCAGAGGAGCATGCGCAGGGTGGGGAAGGAGGGTCTGGCCACCTCTGGGAGTGTCTGAGGGAGTGGTGTGTGGTTTCTCCTCTGGCTAGTTTCCTCCTCCAGCTCGGTTCCTCCTGGCATTGCCCTTTCTCCATGTGGGGAAGGAAACACTAAGTTCGCTGGTGGCCATGCCTTTGGTCCTGAGGACTAATAGTTGGCAAGATGGCATGCATGTGGGTGCCCCTCTTTAGCAGACTGCAGTTGGCTCTCCACGGCAGTGCCAACCTGTTCATGGAGGGATCCAGATGGTCATATGACTTTCCGCGTTGGTACAATGAGCAATGAGGGTCACTGCTTCCCACATCCCAGTCTGCTGCTCCTGTCCCTCCCTGTGCATATGGACCAAGTCCCTTCGCTGACACCCCAGCATCCTCTTGTGCCTGGGCCTGAGCAGGACCCTGGTCTCTGGCCATCCTCTGAGTGTCAGCCTGGGTCATTTTCTTCCTGTGCCAGCAGCAGAGCTGTTGCAATGAGGTGCTCACCAGATTGTGCTCTCACACTATAATCTAATGCTCTGACTGTGGCATCAGCAGCTGAGCTAGTGGAGGTTGCAGGAGTGAACCTTACCAACGGTCCCTCTGAGGCCTTGGTACTCTCTTCCTCAAAGATCCAGGAGCTTGAATGAGATGAAGTGGGTTGCAGTCCTGTTAATGCTGGTGCAAGTGGGAGAAGATGGTGAGGTGTCCCGAGTGAGTGAGTAGGCAGCTCAAAGGGCACACAGGGCTGGTGGTATGGTGGGGTTGGAGTGGGTAAGAGAAAATGCTGCAGGCAACAGCAAGAGTGGGTGGTGCATGAGCCTTGGTGGGAGGTGGGTACTGTGGTAGAGATAGAGTGAGTGTGAAGTAGCAGAGAGGAGTGAGGAACTTACCCTGGCATAACAGAGAAGGTCACTGACCCTTCTGGCAGCACTGCTGGCCACTCCGCCAGACCGCGGAGATGGCACTGACCTGCATGGTGACCTCTGACCAAGCTGCCTGGGTCTGGTGGTGAAGCCTCCTCTGCCACTGTTCCAGAAGGAGGACTCCCCTCCTCTGCACCACCCCCTCAACCTGGACCTCTTGGTCCCTGCCAGATCTTCCCCTCGTCCGGCATCATCCGGAAACATCCTCGAGCGAGCAGGGAAGCTTTGGAATGCCATGGGGCACAGAGCAGCCTGCTAAAGATAACATGGGCACAAGGCCTTCTGGTATTTCAGTGGACATCCTCAGAGTGGTGAAGGAACAGTGTGTGGTAGGGTGGGACTAGAATCTGAGGGGTGTTATATGGCTGGGTAGGTAGTGAATGAGGTGGGTTTGGTAAGATATGGTGAGACAACCCTCTGGGTCTCCCTCCAACAACCCTGAAGCCACTCGTACTTCGCCAAAAAATACTATCAGTCAGCCCATTGCTTAAATCTGCACGACAGTCTCCAATTCAAACACCTTTTAATTTGCACTCTGCAGCATTTTGAAAACTGCTTTGTAAATCCGAAGGAAGTCAGAGCCTTAAGATAAAAGCTGCATTACATCTGTCATCAATATTAGAAAGTGTTACATCAAAGTGAAGAACACTTACTCTGTGTGGCATCAAGCAGCTTTTGTTAAAGTGTGACACAGGTCAACTGGAATAAAAAACAAAAACCCAAGAAGCAGAATTAATTGAAGTAAAAGCAGCTATTTCACAGGTTTTAAAATAAGAGGAAGTGGATAATGATTCATCTTATTTAGTTCTTAGTTAGGACTCATGACCTTTGAATGAAATTCTCACGTATAACACTGGAGACTTGAATGCAGCACTGTCGTTTGGTAGAGATATTAAAACTGTGGCTTAGTCTAAAATCCTATAGCACTATATTGAAGAGCACAAGGGAGATCTCCCTGGTGTACTGCTCAATATCTATCCCTCAACTAACATCAGGCTACTAAGAAATTAAAGAATGAATTAATCACGTTTTTAAAGGTGCAGTTAGATGACCACAGTGCGAGTGGTTCTTCCTAAGCAGCTTCCTGTTAGGTCCAAGTCTCTGCACAACCAACCTCTATCACTGTGGCCTCAGTATAAATACCTTGTGAACTTGTCAAAGATTGTTGAACTTTCAACTTATTCCTTTATTTTCCTAGTTTAAATTAAGAAAGACTTTAATGTTAACTATTACCCTATTTCTTCATTTTTCTACTTATTTTATGAGGGTAAGGCATAACTTTTTAACCCTGTTTCTCTTACTACTTAGTAACGGTTGTGAAGTGGCAGAATGTTTAGTGACAGAGATCGACAGGTACATAGCAAAGGCAGAGCTTGTTGATGGGGCTTTTTAATTTTCATGCAGATCCCTATAAGCAGACTAACGCACATCAGAAAGGGAGTGAACTTCTTGAATATGTCACAGATGGTGTTCTGCACAATGTGTCCCGGATCTAGCAAGGAAACATATCATGTTAGATATAGCAATGAACCAGGTTTAGTTCAAAAACCTATTTATCACATAGCGTTCATAAATAGTTCATAATCCCTGCAGTATTTGAATGGGAGAACCAAAAAGCGGATGCAGAGATTTTTTTAAATTCCGTAATAGGTAGGTGGGCATTGTTGGAAGGGTTGCCCAACCCTAATTGCCCAAATGACCCAGTTCTCTGCAGATGCGAGTAGGAGTCCTGAGGGCCCTGCTGTCTGCCCAGTGCCAGGGATTGAGGATATCTGCTCAGGGCTGGAGAAGAACTTTGTGTGGAAGAGCAAGGATCCAGTTGTAGTAGTCCACGTTAGAACTAACAACATCGTTAAGACTAGAAAAGAGATTCTGCTGAACAGATTTGAGCAGTTAGGAGTTAAATTAAGAAGCAGAATCCACCAGATAATAATCTTGTCATTTCTGTCTGAGCCACAGGCAAACTGGCATAGGGCACAGTGAAAGAGTTAAATGTGTTTGATGTGGGAGGAATTGGTTTCAGTTCATTCAGCTCTAGAATCAATAGCATGGCAGAAGTGAGTTATCCTGCTGGGACAGGCTTCACTGGAACAGAGCTGGGATTAGTGTCCTGGTAAATCGATAACTAAGGCTATAGAGAGAATTTTAAACTAAACAGAGAGGATTCAGGACATGGGATACATAGGCTTAAAAGGAAAAGAATATGCAGCTTTACAGGTTAGCTGTTTAGGTAATGGCACGGGGAGTGGGATGGGAAGCAACAAGCATTGAAAAATACATACACAAGCAGCAAACAGAGTCAAAGGGTGAAAAGTGATAAAAAGACAAAACTAATGGCACTTAAATGCACATAGTGTTTGAAATAAAATAAATGATTAATGACACAAATAGACATTGATGGGCATGATAGTATAACTATTGCAAAGTATAGTCACAAAGAGATCAAAGCTAGGAACTAAATATTCAGGGATATTGACTTCTCAGAAGGACAGCAGGGAAGGAGAAGGTGGAGTGGAGGGGGACCTTTGTTAGGATGAGATGCAATAAGTATGATAGCAAGAAATGATCCCAGTTTAGAAGATGTAGAATCTATGCAGGTGGAAGTAAGAAAAGGCAAAGGGAGAAAGACATCAGTATTAATAGTCTATCCATCCCATAACAGAAGCTATACTCTAGAAAGAGTGTAAATCAGGAGATAATGAGGGAATGTAAAAGAAAAGGCAGTGTGTTAATTATGGGTGGTTTTAATCTTCAAGAAGACTAGGAAAATCAGATTGGCAGAGAGAGCCGCAAAGAAAAATTCATAGAGTGTATTCAGGATTGTTTTCTAGAACAATATATTATGGACCCAACCAAGGATCAGGCTATTTTGGATCTGGTAATGCGTAACATGGCAGGTTTAGTAAATAATTTCAGAGTAAAAAATCCCCTAGGCAATAGGGACCATAACAAGGGGGAATTTAACACTGTCTCCTCTCCACCTATCTTCTCCTTTATCCATCTTCTATCTGCCTCCCCCTTTCTCCCTATTTATTTCAGAATCCCCTTCTCCTCCCCCATTTCTGAAGAAGGGTCGAGACACGAAACATCAGCTTTCCTGCTCCTCTGATGCTGCTTGGCCTGCTGTGTTCATCCAGCTCTACACCTTGTTATCGGAGAATTTAACATTTGTTTTGAGAGTGAGAAAATTGCTTTGGCTATAACTGTACTAAATTCAAGTGAGGGCTTCTACAAAGAAATGAGAGCAGAGGTGGCTGGAGTGGACTGGGAAAGGTGTTTAGCAGCGAAGGCAGTTGATGAACAATAGCAAACATCTAAAGACAGTTTATGACTCACAACGAAGATGTATTCCACAAGAAAGAATGATTCTTGGAAGGGGTAAGTCACCCATGTTTAACCAAGGAAGTTAAGGATAGCATCAGATTGAAAGATAAAATATACAATGTAGCAAAGATTAGTGGTAAACCAGAGGATTGAGAAAGTTTTAAAAACCAACAAAACTTGACCAAAAATTAATAAAGAGAGTGCAGATAAAGCCTGTGGGTACGAGATTCTTTAAGTATATAAAACGCAAGGGAGAGGACAAAATAAGCATACGTCCCTTTGAGATTGAGGCTGAGGAAATCTATTGGGGAACCAGGAAATGGCAGATGAGTTAAATAAATATTGTACCTCAGTCTTCATGGTAGAGGTCACTAATAGCATTCTAAAAAATGCTAAATATTCAAGTGGCAAAAGAGGAAGAGAAAACAAATGCAATAACTATTGTTAGAGCAGAAGTACTGGGGAAACCAATGGGGATAAAGGCTGATAGATCCCCTGGACCTGATGGGATGCATCTTAGGATATTAAAGGAAGTAGCTACAGAGATTTTGCATGCACTGGTAGGAATCTTCCAGGAAACCTTTGATTCTGGAAAAGTCCAGAGGATTGGAAAACTGTCAATGTAATGAATTTATTCAAAAAGGGAAGGAGTCCAGAAATAGGTAACTATTGGCCAATCAGTTTAACGTCTGTTATTAGCAAAATGTTAAAATGTTATTTTACGAGATGTAATTGTAGAACATTTAGAAATGCATAATAAAGTCAATACAACATTTATTAATGATTTGAATGAGGAAAGTGAATGTACTATAACATATAACTAAGTCTGCAGATTACACTGAAATAAGTGTGAAGGCAAGTAGTCAGAATGACATAAAGCATCTGTGAAAGTGTGTATACAGGTTAGGTGATTGGGCAAAAATTTGGCGGATGGAATATATTGTCAGAATATATAAGTTATGCACTTTAGCAGGAAGAATATAAGAGTTGGATATTATTGAGAAACACTGCAGAAAGTTACAGCACAGTGGAATTTGTGAGCCCTCATGCATATATTGCAGAAAGCTAGCATCCAAGTTCAATGGGTATCAGGGAAGGCAAATGGAATATTGGCCTTTTTTTTCCAAAAGGAACGGACTATGAAAATAAAGAAGTCTTGCTAAAACTATACAAATCACTGGTTAGACCACAGATGGGATATTGTGAATATTTTTGGTCCCTTATTTAAGGAAAGATATAGTGGACGCATTCCAGGAAAAGTTCATTAGGCTGATCCTGGGAATGGAGCAATTGTCATATGGGGAGACGTTGAGAAGGTTGGGTATATATTCATTAGAGTTTAGATGAACATGAGGTGATCTTATTGATAAACACAAGGGTTTTAGGTAGCTTGACAGGGTAGATGCTGAGAGGTTGTTTCCCTTTGTGAAAAGTCTAGGACCAGAGGGCATAATCTCAGAATAAGGGGTTGCCCATTTGAAAAAGAGGTGAAGAAGAATTTCTTCTGTCAGAGGCAAGTGAAGGATTCAAGGGTCTTGGGGAAAAGGCAGGGAAGTGGAATTAAATATTATCAGATCAGTCATGATCTCACTTGATGGTACAGCAAACTTGATAGACTGAAAGGCCAGCTTCTGCTCATTCATTATGGTCTTAACACGGTAGTGAACCGTCTCTTTGAATCATTGCAGTCCAAATTAAGTAGATGCACCCATGATGCCTTTAGGCAAGAATAGATGATGGGTAAGGTAGACTTCAGTGTGAGTGACAGACAGCGCACAATAAGGACAATAAGAAGCATTATTCTTTGGGTAACATGTATAAACTGAGACTATGGTCTGATTGTTTCCCTGGTTCAGGTGAATTGAAGCGAGTATGGTACAGATTTGCAAGATTTCTCTAGCAGCCTTTCTCTCTCACCAGAAGCACCACAAGTAGACCAACTGGACATTCATCTTGTTGCTATGTGTGGGATGTTACTAATTGTAGGGTGTTGCGGTTGTGGGCCACCCCTACGTGTCAAAATCTCTGCAGTAACAAGACCTTTCACCCTTTCTGACCCTGGAAACATCTTCTTTGGTTTCTTGATTCTGCTTCTATTTCTGGTGCTTCTGAGTGAAGGAGACATTTCTTACATCTTAAAACAACTGAGACTGCAAGATACGTAAATGATAGGATAAGAACCATTATTTACTTTACATTTACAGACGTCTATAGCAGGCAGAAGCAAGCAAAGACTGACAGGTTTCGATGGTCATAATATGACTGCTAATGGCTTCACCCAGCTGGTTTCCTCCATGCAGAAATTGTGTCCAATTTTTTTTTAACCTGAAAGACTCAGCAAAGCACAAGCTGGATGTAGAAAGAAGTGGCACAGTGGTGACATCTCCACAGGACCAAAACAATCATAAATGTCACTACTCAGTAACAACAAGCTTGCACAGAAACAGGGAAATGCGGCCACAGACTAATCCTAATCCCCATCTCATTGTTGCAGTTACTACCAGCAGAGGCAATGCTATTTGTCTTTGATGTTGTTGATGCCATTCTTGGAGGGAGTTAACTTTTCATCTGAGAGGGAACAAACACAATTAGTAGGGTAGATTTTCAAGCCATCAGTAGTATTGCCAAATCACCATCCATTATAGAAACTACTCAACTTCAGTATAACAATGATCAGTTGCGATAATGGGAATCAGAAACAGGCTCTCAGTTTTACAGGCAGTCAACCAAGCTAAAATCTACCTTTAAACATTTTATTGTCCAGAACTTCAACATTGCTGAAAACAGAGACATGTTGCTGAGGCTTTTTGTATCTTGCACCCGTCAGGATAAGTGCAAGGATGCCAAATTTCAAACAATCGCAACAACTTATACTCCAGAAAAGGGGTATTGGTGAGAGGGGAAAGATTTAAATAGGAATTTTGGGGCAACTTTTTCATGCAGAGGGTGGTGCGTGTAAGGAATAAGCTGTCAGAGGAAGTGGTGGAGGCTGGTACAATTATAACATTTAAAAGGCATCTGGATGGGTATATGAATAGGAAGAGTTATAATGCAAAGGTGAACCCACCCCCAACTTTGCTATCTAAAATCGAAACGCCCAGAGAAACTGGTCTTACCTCATGATCTGCTAAAGGAAGTGTGAAAGTGGTATGACCTGCCTCTCAACACCACCCCGACTCCGTTATAAAGCAGTGGTTAAATGAAATGAAATCCTTTCACTCACTCTATGATCAACAAGTAACAATTTATTTATCCAACTCTAACAGTGAACAAATTAACAGAACTACTAACAAACCAAACAATTCCCCCTTAACTACTAACTATTCCCGAATAAAACAAAATTCTAACAGAATAATTCTAATAAAACAAAAGCTGTTCCAATAAATATGAGTCCCACTTATATAAACTAAAATAATAAAAAAAACTTAATCTCTTGAAATTACAGCCAGGATACATCTTCTGGAATGCTCCATGTCCCCTCCGCTGATCCTCAGTCAGGAACACCTTTCTCCATCGAATTCTTGTATCAGGAGTATTAGCTAAGAGTGCCGCTATACCTTTAGTTAGATGATGGTTATTCTGAGACCTTAGAGAATTCTGAGAGAGCCAGTGAATTTCTCTTTCGAGCTGATGGATTGTGAACTCTATTAGATGGCAGTTGCTCTCAAACTGATTTTCATATGCCTTCTTCTTTTATACCCTTGATGATCTATTAATTTCTTTCACTAAGATTGGTCCTAGGTTGTCAAAACCATCAGATTTTTAAATTTAATTGGTTTTTAGTCTTTAAGGGCCTGGTTTAAATTAATTGGCTGATTTTCAAACTGGTTGCCTTAATAACAAAACAAACTACTGCCTGGGTTGATACCACATAACCTTTTGTTACAATGTTTCAACTTCAGGAGCTCTGTCTGCACCTGCACATTTTTTTCTTCAAGGCTAGGAAAAAACATCATCTTTTAAAGGGACCATGCCCTGTTTTCCCCTATCATTTTACAAACATTAAATTCCAACATCCTGCCTTCCAATCCACAAATACTCTACCCAACTTTGCAACAAAAGGTTTTGGAGGGATGTGGACCAAATGCTGGCAAATGGGACTAGATTAATTTAGGATATCTGGTTGGGAAGGACGAGTTGGACCGTAGGGTCTGTCTCCATGCCCTACACCTCTATGACTCTGACTCTATGACTGTGTTTGGCTGAGGTACTGCCTTGCAGAAAGTAACAGTGAACTATTATTGGAGTCTACAGTTCCTTGTTGCTTTCTCTATGGCAACCCTTTAGCCTATCACTGTATTCTTGCCAAACAATCAGCACCCTTTTCCCCAAGAGTATAAACTGGTGTCTTAGTTTGAAATTTGGTGTTCTTGTCTTCACCTTGAAGAGATGAAAAGCTTTGGCAATCTATCCCTCTTTTCAGTGATATTCAATACTTGTATTACCAAACTGAACACAACTTTATACATTGACTTCCAATACAATGAATTGCATGTCTGTAAAATATAATGATTCACTTGATATGTAACACAAATTTAGAAACTTTGAATGACATGGCAGGCTAGGACAGTGGGAAACAAATAGACAACTAATAGATTTGCCATGCAAGGCCAACTATTTCCAGATGAAGGGGCAAACTCTCTTTTCAGTTGAAGGCATTTTGCTCCTTGGCTTTACCTGCATGAGGTTTCTATTTGGCAGAAGTTTCACACAAATGTGGGAAGTCAATGGATTCATCAATAAAGCCCAGCTCTGGTTACTGCTATGAGAAGCTTTACTGTGAGAAGTGGAATGCTACTCAGTGACAGACATTGATTCCACATCTGTCACTGTCTCAACTTCACAGGATCATGGAAATGTCACAGCAGATAAGGAGGCCATTCAGTCTATCTATCATGTCTGTACTGGCTACCCCATCAGCATTATGATACTGTGTCATTCTCCTGCCTTCTCTTCATACCCATGTACATTGCTTTTATTCAATGCCCTCTTGAACGTCACAATTAAACCAGCTGTCACCACACTTTCAGACAGTGCATTTCAGATCCCTAAGCGCTTGACATGTTAAAAGAATATTCTCACATCACATTGGCCACATTTATAAGTTGCTTTAAACCGGTCCCCTCTCATTCTTGATTCTTTTTATGATGGGAACCATTTGCCCCTGTCTGCTTTATTGAGACCTCTCATGATTTTGAAAATTTCTACTGGATTTCCTCTTGGTCTCCTTCTTTCTAAGGAGAACAGTCCAGCTGTCCAATTTATCATCATACCTGAGG
This sequence comes from Rhincodon typus, assembly GCF_021869965.1. NCBI lineage: Eukaryota > Metazoa > Chordata > Chondrichthyes > Orectolobiformes > Rhincodontidae > Rhincodon > Rhincodon typus. Next base: position 37,919,502 of record NC_063351.1, on the reverse strand, counting down.
GTTCTCATTGTAGGAGCCTTTTTTGTAAATCTCTTCTGAACTCCCTCCAATGCTAGTTTACATTCTTCCTACTGGGTAATGGTCATAACTATGCACAAGACTCTAACAGAGGTCCAACAAGTCACTTGTATCAGTTCATCATAAACATTTCCATTCTTGTTGTCTATTTCTCTATTAATAAAACCCAAAGTACTGCCTGCTTTATGTACTATTTTCTTTACTTGCCTTACCATCTTCAATGATCTATGCTCATGTAGATCCAGGTCCTTTTCCTGGTACATCCTCTGAAGTATTATACGCCATATTTAATATTGTTTATGTTCTTCCTACCAAATCATCAGCTCATATTACAGCACGTTGAACTTCATCTACCACCTATCCACCCACTCCACCACCTTGTCTATGTCCTACACTGTCATCCTCATAGTTTATAATGCTCCCAATTTTAGTGCTATCTGCAAACTTTGAAATTCTACCCTGCACAACAAAATTTAGATCATTAACATGCATTGCAAAAAGACAGGGGCCCCAATACTAGCCCTTAGGGATGCCCACAGCAAATCTTCTTCGAGCCTGAAAAATGTCCATTGAACATTACTCTCTGTTCCCTATTACTCAAATAATTTTGTATCCATGTTAATGCTATCCTCTTATTTCATGAGCTGTAACCTTTCTCAATATAGTGGCACTGTATTGAATGCATGTACTCCGCAACAACAGAATTATCCTCAACAATAGAATTACCCTCATCAATTCTTTCTGATACCTCCTCAAAGAACTCCAGCAGTTAGTCAAACATGATTTCTCCTTTTGAAATCTAAGCTGGTACTTCCTAATTGATCCACCTTTTTCCAAGCAACTACTAATTTTATCCTAAATAATTGTTTCCAGAAGCTGCCTCACCACTGATGCTAAACTGACTGGTCTGTATTTGTTGGGCTTAACCTTACAACCTTTTTGAACAAGTGAATAATGTTTGCAATTCTCCAGTCTCCTGGCACCTCCCTGGGTCGAGGGAAGACTGAAAGCTTAATATAATAAAAGACCCCTCCCAACCACATTGTACTCTCTTCCACCCTCTTCCATCAGGCAGAACATATAAAAGTTAGCATATACATATGAATAGACTGAAGAACAGCTTCTCCCCTACTGTTATTAGACTTCTGAATGTTCCCCTGAAATTTTAAATTTGAAGTTGATCTCACTGTCTGTGCACCTTCTCAGTAGCCGTAACATTATATTTCTCGCTCTGTTCTATTACCGTAATGCACTTTCTGTGGTATGATGTGCCTGTGCTGCATGCAAAACAAAAACTTTTCACTGTACCTAGGTACATGTCACAATAATAAACCAAATCAAATCCAGCTTATGGCCAATTTCCAATGTCACTATCTTCAATATCTCTAGAGGCACCTCACTGGTCCATTTGTGTGTGAAATGTCAACATGATCCATGTGCAATTACAATAAGGTTAAATACCATTTGCCGAGACAAGATTTATTTTTCTTGTGTTAGCCGTTTGCAGCAGAATATTGGGAGCAAAATGTTCGTTTGGGTAGCAGTAGACAGAAAACAAGAAATGATAAGAATCAGGAGGATGAAGAATCATCCTCTTAAAGAAGCATAGCAGCAAAGAATCAACTATGGCAGAAGCAAACAGTAATTATTGTGTCTTTATTTATTATTAATTCTTTGTGAGAGATTCGATCACAGACGTAAGCCTTCAGTTATTTATATTTATTATTTATTTACAGACTTTTATAAATTGTAACTGAATTAACAATAGCTGAATTTCCTTGCAGTATTAATTTCCTGGTGCCTTCCAGGTTTGAGGGGAGGTGGTTATTTCAGGAATGTCAGAATCAGCCTTGTTTAACTGCATCCAGGATACAGAACAAGTGAGGACTTCCCAAATCATCTATTCTTTGACAAAGGTGCAGTGTGTAACTGCGCATCAGGGTTTTAATCCTTAGGCAGGCTTCCATGGCAAATGATATTGCCGATTACATGCATCTAGCAATTAGTATCTATCAATCAAGATTGTTTACCTGAATAAAATAGGAAAGGTTCCTGTAGTATAGACAACTACACATTTTGACAAGAAAGAGGCGGATGTAGATGCACACCAACTACTCAGACTCAGTACATTGAAACATTAGGCAAATTATTTTGCTGTCCTCCTGTCGATTTGAAAAATTGATAACCCATCCAGCCACGCCACCCTATCAGTTTTCAGCCATTCTAGAGCTTTATTTTTTGTCACTATTGTCTAGGTATATTCATCTAACACCTCAGCCACGCTTCTTGCCTCCATGTGTAAAACCCCTTTTTTGTCCCTAATTAGCTTTACTCTTCCTCTTATCACCCTTTTACTGTTTGTATTCCAATAGAAAACTTTGGGATTCTCCTTTATGTTAATCTTTTCTTTCAATCCCTCTTCGCTTTTCCAGTACGCTTTTACACTTCCTCTCTGTACCTTCTGCATTCCTCTTGGTTCTTAACTCTATGTTCTATCTGACAACAGTCAGAAGCAAACTTGTTCTTCTTAATTTGAATTTCTATCTCATTTTTCATCAGGGAAGCTCTGGATTTATTTTATCTCCCTTTCTATTTAGAAGGAATTCACCTTGACTGTACCTGAACCATCTCTTTGTAGGTGGCTCAGTGTTCACATGCCGCACTTTTATTTCAGTCTATCTGGCCCAGCTCTACTCTTGCCCCATTGATGTTGGCTCTCCTCTATTTGGTTATTCTTACACTGGATTGTCTATTGTCACTTCTAACATCATCTTAAATGTCATGATACAGTGATCACTATCTTTTAAATGTTGTTTAAAAAGTCTGTGCTCCTTCAATTCTGATTTCTTGCACATTCCTGATCTTTATTGTTTCACTGTCACCTTTGAGATGCCAAGCCAAACCTTTCTACCCCTTATATCTTCCTTTTTATGATCCTTCCTAAAAACTGCCCAGCTTGTCCAAGGCTTTTGACGTCATTTATTTTGATATTCCTTTATGAGGATCAAAGTTAAATTCTGTCTGATAAGCCACTTGTGAAGCACTTTGGGACAGTTCACCTACAGGCAGCAGAGAAATGCAAGTTGTTGTTAGAAGACCAATCACTTGCTCCTGGAATCAAAGGCTACAAAACAGTGAAAAGTTACACAGTCTATTGCCTGAAGTGAGGGAGTTATGTAAGCTACAGTACAGCTGCCTAACTTCAAAGAAACTTGGACATTTATGTGGAAGAAATAAAGGCTTTTTGACATGTCAAATCCATTCCAAACACTGGTGATGTGTGGCTTATTTTATTATAGTCTGCTAAAGGAAGCAAGATGTGCAAAGGAGTTATTACTTTTATATGTTACAGATCACTTAGGGAGACTTAGTTGCTGTGGCAACATGTCCTTTAGCTTGTTACAGTCAAGAGTGATGAATAGTCCTAGAGAGGCTCCAAAATTCTTTTCATAACATGGCTGATGAGAAATCTTCCCTGCTTTTACTGCCTCCCAGATGGAAAAAAACAGTAGAACTGGTGAATACTGGCCTGACCTGTCTTGTATACTTCAAAATGGAGAACCAGTATAACCAGTGAATTCATTTCCAAGTATGACTGGCTTTTCCCCCTGGGCTGCCGTTGACTTGCAGGTTAATACTTGATATGCTCGGCCACATTATGATCACTCATTCCTTGTGGACCAAGTCCCTGGGTTAAACACGAAGCTGGATCTTCAAGCTCAGAGGCAGGGATAGTACCCACGGTCTCACAAGACCTTTCAGCCTCTGATAAGGTGTCAATTGCAACATCAATGAAGGAGTTTAAAACAGATCTGTGCCTTTATAGCAACAAAGAAATGGGCCAGAGCATTTTATAATTTCCACAGTTTATTGCTTCCCCAGAGCCAATTCCTGTTCTAATTCTTTAGGACCGAACAAATTTTCACTTGCAGAAATGAGTCCTCACTAACAGGGGATCCAACCTGCTGCTTTCCAGCATGCTCATTTTTACAGTTCCTTTCACTGCCTACCTTCACATTTCAGATCAATGCCACCAATAGATATCAAACAGGTTTTATAGAAAAATGCTCTTTAGAAGTTTATTGGCAATGATTCTTTCCTACAGTACAATTTTAGATGGCGCCAGAAAGATACTCAAAAGAAACAGGAATAAAGAATCAAAAAAAAGCAATGCAGCAATGTTGTTTTAAGAATTATGCAAGTAATCTACTTAGTAGTTAATATTTTATTTTGAAAAATATGGCATCTATTTTTATATATTTATGCAAAATATGCACAAGCAATCATAAATGTTACTGAGTTGTCAATAATGCTTCATATTCTATGTGGGTGATAGATTAATTACTTATCTGAATTTTCCTGATGAGAGTCCCTACCCATTGATTTTTTAACAAGAACTAATAATATACATTAAGTTAGCATGGTGTCCTTTCACTTTGTTAAGTGTATTATTCTAGTTTGAAAGTTTGAAAATCCCCTCTTTCTGATAATTTTAATGGGTGCATTTGTAAAGCATTGCCAATTGACAGGTTTACTGTTTGAAGAATATGGTTTAGACGCCAATACACTCATTGATTGGCTAATCAAACCAAGGAATATATTCCTTTGATAGTTTGAATTAGAATGCACACCACACACAACCAATGCATGCTTGCAAAACCTAAAGCAAAATCTCCATTGTTCATGTGATTCAGCAACTGGACAACATTTGCTGAAATATCCCGATTGTGTTAATAGCTATACAAATAATAATTTTACGATAACTAGTCGAGTTCACAACATGGCTCATTTGTACTTGCCAGAAGCAATGTACTTTCATAAGCAGGGACCTCCTCTCTGCACACAAGAAGAATATGTTCAAGCCTTGTGCATTTCTGTGGAGTTCGGAGAGTCAATACTTGCCCATTGTTTTTTCCATGAGAACGCTTTGGTCAACCAGAGTTGTTTTGCCATTGAATCAGCACCATTTTCTCCTGCAGTATAAATTGTTGTGGTCATTTCAAACTTGGCCTTCTTGCATTTGTCCTGATGAGTGCAAGGCAAGAAGTTTTGACAACACATCTCCTCTCAGCAATATTCAATACGGTCAATTCATGACATATGATTTTCATCAAAACTGAGAGACCATTAAGTCGCTTATAGTAACCTAAAGCTCTACATCAGATTCTTTAACATGCTTCCACATCCCCATTTAACAGGACTATGCTGGCATCAAAGATTTTCATGATTCATTCGTAAATGTCTTGGCTTAGAGCACAGAACTCCAGTAATTAGAACTAAATGGGCAAACACCATCGGAAAGGCCATGAGGACTTGGTTCACGCTTCTGAACTGAAAAAATTAGTAAAGGACCATGGAGGGTAAAGTGTGAAATGAAGCAGAAAAAAATGGAGTTTGAATTTTCAAAGCCTGTTGGAGGGAATTAAGATCTATTGTTTGAGGTTCTATACATGCTCTCCGTAATCAATAATAACTTGCATTCATATAGCACCTTTCATATAGTAGGACATCCCAAGGTGTAGAACTGGACATTTATCAGGCAAAAAAATGCACACTTAATCAAGGAAGGTGGTGTTAGAACAGACAGCCAAAAGCTTGGTGAACACAGTGGGTTTGAAGAAACATCTTAAAGAAGGGATATGTGATAAGACAAAGAGCTGTGGAGTATGGACAGCTGAAGCCACAGGAAACAAAAATCAGCCCAGATAAAATTACTTAGATGGTGATATTTTTAGATTTCACTGAGGAATGCTGGTACTGGGATGGGTGAGCACAACAGGCCGTCAGACTTGCCATTCCCATCACGCCTCTGTCAGATTTCAGTTTGATCATTTTAACACTGTCAAATTTCATGGATAATAGTCAGGAGAGATTGAATCAGATCAAGTGAATGAACGACAAAGGAAAGAGCTATGTGTGCTGCCATTAGACTGAATCGAGGAAAAAAAAATGAAAGGAAAGTTATCATTTGATGGAATGCAAAACCTTCTTCCCTGAAGGCCTGTTTGCTGTTTTCTTTATTACGTTGCCCTGTGAAGGATTATATGTACAGGACTCTCAGGGCTGTTGAGTTTCCATTCCATCATATTCAGGAAGGCATCAGAACATCAACAATTTTTATATTTGAAAAACTAATTTCCAACAAATTCTCAAAAGCAAAAGTCTTACTTTTTAATAATTCCCTTGAAAATATATTTGTTCAAAAATTGAATGGATCCCCCTATTAATTTTCAATCAACATGTACATACATGATTTCTCAGTGCGCAGTGTCTTCTGCAACAAATTGTACCAAAATTTTCTCTTTACATTTTCACCACTGTCTCCATGAATTGTTGGTTGGTAACATTCTTCTGTCCCATGAGGTGATGGTTTTTGCTGAGGTGATCAACTCTATGTTAAACATCTCCCCGTCTGACCCGGCAACCCCAGCCCAGCATGACAGCCTGCACTGGCAGTAGATTAGTCTATTCCAACTCCTGGTTTCAATTTATCACTGCAAGGTTGATACAATACCTTCAGAACAGGAAGGTTCTTTGCAGAGGAGAAACATAGATTCCAGGAATGGAATGATTAGAAAAGGTGACTGAAATAATGACCAAAGAGAGGTAAAATTTGAACAAACTGTCATAGGGAGACAGCAAACCAGTGTTTGTGGAAAGATGTTCAGGGGTTGGAAGAGTGCAGATTGTAAGTGTCCATACTGAAATATTGTAAAATTTCAGTAGATTGTAGCATCATAAAAAATATTAATAAGTTTAAGTCAATCAGATTCTCAAGCCTTCTCTGCCATTTGATAAGATGATAGCCCGTCTGGTTATGGCCTTAACTTCATTTTCCTGCCTTTCCCTCATAACCCTTAACTTCCTTGTCAATCAAAAATCAAATTCAGCTCCAGTGTTGTCTGTGGAAGGCAATTCCAAAAGGTAACGAAATTTTGAGAGAAGAAATTTTTACCCATCTCCATTCTAAATGGGAGACCCTCTGTTTTTATTGTGTTCCTGGTTCAGGATTCCACCTCAAGCCAAAGTATTCTCCCAGTAGCTAATGTGTCAAGCCCCCTCAGGTTGTTACTTGTCTCATAAAGATCATCTCTCTTTCTCTGAAACCTCAATCAGTATAAGCCCAACTTGCTCAGTCTTTTCTCATAAGACTCCTGCAGCTTAGGGAACCTTCTCAAATCTCCTTTCAAAGTAACTAAATTCTTCTGAAGTAAGGAAACAAATGCGGTAAACAATACTGGAGGTGTGATCTCACAACTGTCCTGCACAATTATAGTAAGATTTCCCGACCTGTATATACTATCCCTCTTGTAATAAAGGCTAACATGCCAATTGCCTTCCTAATCATTTACTGCACTTGTTTGCTAATGTTTTGTGATTTATTTTCGACACTCAGACCTCTCTGTTCCACAGTATTTTGAACTATCTCTCCATTTGAGTACTATTTTCCTTTCTATTCTTCCTGTAAAAGTGGACAACCATTTTCCCACATTATACTCCCACAGGACAGCATGGTGGTGCAGTGGTTAGCACTGCTGCCTCACAGTTCCAGGGACCCAGATTCGATTCTGCCCTCAGGCAACTGTTTGTGTGGAGTTTGCACATTCCCCCTGTGGGTTTCTGCTAGGTGCTCCGGTTTCCTCCCACAGTCCAAAGATGTGCAGGCTAGTTGGATTGGCCATGCTAAATTACCTGTAGTATCCAGGGATGTGCAGGTTAGCCATGGGAAATGCAGGGTTATGGGGATAGGGTAGAAGTGTGTGTTTAGGTGGGATGCTACTCAGAGGGTTGGTTTGGGATGCTAATCGGAGAGTCACTGAATGGCCTGCTTCCCCATTGTAGAAATTCTATCCTTCTACAAGAAGATTAACTAGTGATTCCCTGTGAGCCTTGAAGGGATTATAGCACCTAGTTTCAATTTAATTCTAACATTGTCAGGTTTTAATTGTTTCTTTGTGATATGAATAAAACTGTTTATATGCACTTTCTATCCATTCTAAATAATTGCATTTAACTGCGACATTAGTCGGGACTAAACAGAACAAACAAAAGTTCGCGTTGCATTGAAACACCATCTTGTGGTAACATTGACGAGACACAAAAAGACAAGGCCATGAGAATAGATTTTAGATTTTTGAAAAGTTCTGGCAGATTGGAAAACCATAACTGTAACACCACTATTCAAGGAGGGAGACAGAAAACAGAACATTATAGGGCATTTAGCCTAACATTGGTCAATGGCAAAATGCTATAATCCATTGTTAGGGAGGTGTAGTTGAACATTTAGAGAAGGCTGAGAAGGTGCAGGAAGGTGTGGCCTCTGTTTTCTCTGGGTCTTCTCCTCATCCTGCTGAACCCTCTCTTTCTTTGCACCTTTCTCAAATGTCCTTCCAAACAAACAGTCAGTCTCCAAAAATCATGGCCATCGGTGACTATCTCCCAGTTGTCTGTGCCGATGTCCTGTATCTTGCTTGCAGGTATCCTTGTAGCTGTGGTGTGGACATCCAGCAGCTAATGACACAATAGCCAGTTCACTGTAAGAAGTTATTTAGATGCATGACCTTATCCATGTAGTCAATGTGACTGAACCATTGCACATATCATTGGCTTAGAAATGAAAGTGTGCTGATGGATTTAAAGTGCTCCAGGACTTTGGAGTTGCCTTGCTCTGAAATGCCTGACTGTGAAGGTAGAATCTGTTCATTTTCTTTTCCTGTCTAGCATATAGTATCCCAGTTTAAATCTCTAGAGGAGTGTACAGAGGACTCGCAGTTTGATGCTCTTAGTTAGAGCTGCTGTTAATCTCTCTCTCAGCTTGGATATAATAACTGTGGTTTGTGTGGTGTGCATTAATCTCAGCTCCAAGTGACAGTTGATGCTGGTGATAGTGGAGCCTAGATCTGTGAAGTTACCTTCAGAATCACATTGTCAAAGCTAATTGATGGTGTTTTACCAACATTCTGGACCGTGACAATTGTCTTCCCAGTACTGAGGGTTCAACAAAACTCTCCACAACTGCGAGAAATGTTGTCCATTTGCTACTAAAGGTGTTGATGACGTGAAGGTGCTGGTGTTGGACTGGGGTAGACAAGGTCAGAAGTCACACGACACCAGGTTATAGTCCAACAGGTTTATTTGAAATCACAAGCATTCGGAATGTAGTCCCTTCATCAGGTGAAGTGAAGGGAAGCACACAGTCACAGAATTTATAGGCAGAGAGATCAAAAGATTATACAAATGGTGTGAGTGGAGTGTTGATAGGCTGAATATCAAGTCTGTACAGGTGATCAAAAGAGTCAGATGGTGCGAGTAAAGTGTTACCAGCTGAACAGCAAGCGAAGGGATGACCCATAATCTGATTAATTGAAGTAGAGAGATAATTACCAAAAATTAAAAATAAGGTGGTGCTGGAGACAAACCAAATGACTGGAGTAACATGGTGCAGAGCTGGATGAACACAGCAGGCCAAGCAGCATCATAGGAGCAGGAAGGCTGACGTTTCGGGCCTACG
>NC_063351.1:37896374-37899973 GCF_021869965.1 Rhincodon typus | reverse complement strand
TCATCAGAAAAGGGGGAGGGGAAGGGCGTTCTGAAATAAATAGGGAGAAGGGTCTAGGCCCGAAACGTCAGCCTCTCTGCTCCTATGATGCTGCTTGGCCTGCTGTGTTCATCCAACCCTGCACCTTGTAGTCTGAATAGAACTGGCTTGCCTAACCAAAAACTGAAAAAACTGTGGTTGCTGGAAATCAGAAAAAAAACAGAAATTGTTGGAAATGTTCAGCAGGTCTGATAGCATCTGTGGAGAGAGAAACAGGGTCAATGTTTCAGGCCCAGGGTCAGAGGGGAAGGGTCACTTGACCCGAAACATTAACTCTGATTTGTCTCCACAAATGCTGTTAGACCAGTTGAGCCTTTCCAGCAATTTCTGATTTCCTTTCTGGCTTGTCAAACATTAGATAAGGCTGAGACAGCTTACACTTATAGAAACAGACATTTCTTCACAGTGATTCTGACAGGAACCTGACCAAAACAATTATCTGTTTACCTGACAACACAGAAGTAAAAATTACCGCAGTTGCATCACAGACTGCAATGAAGCATATTAAGCAGCCTTAGATAATGGCATAGTATTTATTATAGCCTGTCCTTGTGGTAACTCATGTTAGTTTGTGTGGATTGTTTGGAAAACCCAAATGTGATTAAAACATTTGTAGCTGCTTTGCTTGCCTGAGCATTAAATCCTTAGAGTGTCACAGCAATAGACTAATAAAATAACTCCTCCTTGGATTCTGGATCTTGCTATTATTTCATTGCCAAGCAACAACTCATCTGACAAACAAGGAGTATTACTTACATTAAACCTTTGCTTGAATCTTGACTGCTTTACAATATCCGAGAAGTACCATTAGAGCGTTACCTCCAGCGTTGAAGCTGATTACTCAATAAATCATAAATACACTGAGGCCAGAATGTTGAAATATATAGATATATTAAGAAACAAAAAAAGGATCATTTTCTACAAGTGCGTTCGTTAGGCTGAGAATAGGTCTATTGAAAACGGATTTCAATAAATCTAAATTTAATTTTTGGAGAAGATACCAAATGGAAGAAAGTGAACAGCCTTTTGCACTATGATATTAATTTTCAGGATATTTTTCATCTCATGTAAAGTCTCTTCAAGTCTTTGTTTACATTTCTAATCTCTCAATGCCAGTATCATTTGTTTCTCCTGCAAGTAGGTCCTATCTACCTTATTATTAGGAGTTTACCTTTTACTGTCCTATCACAAACTAGGGAAGTGGCATGGGAAATGGAGGGAATTCATAACAAAGAGAACCACTTCTTAGTGAACTCAATACTAAGTCTTCTACTCGTCTCCACCTAGGGTTATATGATCTTTTGAAAGTAGAATCCGTGAGGTGAAGTCAATGAAGTGATTCTGGTTTTAATGTGGAAAAGTATGTATCCCACAGCGCGATTTTAAAGAGAAAAAGCAGCATAAAATTGGAGTAACATGATGCGGATACAGTATCGAAACATATCTCTTCTGCCTTGCATTTTCTCTGAAACTAGTTCTTACTATTGTTAAAGATAGAGCAGACTCTCTCTTTGTTTGATTTATTCACTTTTTACACAGAGGGTGGTAAGTGCCTGAAATGCACTGTCAGAGGAGGCGGTAGAAACAGATACAATGGCATTGTTTAAGAGGCATCTTGACAAATACGTCAATAGGCAGGGATAATAGGGATATGGACCACGTAGAGGCAAACATTTTTTTAGTTTAGAACGGTGTCATTTGTCGGCACAGGCTTCGTGGGCCAAAGGGCATGTCCTGTGCTGTACTGTTCTTCATTCTTTTGATTTCCAAAACCCCACCTCTGTGCCTCTTCCTTAATAGAACAGGAAGCTGAATATATGATATATGAATATAACAAAGAATTGCAAATGCTGGAAATCTGAAACAAAACCGGAAGTGCTGGTGAAACTCAATGGGTCTGGCAGCATTTATGGAGAGAAAAAACAGTCAAAGGGTCACTGGACTTGAAATGTTAACTCGGTGTTTTTCTCTCATGCGACATATGAACCTCCTTCATCACTGTGCACCTCAAAATTGTCCATATCAGCTCCCATCCGACCAGCCCCTGCCTTTCTAGGCTTGAGCAACCCCACCAGCATTCACTCTTGAGCTTATATAAATGAAGCCATTCCAACATCTCACACCCAAATTCCTTTCTGCGAGACGTTATCTAGCTATATTATCTCAAATGGATATTAACAACTAGAAATCTTGTCCTAGAATAAAACAAAGAACTGCAGAAATCCTAAAGATAAACAGAACTTGCTGGAGAAATTCAACCTATCTGGTGGAGAGAAAGCAGAGTTTACGTTTCGGTTCCAGTGACCCTCCCGACTACTTGCTCTGGAGAAAGGACATATGGTGCCAGGCTTGCTGAGTTTTATCAGCAATTTCTGCTTTTCTTTCAAATATTATTCTGGATTGGATACTCTAATAGAGCCTAAATCTTTATATGCTAAATTCTAATCCGCATCCGAGAATTAACGTATTTTAAGATAGCCTCAGTTAGGATGAATTAGTTTAAGACTAATGTTTTTAAAAAAAGCATTTTTAGACAAAATTTTCAAAAACGCAAGTTATTGTAGTTTCTCTTTGATCATCTGTTAGCATATCTTTGTCTTGTTAGCTGCTTCCCAGTTCCTATGTTATTCCACAAACATGTGAAGTCTCAGGCACACCAGGATGGTTGGAACATCATGACTGAACAGCTCCTCTTCTTCCCCAGCTCTGCCCACTTTCCATCTGAGTTTCTCGGACAGGATTTGAGGAAAATTAGAAATAAAGAAGCTGTATTGAACAGGAAGGTGTTTCCGTCTTTCCCGGTCCTTACAAGAGGTGCCTTCTACTCCTTGTAAATGAACGAGAAGGGTTTCGACAGATTCTGGTGGGGGCACTGTAACAAAAAAAATTGAAGGATAAGCAGAAACCTTGAAAGGACACTATTCAAAATGAAACGGCAGTGTTATTTCTGGGTGAGGTGATACAGCTCAGCCCCTGTGGAGCCCAACTTTGATGAAAGGCATGGATTATACCGGTGGGTTCTGCACGCTCCCTTTTCCATGGACAGCCAAACGTGGATGTGACCAGGAAGAGGAGCAGGTAGTCGGATGTTGTGACTCCCCTCCACAACCCAGTGCCAGGACCTCTTAGGGGCCACCTTTAAATAGAATTAGAATTAGCTTTATTGTCGCATGTACTCACACAGGTACAGTGGAAGTTTTACAAGTCGCCAGTTACAGCGCCATCTTAAGCATCAAGGTACCTAGGTACAGGCTCTTATGTACAAATTCTAAGGAGAAAAAGTTAGAAAAATAAATAAATAAAAAGCCCAGTAATAAATTTCAAAAATAGAGAAGTAAGAGTTCAGAATAACAGTTCTTCTAACCCACACTGCAACGGGCTTTACCTCAAGGCCGGGAGTGCCAGGAGTTCGAGTGCACGCTGGGGCCGGGAGTTAGAGTGCACGCTGGGGCCGGGAGTTCGAGTGCACGCTGGGGCTGGGAGTGCGGGTCCACACTGGGGCCGGGAGTGCGGGTCCACGCTGGGGCCGGGAGTTCGAGTGCACGCTGGGGCCGGGAGTG
>NC_063351.1:37862158-37896364 GCF_021869965.1 Rhincodon typus | reverse complement strand
AGTCCACGCTGGGGCCGGGAGTTCGAGTGCACGCTGGGGCCGGGAGTTCGAGTGCACGCTGGGGCCGGGAGTTATAGTGCACGCTGGGGCTGGGAGTTCGAGTGCACGCTGGGGCCGGGAGTTCGAGTGCACGCTGGGGGTAGGAGTGCGAGTCCACGCTGGGGCCGGGAGTTCGAGTCCACGCTGGGGCCGGGAGTTCGAGTCCACGCTGGGGCCGGGAGTGTGAGTCCACGCTGAGGCCAGGAGTTTGTGATGGCTTTTATCTCGAACATTGCCAATGCCGCCTGAGGATTGGAGGCAAAAAGAAAACGATTGCGAAAAGAGAGGGAAAATAAGAAAAGAAATAGCTGAAAGGGTTGCAAATGAGAACATTCAAATAAATAAATGTGGAAAACCATTTCCACCAGGGCACAAAGACTGCATGCAACCTACCACCCAGTGAGCCCATTTAACCTTTTGGTGCGTGGGATTGCTGCATGCAAAAGTCTTCACCCACCGACCCAATAGAAAGAGGGAAGACCCTCTCATACCAGTGCTGGCTTCTTGCAGTCTCCTCCACTGGAAGGTAGGGTATAGGACAAAGCATAGCCAGGTGGCAGACAGAGGTGGAGAGTGTACAGCCCATACATGTTGCAGTGATCAGCTTCTCAATCATCTGGGAAAATAAAACACTTACTTTGGAAAAACACAGCCCTTTCTGTCTATTCCATTAATCCCATTGACATCAGATCTTTAGTTATGATCAACTCTCTCTATATTCCCACAATATTAAACTATTCATCAGCTTCTTATTCTTTTCCAATAACCTTTTCCAATAACCAATCGAACACAGCGTCAGGGACACGGTTCGATTCCACCCTTGGGCGATTGATTGTGTGGAGTTTGCACATTCTCCCCGTGTCTGCGTGGGTTTCCTCCCATGGTCTAAAGATGTGCAGGCTAGGTGGATTGGCCATGGGAAATTGCCCATAGGATCTGGGTGGGATACTCTGAGGGTCGGTGTAGACTTGTTGGGCCAAAGGGCCTGTTTCCATACTGTAGGGATTCTACGATTCTATGAACCTTCCTTGTTGTCTTCCTCTGCAATGGCCTTTACTATTCTAGAATAATCTAGAGTAATTCTAGAGTTACTTTAATGCGTGACGGTACTCTGATACTTCGCACTAGAATTCTAAAACAGGTGTGAAACTGATAAGAATAAAAAGAAAATCACATTAATTTCACTTAATATCCTGGACTCTTAAGAATAATGTTGCAGGAATAAAGCCACTGGTAACACAACTTGTTAGTTCTTTCATGATTGGAATTAGAGATATAACATAGTGAGACATCTTGTCTGCAGGTAGAGTAACTATTAATGTTTCAACATGAGTGAACAGCACCATTGCTGCTTGTAGGATTTCAAATATTTGCCAGACACGGGGAACACTTAAAGTCAGGTAGACCTGAGAAGAAAGAAAAATGTTAACGTAGTGGTACACAGCTGAAGAGGGGATATGGTGAGACAGCAAGAACAATAGTCAGAAGGGCAATGAATCTTCTGAAAATGTCTATCAGTTATTGCCATGTTCCATTCATTCAAAGGGCAAAGTTGCATTCAAAAAGCTAATTTTAATTCTTTTGGGCTTCTTGCATCACACTGAAAAGAAGGAGACACTCTATGTGGGACGTGCAAAAATTTAATGGAACTGGAACCCATTTTTCTCTCTCCGGTGTCCACTTCCGTTAATGTGGCTAACCACATCGCTACTTCGACTTCCGTCCATGTGACCGTTCCCACACACACACCCACTCCCGGAACAGTCTCCACCTCACTCCCAGCTCCAGCTCTACACCTAGCCCCGGCCCCAAGCCCTGCCGGGTATTCACCATCATCCCAGATCTCCCTTTCACTGAGGACGAACGGTCAGTCCTCAGCAAAGGACTCACATTCATTCTCCTGCGCCCACACATTAATGAATTCTGTTCACGTCTGGATGTTGAACTCTTTTTCTGCTGCCTCTGCCTCCGTGCCTATTTCTTTGTCCTACCCTCTGCAGACCCCTTCTCCCGCCTCCAACAAACCCTATCCTCCTGGACACCACCTCACAGCCTCCTACCCTCCCCCGATCTCTTCATCTCCTACTGCTGTCATGACATCAATCGTCTCAATCTCTCCACACCTCTCACTGACACCAACCTCTCCTCCACAGAACGCGCAGCCCTCCGCTTCACCTGCTCCAACCCCAACCTCACTATCAAACCTGTGGATAATGGTATGGTGCACAGACCTCTACATCATGGAGGCCAGACGTCAACTCTCTGACACCTCTTCCAACTGCCCCTCAATTATTACCCCACTGTTGATCACCTAACCATCATCTCCCAGACCATTAATAACCTCATCACCTCAGGTGACCTCCCACCAACAGCCTCCAACCTCATTGTTTCACAACCCCGCACCGCCCGTTTCTATCTCCTTCCCAAAATCCACAAACCTGACTGCCCTGGTTGACCCATTGTCTCTGCCTGCTCCTGCCCCACTGAACTTATCGCCACGTATCTCCACTCTGTCTTTTCCACCCTGGTCAAAGAACTCCCCACCTACATTTGGGACACCACCCACACCCTCCACCTCCTCCAAGACTTCCAATTCCCTGGTCCCCAACGCCTCATCCTCACTATGGACATCCAATCCCTGTACACTTGTATCTCCCATGCAGATGGCCTAAAAGCCCTCCGCTTCTTCCTGTCCCACAGGCCCAACCAATCCCCCTCTGACCTCATCTGCTTAACAGAACTCATCCTTACCCTTAACAACTTCTCCTTCAACTTCTCCCACTTCCTAAAAACTAAACGGTTGGCTATGGGCACCTGTGTGGGCCCAAGCTATGCCTGCCTCTTTGTAGGATATGTGGAACCATCCGTCTTCTGCAGCTATACTGGCATTATCCCCCACCTCTTCCTCCGTTATATCGATGACTGTTTCGGCGCCGCTTCATGCTCCCACAAGGAGCTCGAACAGTTCATTAACTTTACTAACACTTTCCACCCCAACCTCAAGTTCACCTGGACCATCTCTGATACCTCTCTCTCCTTCCCGGACCTCTCCGTCTCCATCTCTGGTAACCACCAGGAAACTGATGTCTATTTCAAGCCTACTGACTCCCATAGCTACCTGGACTACACCTCCTCTCACCCACCTTCCTGCAAGGATGCGATCCCCTCTTCCTAATTCCTCTGCCTCTGCCGCATCTGCTCCCAAGATGGGGCATTCCACTCACAGACATCCCAGATGTCCTCCTATTTCAAGGGCTGCAACATCGCCCCTCCGTTGATCTACAATTCTCTCAACCACATCTCTTGTGTTTCCAGTGCCTCTGCCCTCAAAACCCCTCCTCCCAACAAAAATAAGGACAGAGCCCCCGGTCCTCACATATCACCCCACCAACCTCCTCATCCAGTGTATCATCTTCTGCCACTTCCGCCACCTACAATCCAATCCCACAACCAAAGAGATATTTCCCTCCCCACCCCTATCTGTCTTTCGTAGGGACCGATTTCTCCGCAACTTCCTCGTCCGCTCCACACTCCCCACTAACCCCACTAACCCCACCACCTTTCCCTGCAACTGCAGGAAGTGCTACACCTGCCCCTAACCTCCCCCTCCCACCTCCATTCAATGCCCAAGACAAACTTTCTATATTCGACAGGGATTCATCTGTACGCCCTCCAACCTGGTCTCCTGTATCCATTGCTCCTGACGTGGCCTCCTCTTCATCAGTGAGACAAAGCACAGACTCAGTGACTGATTCGTGGAGCATCTGCGCTCTGTTCGCGACAAACGACAACACCTTCCAATCGCCAACCATTTTAATTACCCCTCCCACTCCTTGGACGACATGTCCATCCTGGGCCTCCTCCAGTGTCACAATGACACCACCCGGAAACTGGTGGAGCAGCACCTCATATTCTGCCTCGGGATCCTACAGCCCGATGGCCTAAACATGGAATTCACCAGTTTTAACATCTCCCCAAACTCCTGGCCTCATCCCATGCACAACCCTCTCCCTCATCCCCGCTCCTTGACCTGACACTATCTATCTGTCTTCTTTCCTACCTATCCACCCCACCCCTCCCACTGACCTCCACTACTCCCTACCTGCATCCACCTATCACCATCCAACCTACCTTCCCCCAGCACCACCCCTCCTCCCTCTATTTATTTCCAATCTCTCTTCCTCCTCCGCAGTCCTGATGAAGGGTCCCGACCTGAAACGTCAACTTTCCTGTTCCTCTGACGCTGCCTGACCTGCTGTGTTCCTCCAGCTCCATACTGTGTTGCCTCTGACTCCAGCATCAGCAGTTCCTGGTATCTTCTACTTACTGCTTGGTCTAATGTGGTCTACCTGGTCTAACTAGAAAAAGTTCCTGTTTTGAACAAGAAGTAGCTTGTTGGATGTTAACAACTGGTTACCTTGATATGATAGACATTATTACAGAGACTAGGAGTTGGGCCCAGATGTTAGGTTTTACTCCTAAACTGTCCTGCTCACACGTCTGTATATCATTATAGCGGGTGGTGTTTAAGGTACTGCCCAATTCAAGAATAGAAAAGACCTTAAACCACTTAGCAAACAGCTAACTCTTCTCTCTATAATACAGCAAGGACCAATTCCAATCAACTCCAATGAATCTGTGTTGAAATATCCTGACAGCTTATTTCAACTTATTCAGTAGTCTGGATATTCTCATTCATCCCCTGTAATTGATTTACTGGTAAAACCATCAGTTTCCCTTCCTCAGTTTTTCTATTTGAAGATTGTTTCTTGCTTGGCACAATCCCTGTCACTGTTGCTGAGGATTCTTCCTGTGGAGAGAAGGAAATGAAATATTCTGCTTGAACTTGCCTCTTCCCAGTCTCATCAGCATCTAATGCCAGACTTGAATCTGTCAGAACTGTTTGTTCACCAAACTGTGCTGCTCTCTGAGTCACTTCAGCTTTTTGTCAGTTTAGTTGTCTCATTGCTTCTATTTTCTTGCGACCCCTGCTGATTCTTGCAGTCTGAACTCTCTTCATTGTTAAGAGCAGTAGAAAGCACTTTTGCTAAACCAATATAGTCTCAGATTCCTATCTCAGTGTAAACATAACAAATCTCTATAGATTCTGCTTTCTGATTAATAATGTCATTCATGAAGCTATGGAGCCCTATGAAATCTTTTACCAATTGTTCCTTTACACACGTACACAAAGCCTGAACACACGCACAAGCAGGTTCAGGAACAGCTTCTTTCTGGCCATTATCAGACTGTTGAATGGACTCCAGACTCAAATAATATAACTTGCAATGTAACTTGTATACCTCTAAGTCATTTTGATCTGTACATCCTTTGCTTGCTGTGATCTGCCTGTATCACTTGTAAACAAAGCTTTTCACTGTATTTCAATACACATGATAATAAATCAATCAATCAATCGATCAATCAATCACTGGGTATTCCCTGACTGGCTTCTCCTTAACTTTAACTAGTGTAATTCCTTCTAATATTTGAAGAAAATTGAGGTTTAATTCAGGTTTAAACACCAAACCTCTAGCAATAAAGACCAAAATACCAAATGTTTCATGCACAAGAACATCCAAAACTCTCTGCTGCATTTCTGCGGAGTCTCTCTTTAACTAAATAACAGTCTGCCATTTGGTTCTTTGTAGGAAGCAAAGTGCATGACTTTTCTACATTAAACTACGTCTTCCACTCACTCACTCACTCAATGCATCTACATCCCAATGCAGGCTCCCTATGCTCTCATCACAAGATGCCCTTTCACCTATTTTGCTCTCATCATTATTTATAAAGGTCTTTATTCTGAACAGTATTAATGATTCTCCAAATATCTTCAAAATTCTCACAATCCTTTTGTAAGAAAGTGACAATGTTTTACAATTCTTGTGGTTGTTTGTTTATTTACTATTTGTTTAGTACCAGATTAAGAAAAGCAGCGCATGCAGACATCATAGATTTGATGAAATATATAGAATAGATTACCAGCATCTTCAATATTTTGCTTTCATATTCTGTTATAGAGCAGGTATTCCAGTCTATGCTGGTTTAATGTGAGCACTCAGAGTTTACAAGGAATCCTTTCAACAGTCCTGAGAACAGAAAATCAACCTCATCGTGATTGGCAGTGTAGCAATACTGGAGAAATTACATTCAGGTCTGTTCTCATGAGTACACTTAATGAGTTTGTGCAGAGATCACTGTATTTAATTCTAAGCCAGGTGCTCACCCATGGTTAATTTAAGCACAGTGCCAATTGCAATTTCAAATCCTAATTTACCCAGCAGTCTGCAGAAGGCAAGCAAAATACAAGCAGGAGAATATTATCTTTACAAGTATATGAGTAAAGTTAATTAAATTATGAGCTGGACTTTAGCCTCACAAATGTGCTAGGATCTTGGGGGAATGGGGGATTTAGTAGGGAGCAGGAAATGCACCTATTCCTTCAAACTATGGATTGGGTCTTTCAATCAAGGTGAGGCAAGGCACACATGATGGTTGTGTTTGGAAATACCCACTTGCCTTTCTGGTGGGTGTACTGACAACTTGCACATCCACTTTCGGTGAGATAGGTCGGAAGGCCGAATGGCGGTAGTCTCCCAGCAGTCTCTCTCCCTTTCATTTGGCAGCTCATACTGTGTTCGTCCCCCCATAGCCCAGTCTCACCCACCACACTCACCTAACCACAGCTCCTCAGTCATGGCTAGTTTGATTAATTTTTTTCTTCTTATTGCAGTGAAAGTCCTTTTCTCAGTCAATATGGCAGTGACTGAAGGTAAATATAGCTGCTAATTTTGGGGAAGATGTAGGGGTGCAGGGAGGTAACAGTAGTGATCAGGCTGGAGTGTAGATGGGAGCAGAACAAAGGTGGGCTATAGGGACAGATCTAGAGGTGCCCAGGGTGAAAAGGAAAAGGAATAAAACAAAGACCACCAGATGGAGTCATAGAGCCATACAGCACAGAAACAGACCTTTTAGTCCAACTCGTCCATGCCTACCACATTTCCCAGATTAAAGTAATCCCATTTGCTTACATTTGGCCAATTCCCCTCTAAACTTTCCTTTTCATGTTCAAATGTCCTTTAAATGATGTAACTGTACCTGCATCTATCACTTCATCTGGCAGCTTGTTCCATGTACGCACCACCCTCTGTGTGAAAAAGTCACCCTTCAGGTCCCTTTTAAATCTTTCCCCTCTTGCCTTAAACCTATGCTCTCCAGTTTTGAACTCCCCTACCCCAGGGGAAAGACATTCGTTAGTCACTTTATCCATGCCAGTCAGGATTTTATAAATCCTTATAAGATCACCCCTCAGCCTCCGATGCTCTGGGTCAAAATGTCCCAGCTTATCCAGCCACTTCTTATAACTCAAACCCTCCAGTCCTAGTAACACCTTCCTATAGTGGATGCTAGAAACAAAAATAAAAAGTGCAGGTCTGGCAGCATCTGCAGAGAGAGAAAAACAGAGTTAACGTTTCAAGCCCAGTGACATTTCTTCATACTGAAAGCAGCCGGGAAAAGGTGGTATTAATTCTGATGACATGCGGTGGGTTTGGGGGAAGGGTGGTTGATGGATAAAATAGATGGAGATGGTGTTGAGAGAGAGAGATAGAGAAATAAAAGGGAAATAGGCAAAAAGATTGCTAATAGTAAGCTGGGAGAGAAGTAAATGCTGAATGGGTACAAACGGGAAGTGTGAACAGTTAAATTAGTTTGTGGGTTTGGCCAGATGCTAGAATTAAAAGTTTAGTATAAGAATACTTCTACAATTATTGAAACCACTCACTGGTCATTGAGTTGAAGGCAGTGTCCAGTTGCATTGTCATAGAAGCTATGGCTTCACCAGTAATGGTAACCTACCTGATTTTGATGTCATTGATATCATGATGTCATGATAGTGATGTCATTGAATGTCCAGGGGCATGAGTTAAATTGTCTCTTTTTGGAGATGGTTATTGCCTGGCATTTGTATGGCATGAATGTTGCTTGTCACTTATCAATCCAAGCCTGAGTATTGTCTAAGTTTTGTTACATTTGAACATGGACTGCTTCAGTATCTGATGAGACACAAATGGTGCTGAACATTGAGCAATCATCAGTGAACATCTCCACTTCTGACCTTATGATGGAGGGAAGGTCATTGATGAAACAGCTGAAGGTGGTTGGGCCAAGGACACTACTCTGAGGAACTCCTGCAGAGATGCCCTGGAGCTGGGATGATTGACCTCCCACAACGGATGACCATCTTCCTATGTGTCAGGTTTGACTCTAACCACCAGAGCGTTTGCCCCCTGATACCCATTGATTCCAGTTTTGCTACGGCTCCTTGATGCCACACTTGGTCGAATGCAGGCTTCATGTCAAGGGCTGTCACTCTCACTTCATCTCTGGAAATCAGCTCTTTTGCCCATGTTTGAACCATGCCTATAATGAGGTAAGGAGCTGACTGGCCCTGATGGAACGCAAACTGGGCATCACTGTACAGGTTATTGGTAACCCAGTGCTGTCGCACATCTAGTGCTGTGTGACAGTGCTGTTGATGAGAACTTCCATCAGTTTATTGATGCATAAGCTGATGGGACAAAAATTGTTTGGGTTTGATTTGTCCTGCTTTTTGTTCACAGGATATACCTGCGCATAAAGCAAAGCACATTATAGGTTAGATGTCAGTAAAGTAGCTGCACCAGAACAGCTTGACTTGAGACACAACTGGTTCTGGAGTACACATCTTCAGTATTATTGCTGGAGTATTGTCAGGGCCATAGTCTTTGCAGCATTCAGTCCAATCATCCATTTCTTGATAACATTTGGAGTGAATCAAATTGGCTGGAGACTGGTATCTGTGATGCTGGAGCTCTGGAGCAGGCTGATATGGATTATCCACTTGACACTTCCAGTACAAGATTGTTGCAAATGCTTTAGTCTTACCTTTTGCACTGAAGTGCTGGACTCCCCAATTATTGAGAACGGGAATATTAATGGACCCTCCTCCAGTGATTTCTTTAACTATCCACCAACCATTCACAACTAGATGCAATAGGACTACAGAATGTAGAACTGATTGTTTTATTATGGAAACCATTTAATTCTGCCTAGCACTTGCTGCTTATGCTACTTCGCATAATTGTGTTTGGTAGCCTCTTCAGGTTGTCTTCTCCTGTTTAACTACGCCTGGTGCTGTCCCTGGCATAGGTCTTGCTCTTTTTGTTGATCCAGGGTTGATGTGCTGGCTTGATAGCAATGGTGGTGGTGGCGGATGGAGTTATGGTTGCTTGAGGGGTGGGGCGGGGGTGTTGGAGGAGAGATCTGCCAGACCACAAGGTTGCAGATTGTGTTTAAGTACACTTCTGCTGCTGCTGATGGCCCTCAGCACAGCATAGATGCCAAGTCTTGATTTGTTAGATATATTTGAAATGTATCTATCAAAAAGCACGTTTGTTGTGTCATAAAATATAAGGGAGGACATCCTCAGTGTGAAGATTGGACTTTGTCCTTGTCCACAAGATCTGTGCAGTGGTCGCTAGTACACTACCGTTCCCTCCCAGGGTACATTCTGTGTCCTTACTACCCTCAGTGCTTCCTCCAATTTACTTAAAACACAGAGGAGTTCCACCTTATCAGCTGAGTCAGGGGAGGGGGTGGGAATCAGCAGAAAGTTTCTGTGTCCATTTTTGACCTGATGTATTGCGTGGCGGAAATGGTATTAAGTGCGTAAATGAGGTACAGCATGAGATGGTTAGTAGATTTAGAATAATTATTACTCAGCACGATCAGTCAGATGGATGGGTGGCTGTTGCGAAGGGTAAGAAGGTAGCTCACAAGTCTCCTGTGGCTATTCCTTTATCAAATAGACATTCAGTTTTTGGAACTGTAGAAGGTGATAGTTTCTCTGAGGAAAATGGAAAGACCAGTCAGTTATTGGACACTCGTAATGATTCTTATGTTAGGCGGTGATTCACAAGATTCACTAGAATTATTGTTATAGGGGTCTCTCCTGTCAGGGGCTTAGACAGGAAATTCTGTGGCAGTGAGCGTAAATTTAGGATGGTCTGTTGCTTTCCTGGTGCTAGGATTAAGAATGTCTCTAAACGTTTGAAGCATATCGTTAAAGATGAGATTGAGCAGCCAAAAATTATTGTACGCATTGGTTGGAATTACATTTTGAGAGAAAAGATTAAAGCAGTACAAAGTGAATTTAAAAGGTTCGGAAGAAGATTAAGAAATTGAACCTTAAAGGTAGTAGTTTCTGGTTTACTTGCAATGCCAAATTCATATGAGGGAAGGAACAAAAGGTTAAAGGAGATAAATCAATGGCTGAAGAACTGGCGTATTGGTCAGGGATTCGGGTTTTTGGCCTTTTGTGATGGAAAAGAACTGTTCATAAAAGATGGGTCTAACCTAAACTGGAAAGGTTTATCTGAGCAGGGACATTTGCTCATTCCATTAAGGGAGACTTTATACTGATAGAGAGGGGGAGTGGAGGATTTCTAACTAGCAGTGTCTACAGAAGGATTGATGGGGAAGGTTCTGTGTGTGAGGAGAACAGGTCAATTAGAAAAGAAAGACGAGAGATTGAGAGTATGTAGTAACTCTGAAGACCTAAATTGCATTTAATTCAATGCAAGGGGTGTTACAGGTCAGGCTGATGAACTCAGGGCAAGTTTAAGAACATGGGATTGGGACGTCACAGCTATTATAGAAACTTGGCTGAGAGATGGACAAGACTGGCAGCTCACTGTTCTGGGTTTTAGATGCTATAGGAAGGATAGAAAGGAGGCGAGAAAGGAGGGGCATTGGTGTTTTGATTAAGGAATACATTACTGCTGTAACATGGGAAGATATTTCTGAAAAGTCGTCCAATGAAAATATATGGGTAGAAATCACAATTAAGAAAGGAAATATCACTTTGATGGAATTGTACTGTGGGCATCCCAATAATAAGAGGGAAATTGAGAAACAAATATGTAGGGAGATGTCAGATATATGTAAGCATAATAAGGTTGTAATAATGAGGGACTTTAATTTTCCAGACATTGACTGGGGCTACCGTTGTGTTAAAGGTTTGGATGGTGAAGAATTTGTCAAATGTGTTCAAGAAAATTTTCTTTATCAATATGTGCATGCTCCTACTAGAGAAGTAGCAAAACTGGACCTTCTATTGGGCAATAAGGAAGGGCAGATGTCTGAAATAAAAATAAGGGAACACTTTGGGTCGAGTGATCATAATTCTATTAGTTTCAAAATGGTTGAAGAAAAGGATAAGCCTTCCATAAAAATTAAAGTTTTTAATTGGAGTAAGGCAAATTTTAATGATATGAGACAAGGACTTTCAAAAGTTTATTGGAGTAGATTGTTCGCAGGTAAAAGGACATCTGACAAGTGGGAGGTGTTCAAGAGTGTGATGACAAGAGTTCAGAGGCATTTTGTTCCCATTAGAGTGAAGGGTAAGGCTGGTAAGATTAAGGAACAATGGATGAATAAAGATATTGAGGTTCTAGTCAAGAATAAAAGAGAATCTTATTTTTGATGTAGACAACTTGATTTAATTGAATCTCTTAATCAATATAAAGAGTGTAGGGGCATTCTTAAGAGAGAAATCAGGAAGGCAAAGAGGGGATATGAGATAACATTGGCAGATAAGGTTAAGGATAATCCAAAGAGATATTCTACAAATACATTAAGCGCAAGAGGGTAACTAGAGAGAGGGTTTTTAAAGATCAAGGAGGTCGTCATTGTGTTGAACCCCAGGAGATGAAGAGAGATACTAAATGAATATTTTGCATCAGTTTTTACTGTGGAGAAAGAAATGGAATCTAGAGAATGCAGAGAAATAAACTTTGTTGTTTTAAAAATAGTTCACATTATGGGAGAGGATGTTCGGCAGGTCTTAGAGAATATAAAGGTGTATAAATCTCCGGGACCTGATCTAATGTATCCCAGAACATTGTGGGAAATAGGGGTGGAAACTATGACACCCATTGCAGAAACTTTTGCATCATCAATAACTGCGGGTGAGGTGCCTGATGACTGGAGTGTGGCTAATGTTGTGCCTTTGTTTAAGAAAGGTTATAAGGAGAAACTGCGGAGCTATAGACCTGTGAGTCTGATTTATGTTCTAGGTAAGTTGTTGGAGGTGATGTTAAAAGGCAGGGCTTATGGACATTTAGAGAGGCAAAAAATGATTAGGGATAATCAGCATGATTTTGTGCGAGGAAAATCATGTTTCACAAACCTGATTGAGCTTTGTGAGTAAGTTACCAAAAAGATGTTGATGGCAGTGCAGTAGACCTTGTTTATTTGGATTTTAGTAAAGCCTTTGATAAGGTTCCACATGGTAGACTAATTAATAAAGTTAAGTAGTTAGGGTGAGCTTGCCAATTGGATCCATAATTGGCTTAATGGCAGGAAACAGACAGCAATGGTGGAGGGTTGCTTTTTGGACTGGATGCCTGTGACCAGTGGCGTTCCACAGGGATCAGTTCTGGGTCCTCTTTTATTTGTTGTTTATTTAAATTATTTGGATGAGAATATAGAAGGCACGGTTAATAAGTTTGTGGATGACACCAAAATTGGTGGCATTGTAGACAGTGAAGAAGGTTTTCTAAGATTATAAAGGGATTTGATCAAGTAGGTCAATGGGCTGAAAAATGGCAGATGGAGGTCAGTCTGGATAAATGCAAAGTATTATGTTTTGGTACAAAAGACAAGGGTAGTCAGGCTTATACAATTAACGGTAGGGCCTGGGTGGTGTTGTAGAACAGAGAGACCTAGGGTGCAGGTACGTAATTCTTTGAAGTTTGCATCACATGTAGTCAGGGTGGTTAAAAAGGCATCAGGCATGCTTGCCTTCATTGCTCAGTCCTTTGAGTATAGGTGTTGGGAATTCATGATGAGGTTGTACAGAACATTGGTGAGGCCTCTTCTGAAATACTATGTCCAGTTCTGGTAGCCCAGTTACA
The DNA here is from genome assembly GCF_021869965.1 of Rhincodon typus. Taxonomy (NCBI): domain Eukaryota; kingdom Metazoa; phylum Chordata; class Chondrichthyes; order Orectolobiformes; family Rhincodontidae; genus Rhincodon; species Rhincodon typus. The sequence goes on along the minus strand of NC_063351.1, from coordinate 37,883,366 downwards.
GGAAGGATATTTTCAAGCAGGAGAAGGTTCAAGGAGTTTTACTAGGATGTTGACAGTTATAGAAGATTTGAGTTATAAAGAAAAGCTGAATAGGCTGGGACTTTTTCACTGGAGTGTAGGAGGCTGAGAGGCGAACTAATAGAAGTTTATGAAATCATGATGGGTATAGATAGAGTTAATGGTAGTTGTCTTGTCCCTAGGATGGGGGGATTTCAAGGCAAGAGGGCACATTTTTAAGGTGAGAGGAGAGAGATTTAAAAAAGACATATGAGGCAAATTTTTTTACACAGAAGGATGGTTTACGTGTGGAATGAACTTCCTGAGGAAGTGGTGGATGCAGGTACAATTACAATGTTTAAAAGACATTTGGATAAGTACATGAATAGGAAAGGTTTGGAGGGATATGTGCCAGGAACAGGCAGGTGGGACTAGTTTAGTTTGGGATTATGGTTAGCATGGACTGGTTGGACTGAAGGGTCTGTTTCCGCAGTGTATGACTCTATGACTCTATAATAACAAATCCATGTCTGCTCTCCCTGACTGCCTTTATCACTGACATTGTTGTTGTAACTTGTCCTCCTGTCCTCATGTAAGGCAGTGAGAAAGACTGAGAAGGCATTTCAACAATCCCTGTCCCCAGGGTTTTTTTGAGATAAATCTTTGCTGATCTGAATGCTGCTTCTCAATCTGCTTTCTCTGGGTACTTTCACTTGATTGCAGAAGGTACAGGTTGACTGTTTCACATATAGTAAAGGTTTTTGACTTATTATCTTGCAGTAACTGGAAAGAGGAAATAAACTAGCTATCTTCAGGCTTGTGATGCTTTTTATTTACTGCAAAGCAAAAACAACTCCTTTCCTTCCAGGCATCCAATGATTTCCGCCAAAACATTCACACCAGAAGCTGACCAGCTACCTGGGAACCAATGACATAGTTGTTGACAGATAGAAGCCTTTGTCATCAATAACTGGTCACTAATCCCCCGACCAAACAGTTACTTGTTGCTGGACCAAGCTCTATTCATACACACCCTTTGTCTCCAGCTCGTCTGCAAACTAGGCTTCTGCTACTGCTTCAAAAGGCAGCAATGTAAATAGTATTTACAAGGAGAGGCAGATTATATTCTTTTTAAAAGTGGAACAATCTTTCAACAAACATTGTGCTTTTTTAAAGAGACCAGTCCCTTTCCCGATTTCAGTCCACAGTCAAAAATACAGAAAAATTAAAAGATACAGTCTTTACATGACACAGCAGGACTCCAAATTGGCAATCAGGCATGCAAAGCTTCAAAGTTGTGAAAGTACCCTCAACCACAAGAACTCTGAATGCAAAAGTGCTCATCATGATTATTCTTTTGATGAAATACCTTGAAGTTAGCACATGACATTTCACATTGCATAGAGCCTTGGTTTTGCTTAAGCATTGTTGGGAATGAGAAAGAGAAGTGATTTCAAAAAGAGAGGAAGGGAGATTGCACAGATTATTCGAAAAATGAAAGTGACAAAGGTGGTGCCTGTTCTTCAATTGTCACTTAGTAGACAAAACCTAAACTACAACATCTTCTTCATGCTAGTACAAATTACTTTGAATGGAATATAAAGAAAAGCTAATGCATCATATTGTGCGAACAGAAATATGTGGAACATCATGAACAGGATTGATTTTCTCACATAACTTTTATGGGATTATAACTGTTCAGAAGCCAAGGTCTTTTATCATTATTCAGCACAGACACTCTGACCTGTTCCTGCTTGCAATGATTCTCTAGCAATAAAATATATTTTTAGTTGTTTTGCAAAAGACACAATTTTTTTTAAAGTTTCACCTTGGACAAGTTTCAGGAAGCTTTCTCATTACAAAGATTTCAATGCGATAAATCTTTTTTTTTAGATACCAGGTTAGTATGAATAAAGACAAAAATTCAAGTCTATTATTTATGGTGTTTGCATAAATAATACATATCACTTGGTTTAATTTTTGTCTGTTTATTCATTTACAGGATGAGGGTGTCACTGGCTAGGCCAGCATTTATTTGCCATCCCTAATTACCTAAAGGACAGTTCAGAATCAACCTCATTGTTGTAGGCCAGATCAGGTAAGGATGGCAGTTTCCTTCCCTAAAGGACATCAGTAAACCAAATGGGCTTTTCCTGACAATTGGCAATGGATTCACGGTCATCACTAGACTCTTAATTCCAGTTATTTATTGAATTCAAATTCTACCATCTGCCAAGGTAGGATTCAAACCCTGGTCCCCAGAACATTACCTAGGTCTCTGGATTTACAGTCCAGTGATAATACCACGAGGCCATCATCTCACCTCTAATTTGTAGATTAAAGGATTTGAGCTCATAACTTGAGTTAGCTTTGCAAATTTGTACAGGTCGGACTAGATAGCATTCCTGTGGTCTTTTACAACCTCAAGACAACACTTTTGAAGTAGAGAGACTGCTGTTATTTAGGAACAAGGGGAGCATTGTATTTTTGAAGGTGCTGTCCTTGGATAAAAGGAAAAAGGAGGGGATTGCTCCACCATCCGTACCTATATTCTTTCCTTAAGTCGTATGATCAGGAATAAAATAGGCTAACTGACTTTATCTCAGTAATATTAGTTTATTTTTCATTATTCATTAAGGGAGTTTGGACCAGCATTTATTACCTATCCCTAATTGCCCTTGACAAGGTGAGGGTGGGCTGCCTTCTTGAACTGCTACAGACCATTTGGTGTAGGTAGACCCACAATTGCAGTTAGGGAAGGAGCTGCAGGATTCTGACCCTATGGGATGTTTCCGGTACAGAAAAGCTCCTGTATTTGCCTAAATATGACAACCTTTTTTTGGCTGGAGCATCAAGTTTAAGAGCAGGGAGGTTATGCTGGAACTGTTTAAGAAGTTACTTAGGGCACAGCTAGAGTATTGCAGTTCTGGAATCCACATTATCAGAGGGATGTGATTGTACTGGACAGGGTGCAGACGAGATTTACCAGTATGGTGCCTGAGCTGGCAAGTTTTAGTTGTAAAGAGAAATTAGAAAGACTAAGGTTGTGCCCCCTGGAGCAGAGAAGACTGAGGGATGACATGATTGAGATGCATAAAGTTATGAGGGGCATAGACAGGAAAGAAGTTTTCCCTGGATGAAGGGACCAGTGACCAGGGAGCATAAATTTAATGTAAGGGGCAGGAGGTTTAGAGGGGATGGGAGGAGATTTTCTTTTTTCACCCAGAGGCTGGTGGGAATCTGGAACTCGCTGTCTATAAGACTGGTAGAGGCAGAAACCCTCATAACATCCAAAAAGTATTTAGATGTACACTTGCGATGCCAAGTCATTCAAAGCTATGGACCAAGTGCTGGAAAACAGGATTAGAAGAATTAGGTCCTTGTTTTGACCAGCACAGACACAATGGGCCAAAGGGCCTTTCCTATGATTCAGACCTCTGTGACTCCATGACTCTAATTCATGCACTTAAGTGCAATTCAATAATGCTTTTGCTTTCAATAATTGTGGAACGAGTTTGATTTAATAAGACACGAGATTCGAACACAAGTACCTTTGATGCTTCTGATGTAATTTTGCTTAATCTTGTGGTCTCTGAGAAAAAACAGAGAATATTTCATTCATGAAATATCTTTCATGGCCACAGAACATCCCAAACTTTTTAGCCAATTGTGTGCTTTTAAAAGGTAGTCACTGTTGTGATGTAAGAAAAGTGACAGCCAGTTAGCACACAGCGAGCTCACAAAATGAGGATTATGGCGACGATCAAATTATGTTTTGTCATTTTGATCGAGAGAAAAATTGTGGTCAGGGTACTGAGGATAATTCCTGTGCCCCTCTGCAAAATAGAAAGCTGAGTTATTTGGTATCCATTTGAAAGGGCAATTTATCATGGCATCTGAAAGACCAGACCTCCAACAGTGCAGCAATCTCTCAGTATAGTCGGTTCTGCTATAACACATGTTTCTTCACTGCAAATTGACTTGAATGCGATTGACGAATTTAGACCGCTGTTTGTAGAATGCTAACTTTCCTTACCTGTATTGGCTATTCCAGCACCATTAGCTTAAATGGCACTATATTTGCATGATTTTCTTATAATGGGAGATTGCACGAGAACTGAACTATCACGTTATATCAGAACCGACTATACTGCACTGGAATGATTTGTTTCCTGCTGAAGTCCACAAACTGGCCTCTAAATCCATCATCTTCCATTTCCAAAGCTACCGACTGAGTCACTGCTGAGTCTAAGGAGTGGGGGGTTATATAGTTTATTAAAATGTCACCTGTGAATCAAAAGTTGTTGCATTTGGGCATTTAAGTTTTGACATTCTATTTTGTTAGCCTGTAAAAGATCTGGTGTGACTACAGATCACTGGAATATCAGCTGAAAGTGATGATTGACATATTGTTTATGCTTGGCATTGGCAATGCACTCAAATCTCTCATTTTGCCGTTAGCTATGCTGACCCTGTTATTTTACATCAGCATTACAACTTTCAATGTAGTTATTTGAAGTGTAACACATTAACGCTGTCAAATCTTATTTAAGCTTTCTGTACAAAAGATCCATATCTGCAGCTAAATTGTAATGCTGCTGATGTGGTTGAAAGATTTAAAACTTCTCTGCTGTGTTGTAGAATCATTTATGATGTATGAGTTTATGTTAATTAGCACCAATGATACATCAGATGTTATTGTTAGCTGAAACAGGTAGCATGAAACAGAACAATTTTTAAAAAATCACTTTGTACTCAATTCAGTCAATACAGCATGTTGCAGAGAAGTAAAGGACCTGAGATTTTGTCCACTTAAACAGGCGATTCTTTTGTTCATTATCTAATTGTGCTCTGATAAATCTATAGGCATGATTTCTGTACTGTCTCTCCTTGACCATATATATTGCATCCTCTAGGAGTTTCATGATATGTCAAATGTTCACTAATTCTAGTGGTGAAATTACATAAGGTCACTGACTGACTGAACTTGGTACAGAGCTTCATAAACATTAGAAATAGTTTCTCAGTTTCGAAGAAGAAGTACAATGCAGTGTAACCATGCTTTGGCATAGTGATCCTTGCCTCGCTGGTTCACTGATGGAGGATAATTGATCTTCCACTTAGCTCAGGCGCAGTGGCAGGGAACCTTAAATGAACAATTTACCAATTGAAACCCTGCTCTGTTTAATCAGATACCTTGAGAAATAATTCCATCAGACAATGTGCTCAATCAATTTAAAATGCTACATCAAGCCTTGCAATAGACTCTCTTAATCAGTATGGACCAGAACTTGCTGTGTTTAGAATAATGCACAAGATGTGGGGGGTTTTATATTTCTTTCAGTATTTGGAACATTTTATGGTTTAATCAGTCTGTAACCTTGGAAAGATTTTTAACTGAATACCTTCAGGGAAAGAAAGAGCTCAGAAAAGCTATGAATTTATTTTAAGAAACAGGCTAGGAATATGGTGAGCATTTACAATTTAATAAAATTTGGAGTACAAGTTAGATCCTTCCACTTTGTTGTCACGCATGGTCTAGTTACTATTTCGGAAAAGATGATCATGTAACGAGGGTACTTTGATGACCGCTGCAGATGTTGCCAGGGTGAGAGGATTTTCACACTGAAGAAAGATCTGAAGGTTTGGTTTGGCTTTATTCGCAATTTGAGAGATTGAGGGAGATTTAGTTGAAGTGTATAACGATAAAATCGTCAGGAGGGATATATTTCTCTTAGCAGAAAGAAAAATAATCCACTGAGAAAGATATAACTAATTGGTAGGAGAGTGCAGGAGAAAAGTGATGGTGGAGATTTGGAACCCAATGGAAGGGTGATAGAGGCACACATGCTCATCATATTTAATAGATGATGGAATATGCCCTTGTAGTGCTATAACTTTCAAAACAATGGTTCCATGGCTATACATTGAGATGCTGGATATTTCTCTTTGGCTGGCCCAAATGTGATGAGCCACTTGGGTATGCTGTAAATTGTCTAAGTTTCTATATTTGTTTTTATAGAACGCTAGCCAAGTTTGTTAAATAATTCATCCTTCTGTTTCTTCAAATGGAGGTGATAAATGAAGGACATGCATTTATTCTGTACAGCTCAACAGCAGGCCATTTGGCCCATTTGGTCCATACTAGTGCTTGTGCACCACATAAACCTCGTTCCACCCTATCCAGCAATCTCTTTATTGTTTATTTCACAGCCCATGAAATATACTAACACCTTTTAAGCAGTCTCTTTTCTAACTCAGGATCACAGTCTTGTTACAATGTCAGAGGTCACTCAGTCTTTCATGCTAATGCAACAGCTCACACAATGAGAATTATGACTTAATACCATTCTCCTGCCTTTTTCTGATAACACATCAGTTTTATTTCCATTTAAATAATCATGCAATGCCATTTTGAATGTCTTGATTGAAGCTGCAGCTGCCATATTTCCAGGCAATCCATTCCAGTCCCAATCTACTTTCCTTGTTTCTTCTCTTATCACACTTGTTCTTTCTGCAAATTACCTTTTTACACGTGCTTTCTCAATATTGATCCTTTTATGAAAGTGAACAATTTCTCCCTGTCTACTCTGGCCAAACCCCACAACACTTTGGAAACTTACTTAGAATCCCTACAGTGTGGAAGCAGGCCATTCAGCCCATTGAGTCCACACCAACCCTCCGAAGAGCATCCCACCCAGACCCACACCCATACCCTATCCCTGTAACCCTGCAGTTCCCATGGCTAAAGCACCTATCCTACACATCCCTGGACACTATGGGCAATTTAGTATGGCCAATCCACCTAACCTGCACATCTTTGGACTGTGGGAGGAAACCAGAGCACCTGGCAGAAACCCACACAGACGTGGGGAGAATGTGCAAACTCCACACAGACAGTCGCCCAAGAGTGGAATCGAACCTGAGTCCTGGTGCTGTGAGTCAGCAATGCTAACCATTTGAACCACCATGCTGTGGTCAAATCTATCAAATCTCATCTTAGCCCTTTCCTTCTAAGGAAATATTTTCACTCTATCCTCATTATTGATGTTACTCATCCCTGGAGCCAATCTCATAAACTTGCTCTGCAATCATTCGAACTGCACATCCATTGACTCCTATGCATCCTTCTGAATTTGTGGTGCCCAGAGCTGTGCACCATATTCCAGGTGAGATCTGACTAATATCTTATACAGGTTCAGCATATGCTCCTATGCTCTGTCACGTTTTAATAAAGTTGCTAAACTTTTAATAAAACTTGCATTTATTCCGAATTTCTCACTGTCCAGCTGGCTGTAATGATTTACATATATATACACAACAAGGTCTCTTTGCTTCAGCACATCCTTTATCAGAGCACCCCTTTTTTAATGCTATAACTCCTTATTTTTTTGTACCAAATCTATCACCTCAAATTTCCCAAGATTGACCTTCATCTGTCACACCAACTTGCCTGTGTCCTTTCCTTACTTTACACTGTCCTCAGTTTACAATGCTTCCACGTTTGTATCAGCTGCAAACTTGGAAACTGTCCCCTGCAAACTGACACCCAGATCATTTATACATATCACGAAAGTAAGAGTCCCAAAACCAACTGCTGGGGAACCCCATTATAAATCTTCCTCTTCCCCAAGAAATATCCATTTACCAATACAAAGAGTACCTCAGTTAGTTTTAAATCTACGTTGCTACTGTCCCTTTTATTCCATAAACATCTCTCTCCTTCTCACCCAGTGTCTGATTTCATTCATTTGTCCTATTGCATGCTGTATGTTTCAGCTTTCTACTATTAAATTCAAGAAGTGAAATCCAAAGATATGTAGGTTAGGTGGATTGGCCATGCTAAATTTTCTGTAGTGTCCAGGAATGCGCAGGTTAGGTGGACTGGCCATGGTAAATTTTCTGTAGTGTCCAGGAATGTGCAGGTTAGGTGGATTGGCCATGGTAAATGCAGGGTAATGGGAATAGGTTAAGAGGGTGTGTCTGCATGGGATGCTCTTTGGAGTGTCTATGTAGACTTGATGGGCCGAATGGCATCTTTGCACGCTGCAGGGATTCTATGATTTTATTCTATGATTTATGAGCAATATACACAGTAATTGTTACCTAAAACCCAAACTGGAATAGCAAATAGAATCAAATTTGCTCTTGCCACTAATTCAAGCTTCTTATTATGATGATACAGACTGACAGACCCTGTATTCATTCACTCCTGTCCCCTCTTTCAGGCTGAAATAACTGCACCGAGGCTGGTATCTCATTACCAAGTCACCCTTTATTGACTTGGGCACAGGGCACTGGCTGCGGTTCACCAGCTCGGAGTCAGCCCCCTGAACTGAGGAGATGCTAAATCTTCTGTTAATTTTTGTTTATTCGTTCACAGGATTTGGGTGTGTCTGGCTAGGACAGCATTTAATTGCCCAGAGGGCAGTTAAGAGTCGACCACATTGCTGTGGGTCTGGAGGCCGAGCCAGGTAGGGATGGAAATTTACTTCCCTAAGGGACTTTACTGAACCAGATGGGATTTCCCTCTGATAATTGACAATGGGTTCATGGTTATCATTAGACTCTTAATTCCAGAAATTTTTTGAGTTCAAATTTCATCATTTGTCATGCCAGCATTCAAAACCAGGGCCCAGTACATTACCTGGACGAACAGTCCAGTGATAAGACCACTAGACCATCGCCTCCCCTAATTTTTGTTTGTTTATTTATTCATGGGATGACAGTGTTGCTGGCTAGGGCATCATTTATTGCCCATCCCTAATTGCCCAGAGGGCAGTTAAGAGTCAACCACATTGCTGTGGGTCAGGAGTCATATGTAGACCAAACCAGGTAAGGATGGCAGTTTCCTTCCCTAAGGGATATTAGTGATCCAGATGGGCTTTTCTTAACAATCAACAATGGATTCATTAGAATCTTAATCTCAGATTTTTATTGAATTCAAATTCTACCATTTGCTATGGTGGGATTCGAACCCAGGTTCCTAGAATGTTACCAGGGTCTCTGTATTAACAGTCAAATGATAATACCATAAGGACATCACCTCACAATCCTCTGTTAATATGGGTACACCAGTGTCCCCCAATTAGCCCAGGTTAACAATCCCAATCAAGGATCTCGTAGTCAATGAGGTCCACCTGGTTTCAAATACTACATCCCCTCCCCATTAAGTCTGGGGATGTGGGCCTGGTTCTTTCTCTTGTAGCTGCAATGTTTTACCCCAGGTCTGGTTCCTCTGGTTTGGACTCTAATATGGTGGCGTGTACCAGACCATAGCCTATCTCTTGCATCTGGAGTATCTAGAGAGAGTTTCGTCCTCTTCTTCCGGCAGTAATGTTATCCAGGCTGCATCCATCTCGGACTCTGAAGTTTCCTCGACAATGGTTGGAGAGGGAGAGCCTATGGTTTCTTTTTGGCTGTTCTGAGGAGTTTTTCTGGACCAGGCGAGACCAGATCACAGTAGAGGACGGCATATTACTATGGGGAGCAAGGGTGATTGTCCCAAGTAAAGGTCACTGCCAGATACTGGTTGAACTCAACAGGGTCATCCAGGGGTTTCCAAGATGAAGATGCTGGCAAGAAGCTATGTGTCATGGCTGGAGTTGGACACTGTCATAGCTACGTTAGGGGTCAACCCCTGGAGAACCAACAAAGACAAAAATTGCCACCAGCAGTGCCCACACATTAATGGGAAAGGCTGGGTAAACCCTGGGCTCAGTTACATGTCAACTACACCGGTCCTTTCATGGGCTCGAAGTCCCTGGTCATTGTGGGTGCCCATTCATAGTGGTTGGACATGTATAAACTCCATTTTGCAAACTCAGGGATCATGATTGAGAACCTGCGAGCATCTTTCTCTATATACGGACTCCTGGAAATATTGGTAATGGACAATGGGATGTCTTTTGCCAGCAGGGAATTTGTGTATTTCCTGAGGTCAAATGACATTCAGCGCATAAGGTCAGCTCCATACAATCCATCGTCCAGCGGTCTAGCGGAAAGAGCCATCCAAACATTGAAGGCAGCCTTAAAGAAGCAGCCTACAGTGTCACTTGATACCAAACTGTCCCGGTTCCTGTTTGATTATAGGACTACACCGCAAGCAACAACAGGGATAGCTCCAGCAAAGTTGCTGATGGGAAGATGACTCTACACTGAGTTAAACCTGTCATCCCCAGATATTGGGAGGGCAGGGGGAGGGTGAAACAGCAGCAGGAATGCCAATGCCAGCCATATTCCTCCTCTAAACGAGAGAGACAGTTTAGTTCAGGGGAAGAAGTTTGGTGCTGGAACCATTGAAATGGCCCTGTATGGGCATGAGGTGACGTTAATGCAAGGTCAGGTCCCATGACTTACAAAGTTCGGGGAGGTGATACAGTCCTGAATAAACATGTAGATCACCTGAAAGCTGTTGTAAATGGCACAGGAGTAAAATGTCTTGTCTTCCTAACCCTAGCAGGGGTTTGTGATCTGTTACTATGAAAAATTCCTATCTGTAAAGTTACAGGTGGAACTTTATCACACGAAAGATGACCACCAGACCTTCCTTCAATATCTGACATATTTACGTTCAGCATCCACCAAAGTCCGAGAAGTGTACACTATTGGGCACTCCTCTCTGTTGGGTCACTTGTGAGCCAGCACTACCACAATACTGTACAGGGAGGCATCGCATGGCAGCACCACTTCTTGCTTCAGATCATAGTGGGCCAACACGTTAGATAATGATAGCTGCTTTTCACTTCCCTACAGGCTACTTCTGGGCTACGCAACCATTTCCAAGGCTGACCCTTTTTCAATAGCTGGTGTAAAGATGCCAAGGTGGAAACCGGTTTACATATGAATTTTCCACAATAACCCAAGTAAAGACCTAAGCTCCAGTACAGACGTGATAGCTGGGGCTCCTCTGATTGCCCTCGCTTTATTTTCCAACAGGTGTAACCCAGTTTTGTTGACTCTGTAACTGAAGTAGGTCACTTGGGGTGCCTGGAATACACATTTTTCCTTTCTAGGGCATATGCCCACCTGGGAGAAATGTTCAAGAACGATCAGCAAGTTTTCCAAGTGCTCTTTATTGGTTTCCTTGTTATTAGTATGTCATCCAGATAAATGGCAACCTGGGGTAGCCCTTTTAAAATGCTCTCCATGGTCTGCTGGAAAAGGGCGCAGGCTGATGATGCCCCAAATGGCAAACTTGGATATTGATATAAATCCTTACGGGTATTAATTGTAGCATACGTCTGGGACTCCTCATCCAGTTGCAATTGCAGGTAGGCATGGCTCATGTCCAGCTTTGTAAAGGACAGCCCCCCTGCCAATTTTGTGTACAAGTCCTCTCTGCAACAGATCGGGTATTTATCCAGCTGCAAGAAGTGGTTTACCATTTGCTTAAAATCCCCACAAAGGTGAACTGAGCCGTTGGGCTTCACAATCTGTACAAACGGTGGTGTGCGTTCTGCAAAGTGCACTGGTTTGATGATCCCTTTACTCTCCATCCTCCTGATTTCCACCTCTACTTTTGCCCACAAGGCAAATGGCACTGGACAGGCCTTGCAAAATGTCGGAATTGCTTCCTGGTCAACAATTAAAGTGGCTTTGGTCCCTTTGACAGTCCCAAATCCTTCCTGAAATACTCCTGGGTATTTCACTAGGACTTCAATGAGGCTGCCATTTTCTAATCGAAGAATGTTGAGCCAATCAGGCGAATCTTTCGCAACCAATTCCACCCCAATAGGTTTGGGCCTGAGCCTTTTACTACCATCAGTGGTAACCACACCAACTGCTTCTCGTAGGAGACCAGAACCAAGGTCGTACCCTTAATCTGCAATGGTTCCCCAGTATATGTTCTCAGTCTGGCTGTGGTCTTGTGCAAACTTAAGGGTTAGAGTCCTGAGTGAATCTTGTTAAAGACAGATTCTGCAACCACAGATACAGCTGCACCGGTATCGAATTCCACAGGAACTGGGTGTGACCATTTAACCAAACATTAATTTTAATCGGTTCCAATATGCATGTCGCTAAGCAATTTAATTGTTCCAACTCACACGAAGGGGGACTTTCCAGGTGTGCACTCTCGTGGGTACCGGCCTATGGGTTTTCTTACTCAAGTCAGGCTTTGTAGGACTCCTTTGCTGCCTTGAGTCCATACAACGGCAACAACTATAAAATTGGCCCAGATCCTGAGAAGCTTTTTAGACACTTGGCCAAGGCTCAGCTTTGTTGTGGGGTTCCGCTGTGGGCTGGCCTAGGCTCCCTCTAATCAGGATATGCCTTGCCTGAGGCTCTGTAATTGCCTACACTCAAGTGGTGTTCCCCAAGCTCAATTGGACAGGTGAGGGTGTCCACTTTCATTGGGATGCCCTGCAGCTCCCATGCTCCACTTACCACATTTTCTAATGACAAGGTCAGCTGCAAAGCCTGTTTGAATTCCCGTTGGGCTTCAGCTAGTAGGCACTTCTGCATGGTTACATCATTAATTGCACATACCAGTCTCTCAGCATCTCATTCAGGGTTAACTCGAAATCACATGCATCTGCCAGTCATTATAATCTTGGCAAAAATCCCAGTGCGGATTCTCCCAGTTCTCTAACAGCTAAATAAAACCAATACTGTCTCAGGATTAGAGGAGGTTTGGGTTTGTAATATTCCTTAACCAACTCTGTCAATTCTTCGAAGGTTTTAGTGTCTGGTGCCTCTGGGAAAGTTAAGCCCCTCATAATTGAAAATGCTGTGGGTCCACAACCAGTCAGAAGGATTACTCATTGCTTTTCATCCACCCCAATGCCATTTTCCTGGAAAAAAAATTGCATTCTTTCCACGTACTGGGCCCAGTCTTTGACAATGGGATCAAATGAGTCAAGCTTCCCAAATAGAGGCATGATGATAGAAAATCTTATCCCAACTCCAAGATGACTGATGCAAGTGAATATTCCTCAGGCATGTACTGTTTTTTCCCATCGCCACTGAAATAACTGCACAGAGGCTGGTATCCCATCACCCAAGTCACCCTTTATTTATTTGGACACAGTACACTGGCTGTGGCCAGTCAGCTTGGAGTCAGTCCCTGAACTGAGGAGATTCTAAGTTGTTTGTTAATATGGGTCAGCCAGTGCCTCCCAATTAGCCCAGGTTACCAAACCCAATCAAAGACCTCACAGTCAATGAGGTCCACTGTGTTCCAATCACTACATAAGGCGACAAGTATGATAAACATATGTTAGAAATAATGGCAGACATTGCTAATAGTATTTTGTGGTTACCTGGTAGATATTATGTGCTAATTATAAAGACCGAAATACCTCTTCCTGTGTTGAAGTCTTTAACCTGGACCTCCCATTTACACCTTCTCTAATATCGAGACTGTGAATGCTCACACTTGAAAGTCTACTCTGTCAGTCCGCGAAACAAAATATTTCAGTGACAGTTGATCACGTCTCACCTCATGCACTGGTGGCTCCCAATCAATACTTTTGTTTTTGATTAAATATTTATTGATGCCTTGTGAATATTTCAAATTATTATGCATGTGGAAATCAAGTGTGGTGTTTTTTTATTTGATGTTTTAACTTTACAGATTCTGATCTATGTTGAAAATGCAGTAGACCAGATATTGTTCTATAAGTAGACTTCTGAGTTTGATGAATTGAATAATACAGAATCTGGTCTGCTGAGTTGTAAGACAAATTTCAAAAACTTTGTAGTAACACAATCCAAATCTCAACATCACTTTCAAAGGCTAGACATTGCCATTTATGTGGATGCACTTTTTAAAGAAAAAAGTCCTTTTGTATTATTTTGAATTGAAAACTTATCCCAATAATTTTTAGTGAATGCACTTTAATTAATCTACAGAATAGCACCTTCTACCAATCCTTTTTTAATTAACAGTTTCATTTGAAGAAATTTCTTTAGAAAATGCCCCAGCACGGGGAGAAAATAATTTGGATTTCAGACAATTGGTATACAGACTTCCAACAGCAGGAGTATTCAACTAAGAATGAAAGAACAGAGATTGCTTTTTCACAAGAACAGCTAGTTTTTAGTCACACTCTAGATAGGGAATGCTTGAAAATATTTAATCATTTTCATGGAAGTACTAGGCTGGTTTTCAAATTGTTTAGTCAATAGAGACTTTACTTGACAGTTTCTGAATTATGACTGCTTTTCCTTTAAAAAGTAGTTCTTGCAAGGGATGGAATGAGCTGTTGAGGACACCATACAGGAGATGCTAAATACTACAGAGTCAAAAATGTTCCATAGCTGTTAAACATGCAGTGATAAACTTAGGAAAGATTATAGTAATACAATTGGAACTTGCATTTATCCTTAGGATGTTCCAAAATGCTTCATATCCAATGAATTTCTATGAAGTTTGGTGACTGTTGCTATGTAGGCAAATGAACCAGGCATTTTGTGCACAGCTAGGTTCCTACAAAATGTAAACAAAACAAATGGTTAATTTTTGAGCTGAAAGAGGTCTGTTGAAAGATTACAGTCCTTTGAAAAATGCTGTCATCATTTATCTTGGCCTGATGGGACCTCTGTATAATTGCTCATTTTTGACAAGTCTGCCCCAACTTAAATCATGCACTAATGGTGTGGTACAGAGATTAAACCCCCAACGTTCTGACATTTGGACAACTAACTCAGGCTGAAATTGCTTTATAAGACTCAATGCTAAATTTAAACGTATTCTGAATGCTCCTATCCTGCTGCTATGAGGTTCAAACTACGCAGTGAAGTCATCAACTTGCTTGGCGAATGACTATTGGTGACTTTAACAGAGAGATTCCGAACTGTTGCGTGTGGAAGAATTAGCATCTCTCCCTCCACTTGTCCTTTCTGCCTGTCCTTCTGGGCAGATATACCTGCAGCCTCAGCCAATAATCTCAGAGGGCCCCTACAGCTTCCCCTCAATTATAACACTGAGGCTCAAAGGTGAAATTCAGTTAGTGTTTGTGTTGTTCTATTCTGAATGCTGTTGGGATTGATTCTGGTTTTGGATGCCGACAGATCTGGGTGTCCGGTGCACCAAGCTCAAAGAAATAATGTAGCTTGGACACTCTTACATTCCCAGGAGGTGTTTAGAAAGTCAATGTGGATAAAAGCCAAAGAGAGTAATATCTCCACTATCACTTCCACTCAATTGGGATGTCCAATATGCCATTGTAGATTTTTATTCGTCAAGTTCTTCACTTAAATCCACAGCCTTTTTGGAGACCTAACCTTTTTAACATAGCAATGTGTCACATTTATTCCTGACGTTGTCAAATTGTCCCTTCAGTGTAGCTGCAAATTCCTCCCCAGTGGCATTGTGGGTGCATAGACCACCCATGGATAACAGCAGTTCAAGAAGGCAGCTGACTGCAATCTTCTCCAGGATAATTCGGAGCAGGCAGTAAACAGTGGTCTAGCTAGCGACGGCCACATCACATGAACAAATAAATATTTTATTTTGAATTTTCAGATTTTAAAGAAGAATGCATCCCAGCACCATGAATGACATAGTCATGCTTGACAAATATCTGCTTGTGATAATTGGACTTTGCTCTGCTTAACTAATCTCATTGACGTCAAACTTAACAAAAGTTGTGATGATGTGTCTGAGCTGATATTCTTGCACAGGATGCTGGAACAAAGTACCTCCATAAGAGCTACTTAAACTTGAAAGTCTGAAGATTGCGTTGCTGTTATAAGGCTTCAAATACTGAAACAGTCTGAAGCTAGGAACAACACCAATGGTAACACTTCACTCATCACTTCTCTCATCAGCGAAACTCTCTTGTCCTTGTGTTTGGAACACTAATAATTTTCATGCAGCGTTCCCATTCTAAGCACAGAATTAGCTATCGCTGCCTGAAACTGAATTATTTTTAGCAAGAATTAAACCTTTCTGATATTGCCTCTGTACAATTTCTTCAAATTGTGCTTTGACTTCCCACTGGGTAAAATTGGTAGCCAGACTTTTCTCATTATCTTTGCTTCAGACTTTATTTTATTCTGCTGCTTACTGTGAGAAAGATAATGTGACATAAACTCAACAGGGGCTGGGGGGCATGAGTTGCTGTAGCTATTGAGTGTCGCTCCAATCACATCATGAATGTATTCTTATCACATTTGCAATGTTGCTGGCCACAAACCTAGAAGGGATTCTGATATGAGCAGTTAGAGGGTTAACCCTTTAATGAAATAATGGACAGAAAGATTACACCAAACTGTTTCTCTGACAGTATGATAAATAGTAATTTCTTTGCTCTTGACTAATAAACCCGCATCCTCTTCTCACTATTGGAAAGCAATATTTCAAAGGATTGAACGTCTTAAGACAGGCCAGTTGTGACATGTTGTAGTTAATACAGGGAGTCCTCGTTGTTGTAGTAATATGCACTTTTCCATGCATAGGTCTAAAGTCATGGGTAGTGATGGTGGACACAGTAATGTACTATCCATCACATGGCTAGCCAAGAATGTCTCCCGCTCCTGCTGGTTACCTTTGGCATGTATAAGAAAGATTTGCAGGTTAATATTCAACTTGTTTGGCCGTGTCATGAATGCATCTTCTTTGACTGTCAAGACCTGGGATTGGACTTGGACCCAGAACTTCTGCCTCAGAGGTAGACTCACCACCACTGCACCACAAGATTGCACAGAAAGACTGTTTTGATCATATGAACTGCACTGTAGCAACAAAATACAGTCAGTGTTGTTATTTTAAAGCCTACCCTTATGTTTTGCTCCCTTTGTGGAGGCTGATTATTGTGACCTGTTGAACTGCATCTTTAATACTCTTTCCATGGCCAATGAGTCTTGGTTTAGGACTTGAACCTGGAATTTCTAGCCTAGATGATGGGCTACTACCAGTGCATAAGATCTCCATTCAGTATTGATAAATTAAGTAAATTGGCAAAATTGTAACAAATAGATTTCAAAGAAACCAGATGTTAGGTCATTCACTTTGTGATTAAAAATGATAAAACAGTTACTTTATAAATAGTGTAATGTTAGAAACAGTGGGAATTTGAAGAGATTGTTAGCTGGTGTTGGTAGGGTTTCTTTGGTATAGATACATAAGTCATAAAAATGTCATGAGTAGGTACAGAAATCAGCCAGACAGGCTAATGGACCTTTAGTCCTTATGTCTAGAGGAATAAAAGAGGGTAGCAGTCCTGCCAGTTAGACCTGGGGCTGAAACATTTCAGGGTGCAAATTGGGTCTGGTTACGATAGTTGGTTGAAACCAAACAACATTTTTTAAAAAGGATCACTAGACCCGAAATGTTAACTCTGATTTCTCTCCACTGATTGCTCTTCCAACAATTTCTGTTTTTGCTTCAGATTTCCAGCATTTGTTCTTTGTGTTGGGGTACAGGAAGTGATCAGTAGGTGGAGGTGGACCCCTGAGAGAGAGAACAGCAGTCGGGCAGACAAAGGAATGGATGGTGGTTGAGCCGGGGAGAAAGAAAAGCTCCTAATGAAACCATCAGTGGGTGAAAATGGGTCAGCTGTGCTGGAAACAGCCCATGTGATGGCAGGGTCAGATGTGTGAGATGGGTAAAGGACATGGAAGAAAGATGTTCAGGTCCTAAAATGATTAAACTCAATATTGAATCCTGAAGGCTGCAGTGTTCTCAAGTGAAAAATGTGATGCTGTTATTCCAGCTTGCACTGAGTCTCACTGGTAGCAGGCCCTGGACAGAAATTTTTGCCAGGGGATCACAGTGACGTGTTGAAGTGGCAGGCAACTGGAAGCTCAGGAGCATTTCTGTGAACAGAGCATTGGTGATCCTCAAAGCAGTTACCCAGTCTGCATTTCATTTCCCCAACGTAGAGAGGACCACATTGTGAGCAGCGAATACAATATACTTGATTGAGTGAATTGCAGGTAAATTGCTGTTTCACCTTGAAAGTGTGCCTGGGAGCTTTGGATTCTAAGAAGGGAGGATGTAAACTGGCAAGTGTATTTGCAATTCCATATCATAGGAACAGGGTTGGGAGTGGGTGGATTTTGGAAGAAAGGTGGTGAGTGGGTGGATTTTGGAAGGAAGGTGGTGAGTGGGTGGATTTTGGAAGGAAGGTGGTGGGACAAAAATTGAGGAGGGTATAATTTTGGGTGGAGTGCCTTCAATTTGCACAGGACACCCCCAACATCACTTAGCTTCCCACTCTTGCCAGCCTTCCATTGTCCAGTATACTAGGCATGGAGGAAGATTGAGCTTCTTAATTGTCCCTTAATTATGGAATTAATTGGGGAATTGAATTCAATGAACAATCTGGAATTAATGAGTCTAATGATGACTATGAATCCACTGTTGGTTACCAGAAAAACCCATTTGGTTCACTAATGTCCCTTAGAGCCACCCTTACCCGATCTGGTCTACATGTGACTCCAGACCTAAAGCAATGTAGTTGACTCTTAAGTGGTCTCTGAGCAATTTGGAATGGATAATAAATGCTGGCCTAGTCAGTGATGCCCTCATCCCTTGAATGAATAAAAAAAACTTGTGAGTGCTTTAGGTATTACCACCCTTTCATTCAAGACTTCCGAATCAGTTATAATCATAAGATGTTTCTATTGCATGAAGTACTGTCTCAATATTGGGTCACTAGGTTTGTCATCCTTCCTGACAATATGTTCTAATCTGTCAACATTCTTTACCTCTGGCTCAAGCTTTTCTGATTTGCAGCGATTTATTCCCTGACATCCATGTGGTTTTTACACTTGGTTTAGCATCAGTGACCACACCTGAGCATTGTAGCATGGGGTGCACTGTAATTGGTGAAGTTACCACCTGCGCTACGTCTTTTCAATATTTACTTCAATTTATTCACTTGTGAGTGTGGTACTTTCCTTGGAGTAAAACGGTCAATCAGGGTTCCTTTGGCTGCATTGTAACGCGGTGCTCATCTTTCAGTTTATGCACACCTGAAAATATTCTGGGGACTCTGGTTAGACCCAACTTCGAGAACTGTGAGCCAACCTGGGCACCACACCTTACGAAGAGTATATTGGTCTTGGAGGGAGAACAACGCAAGTTTACATGAATGATACCTGGACTTCAGGGTTATGTTATGAGGAGACCGTATACAAATTTAGGCCTGTTTTCTCTAGAAATTAGAAGATTAGGAGGTGATCAAAGTCTTCAAGATAGTAACAGGGAAAGTCAGGGTAGATAAAGATAAACTATAACCACTGATTAGGGATTCTAGAACTCGGGGCCATGATCTAAAAATTAGCTCCAGACCATTCAGGAGAGATGTTAGAAAGCACTTTGATACACAAAGCATGATAGAAGTTTGGAACTCTCTTCTACAAATGGCAGTTGATGCCAAATCTGAAATAGATTTTTTCTAAGAAAAGGTATTAAGGGATATGGGTCAAAGGCAAGTATATACAGTTATGTCACAGGTCAGTCATAATCTCATGAATGGCAGAACAAGACCGAGGGGTTGAAGGGCCTATTGCTGTTCCTATCTTCCTTTGAAGTCTTCTCCAAATTTTGCAGTTTTGTCTTCCTTTGCAACTTCTTCTACTAAGAAGTGAAACATCATGGTTCTAAAAGATATAAAGTTCAGTTATTTTACTGCCTGTTTATGTCATTCTTGCCTTGATTTGACCTTTGACTTTTAAAGTTTTTCCTCCTCGGCATTACAGTTAGATTGAAGAAGGTTTTAACTTGATTTGTTTTGGCCATTTTAACTTGTCAGATAAAATACTAATGTCTGCTCTAGTGTCCAGCTTTACCTCAGTAGAATGTCCATCTACATCAAAATTTACTGACCAGTGTTTATTGTCTGCGTCAGTGATCTCTCTTAGGGTGTCTACTTTCTGTGGTTTTGACTTTCTAACTTGTTGGATCTGAGTAGATGCTAGGATGAGTAACTTGCTTACATGATTTGATTAAGCTGGTTGTGTGCTTTCTGGTCTTGGGACTGACTTGCTTGTTTTCTTTCATGGATCCTTGGCCCTGTCTGACACTACATCCTGATTCAGCTTCTAGACCCTAAACTGCCTCATGAACTGTACCACCTCGGCATTAAGCATTAAGTTTAAGCCCTCTTTGGACAGTAAAAGAGAACTGACAGTACCTCATCCTTCATACCATCTGCGCAATAATGTATTAATACATCCCTTAAATCTCTGATTGCATAATTGCCTACAAATCTATACAGGTAATTGATGATGAGCTAATGGACTCTCCTGCTTTCTGCTTCTGATTAACTCTGGCTTATTTGATGATTGATTATATACTTTTCAGATACTCCACAAGTTCAATGACATCATGGCTGAATATGTCATCCAACTCCACAAGTTCGTATTTCTTCAATATTCCTTCATACCTTTGGGTAACAAAAGTCTCCTAATTTCAGATTTAAAGTTAACAATTGATCTAGAATCAATTACCATTTGTGGAAGAGAATTCCAAACTTTCCCTGCCTTCTGCATTAAGTTGCATTTCCTAATTTGCGAATTCCAGACTCTTAATCTTACACTCCCCAACTTATGGAGATGGTTTCTCTCTGTCAACCTTATCTTTTTTGCCTTTAATATCTTGTAAGCTTCAACCAAATCATCCATAAACTTCAACATCCCAGTGAATAAAACCCTAGCATATTTCTCTCCTCATAACTTAGTGCTTACGCATAGTTACGAGGGCTTTGTCATTTGAAGATGAAGTCTTTCCCACCCCTTAACTGGTCAAAACGTCGTCTGTGATGAATCTGGTTGTGTTTATCTTTTTTCTGAAACCCTGGTGCTGTTAGATACTTGGCCGAGCGTGTCTCCAGTTGTTCCCCCACATGCCTGCTGCTGGCCTTTAGATCTCGGGAGCGGTTCTGGTAGCAGCAGTCTGGTCAAACTGGTTCCATTCACTTGCCAGCTGGAAGCTGGGCCATTGATCCCTGCCCTGCTTCCATTGCCATAGTTGTAGCAGACACTCGCTGATGAGTTAAAGATTTTCTCTGTTCCTGCCTCCAGTCTACAGTTGAGTGTCACCACAGTTTAGTTTTCCTGTTGTGCGATTTCGATTGTATGAATTAGAAACAGGACTGGGCCTTTTGAGATAACAAGGTGTAGAGCTGGATGAACACAGCAGGCCAAGCAGCATCAGAGGAGCAGGAAGGCTGACTAGGCCTGAAACGTCAGCCTTCCTGCTCCTCTGATGCTGCTTGGCCTGGTGTGTTCATCCAGCTCTACACCTTGTTATCTCAAA
>NC_063351.1:37814129-37861758 GCF_021869965.1 Rhincodon typus | reverse complement strand
GGCCAAGCAGCATCAGAGGAGCAGGAAGGCTGACGTTTCAGGCCTAGTCAGCCTTCCTGCTCCTCTGATGCTGCTTGGCCTGCTGTGTTCATCCAGTTTTACACCTTGTTATCTCAGATTCTCCAGCATCTGCAGTTCCTACTATCTCTGGGCCTTTTGAGCCTGGTCCATGATTCGATAATGTCTGCTTTTCGAATCTTCTGTGCAGCACTTCAGTTCGATGCCAACTTGGTTGTTTTTCAGATCAATGAGATGGTAGGGTGCCGTTGTTTCTCTTAACTGATTTGTACTCATCCCAATGTTCATTAGCAGATTAACAACACGTAGAGATGTCGATTGAGATGAGTTCAGAATGTCTCATCATTCTCCAATCCCCCCTCCTTGTCATGTGACATTATATTGGCTCATGCTGTTAAACCATTTGTTCACATTGACTCAGGAGTGGGTGTGGTGTAGTTTGGCTAGAATTGTTCCTGGAGCACAAGCATTGAGTTATGAGGGGAGGTTAAACATGCTAGGGTTTTATTCGCTGGAATTTTGAAGTTTATGGGTGATTTGGTTGAAGACTACAAGATATTAAAGGCAAAAAGATGAGGTCAACAGAGAGAAAGCATTTCCACAATTTGGGGAGTGTAAGATTAAGAGTTATGACCTAAAAATTGCAGACAGTTTCTTTTAGGAATTAGCAAATTAGGAAACGCGTCTTAATGTAGAAACTGGGAGCATTTAAAATTTTCTTCCAAAAATGGCAATTGATTTGAGATCAATTGTTAACTTTAAATCTGAAATTAGAGATTTTTATTAGCCAAAGATATGAAGGAATATTGAGAAAAGATGATCTTATGGAGTTGGATCACATATTCAACCATGATGTCATTGAATGGTGATACAGGCTTAAGAGACCAAATGGCTTACTCTTGTTCCTATGTTCTTAAGGTCCAATGGAAGTCTTTTGTTCTCATTAGATTCCTAGTTGCATTTGGTTCTAATAATGGGTTTGAGGTAAGAATGCTGCCTCTTAAGCACATACTATGATGCCTGGCAAGACTGCCACATTTATATTATGATCTGGAAAGGGACCAGCAACATATTGTTGAAACTGGACTACAATTGACGTCACAAGTACTTACTAAGGAAATAAAGTCATAAGATTCCAATGTTTTGAACACATACAACAAACATTACCGAACTTGAATAGCAAACAAATCTATTATACACATCTTATACTCGATCATCCAGAATTAACAAGAGGTAATATGAGTTAACAGATAGAATGCATCAAATAACAGGTGCCATCAAGCCAAATCTCAACAATCACCCCAGACATCAGTGACACTGTGGGTCACAAACCTCATTAAAATACACAGTCTCCTTCATTTTGAAAGCAGAGTTTCAGAACTCCTTCAAAAGCTATCCTGTCACACAATGTCTCAATGAACGCTCACATACTTGTACTTCAATTTGTTTTCCTGGGACTGAGTTCTATTCGATTCTTGAATTTTCACTCCACCACCTACTCATGGGTTAAATTCCATCCTTTTCACTGTTAGCATCGCTAAACTGACACAACTGGGGTTCCTTGGTTCCAATATTTCGCAGCAACACCAAGCAAATACTGTTTGTGCCCTTCTTTCAGCCTAATTCTCAGTTAAACTGAATTATCAATGGTTCTCAGACTTGTTCTAAATCTGATGGCTTCTAGTGCTGTCCCTGGCCAATAACACCAACTGTAAGCTGTATCCCCTAGTTACCAGGACCTGTCCGAGTCTTATCAGCCTGGAGCCTGCTATAACAGCAGCTTTTCATTTTGTTGCCTTTTCTCCTGTTGATTTCCACCTGATTGACTAGCAGTCTAAAACTACCGATCTTCTTTAAACGTCTTCAATTAACTGACCGCACATTGATTATTCGACGGCCCCTGAATTGTTTTGAGTGACCTATTGGAACTCTTGCAACAAGCCCTGTCCTTGTTGCTGGGCAGGATCACAGTTAGCAGCCCTGGAACATCCTCTACAGCATACGCTACAACCTCGACAGGGCAAAATGGAAACTAAGAGAATGGGCTCTGTCACTCATAGCTGTCACAGATCTTTCTGTTCAGTTTAATTGGCAATGGTCGCTAGCTGAAGCTCCTTCATTGTTGCAATCAACTGTAATAATAATTTCCGATACAAGTTGCAGCCTGAATACATGACATGCTGTTCCATTGCGGTGTACATTCAGAGGGCTGTACTTTTGCATGACAACTTCAGTTGAGAAAACAGTGAGAAAATAATAGGTTCTGATGACACTTTGCATCCTGCATATTTGGGACAGGTATTTGTTACAAGGAATTTTCTGGATTGCATTAGCTGTCCGTCTGCCATTTTCCATAATTGTGGTCAGACCACAATTATAGAGAACAAGCAGCTGTGATTTGCTGCCTGCGATTTTAGGTAAGGCAGGAGTGGGAACAACTGGAGAGGAGGGGAGTTTGAAGGCAACTATTATAGTGTGTCATTGCCTTACTCTGTGCAGCACCTTCTCAACATCAGTCATAAACATGGTGTTCAGTGTCTGGGAGCTTATAGTGCACAGTGACAATTTACAGCTCCAGTGTCCTTCTCTTCTGTTCATTCCTGAAGGAACATCCTTTCAAAGAGCTGTCATATCTTTTTAAATCCATACTCAGTGCTCCCAAACCAGATGGGAAGGGAACATTCAGAAATAGAAAAGTTATTCAAATTGTGATCTTCCTGCTGTGCTTTTAGGGTCAGTGAGACCATCTGCAGTGCACTGTTCCTACCAGATTCACACGCAAACAGGAATCTCTCACCTGACCTTCAAATAATAGTACGACAATTATCTGATTCAGGAGTGTGACAATTCACTGGCAGAGGCGGCATGTTTCAAAAATGCTGAAGTGCCATGGTATATTGTTTCAAGTGTTAGTAACTTCTTTCCTATTTGATGTGAATAAATGTTCACTATTAGCAACCAATACCTAATTAATTCAAAATGTACAGTGTGTACCTTGCCTACTATTGTGTTCAAACAATCAGTGCATTTGTAAGTGAGAGCAGATTATAAACTGTTCCTGCTTCTATTACCAAGGGCACTGCAAAGTATGTGTGCACCTTTAAACAATGACAGATGGGAAATCACACAGATGGGGTCTTCTGAATGTTCTGAAAGCTCATGAGTTAACGCTATCAGAATTGACAAATCTCAATATCTGCAGAATACAGAATGGATCTGCACAGCTACTAGATGTTGATCATTAACTCTGTGTTACATGTTTCTATCCTTTACTTTATTCTTTCATGAGATGTGGATCTTGTTGACCAGGTCAGTATTTATTGCCCATCCCTTATTGCCTTTGAACTGCCGTGTCCTACTGGGATTCCTAACGCTGGAATCATTTATAATGCCCAGCTGCCCATCAACTCAAAGGTTGCTGGCCAGGATTTGTCCTTCATTATGTGTAGGAGGAGGACACAAGAGTGGCAGAGCTGGCACTCCATTATGAATAAGTGTACATTCACAAATGTATTTTTAATTAAAAAAAAAGCAAGATATATAGGTTACTCATTCTTTGTGTCATCCCATCTTACAAACCTGTCTGAGGGAGTGCGACTCTTTCCCCATGTACCCAGTGTAACCTAACACCTTCTCATTGCTCAGTGTGGGACTATCACATACTAGAAAGCCTGAAATGGATGGACAAAATTCACATGTATTCATCAAAGCAAAGAAAGAGCAAACATTTGTCTCTGGGACCAGGTAAGGACTGTTTGCCTTGCAAGCAACATCAAATTTACCATGTCATCCCTGCACCCCGCTCAGATCTAGTGGAACTGGGTATCAGTTATGTTCTGTCTGACTTGTTGCACCTGATGTCACTCCACTGTCTAATGCTGAAGGTGATGTTCCTCCTACTCAAAGTTCTCTGCTTCCTCCTCAGAAGACTGTTATCACACTGGCAGTTCTTCGGAGTCCATCTCATCCCCTCTTTGCCTGCTCCAGTAGTGTAGAATACAGCACAGTAGGATTATATGGCACACTCTGGACTTTTCTGCAAGAGCCCTTCAGTCTAATTCAAGTGTCAGAACCTTACATTCAGCAGGCATATCATCTGCTTCTCAATTGCCCTGGGTGTAAAATTGGCTTGTATCAGGTGTATCACACAGAACCCTGTCAGATTTATTGATGATATTCAACCTACTGACAGCGATCCTGGGGAGATTCCAATTGCAGATTCCCGCTTACAGTTCAGCCCCAAACTGCACAAGGTTCTATATGAAGCTGCCAATGGTGTTACAAGATGAGCTTGATGATGGTGCTTGTCAATTTCACTGCGTGAGTTACTGAGAGAATAACTTCAGAGAGGTGAAAAGTACGTATTCTGATGCTTTCTGGTTACTGTCAATTTAGCTCAGGGAAAGACTGTAAGGGTGGCATGAGCAAAGAGGATGGAACAGATCTTTCAATGTGTTGTTTCCCATGTCAAAATATTAAAAATAAAATCAATCGACCTGTCTGGAAGTTCTGCAATCGTCACACCCTGAGATGGAGCTTGTACCCGGGCCTTCTGACGCAGAGGTAGGGGCATTATCACTGAGACACAGGATCCAATGCCATGTGAAAATATCACAATCAGGAGACACATTAACTTGGACATACAGGTGGAATCCTCAACCCCCTCCCCACCCCAGTTAATTCACATCACCAAGCGTGTGGATTTAACTCTTCATGTTTCAGTCTAGTCTGGCTGACAATGTGTAGTATGGGTTCATTCCCATAAATCTAGTTTTAACCTTCAGTTCAAAACATACAATTATGGTGCAAGGCTGACACCACTGCAGGGTCCTCCCACGCTGTAGGCCATGGGAGGTCTGGATGACTTCAATGCCACCAATTAAATTCTTCACACTTGCTACTTCAACTTCAAATAAGTGGCAGATCTCTGTTACACATCTGAAGCAACAAAAGATGCACCAAGAACCATCACCATGGTAAAGTAAACTGTTACCGCGCACATGCTGGGCAATATGTACATTTCAGTTCATGAGAATATTGTACTGGGCACAAACTAAGAGCCCGGCATAAGATAGAAAAAAATATAATTGCATGTGTGAAACATGAAATTGCAGCAGAACATTGTTTGTGTTTGGCATTCTGTTCCATCATTCCTGCTAGGGATCTGGGCCACAAATCTATCACTCCTAGTCTGGAAAAAGTGTTACCTAAATCCTTAAGGCACAGCCGAGTCAGAGTCTGTCAGTATCTGGCATGTGTCCCTGAGCCCAAGGCAACTTATTATTGGTGGTTCTAGGGGAGGCGATGGCCTAGTGGTATTATCACTGCACTGTTAAGAGACCCAGATAACATTCTGGGGACCTGAGTTTGAATCCCACCATGGCAGATGGTGGAATTGAATTCAATAAAAATATCTGGAATTAAGAATTTAATGATGACCATGAATCCAACGATTGTTGGAAAAACCCGTCTGGTTCACTAATGCCCTTTAGGGAGGGAAACTGCTGTCCTTACCTGGTCTGGCCTCCATGTGACTCCAGACCCACAGCAATGTGCTTGAATCTTAAGTGCCCTCTGGGCAGTTAGGGATGGGCAATAAATGCTGGCCTAGCCAGAGATGCCCTCATACCGTTAAATGAATAAAGGAAAATAAAACTGTTCTTGCCTCTGATCTCCACCCACTTCCCTGGATTATACAGTCTACTTCAGGACTGAATGGCCTCGGGGTGTGCTGTCTGGGAACAGGTGGTTATATCCTATATGTTTGTACCCAATGTAATAGCATGCTGGAAATATGAAAGTTGAATACTAGGTATTGTCAGCCCACTCCAAATAGCAGAATGATACACAATAAAATGGAGGTAGGGAAAATTCTGGAAACAATAATTTGGGACAAAATTAAATGGTTACATGGGCAATGAAGGAACACATTTTTGAAAAATGACTCGCTTGAGTTTTGTTTTAATGAGATAAATGGAGAGGGTTGATGAGGGTAATGCTGTTGATGTGAATGTCCAAATTGCAATTGGTAATGTGCAGGGCAACAAGGATCTAAAATAGGCTGAGAGAAACAGGAAACGGAGAGTCGCAGTGAAAGGTTGTTTTATGAAAAAAGGAAGGTTTATAGTTGAGTTCCTCAGGGGCTGGTGCTACGACCCTTGCTCTTCTCAGTACACACTAATGACATAGTTTTTGGTGTACAGGGCACAATTGCTGAATTTATTGATGGTAGTGAACCGAGAATAGGATGTTGTTCACAAGGCTAGTGTAGGAGTGTTCAAAAGGACGCAGAAATATTGGGAGAATAGTCAAACATGCAGCAGTAAATGCAGTGCAGGGAAGTGTGAAGCAATTCATTTCTGCAGGAAGAACCCAGAGAGATAACTAAAAACAAAGAATGCAATTAAACAGATACACAGGAATGATGGGAGCTGGGTGTACTTGACATAAACCATTGCCAGGACAGATTAAGAAGATGGTTAATAAAGCATACGGCATTTTGAGTTTTATCAAGAAGCGTATAAAGGACAATTGCAAGAATTGTTAATGATTTGATATGTTATGTTAAATGATATAGAAAGTTAGTTGTATCCAGTTCTGGACACCACACTTCAGAAATAATATGAAGTCATTAGAGAGGTTACAGAAAATATTCACTAGGATGGTTCATGGTACAAAGAACTTCAGTTTTATAGATACATTGGAGATGATTTAACTGTTCGCCTTGGAGAGGAGAATGTTGAGAGGAGATTTAAAAAATATATTTGGAATTATGGAGGGCCTAGACCGATTAGATTGGGAGAAACTGTTCCCATTCGTGGATGGATTGAAAACAAAAGGGCACAGATTGAAGGGAATCATGAAAAGAAGCTACACAAATGTGAAGAAATACTTTTCCCCCAAGTATGTGGCTAGAATCTTGAGTATTGTGCCTATGAATTTGGTGGGAGGCAAGTTCAACTGAGGTTTTCAAGAGGGAACTAGATCATTATCTGAAAAGGAGGAATGTCCAGGGCTAAGCAGAAAATGCATGGACGTGGCACGAGATGAACTTCTCTTTCAAAGCAAGGGGAAACACAATGGGCCAAATGGCACTTTCTGTGGTGATGAAGGGTGGGCAGTATGTATAACAATGGGTGTGAATGCTTCAAACACTACCTCTAGGTGGCACAAAGAGTCCGTGTGGTCGAAGAGGAAGTTGATGTTTTTCAGAAGTGACAGAGGTTTCTCAACCCCAAAGACTGCAAATATTTAGCAACAAATGAGCATTGAAAGGGAACGAAACAGATGGTGAGAAGGACCAACCAGCATTACCACCTGTGCCTAGACACCTGTCCTGGACTGTGTTGGCAAGAGGAGCTGGGCTATTTAGCTCAGGGAACCAGTCACCATCACCAAAGCATTTTAGTTTTGTGGAGTTCCAAACCATGAGAATTTGGAGAGAAATCTTCAAGTTGTTCGAACTGAAAAGGGTTTAGACCATCAGAATTGTGTGAGACTCAGAAAGAGATTGTAAAATCGTCAAAACAAAAGAAACTGGGAGAAGTCAGTTAAGGAAAATCTAAGAGTTGAAACAATTAGGTGAGATGGTTAAAGTATGGTGCAGAATAAACTAACAGCACAAGTTCAATCAAGATACTGGCTGAAGTAGTTTATATAAGTCTTGTCAGCTTCCCTCGCCTCTTGTGGAGTGGTTACCATCGAATGATACATAACCAATTGTGTCTCTGGAATGGAAGAGCTGCTGCTAGGCCTTTGTGGACTCTAGCTCCTTACATATGGGTGTGTTCACTTTATATGTGCAAGGCTCTGAAAGCAATAATATGGATCAGCATTTGGGACGTCCAGTCCAATTCCTGTGATGATTGATATGGACAGAATTGGCCTAAGTACAGGCTTTGACAGAAATCATAGCAAACACTCTCCACATTTCACACCCACTTCTCCTTAGCTGAGTCAGTGATTGGATCATGATGATCCACTGAAGGTAATAACACCATCTGACTGCCTTGTTTCCCTCTAGCTACAGGTTTATTTCCAAATTAATTTTCACATCAGATCACAAAAAGTAAATGGAATGCTTGAAAAAAACCTTGATTGGATTTTTTTGCAACTTCCGTATCATTTTGACAATAGAAATTTGATTTTTCTTACCTCACAAATAACTCTCATTTCATCCTGTATTTCAACTGGAATTCATAGGAAAACTCTCAAGTTTCATATAACAATCTGGCTGAAGTGATATCAATGAATTTAACTGATATTGTTTCCCTTTTGAAAAGAAGTGATTCAGCAGAAAGATACCAGGATTTCTTGGTGAGTAAGTTTATTAATGGAGACTAAGATTGTATTCCCTGGAATTTAGCAGGTCAAAGGATGACTCAATCAAAGTGTTTTTCAACATGAAGTGGGACAAAAGAAACTACTTCTGCTGGTTAGGAAATCAAGGGAACGTGAGTTAAAAATAACTGCCCTCCCTTGATAAGTGGTGGGATTTTGGAACTCTTTTCTACACATGGTAATTAATCTGACACCAGTTGTTAATTTTAAATCTGGTAGATTTTTGTTGGCAAAATAAATGAAGAGATGTGGGGCAAATATGGCTAAGTCGAGTTAAATTTGAGATGAGCCGCATTCTGAATGTGTGACAGAAAGACTCCAAGGATTAAACGGTTTAAGGTCCCTTCCTGCTTGCACTGACACTGAGATTTTATTATTTGTATAGCCCTAAACTTCAGTCACAACTGACCTGACTCTGGAACAAACTAAGTCAATTTATGCAAAAGTAATCTTGAGAATCATAGATTCATAGACACCTACAACTCAGAAAAATGGGCCTTCAGTTCACCACAACTATGTTGGTCAAAAGCAGCCACCCTAACTATTCTAATCCTATTTTCCAGCACATGGTCCATACCCTTGTATGTGTCATGCGTATCTCAATAACCTCTGGGGAAAAGGTTTTTCATCACATCCCCTTTATATCTCTGCCCCATACCTCAAATCTATGCCCGGGTCATTTATTTCTCTATTAAGGGGAAATGTTCCATCCATTCCAGCCTATCTATCCCCCTCATAATGTTATACATCTCAATCCCCTCTCAATCTCTTCTCCTCAAAGGAAAACGACCCCAGTGTGGCCAATCTCACTTCATAACTGAAATTCTCCAGGTCAGGCAAAATCCTGGTAAATCTCCTCTGCATCCTTTCCAGTGCTATTGCATTCCCCCCATTCCAGAACTGCGCACAAGACTCTCGCTGTGTTAACTCAACTCTTCTTTGTTTTGAAACATTGTCAATAGCAAGAACCTGGAAAGAAATCTTGAATATAGACACCGACACCACACCTCTGTCTACCTGCAGAATCTCAATTTGCTTCTCTGTTTTATCAATGCAAATCTTATTCATATTATTTTAGTTCCTCAGCAATGCTACACTTGTCAGGTGTTAATGGCTGTTAGGATCTTGCCAAACAATGTTTCTTTCTCTGTATTGCTGTCGAGGGAAAGACTTCAATGCATAAACTTTCAAAACCCTTTTAGCAATACAGATTTTTTTGAGCATTATTTTAGCTATTTCCTCTTGAGTGCTTTATTTCACTATTCCGCCTGCAGTGCCGGTCTTCAAAATGATTCTTTATCCTAAGTAGCTCTGAGAGAGGTAAGCATTGAGCCTTGTGCTGGCATATAATTGCAATTTCATTCTTGTCATGCTAAAGCAGCACTGTGTGTATGTGTCGCCCGCGGACTCCAATGGGTTGAGAAGGAGGATCACCTTCTCAATGCTAATTAGGGCTGGGCAATAAATAGTGGACCGGCCAGAGATGCCTGTGAATGAATAGAAAAATACAATGGGTTCAAGAAGGCGACTCACCATCACTTTCTCAAGGGCAATTGGACACGGGCAAGAAATGAAGCATGGGCCAATGATGACTACATTCCACGAATGAAAAAAAAACTGCCCGCTCCATAAGTCTAAGGCTCATTCATCAAGGCTTCCACCAGACTCCTGGAGCAACTCCAGCGAGAACACCATCAGTTCTTCCAAGAAAATGGTATAGTCCCTGAGGTCTCAATATTCATACCCTCATGATAGGTGGGAGATGCAGCTGTGGCATGTGAGTGGTTCAATCTATAAAGGGCAAAAACGTGAACATTCCCAAAGTATATGCACCTATATCCATTTTCATGGTGGTGAATGGTTGCTGTATGAGTGTCCCCTCGCGGAGAGACAGGAAAACCTCATTTAAACATTGCTGAAAGGAGACAAGAAGGTGAAGCTTTTTTGTCTTGTACTCAGGAGGATGAGGACACAACAAACAGAGTTAAACAAAGGGACACTGATTTAAACATCACGAGAAAAGCACACTGATTGTTTGGACCATCATTTGTACTGAGGGTACAGCAGGAACAATTAGGAGACAATTTTTGTTTTCGGAAAAGATGAGTAAACTCTGATAGCTTAGACTGTTGCCAAGCGACCCATTTATTGCCTAATTTAAGAGGTGCAAAGTATGTACAAATTCCTTTTGCTGATATAAAAGAGCGTTCTATGTGTTAAAATATTTAGTCTGTAGCACATGCAAATACAGTACACTATGGGCTCGACTGATTATCTTAATTTGCATTTCAGTATAATTCTTAGCAGTCTAGATTATTTCATAAATGTTCTTCAATAACAGAATAATAAGACCATAAGATATAGGGGCAGATATGTAGGCCATTCTGCCCATCGAGTCTGCTCCAATATTCGATCATGGCTGATATGTTTCTCAATGCCATTCTCCTGCCTTCTCACCATAACCATTGATCTCTTCACTAATCAAGAACCTATCTATCTTTATCTTAAATACACTCAGTGCCTTGGCTCCCACAGCCCCTGGTGGTTCTACAGATTAATCATTCTGTGGCTGAAGAAATTCCGCCACATCTCAGTTCTAATAGGTCACCGCTTCACTCTGAGGCTGTGTGCTTTGGTCCTTGTCTCTCCTACTTATGCGAGCATCTTCTCTGCATTGACTGTATCCAGGCCTCTCAGAATTCTGTAAGTTTCAGTGAGATTCCCCCCTCATACTTCTAAGTTCTAATGATTACAGAACCTAGAGTCCTCAACTGCTTCTCATATGACAAGCCCTTCACCCCCAGGATCATTCTTGTAAACATCCTCTGGACTCCCTCCAAAACCAGTACATCTTTCCTTAGATGCGGGGCCCAAAACTGCTCAACATATTCCAAACGCGGTCTGACCAGAGCCTTATACAGCTTCAGCAGTACATCTCTGCCCTTGTATTCTATGAAATTCTTGAAATTATGCTAACATTGCATTTGTCTTCCTACCTGCAAACTGAACCTGCATGTAAGCCTTAAGAGAATCCTGACCTACGATTCCAAAGTTCCTTTGCCTTTCTCGTTTCCAAAGCCTTTCCTGATTTAGAAAATAATCTACGCTTCTATTCTTCCCACCAAAGTGCATAATATCACAATTTCCCACATTTTATTCCATCTGTGAGTTCCTTGTCTGCTCTCTTAGCATGTCCAAGTCCATCTGCAGCCTTCCCGTTTCCTCAACACCATCTGACCGTCCACCTATCTCTGTAAACTTAGCAACAATGTCCTCAATTCCTTCGTCCAGATCATTAATGTATAATGTGAATAAGTGTGATCCCAGCACTGAACCTGGTGGAACTCCACTAGTCACTGGCTGCCATTCTGTAAAAAATCCCTTTATCTCTACTACCTGCCTTCAGACAGTCAGCCGATCCTCTATGTATGCCAACACCTTTTCCCGAACACCATAGGCTCGTACCTTAATTAGCAGCCTCCTGTGCAGCACCTTGTCATCTAGTGTTAGACAGAGGGTCCAAAGGTTTGCTGGACCAGGCTCGTTGAGCATGGGTGGCATGTGGCCCACTGTAAATGGGTGACAGGACGTGTTGTTTGAACTGCCCATCAGTTACTGGGAGATATGCTCCACATACTGACACTAAAATTCATATGTCGCATTCCCCATTTCTCTGGTGGCTTAACAGCAGCTTCCTACTAGTGGAGAAACCCACCCATGCACTGACTGTAAATTAGCACCATCAGACAGCTAGGGTGTTACCTGCTGCGCATATGTCTGAGATACCCTCCCCTTCCAAGGCAATCTGAGGTGGACTGGGCACCATGGACACCAGAAACTAGAGCTCTCCCTGGTCCCCTGGAGGGATCTTATAGCTCCCTTTCAGCAACATTCAAATACATTAGGGTGGAGGGCAAAGCCAACCAAAAAGTCAACGATTGGCAAATGTCAGCCTCTCTGCTCCTATGATGCTGCTTGGCCTGCTGTGTTCATCCAGCTCTGCACCTTGTTGTCTCGGATTCTCCAGCATCTGCAGTTCCTACTATCTCACCTTCCACATCCTGCTGTATTTCAATTGGAGGAGCAGTGAGAGGGAGCGATGAAATTGAAGAGTTGCTCCTCCAATCAGAAACTCTGTCTCTACCCAACTTGCTTCTTCAGCTCCTCCAATGAGAGGCCCAGTCCGTGCAGCCATTGTTACTCCTGCAGGAGCGGTATCTATGAATGGATGGGAGGGACACAGGGTTGGATGTCAAGAAGCAGTTAATCTGGCTGGTTTCACTGCCCCCATAGGGGGGCATTTCCTGTTGTACCACCACCAATGTATTTGACCAGCTGCTGCCTAGTGGGGGGAGGAAGTGAATGGAAACCCAATCAAGGATAGGATTAAACA
The DNA here is from genome assembly GCF_021869965.1 of Rhincodon typus. NCBI lineage: Eukaryota > Metazoa > Chordata > Chondrichthyes > Orectolobiformes > Rhincodontidae > Rhincodon > Rhincodon typus. The sequence goes on along the minus strand of NC_063351.1, from coordinate 37,849,007 downwards.
TGATCATATAAATACAGTGGCATTACATTCACTATATGTTTGTTTCATTTTCCCTCCTCCTCACTATTCAACTTCAGGAAGCATCATTCCAAAAACAAAGTTCATGGTTATAATCAATTTTCTGCTTTGGAAGCTTGCTGTGTCTAAATTGTTTGTGTAGTAATTGGAACCACGGCCAGGTGGATCTCATTGGCCAAGAGATCCTTGCTGGGGGCTGTTAACCTGGGCCAGTCAGGGACCCCTGGCTGACAGGTATAAACAGGAGATTCAGAAGGTCTCCTCAGTCTAGGGACTGGCTTTGAGTTGGCAGGTTAGAGCCTATGTACTGTGCTCATGTAAGTAAAGGGTGACTTGGTGATGGGATACCTGCCACTGTGCAGTTATATCAGTTGGTTACTTTTCAATGGTGGCTACATACCAGTACATTGGGACTTCCTGAGCTTGTGACAGACACCGTATAAGTGAAAGAAACAAAGAAATACAGATGCTGGAAATCAGAAGCAAAAAAAAAAAATGAGTTGCTGGAAAAACTCAGACAATCTGGCAATATCTGTGGAGAGAAAGCAGAGTCAATGTTTCAGGTCCAGTGATCCTTCTTCAAAAGGATATTTTGAGCGCTGAAGTAGGGTCACTGGACCTGAAATATTAACTCTGCTTTCTCTCCACAGATGCTGCCAGACCTGCTGAGTTTCTCCAGCAATTCCTATTCTTGTTTATGCATAAATGATTTGTTCTTATTTCAGAACTTTCACAGGTACTTGCTGAAAATGTTCATTTTGAACGACATTTGCCTGTGATTTGCTTTATATTTTAAAAATTCTCCACTTAGGTTTACTTTTTTAGCTATTTTCTCTATCTAAAAAAAATCTTAAAAACAAATCAGTCCAAATGCAGACTGCATTAACTAATAAAAGAGTTAGGGAAAAGGGAGAAGGAGCTCTTGAAAGCCATTAAACAGCTCCCATAAATTGAAAAGTAGCCCTTAAGAAAGTTAAAGAAGGAAGGTTTGTCTCTGAGAAAGAGCTGTCAAAAAATATATATAATATGTATATAGGTTCCTGCTTTCCAGTCCCTGCTGTGATCACATCCAGCTATCCTTCAGTGCTCTCCCAATGGGTAAAGTCACTGTAGTTTTACCAGACCATATGGCTGCTCTCTTGTTAGAGAGAGATGGCTGGTGGTGGTTTAACCCCACGGCCACCACACCTCAGGAGAGGGGAGAGGTAGAGGAAGAGGGACCTTGATGGTAACCTCAGCTGGAGTGGAATTGAACTGACGCTGTTGGCATCACTTTATGGTTGGCATCACTCTATGTTGAAAACCAGCCATCCAGCCAAACGAACTAACTGACTCCCTTTGTCTACCTGCCTTGCTACTCCAATCCTACCATCCTGGCTATATTCACCAAGTCCTGATCTGTGGCCAGCTCCACACTGTGACTGCTGGGAATTCTCCCTGGTTTCTTCCCCAAGCTCTTAAGCCAGCTCGCATACTGAGACAACTCGCAGGAAAGACAGAGTGACAGGGGCCCACATCCCTGATCTCGTCGGGTTCCTTCAAGGCCACTTTTGTTACCTCCTTGTGAGTAACAAGATGTGAGTATTTACTGGAGCATTCTGCTTGCTTTTAAAGAGTGGAGTCTGTTTCCCACCTAAGAATTCAATAATGACCAGAACTACAGTGAGAAGCAAAGATTCTCTACATCAGAACCCTGTGCAAGAAATGATGTGTTGCCACATTGGATATGCTAATTCGTGGTAGGTTATGGGCACAGGTCATTTGTGGATTCAGACACTTCAACCTAGGCGCCAGAGTCCAAAGGCAGTCGAAATATCTTCACCCCTAGTCACTAATATGAGTCAACTTGAAAAAAAATGCATTAATTTTCTGCGCAATTTAACCTGCCATTTCATTGATTTGAATACTGGAGCATTCTGATTGATCAGTTGATTCTGAAGTTACTGTCCATCTCCAGAATGCAATCGTCTTTCGTTTTACATCACTTCTTCAACCTTTCCTTCCAGCATTTCTTGTGTGACTTTTTAACTTCCTTTTCCTGACATTTTCAGCATTTTAGTTTGCACCATTTAAAGTTCCTCGTTGGATTCTTTAGGCACTCGTAATTTCATTTAGTGGTCTATCTGACTTAGATCAGCAGTCCTCTATTCATTAATATGACATATTCCTCTGGTTTTTAATTATCTATGCTGACTATAGTCATTGTTCTGAAAGGTCAGCACACATCACATGTTATTTGAGAAGTTCTTCACTGTTCTAATTAGAATGGCCTGGAAATTAGTTTACGTGAAATATCCGTTCGCTCACTCCAGTGCTGTGTGGTGTCAATGCAATTGGTGATACACGTGACCTGAATGCAATTGGTAATTTTTGTGGCTTGAATGAATTAGAGAGAAACAATTATTGTTAATAATAGTAGTGACACTATAGTAATAACAGCATTCATAAAATACTGTTTCCTGTTGGAAGTAGGTCTCCAGCTGTGGGCAATACTGACAAGACCACATTGATTCCCCATTCTTATTGGCCTTTGTTTTAACAGCTGGATAGCCCACTTTGGAGGATATTAAGGAAACGACTAGGTGTCTGATATAGGCTGAGTGACTCACAGTCGATTTTCAACTTTCTTCTGGTTAAACATGCACTTCTGCTCACGCAAGAGAGACAATAGCAGAGAAAGTTGTTGAGGCAGGAATAATAGCAACATTTAAAAAACACTTGAATAGGTACATAGGTGGGAAGGAATTAGAGGGATATGGACCAAAGTGGGCAATTGGAACTAGCTGAGTGGGCACCATGGTCAGCATGGGCCAATTTGGGCCGAAGGGCCTGTTTCAACGCTTTATTATTCTATGACTCTATGACAGAGTTGTAGGCCAGGTAACAGGGTGGTATATTAACGTGGCAGGCAAGTGGAAGCTCAGGGTCATTTTTGTGGACAAAACATTGGTGTTCTGTGAAGCAGTCACCCAGTCTATGCTTCGTATTACCCCATGTGGAGGAGACCAAATTGTGAGCAGCGAATGCAGTAGACTAGATTGTGGGAAGTGCAGGTAAAGTGCTGCTTCACCTGGAAGTTATGTCTGGGGCCTTGGATAGTGGGGAGGGAGGAGGTATTGGGCAGGTGTTACAGCTTCTGCGATTGCAGGAAAAGGTGCCATGGGGACTGTGGGAGGTGGGAGTGAAGGAAGAGTGGATCAGGTGGGAACTGTCCCTGTGGAAGGGAGACAAGGGAGCAAAGGGGAATTATGTGTCTGGTGGTGGCATTCACTGGAGATTGGGAGAAATTGCGACTGATGATCTCCTGGTTGTGGATGCTGGTGGGATGGTAGGTAAGGACAAGGGGAACCCTGTCGCTGTTGTGGGAGGGAAGAGACGGGGTGAGGGCCAAAGTGTGGGAGATGGGTTGGACCCGGTTGAGGTCCTGTCAACAACGGTGCTGGGGAATCCTCGGTTGAGGACGAAGGTGGACATTTTGGACCCCACCATGGAACATCAGGCCAATGTATCAACTATAGTCACCAATCTCATCTCATCTGGCGATCTCCCCACAGATCATTCACAGATGCTGCCAGACCTGCTGAGCTTCTGATCAGAGCCTGACTGACTGGAATTTTGATGGAAGTTTGTGAGGAAACAGTTACAGTCTTCCCTCTGGGACCCAAGATCGTAAGGTGTGGGGAGAGACGGGTGGAGTTAGTCCCTCAGTGCCTTTTCTCCATGGCCTGGAGCCTCCGTACTGCACAAGGTGAGTTCTCAATGTCACACAGCCTGCTCACGTAGCCCCACGTCTCCTGATTTTTAACTGCTGGCTGCTCCTCTCAGTTGCTAAGCAATTGGCTGTGAATGAAATTGCCCTCTCCCTGCCTGATCTCAAATCGAAAAGTAAGCGGCCTTTGTTTGTGCCATTTTTTCACCGTGATGTGGTGGTGCCGGTGTTGGGAAGGGGTGGCCAAGGTCACACAACACTCAGTTATCGTTCAACAGGTTTATTTGAAATCACAAGCTTTTGGAGCGCAGCCCCTTTGTCATTTACAGTGCTCACCCACTTGTTATCCAAGTCCAGGGTACATGCATCAGGCAAACTCTAGAGCCTCTGTGTAAGCTTTCTGGGGCTGGTTCAGAATAAAGTCAGCTCAGCAAGGGGAAGAATAAGACTCACAAAAAAAAAGCAGCAACATGAGACCATTTGTGGTTTTGATCCAGCAATAGGTGATGTGGAATGTGATGGCTAAAAGAGCTTTGGAAACAGATCCAGCGGATCACACACCAGGCCCAGGCAGCATGTCTGGGGTCACCCCTGGTCAGTACAGATGAATGGTCAGCAATGCCATAAAAAAGGTCAATGACCTTCTCTGCTGAGCCAGGGTAAGTGTCACACTCTTCTCTCTGCTACCTCACACTCACTCTTTCTCTGTCACTATACCCATCTCCCACCAAGGCTCATCATCTATTACTCTCACTATTGGAAGCATGTCGCTGCATCTTTTAACTATGCCCTGGTGGTTGAATTGAGATTTTCACCAGGGAGTGGTGAGTTGCCAATTAAGTTAACGTGCAGTACATAGATTACAGCGGTTCAAGAAGGCAGCCCACCCTAACCTTCTTAAGGACAACCAGGGATGGGTAATAAATGCTGGCCCAGCCAGTGACACCCATGTCCCACGAGTGAATAAAAAGAAGGGGATTATTACTTGTTAATCTATTAACCGCACACCTCACCTCCTTAATATGCAGATTCCTTCCTGCCACCCAAGAACAGCAAAGTAGGCACTGGGAATTCTTGACATAGAAGTCAGAGCAGGAATCTTGCAGAGAGCTTCCATGGTGATCCCCATGTAACAGCATCTTGCGTCATGATCCATGGGCACCAGCTGCATGCACCCCTAATCTACAGATGTTGGCATCGGATATTCATCAACCTCTCGAGTGAATGTGAGGCAGTGGAGAGAAGGCTATGGCACTTATCATCATGGAGTAGCCAACGTCATTGACTTTCTTCCAGCTCTGCTGGCTGCTCCTCTGACAATAGTGACAATACTGACCCTGCCAGCATCTAGTGGCATGGCTTCCTCTGCTGGTCCTCTGGGGCAAAGATGTCCCTCTTCTGGACCAACCTGTCTACCAGGTCCTTCAGATCCCAGTTGGAACCATCTTCCTCTTCTACAACACCTTCTGACTGGAAGTCGGTCACCAAATAGTGTAGCTGTTACCAGTCCCAACCGAGTGGTCCTTTGTATGTAGCACAAGCATCTGAAATGCTGGCCTTTCTGGGAGCGGTGGGTTGTTCCTGAGATGGCAGGTGATAAGTTGGAGCTAGAATCAGATCACTATGGGGACATGGTGGGTAATTAAAGAGACAAGTTTAGTAAGATATGGTGAGAGATCTCACTAGGACAATCACGTTACAAACCTTCCAAAAAACCCAATGAAACTGACACATTGCCAAATGAACATGGAATTAGCAAAAAGCAAAGAAATTGATTGAAGGAGCAACACTTTCTTCTTTTATGTGCAAGAATCAAGTGAGTAACATAATGACAGAGAAATGTAAAGCCTTAGCATTTATTTATCTTTGAAGTAGAAACAGCTGCAGACTTGAAGATTTAATATGTCGTTTATTTAATATATTCCAACAGCAGACTGTTGAAACTCCATCCAAATATTGTTTGTACTTTGTATGCCAATGTTAATTATGCTCATGTCTACAAACATTACCTAATTTCCATTACAATTTATCTCAATTATCCCAACAGAGCCCTGCAAACTTGATGAGGACCCATCTGCTGCCATCATTTCTCTGAAGCAGATAACAGGACTCTAGAATACATCAGTATTCGTTTGAAAGCTTCTAGTAAATGTGCAGCCTTTATAAGCAGTCAAAACAAATTACTTAAAAACTCTTTTCAGATAACAAGCAGTGTTCCTACGCATTGCATCAATGACTGGAAGTGAGGCAACAGTTTTCTTTCTTCCTGTCTAACTTGTTGTAATTGATTCGCTTTTCTGCATCTCTTTCCAGAAGATGGTGACTTACATCAGCTGTTTACAATTCTGAGGTGCTGAAGAAAGCCATTCTTTTGCTGAGCCACAACTGAGAATGGCTGAGAGCTATTCCTCCGAGGGGTGCATTGCAACATCTTGAACCTGACCAGCATCTTCAACACAGTAAAATGTCCCGAGGGGTGTCGAGGGGATGCAAGTACAAATTGACATTTAGCCAAAGCAGGAGATTTTACAACAGGTCAGCTAGCCAGAGAGATTTTAAGCAGTATTTTAAAAGGATGACTGAGAAGTAAAGGCATTCAGAAGGGGAATTCTAGACTCTAGGGTATAGATGGCTGAAGGCATGGCTGCCAGTAACAGGGTGACAAGGAAAGAACGGAAATCAACCCATTCACTCCTCAGAGGAGCGAAATATCCTTTGTATCCCGCTTACAGAATTATAAAACAAATCTTTACAATCTTGCTGCAGTTTGAGAAGAAGAATCTGTGAAAAATGGGTGAGTAAATGGCTCGGGGTGGAAGGATGGAATGTTTCCTGGCCTTGGGTTCAGAGTTTCATTTGCAGCTTTTGCTTTGATGAGAAATCTTCTCCTTTCTATTAGCCTTTGGCTGCCCACTTTGACCTGTGGCTGTGGTTCTGAGTGGCTAAGCCGGTTCTTTATGTCATTTCAAATCCTTCTGACTACGTTTCTCTTCATTCCTAATTTTGGCCAAAGGCAGTGTTCCTACCTCTGGGCCAGGAGGCCTGGATTCAAGTCCCACCTGCTCCACAGGTGTGTCATAACAAGTCTGAACAAGTTGATGAAAGATATCCAAAGCAGCACACTTCACACTATCTTCCACTATTTATTCTTTGGCCCGTTCAGGGCACTGAGCCCAATTCTGGCTGAATGTGGATTGTGCCAGTACTTTTATCCAGATGTGGTACCTATGTAGCGCTGCTGCCACGATACCCTGTACCTTAGACTTTTGGACTCTGCGCTAGATTACCATGCACAAGTCTGACACTGGTCATTGTACATACATCTGATGGACCTTCAACTGAATGCAACAATGCACATCATAACTAGAAACCTCTGTTCAACACCACTCCCCTGGCTTCGTGTTCTGACAAGCATCACTCCCCCACAACCACTGACTGACAAATAAAGACGTGTTGATTGGCTTCTTACAGTCTCTTTTTGCTAATTCCATGGCCTGAAATTTACGATGCTTTGGCAAAGTGTTAGTTCCATTAGGTTTCTTGGAGGACTTCCATCTCATCTCATCTGTGTTTCAATTCACTGCGCACTCCATAATGATCTGTTTAAACCAGTTACTGCCCACCATCCACCTCGACACCCCCATAGGAAGCATCTTTCCTGAACAAGAACTACCAACAGACATCCTTTGGATTGAGGAACGGTCAATACGTAAACTCATTTGCAGGCTCTTCATGACAAACTTCATCTGTTGAATCACCAGTTTCGAAACACCATGGCAAGTGAGAGATTCTTGCTAAGCAGGTTCAAAACACTCCAGCGCCCAGTCATATACTGTGGAGAGACATAAACGATGCTGAGAACTCTTCTCCACAGATTAAATAGCAAATATAGCAGAAGAGGAGGATATAGTTTGGCTTCAGAGATTTGCATTCACTAAATAAATAAAACAATCCAAATATGACATCAAACTAAGTGTGCCCTCTTCTTAGCTCCTCTCAAAATTCCTCAAAATTTAATAAAAAGAGGCTAAAACATATTCTGCTTCAAATTCCAACTTCCCTATCCATTTCATATCAGTTTTGCAGCTAATAAGAGTTGGAATTTCTATTCTGATATCTTAATCCCTCTGTTGAACCCTTCTGACTAGATCCTTGGAATCATTTTCTGATTACACACCAATGGGGTACATATTGGGGTACAAGGAGGCCATTTCTCCAATTTTCTCATATGCAGAATGGATTTCTCTGAATGGAGCCAGGAATGAACGACCTGATGAGGGAGAAACTATTGAAGTTGGGATTATTCTCTTTGAAACAGATAAAGTTATGGCAAGATTAAATGCAGATCCACAAAATCATGTAGGTGTCAATACTGCTGAGATACATATGTACAATGGATAATGAGAATTTGAAATGAAATCTTTGTACAATTCTTCTTATTCATGGCATGTTGCGTGGGCCAGCATTTATTGTCCATGCCTAGTTGCCCTTCAGAAGGTGGTGGCGATCTGCCTTCTTGAACCACTGCAGTTTCTGGGTTGCAATAGGTTTACCATATGACCTTTTGGATCGCAAAACATCAAAAAGAACTGGGGATTGTCTACTGTTTAGAAAAGTCTACTGACTTTGCGAAGAAAACAAGCTAAAGTTTTTAAATAAAAGATAAGATCACGTTTATGGCCAGAATTGCTAGACAAACATTGAGTTTGAGGAAGAGCTTTGTGTTGATAGTTGCCTAGCAACAACATTTGGCATTTTGGTTTCTGCTTTGCAATGGACTTGAATATTAAAGAAGGACCACTTAGCTAGAAATTAAAAAAATAATTCTGACTCTCCCAAAAAGTTGGGGTAGTCAGAAAGCTAGTATTGGTAAGGAAAGGCAATATCTCAAACTCCCTCTATTTCTTTTTCTCTCAGTGAGTAAAAGGTAACCCAGCCGAAGAGATAGCTTAGTGAAAATTTTCTGGGAATCAGATAAAGTTTCAACGATTAATATCTCTGGTCTTCTTGTGAATTGTGAAAACTGAAATCTTAAATTAATCGAAAGACCTGAATCTAACTGATCTTCCACCCAAACTAAGAGTCTTTTGTCACCCTGCAACTGACAGAAATTTGGTGTGGTGCCTCTTTAAAAGATCAAGATGCACATGACCACAAACTCTCTGCATTGTGTCACTCATTGCATTGACCTGAGGTTACTCCATACTGTATGTATTAGTTCAGCTGTAAATAAACCTACCAGAGATTTTCAAGTAAACAGAATCAACATATTTCAGTTGTGTTATGCTTAAATAACACAAAGATATTATTGCAATTCCCAGATGGATTGAGAATCATCACCAAGCCATTATTGAAAGGGATGCCACAAGATACACTGTTTAATGTCTTGCAAGCAACAATTTTCTTTTACAGCCTCTGTGTTTCCTTAAGTTTCCATCTTTCTCAGGGAAGGAAATGGAGATCCGGCCTGAGTTTATTTGTGGGCCGAATGAAAGGACATATACCTCTGCGAGGGAAAGATAGTTTATCCCAAACAGGTTTGACTACGTTTGCAAGAGGCCCACCTGTTGACTGCAAAACAAAACACCAATTTGGTATCATGTATAATTTGCACCTTAAGTTCGAGATCAGTTTCTGGGGTAGGGTGCAGGAGGGAATTTATATTTGTAAAATTGCTATTCGCCTCAACGACACTGTCTGAAAGGGTAGTGAAAATAAATTCAACAGTATATTTCAAGAGGGACCTGGATAAATCCTTGAAAGAAAAAAAAATGCCAAAAAAGTGAGAGAATCGGAGTAGTTACACCTACTTGGAAAATAGCATCAAGCGTCTATGGAGAATTCTAGTTGACCCAGTCTGAATGCATATCACATTTCATTGAACGTTTTCTTTGTACTCAATCATCAATCATATTTGGCATTTATCTTTAAAAGATTAATTGAGGAAGAAACCTTTAGGCAGATTAGAATCCTATTCAGGCCTGTCTATAATTAAATCAATTTTTAGTGCTGAAATACTTTACATCTTTATTGTCCATGTAGCAGTTGTGTGACCCCTGAGGTATTGTGCTGTTGAAAACAGGTAAGAGATGAATCTTTTCGGGAGCGATTAACCTTTCGCAAACTATATTTTCATAGAAAGTTTGCAGAGGTGAATAGCTTTAAATGCATAATATTGCAGAGCGAAAGAAGATGTTTTTGAGTCAGAGGGTGGAACTTAACGGTTTTGATGGTAGGTGATTCCAGTGGCAAGGAGTCAATAACAACCTCGACACAGCCATTCTAGGACCACAAACTACACCCTCTCCACCCAAGATTTCTCATTGTCACTCCAATCAGGTAATTATTTGGTTACCGATGGATCTTCGGCATCTTCAGGGTGGACATCCAGCTTCTGAGAGGTGCTGGTACTGGTAGTGGCACTGGGAGTAGTGGGACCTCTGGAGGAATGGGTCACTGGGACCAGTCATGGAGGGGAGAAGGGAAGTCCATTTAAAGACAAGGCAGCAGGTCTATGTGAGGGAGTAGCCCTTGCCTCCAGCAAGTCTCTTTGATGATTATGGGTGGTCCAAGTAGGAGGGATTGCCTCAACTCTACCCCCACTGCCACCTACAAGTTGAAGGCATGTTGCCAGGGTTTCTCTGGTGAGTTGTCCACATAGTGTGCACCCCACCCACCGCCCCCATCTCCGAACTTTCACCAATAGAATGAGCTTAGGTGGCCACTTCAATGCTGTCTGGGAGAGATGGCACTCCTTGATCATTCTCGCCCTGGAGTTAATGAAGCCAAATCAGGAGGGTGAAAGGCTCTCCACCCTACATTTGCCTGCACAATAAAAAATGGCTCCAAATTCTGAGCGATTAAATATTCCTCCAGTTCAGGCAAATGGTCTACAACTGAAACATTCACATATCAGTTTCCTTCCCAGGTGTCCTGTTGCTTCACTATGTATCCGGCTATATTCCAGCTCACACACAACAGATTCATATAGATGCTCCTGAACCTTGACATTCCTGTCTTTAATGTGTTTTGGAAAGATATGAAAATATCTGAACAACAGAAAAAGCACTCGCTTGTACAAAAGATAATATGAACTGAAACCTACTATCTCCTTGCTTCATTACTATTACAAGAAAAGGCAGTTTGGCAATAAGTCTCCCACCAAGCTCCTGATTTACAGCATCCACAGTTCTTTTGGTTTTTATTTGGTAATAAGTCTCCGTTGGCTACAAGAGAAAGTCATTCACCAATCCAGAGTTACTACAATGAGCTAATCTATTTAAAGCTGGCAGGGATCTATTTGTAAACTAAGATTGGTGTACAACCAAAGGTAGAGTGGAAAACCTCCTGTGGCTGAGTTGAAGTATGGAGGAGATCATTAACTGCACATTGTCATGTTTGAAATCATAGTTTATTCTAATTTCTCCATGTTGTCAGTGAAATGATGCGTGGTAATCAGATTGAAACTGACCTTCTCAATTCACGTTTTGTGTTGAAGTCCAAGCAGCAACAAGTTGAGATAACAAGGCGTGGAGCTGGAAGAACACAGCAGGTCAGGCAGCATCAGGAACAGGAAAGCTGACGTTTCGGGTCTGGACCCTTCTTCAGAAATGGGGGAGGGGAAGGGGCCTCTGAAATAAATAGAGAGGGGGGAGGCGATGACAGAAGGTGGATGGAGGAGCAGATAGGTGGAGAGAAGACGGACAGGTCAAGGGGGCGGGGATGAAGCCAGTAAAGGTAAGTATAGGTAGGGAGTTGGGATGGGGGTTGGTCAGTGTGGAGGGAAGGGTGGGTAGGTGGGAGAGAAGATGGACAGATCAAGGAGGCGGGGACATCGGGGAAACCAAGTGGAGGCTCAGAGACCACTTTGTGGAGCACCTACGCTCGGTTCGTGACAAACGACAACACCCCCCAGTCACGAACCACTTCAACTCCCCCTCCCACTCCCTGGATGACATGTCTATCCTGACCCTCCTCCAGAGCCACAACGATGCTGCCCGAAGGCTGGAGGAACAGCACCTCATATTCCCTCTGTGAACCCTACAACCCAATGGTCTCAATGCAGACTTTACGAGCTTCAAAATCTCCCCACCCCTAACCTCATCCCAAGACCAGCCACACCTTCTTGTCCCTGCCTCCTTGACCTGTCCATCTTCTCTCCCACCTATCTGCTCCTCCCACCTCACTGACCAACCCCCACCCCGAATTCCCACCTACACTCACCTCTACTAGCTTCATCACTGCCTCCTCGACCTGTCCGTCTTCTCTCCCACCTATCCATTCCATTATCTACCTGCTATCACCGCACCCCTCTCCCTATTTATTTCAGACCCCCCCTTCCCCTCCCCCATTTCTGAAGAAGGGTCCAGACCTGAAACATCAGCTTTCCTGTTCCTCTGATGCTGCTTGGCCTGCTGTGTTCATCCAGCTCTACACCTTGTTATCTCAGATTCTCCAGCATCTGCAGTTCCCACTATCTCTCAGCAACAAGTTGAGATGTCACCTCGAGTTTTTCTCTCAGGGATCTATGAAGTGTGAAAGTATTGCAATGACAAGATTTTAATTGCATTGAACAGTTTATATTTTGAATGGTATGGTGGCACAGTGGTTAGCACTTTTTCCTCACAGATCCAGGTTCATTCCCAGCCTAGAGTGACTGTCTGTGTAGAGTTAGCATGTTGTCTGTGTGGGTTTCCTCCAGGTGCTCCTGTTTCCTCCTACAGTCCAAAGACGTGCAGGTCAGGTAGATTCGCCATCCTAAATTACCCATAGTGTCCAGGGATGTGTAGGTTAAGTGAGTTAACCATTGTAAAAACCCCATGCAGGGTAATGGGGATGGGGTGGGTCTGGGTGGGATTCTGTTTGGACGGTTGAAGCAGGCTTAATGGTCCAAATGGCCTCTTTCTACACTGTAGGGATTCTATGACTCGCAAACATTCTTGATGTTGCTGTGAAGCACTTCAGAACACTTTTTACATTGAAAGGGATGTGCAAATGAAAATAGTTGCCAGAAGATATTTTATGGTGGAATTTTTCATTTTACTTATCGTTCCTCTATACTAATAAGAGGCAATTATTCCACAATTTGGAAAATGTGCTCTCGTACAAAACTATTGCTGGAGGTTAACATTGCTGCCTCAGTGCAAGCAATAAACAGTAAATTAACTTAAGTGACTAACTGATCATATGAAAAGATTAACAGACATAAGTAAAAACATGATCATGTTTTAAAAGAAAAGAACTCCTAGAAGAGTAGGAGTAGATATCGCACTTGGCAGAGGACAACAATTTGAGCAGTAAAATGTTTATTGAACAGAATGTTGTTCTTAGCTGTATTAGCACTGGATCTTTTCTTTAGGTCTTTTACGATTTCAGGAGCAACACGGTGACTCATTAAGGGAAACAGAGGGGGGAGTCGTGAGAGCGCAAGTTGGGGGCATTTGTGAAGGTAATGTTTCTGTATAAAATACTTGCCTCGTGAACAGGCGGAGTGAAGGCTGAGCAGGAACAAACACAGACACAGGGACTGCTGGGTAAGTGAACTGATATATTCGGGCAGGGGCTAAACCCGAAACACTACACATATAGCGTCTCCCACCCATCCTCCTCCTGTAACCAATTAAAAAAAGACTCTGTGTGGATGGTCGGTAAGGTGAGAATTTTTTTCCTTTTTTCCTTTCTCTTTATCTATTTTGGCAATTTAGAGCAGATGGAATGGAAGCTAGGGGCAGTTGCATGCTCCTCCTGTGGGATGTGGGAGGTAAGGGTCACTACAAGTGTCCCTGCTGACTTCACCTGCAAGAAGTGCACCCAACTCCAGCTCCTCACAGACCACATTAGGGAAGTGGAGCCGGAGCTGGATGAACTCTGGATGCAGGAGTTATAGGGAGGTAGTCACACCCACGTTACAGGATTAAAGTAGCTGGGTGACCATCAGGAGAGGTAAAGGGAATAGGTGGACAGTGCAGGGATCCCCTGTGGCCATTCCCCTCAATAATAAGTATACCACTTTGGATACTGTTGGGGGGGACAACCAACCAGGGGAAAGCCATAGCGGCCAGGAGCCTGGCTCTGTGGCTCAGAAGGGAAGGGGGGAGAATAGGAGAGCGATAGTGATGGGAGATTCAATGGTTAGGGGAACGAACAGGAGATTCTGTGGTACCGAGCGAGACACCCGGATGGTATGTTGCCTCCTGGGTGCCGGGTGCCAGGGTCAGGGATGTCCCGGATCGAGTCTTCAGGATTCTTAAGGGAGAGGGTGAGCAACCAGAAGTCGTGGTACACATCGGTACCAATGACATAACTCGGAAAAGGGATGAGGACATGAAAGGTGAATATAGGGAGTTAGGTTAGAAGCTAAAAGGCAGGATGAGCAGAGTAGTAACTTTAGGATTACTACCGGTGCCACGGGGTAGTGAGGCCAGAAATAGAGACCGAGTGCAACTGAACATGTGAGTACAGAGCTGGTGTAGGACAGAGGGCTTCAGATATGTGAATCATTGGGATACCTTCTGGGGAAGGTGGGACCTGTACAGGAAGGACGGGTTGCATCTGAACTGGAGGGGCACCAATATCCTGGGTGGGAGGTTTGCTAAAGCTCTTCGGGAGCGTTTAAACTAGTTTGGCAGGGGGATGGGAACTGGAACTACAGATCAGAAGATGAGGTAGCTAGTGTACAGGCAGATAGAGCAAGCAGAGAATCTGTGAGGAAGGATAGACAATTGATAGGGCAAAGTAGCAGTCGGTGTGGCAGGTTGAAGTGTGTCTATTCTAACGCAAGAAGTGTCGGTAGTAAGGGTGATGAACTTATAGCATGGATCAGTACTTGGAACTACGATGTTGTGGCCATTACGGAGACTTGGATAACACAGGGGCAGGAATGGTTGTTGGATATTCGGGGTTTAGTTGTTTCAAAAGAAATAGGGAGGGAGGTAAGAGAGGTGGGGGAGTGGCATTGCTGATCAGGGATGGTATCACAGCTGCAGAAAGGGAGGTCACCGAGGAGGGTTTATCTACTGAGTCAGTATGGGTGGAAGTCAGAAACAGGAAAGGAACAGTCACTTTACTGGGAATTTTCTATAGACCCCCCAATAGCAACAGAGATACTGAGGAACAGATTGGGAGGCAGATTTTGGAAAGGTGCAGAAGTAATTGGGTTGTTGTCATGGGTGACTTCAATTTCCCTAATATCGACTGGAACCTCCTTAATTCAAAGAGGTTAGATGGAGCAGATTTTGTCAGGTGCGTCCAGGAAGCATTCCTGACTCAATATGTAGATAGGCCGACTAGAGGGGAGGCCATATTGGATTTGGTGCTTGGCAACAAACCAGGCCAGGTGTCAGATCTCTCGGTGGGAGAACATTTCGGTGATAGTGATCACAACTCCCTGATTTTTACTATAGTCATGGAGAGGGATAGGAGCAGACGGTATGGGAAAGTATTTAATTGGGGGAGGGGGAATTACAATGCTATTAGGCAAGAACTGCGGAGCACCAATTGGGATCAGATGTTCTCAGGGAAATGCATGACAGAAATGTGGAGGTTGTTTAGGGAGCCGTTGCTACAGCACTGGATAGGTTTGTCCCACTGAGGCAAGGAAAGGATGGTAAGGTGAAGGAACCTTGGATGACAAGACATGTGGATCACCTAGTCAAGAGGAAGAAGGAAGTTTACTTAAGGCTGAGGAAGCAAGGATCAGACAGGGCTCCAGAGGATTACAAGGTAGCCAGGAAGGAACTGAAGAATGGACTTAGGAGAGCTAGAAGGGGGCATGAAAAAGCCTTGGCGTGTAGGATTAAGGAAAACCCCAAGCTGTTCTATGCTTATGTGAAGAACAAGAGGATGGCCAGAATGAGGGTAGGGCTGATCAGGGATAGTGGAGGCAATTTGTGCCTGGAGTCAGAGGAGGTGGGGGGGTCCTTAATGAATACTTTGCTTCAGTATTCACCAGTGAGAGGGACCTTGACGTTTGTGAGGTCAGCATGAGACAGGCAGATGTGCTCGAACAGGTTGATGTTAGGAAGGAGGATGTGCTGGAAATTTTGAAAAACATGAGGATTGATAAGTCCCCTGGGCCAGATAGGATATACCCAAGGTTTTTTACGGGAAGCGAGGGAAGAGATTTCTGTGCCTTTGGTAACGATCCTTGCATCCTCACTGTCCACTGGAGTAGTACCAGATGTTTGGAGGGTGGCAAATATTATTCCCTTGTTCAAGAAAGGGAATAGGGATAATCCTGGGAATTACAGACCAGTCAGAGTTACTTCTGCGGTGGGAAAATTCTTGGAGAGGATTCTGAGGGATAGTATTTATGATTATTTGGAAAAGCACAGTTTGATTAGAGATAGTCAGCATGGCTTTGTGAGGGGTGGGTCATGCCTCACAAGCCTTACTGAATTCTTTGAGGATGTGACAAAACACATTGATGAAGGTACAGCAGTGATGTGGTATATATGGATTTTAGCAAGACATTTGATAAGGTTCCCTATGGTAGGCTCATTCAGAAAGTAAGGAGGCATGGGATTCAGGGAAATTTGGCTGTCTGGATACAGAACTGGCTGTCCAACAGAAGACAGAGGGTGGTAGTAGATGGTAAGTATTCAGCCTGGAGCTCAGTAACCAGTGGTGTTCCGCACGAATCTGTTCTGGGACCTCTGCTCTTTGTGAACTTTATAAATGACTTGGATGAGCAAGTGGAAGGGTGGGTTAGTAAGTTTGCCGATGACACGAAGGTTGGTGGAGTTGTAGATAGCCAGAGACTTTATCCCAGGGTGAAAATGACTATTACGAGGGGGCATAATTTTAAGGTGATTGTAGGAATGGATAGGGGAGATGTCAGAGGTAAGTTCTTTACACAGAGAGTGGTGGGTGCGTGGAATGTGCCACCAGTGGTGGTAGTAGAGTCAGATACATTAGGGACTTTTAAGCGACAATTGGATAGGCACATGGAGGATAGTAAAATGTAGGGTATGCAGGGTAGTTTGATCTTAGAGTAGGATAATAAGTCGGCACAACATCGTGGGGCCAAAGGACCTGTGCTGTGCTGTACTGTTCTATGTTCTATGAAAGTTAAGTTGGTGAACACTCAAAGGTTGCAAAAGTGATTTTGCATCACTTATCACTCCAATAAGCAGTTATGGTCACAGCTTATTAATTGATTCAAATAAAAATCTTAGAAAAAAATAATGGCCTCAAATCAATCTGACATGATCTGATGGCACGTACCCCAGGACCATCAAGGAAATGAGAGACGAGTTGAACTTTTCCTACATTTATAAATTTAACCGCTCTCCTGAGGCAGAGATTGTTTCCATGCATTGGAAAACAGATAATGAAATATCAATACTGAAGTTAAGACTTTAGAGGCTCATTAGCTTACCTGGAGCTATTGGAAAACAGCAGGAGTTATTTGGACATCTGCTCCTATGATGCTGCTTAGCCTGCTGTGTTCATCCAGCTCTGCACCTTGTTGTCTCTTACAACATGCTGACTGGAAAACAAAGCCATCTCTCACTGAAAAGAATTTTTTGTAACTAGGTGGTAACTAGGTTGATGGATAAAGGTAGCCTTGTCAGCTTTGTATATGTGAAATCCTATCTGATTTTCTGCCCTCCTTAGTCTAGGGAACTGAGTCCAATTTTCTCTTAGTGGTTGTTAGTGTATCAACAATATTGTGCTCCATGCCAAAAGACACAGAAATTATGATAAAGAAAAGAAAACTGATGTTAGGTAGAAAATACATTTGCGAACCTGGTAGAGTATAGGAGGTTCAGAGGGGTAATGTAAAATCAAGTAAAAGGAGTAAGTTATTCAAGAGGTTGCTCGTGAGAGTGCAGGGCCAATATGTTCCCATAAAGATGAATGGTGGGACCAACACAGGCAGAGAACAGAAGGGTCTGTTTTCATGCTGCATGACTACATGACTCTATGATTGCATAAGGAAAGCAGAGAAAGCTTGTAGCAGATGCCAAGGGCTCAGAACAGCAGAAACTCTAGAGGTATATAGAAACTACTCACAAAGAAATTAGGAGAGTGAAGATGGAAGGCATGAAAAAAAAAACACTGGTGGAAAGAATAAAGGAAAAGCTACAGGGCTTTCATGAGTATTTTAGGGGCAAGAGGCTAACCAGAGAAAGAGAAAGCCCCATTTGGAACCAAAGTGTGTGGAGCTGAAGACGCAGGTGAGGATTTAAATGAGTACTTAATGTTTTTTGAGAAACACGATATAGATATAGAAATCAGGGAACAGGACAGTGATATGCTTGAATAAATTAGCATTGAAATGGGGGAGATTTTAGTAGCTTTCGCAAGCTTAAAGCCCCCAGGTGCAGATGAGATGTGAGGGGCACATGAGGAAAGAGTGCAAGGCCTGACATTAACTTTCAAATCTTCTCTGGCCACAGGAGGATGCTGGGCAACTTAGGGTCAGCTCTGCTGGTGCTGTTATTCAAGAAAGGTGGTACAAATAAATCAGGAAGTCAGTGAGTCTAACATAGTGAGTCTAACATACTTGGAGAGGCAAGGATTAATGCATATCTTTGTTGGGGGAGATTAGAATTAGAATTAGAATTAACCTTTATTGTCACTCGAATGAGTGCAGTGAAATGTTTGTTCGGTGCTATTTTAGGTACAGGGTACCTAGGTACAGGATACTTAAGGATTTGTTACAGGCTTGAGAGAATCCTAAATAAAAGTTCAGCATTAGGATAAAGGATAAAGAAGCTTTCTTTTAAAAAGTACTCGCACAGTAGGCTTGTAACCAAGCCTGTGTCAGCTTTCAGACCGTCAGGCCAAGTGTATAGGAGATGCTAGGCATCGATCCTGGGACTTTGCTTGCAGTCCCCAAGTGACTCTCTGCCGTCCCTGTGCTGGCCTTTGCTCCACTCATCTCTGGGACTCGCCTGGACTTGTCGCTCCACCCCACCCCCCTACCCCCGCCCATGCTGGCCTGGCCTGGGACTTGTCTAACAAATTTTTGAGGACAAGGTGTATAATGGAGATAGTGCAGATGATGTAATTTACATGGAATTTAGCAAGGCTTTTGACAAGACCTTGCATGGTAGACCAGTCAAGAAACTAAGATCCCTGGGGATCGAGGGTAATTTGTTAAATTTAATCCATAATTCTTTTAGTGGCAGGAGGCAGAGGGTAATGATCAAAGGCTGTTTTTGTAACTGAAGGCCGGTATCCAGTGACGTAATGCAGTATTATCTGCTGGGTGTCTTGCTATTTGTTGTGTGCATTTGTGCTCTAGACATGGAAGGTATGATTAGTAAATTTGCAGGTGACACAGAAGTTGGTGATGTGAGCTGTGCCGCTTTTGATTTAACTTAACTAAGCTAAATAAATCAATTAAAATTTAATTTGGCACCATGCCATATAAGCAAGCTTATGAAGTAAAAAGGGACAGTAGTGTCATAGATACAAAATTGGCTCAGTGACAGGTAACAGAGAGGAATGGCGAACGGATGCTTCTTGAGTTGGGGGTAGTTTGTGGAAGAGTTCCTCAGGGGTTATTATTGGGACTGTTGCTTTTCTGATATATATACATGACATAGATCTTGGTTTATAAAGGCATAATTCAAAATTTGCGTATGAAAAAAACTTAGCAGCATCGTAAATGGTGAGGAAGTAGTGCAAAACTTCAAAAGGACAGAAAAAATGGTGGAGTCAGAGTATAGGTGGCTAATGAAGTTTAATACATGAAAGTGTGACAAGATGTATTTTGATACAAATAATATGGAGAGAAGATGTAAAACAAAGGGTGCTACTCAACAAATAGTGCAGGAGCAGAGAAATCTGAGTGTATACGCGCATAAGTCAGTAAAGGTGGCAGGACAGGTCAAGAGAGTGGCTGATAAAGTTTACAGCATACTGGGCTTTATTACATACAATGCAAGAGCAAAGAGGTAGTGGTAAGCACTTTCCCTCTTTCGTCTGGAATTGGAAAACATCATCAATTTCGCCTCCAATTTCCACCCTGCCCTCATTTTCACCTGATCTATCTCTGACTCCTCCTTTCCCTTCCTCGACATTTCTGTTTCCATTTCTGTGGATATACTGGCCACTAATATCCACTACAATACCACTGACTCCCACAGCTACCTGGACTATACATCCTCACACCCACTTCCTCTAAAGACTCCATCCCATTATCTCAGATCCTCCGTCTCCGTCGCATATGTTCTGATGAGGCCAACTTCGACAAGGGAGCCTCTGAAATGTCCACCTTCTTCCTCAACTGAGGATTCCCCAGCTCCATTGTCGACAGAGCCCCCAACCAGGTCCGACCCATCTCCCGCACTTCTGCCCTCACCTCTTCTTTTCCCTCCTGCAACAGCAATAGGGTTTCCCTTATCTTCACCTACCATCCCACCAGCATCCACATCCAGAAGATCATCAGACACCATTTCCGCCACCACAAATGAGATGCCACCACCAGACACATATTCCCCTCCCCTTCCTTGTCCACATTCCGCAGGGACCGTTCCCTCCGGGACACCCTGGTCCACACTTCCTTCACCTCCAACACCCCTCACCACAGCCCTACGGCACCTTCCCCTGTAACCGGTGAAGGTGTAACACCTGCCCATTTACCACCGCTGTCCCCAATATCCAAGGGCCCAAACATACCCTCCAGGTGAAGCAACATTTCACCTGCATTTCCCAGAATCTAGTCTACTGCATTGGCTGCTCACAATGTAGTCTCCTCTATACTGGGGAAACAAAGTGTAGACTTGGTGACCGCTTCGCAGAAC
This sequence comes from Rhincodon typus, assembly GCF_021869965.1. NCBI lineage: Eukaryota > Metazoa > Chordata > Chondrichthyes > Orectolobiformes > Rhincodontidae > Rhincodon > Rhincodon typus. The sequence continues at coordinate 37,828,523 of NC_063351.1, read as the reverse complement.
ATCTACATTCTGCTCGCAAAAAAGACCCTGAACTACCTGTTGCCTGCCACTTCAATGCACCACCTTGCTCCCTGGCCAACATCTCTGTCTCTGGCTTGCTACAGTGTTCCAGCAAAGCCCAACGCAAACTGGAGGAACAACTCCTCATTTTCCATTTGGGGACCCTACAGCCCTCCAGACTCAATATTAAGTTCAATAATTTTAGGGCCTAAACTCTCCCATGTCCCAGCCCCCTATCCCACACACCAGGCCTTGTTATCATATAGCCTGTCACTACACACCCCCTGTTGTTAGTCACTAACAGTCCCCATTAACAACTATTCACCCCCCCAGCCTGATCGTTAGCAACTGCTTTGTCTGTCCAACTGTCTTTCTCTCTCTTTGGGCTCTATCCTATCGTTTACTCCCTACCCCACCCACCTCCCTATTTTCTGCATATAAGCTGACGTATTCCCAGCCACCATCAGTTCTGAGGAAGGGTCACCGGACCTGAAATGTTAACTCTATTTTCTCCTTCACAGATGCTGCCAGACCTACTGAGCTTTTCCAGCAACTTTGTTTTTGTTAGTGTTGAACGCCGGTTCAACTTTATCTGGAAAATACTGTACAATTCTGGGCCTAGATGTTTGGAAGCTTGCGAAGGCATTTGGAGCCAGTGCAGAAAAAGTTTAGGAGAATGGTTCCAGGGATAAGAAAGTTCAGTTTTGCAGATAGATCAGAGAATCTGGCACTGTTCTGCTCAGAGAAGAGAAGGCTGAAAGGGGATCTAGTTGAAGTTTTCAAAATCATGAGTGATCTGGACATTGCGGAAGTTGAATAGTGGAAAATATTCCCATTCATGGAATGATTGAGAACAAAGAGTGCACAGATTTACAATAATTCATAAAAGAAGCAAAAGTGATTTGAGAAAAAACTGTTTTGATGCAATGAGAGATTGAAGTCTGGTATGCACTGCCTGAGATTGTGATGGACACAAGTTAACCAAAGCATTTAGAAGGCAATGAGTGGTATCTTTGAACAGTACATAGTACAGGGTTCTGGGGAGTAAAGAGGAGCATGGCACTCAGGGAGATGGCCATTTTGAGGGCTGGCGCAGGCGCAATGGCTACGCTATAACATTTCTGTAATTCTGTTGGAGGGGTGATAATGGTCATGAGGTTGGTGTGTACATGGACTTCTAAAGTATTTTTGATAAAGTGCCATATTAACAGGTTTATCAGCAAAGTTAAAGCCAATGCAATTAAAAAAAAAGACTGTGGCAAAATGGATATGAAGTTAGCCAAGTGACAGGATAAAAGAGAATAGCAACGAATGTCTTTTTTGATTGGAAGAAAGTGTTGAATGGATTTCCTGAGGAGTTGTTTCTTCGCCCATTTAAATCCTTGGTCTGTACAATTGACTGTAAATTACAGAAGACTCAAAACTCTGAAGTCCTTTGAACATGAGGAGGATAATGATAGACTCTTAGAAACATAGACTGGTGGAATGTGTGGGCGTGGGGCAAGTGAACAAGTTTTGGGAGAACAAGGAAAATAATTTATTCTGACCGGGTAAAGAGGAGTGACTAACCCCTCTCTTTGTTTTTAATTCACTCTCAGTCAGTCGCAATGAGTACTTTCATTTCCTTTTTGCACGTAGCAATCATATTTCAATCAAACCCAGTGAACAAGATTAGTTGTGACGGTGTGCCAATTCCAAGGTTTTTGAGAATGGCGTTTTATTACCTATCAAACTCACGAAATTAAAAAAAATGACAATTATCATGTATGGTCAACACAGGTAATAAGCTTAAAAAGAAGAGGAGGCAGTTACGTATCCATACAGACACGAGTTTAAAGTTGCAGTTTAAAGTTTTTAAGAATCTGTTATTTGCAAGAGTTTAAACCCAATCCCAGGGGTTCAGCTGTTGTCTTATTTCCTCAGGAGCAATGAAATATCCAGATAATCTTGATTTCTTAGTGAACAGTGTGTTTTACAAAGATAGTAGGAACTGCAGATGCTGGAGAATCTGAGATAACAAGGTGTAGAGCTAGATGAACACAGCAGGCCAAGCAGCATCAGAGGAGCAGGAAGGCTGACGTTTCGGGCCTAGACCCTTCTTCAGAAAATGATCCAGCTCTACACCTTGTTATCTCAGTGTGTTTTATAAGTTACTTTTTCAGTAGGCACCAACATTTGGGGTTGAGAGAGAGGTAGAAAAGAGCTTTGAGAACTTTTTTCAGTCCACGTCATTTCCTTTGTTGATATACAGTTCCTTCGTAAATTCTGGAGTCTCCATCATTACTTTATTCTAAACTACATCATTGTAAGGAAACTTCTACCTTTCTGTGTGAGTTTCTAATGCTCGTGTAAATAAAACAAGATATTGTGTTTCAGCGCCTGTGATTAAAATGACAATTCCACAGCAGCTAGTTTTGTATTTTACCTGTAGATTGCCTGGGCTTGTCTGCTGATCATTGTAGCCATTTTTGGGTTGGTAGGGTTCCTTTTTAAATCTGTTTTTGTGCGGATGATTCTCAACTATTAAAGGCAAACACTGTAAGTTAAATATTGATTGTACATTTTCACTACAATTGTACCAAATTATAAAACAAAACATCCAGTTTCTCAGGATGGTTCAGAGAGCAGGTGTGTGTGCTTAATTCACTGGAGATGACAGAACAAGTTGAGAAAATGGTTAAGAAGGCTTATGAGAGTTAAAGTTAACAAACAGAGTTACATGCCTGGTTTTCAATTCACAGTGAGATCAGAAAAGGCTGCAGACATGATTACATTCTCGGAGGTGGACAGTATATTGCATTGTCGCCTGAACAGGGATGTAATTTTCAAATAGCAGGTGCAGGGAATGTGGAGCCTACTTTCCTCCAATTAACAAAAACTTGCTGGTGGGCTGTGAAGGGCAAAAATATGATTTTCAAACTGAAGTTCAGTCAACCTGAACAGTCTGGTGCATACTATTGAATGACTAGTGGGTGCACTGTAGGGAATATGACAAAGTTTTCCTTTTGGTAGGTGTTAATTCTCAGAGCCCTTATGGATTGTATGGATTATTGCTCATTTGGCTCTTTGGCCACTTTGGTGAGTATTTATGCTGCTGGCCCTCAGAAGTCTTTCCTGACGTCTTTAGGAAGGCAGCAGCAGGTCTTGACATGGCTGCCATCCCACTTTTAGTCCTTGCGTTCATCAAGGCAGCTCCTGCTTCCTGGAGAGGCTTGGTGGCACCAGTTTGAACACTGGTCTCCCGTTTTGCTGAGTGAAGACACTTGAAGAAAGCAATGTGATTCAGAGTGGGGTAAGGACACATCATTTATCTGGTAACTGGATTCCCGAACTGAACTGAAAACTGTGGTCTCAAATGAAAAGGATTGTTGAGTTCACTGCACTTTAGAATTCACCTGAATGCTTTAGGGAGAGCACAGAAAAGATTTCTAAGAATATTTCCGCAGATGGAAAGAATTCTGAGGGGCGTAGATAGGGTAGATAGGAGAAACTTTTCCCCTTGGTAGATGGATCAATAACTAATGGGCTTTGATTAAAGGTAAAGGGCAGGAGGTTTACAGGGAATTTAAGGAAGAATGTTTTCACCCAGAGGGTAGTGGGTATCTGGAGATCGCTGTCTGAAAGGGTGGTTGAGGCAGTAACCATGACAACATTTAAGAAGTATGTAGATGATCACTTCAATCTTCAAACCATTCAAGGCCAAAGGGCCATGTGCTAGAAAATGGGATTAGAGTGCTTGATGAGCTGCTGGAAGTTGATGGGCTGAAAGTTCTCTTTCCATGCCCACTGGCTCTCTGAAGCTCCTCAGTTATGTGGATAGACTGGAGAAGCTGCAGTTGTTCTCCTGAGAGAACAGGAAGTTGAGAGAAGTTTTATTCAAGGCTTTCAAATTGTGACAGGTCTTGACAGAGTAGTTAAGGAGATACAGTTCCTATTGGTAAAACAATCAAGAGCCAGGAGGTACTGATTTATGGTGATTGCCATAAAGAACCAAAGAAAACATAAGGAAAACCATATTTTTTTATGTAGCAAACGGTCAGGGTCTGGAATGCACCATCTGAGGTAGATCCAGTTGTGGCTTTCAAAAAGAAATTAAATTATCTCCAAGAGATAAGGTTGTATGGAAAGGTTCAGGATGTAATAGCTAAACTGCTGGTGCAGAGAGATGGCACAGACTGAGTGGAGTGGGCTGTCGAAGTCTAAATGACTGCTATCAAAGTTAACTGAATCATCTTTGCTGAATTGGATGCTACAGGTTCATTTAGGAAATGTAACTAATACATGTCAACAAACTGTGTAATAATTGCCACAAAAATGTTAATTTACTGAGAAACAAATAAATACAGGAACAAAGCTAGTCAATATGACCTACCATGTAAAAGAGAGATATGGGATAACTATCAACACAACAATTGCTCACAAGGGGTCATGAGCAACAGGATTGTTTTGCATTCCAAGTATTTTGCATTGCAGCAACAAATCAGAAAAACAAAATGAAAAAGCACTGTGAGTGCTCTCAGCCATTCATTTATTAATCTTATGCTTCATCATCAGTGCGATTGAGTCAGGGTTTGTAATTACATTTTGCCTGACAAATGAAATTAGGATCCATGATAGAATTTGGCTGCCATATGCCAAAACATCACTAAGTCATAGATAGAAAAGATAATCAAAACGTCAAATTAAACATTGGCCTTTATCTCAAAGGGATTGGAATTGAATGTGAAGATATTTTCCTTTAGTTGTACATAACATTGGTCAAATGGAGTACTGCATTCATCGCTGAAAGCCACACTTCGGGAAGTGTATTTTGTGATTGAAAAGGGTGTAATGCTGATTCGCCATGATACCAAGGCCTGAAGCACTAAATTATCAAGCAGGTGCATTACCCTGTTTTATATTCTCCTGAATTTAGAAATTTGAAGACGACCTAACGCAGGTCTTTTACTAACGAAAGGAAGTTTGATCAGATAGATAGAAAGTATTTCCTGTGCTGAAGTATCTAGAATAAGAGGCCATTGTATGGACAATCAAACTGAGTTTGTACCTCGCCATGTCTTAGGTTAGTTGCCACTGTCCTCTTCAAGAATAGAGATCTAAGGATTCAGTTTGGTCTAGTGTCACAAATGGAAGCCACTTACTGGTCTAACTAGAAGAGACTCTTGTACTTAACAAGAAGTAGTTTATAGTATGTGAGTAAATGGATACAGGTTACATTGATGTGATAGACATTGTTAGATAGACATTGTTAAAGAGACTAAAAGCAGGACCAGAACATTAGGTCTCACTTCTTTCAGATCCTAAGCTGCTCTGTCCACAAGTCCATATGACACTATCATAATGGGTGGTGCTTAAGACATTCCTCAGTATTAACCTTTTGGGACCTTACATCAGTATACAGCATCTACCCCAAAGCTTGTTTCCTTTATTGTACATTTATGTATCTAACTATATTTACAACCATCCCTCATCTTCTCCCAGTTCTCAGACTTCAAACACTTGTGTATTTTGGAGGTTTCATAATTGTCTCAGAGTGCATTTGGTTCAGACATTGAATTCAGAGAGTTCTTTGGGTTAAAGACTGTTAAATCTAATTCTTCTCCTGATTGAGTGAGGTCTGAAAGTCCATTTAAACTGGAGGATTTGTAATTTCCTACATTCTCTTCATGAAGGATGTTATCCTTTGCATTATCTGAAGAATCTTCAGTCTCACAGATTTCCTTCACAGAGAAGGGTTGCCTTTTCGAACAGACAATTTGTCTTTGCTGTATCCTGAATCATTGGACATTGGTTGGCCTTTGTACTGGTGGCTTTTGTGGAGTTATCAGCTTTTGATTCTCAATTTACCAGTAAATCTGTGCTAGAGTATGTAAATCTCTTATATCCACTTGTTGTTTGATAAGGACTTGCTTGTTCGCCCTCAGTGACTCCAGTATTGGTGAAACAAGATATTCACTTCCTCCGTTCTACTATTTGAAGATTGTTTCATGCTTGACATGACTTTTGTGACTGTGACAGAAGACTGTTTATGGCGTGGTAGAAAACGTACTCTTTCCTTGAACTTGTCTTTTCCAATTCACCTGAGTATCTAACATTGGGCTTGAATCTTGTATGACTTCACCAAGCTATGTTTTGTTCTGATTCACTTCAGCTAAAGATTCATTAGTTAGATCAAGTGGGGTGGATGCTCATTGGCTATCTCATCATTCGTGTTTCCACACAAGCTTTGTCAATCCTTACAGCCTGGACCCTCCTCAGTGTTGAAATGGGAGCAAAACATTTCTGCTAATCCAGTATAGTCACAGGTTTCCAACTGGCATGATGAAACAACTTTTTCAGGTCAACATAACTGATCTCAATTAATGCTGTCTTTTATTTTGGTTCTTCTCAATTAATCCTTGACTATTTATCCTCTGACTGGCTGTTCCTTGACTTGAACTAATTTAGCTCTTCCTTTCATTTGAAGATGAAGGTCAAGACATGTATTTATACTCCTTGCATTCCTTGTAGCATACATTTATTCTTAAGTGTTATATCTTCTGGCCATGTTTCTTCACTAATGTTCATTAAGAATAGACAGCAAGAATGAGAAATCTGATTTGGGTGGATAGTGGATAAGGTTCAAATTGTGGAGCCAGGGAAAGAGAGTTAGGTCCTTAATGAGTACTTTGCATCCGTATTCACCATGATGAAGACTGGATGGTGGTAAGCTTAGAGAGGGGTATGTTGATACACTGGGGCATGATGATATTGAGAAGGTGGAGATGTTGAATGTCTGGAAAAACATTAAGATAGTTAAATCGCCAGAGCCTGATGGAATCTATCCCAGGATACTGAAGGAGGTGAGGGAGGAGATTTCTGGGGCCTTGACAGAGATCTTTGTATCTTTTTTAGCCTCAGCTGAGGTCTCAGAAGACTTGAGAATAGCCAATGTTGTTCCTTTGTATTAGAAGGCCAACAGGGATAATCCAGGAAATTGTAGGCTGGTGAACCTTGCATCAGTGGTAGGGAAATTATTGGAGAAGATTCTTAGAGGATAGGATTTGCTTGCATTTGGAGAAGAATGGACTTAGTAGGGACAGTCAACATAGCTTTATGCAGGGGAGCTCTTGATTCACAGGCTTGACTGAGTTTTTTGAGGAAGTGACAAAGGTGATTGATGAGAATAAGGCAGTGAATGTGGTCTACATAGGCTTTACTAAAGCACTTGACAAGGTTCCTCATGATAAGCAAGTCCAGGAGATTAAATTGCATAGAATCATGGTGAGTTGGCAAGTTGGATACAAAATTGTCTTGGCTGTAGAAGAGAGGGTAGTTATGGAGGGGTGGTTTTCTGGCTGGAGATCTGTAAACAATGGTGTTCTGCTTGGGTAAATGCTGGGGCCCCTTTTGTTTGCAATATATATAAATGATTTGGATGAAAATGTTGGTGGTCTGATTAGTAAGTTTGCAAATAACACACAAATTGATGGAGTTGTGGATCATGAGGAAGGTTATTGAAGGATATAACGGGATATAGATCAGCTGGAAAGTTGGGCAAAGAAATGGCAGATAGAGTTTAATCCAGACCAGTGTGAGGTGATACATTTTGGAAGGTCAAATGCAAGAGGAAAGTATGCAGTAAATGGCTGGACCCTTAAGAGCGTTGTTACACAGAGAGATCTTGGCATATATGTCCATTACTCTATGAAAGTGGATAAGGTGGTAAAGAAGGCTTATGGCATGCTTGTCTTCATTAGTCGGGGCATTGAATATCAAATTTGGCTAGTAATGTGGCAGCTGTGTAAAACTTTAGGTAGGTCACATTTGGAGTTTTGTGAGCAGTTCTGGTCACCGCAGTAAAGGAAGGATGCGAAGGTTTTGGTGAGGGTGCAAAAGAGGTTTACAAGCAAGCTGCATGGATTGGAGTGTATTGACCATAAGGAGAGGTTGGACACACTTAGATTGTTTTCACTAGAGCGTTGGAGGCTGAGGGGCAACCTGATAGAAGTATGTAAAATTGTGAGAGGTATGGATAGGGTGGATATTCAGAGTTATTTTTCCATGGTGGAAATATCAAATAATAGGGGTCATAGGTTTAGAGTGAGAGAGAGAAAATTTAAAGGATCAGTGTGAGTAAAGTTTTTTACACAGAAGGTAGGTGCCTGGAATACACTGCCAGGGGAGGTGGTAGAAGTGGATAATATTAGTAATGTTTAAGAGGCATTTAGACAGACATGTGAGCAGGCAGGGAATAGAGGGATGTGGACGATGTGCATGCAGATGGGATTAGTTCAGAGTAGCATCATGGTCAGCACAGACGTAGTGGGCCAAAGGGCCTCTTCCTGTGCTGTACTATTCTATGATGTCACCTGTAAATAGTGTATTCTTAACAGTGGTTCACTATCTGGTAATATATTAACACTCAGCCTGATACTCAGAGAGTAGTAAGGGCGTGGAATGCCCTGCCTGCAAAAATAGTAGACTCGCCCACTTTAAGGGCATTTAAGTGGTCATTGGATAAACATATGGATGATAATGGAATAGTTTAGGTTAGATGGGCTTCAGATTGGTTTCACAGGTCGGCGCAACATCGAGGGCCGAAGGGCCTGTACTGCGCTGTAATGTTCTATGTTCTATGTTCTATGATACCTCAATTGAAATTTGTGAGATGAACCATTGCGAAAATGTAAGATCTGGATCACTTACGTCCTTAGGAACACTTTAAGATTTTCTACTGATTTAGACTATTCTACCCTATTAATTTCTTTGTGCGGGTAGCTACTTCTTTTTTCTGTAAATGTGCTTTAGCTCATTCTCTGAAAGTAACTCATTGCATAACAGATAAAGCCTTCACTTTTGATAGCTGAGCACGATTTATGCATGTGAGACTTCGCACCACAGCACTGACAAGGACTTTTAATGACTGGTATCTATCCTACTCACTGTACTGGTTTGTCACATGTGGTTCTTGTGGTTTTTGAGCTTAACAACTGAGTAAATTCTGCTAACCTCCTGTGCAAAGATTGATTTTTCCCAGTGAGGATTGATGCTGCTTTTGGACCTTGCTTCATACACCATCTGATTTCTCTAGAGTCAAGTCTTTATTTGACTGTAATAAATCTGACAAAGACAAATCACAATTCTGACAATAATTTTGCCTTTTATGAATTCTAACTTTAAATTACCCTAGTCACATTTTTCTACTAATTTGTGAAGAGCATTATGAGATTATCTGTGGATTTCTTTGGAAGTTGATCTCTTCTGTTAAATATTCCTCTTTCAAGAATAGCTTTTGTTCTGTGATGAAAATGATTGTCAAAGGCTTTCCATACTTCTTCAAGCACTGTTATTTCTTTTCACACTTCGGAAAGCTATAATTTATTTTCCAAGATGACTGCTATTGGCACCTTGTGGATATACCATCTCTACCAGTATGTGGTACTGGCTATGGCTTGTTTGAGGTAGTTCATTGCTACTAATGCTCCTTTGAATTAGATTTTCTTCGGCCACTCTAGTGAACAGCAGTAGAGGACACATCACTGCACAGTGTCTACAGAAGAGGCACTCTCCTCAAATAACAAGAAAGTTCATTGCATGGTGGAAAAATACAACCACATTTGTTTAGGCATAATTACTAGGACTTTAGGGAACCGATACAAATACATCTGCTCCCTCTTAAAGCCATAATACAACTCCTTGTCTCCACTCATAGACTGCTTGTGATATCAATAAAATGGGTAGAACCAAGATAACATATAAACACTTGGTTTACTTTAACTCCTTCAGAACCATCACCTTATACACCATCTCCCTGCAATTTATTTGTCACCACAGTTAATCCATTACACAATCATGTATATAATTATGTTAAATTTACAACTATGCTATCTCCCCCAGGTATCTGACTTCACTTCTGGCTTAACAGGTTCTTAGAACACTTCACCATTTTTTTAGTATACACTCACTTTGGAAAAAAATAGTAAGCCTTTCTCTTGAGATTGATTAACCCTAGTTCTGAACTGTGGATCATTGCTGCACCGAATGCCTTTATCTCTTAGATATCTTCCATGGAGGATATTATTCTTACTTAGCATTATTGCTGTTTCACAACCTTATTAAGGGAAACATCAATCTCTTGAATTTCGTTGATGGTAGAACAGTTTGCTGCTAACTCATGTAGTTACCCCACAACATCATATGGCTGATTTCCTATATAGTTTTTGAGTAGATTTGTAGCTCGGGTTGTGGATGTTGTGGTTGGTTGGCTTGCTGAGCTCGTTCGTTGTTCCGCAGACGTTTCATTACCCTGCTGGGTAACATCATCAGTGCAGCCTCCGATGAAGTGCTGTTGTGTTTTTCCGCCTGTTATTTAAAGTCTGGGGTCCGTTGAGCTGGGTTACCTCACTTGAGGTTTTCCTTCACAGTGGAGTATATATAGGGTCTAGATCTATGTATTTATTGATGGCCTTCTTGGTGGGGAACCAGACCTCTAGGAATTCCTGTGCTTCCCTCTGCTTGGCCTGTCCCAGGATCCTGATGTTGTCCCAATCAAACTGGTGGTTTTCCTTATCCATGTGGATGGAGATGAATGAGTATTGGTCGTGTCTTTTTGTTGCTTGTTGGTGTTCATGTATTCTTGTGGCCAGTTTCCTTCCTGTCTGTCCAATGTAATGTTTGTCGCAGTCTTTGCAGGGAATCTTGTATATCACGTTGGTCCTGTCCATAGTGGGTAAGGGGTCTTTGGTTCGGGTTAGCAGTTAGCATAGGGTTAATGTGGGTTTGTGTGCTACTCTGAAGCCCAGTGGTCATAGGAGTCTTGTGGTCAGTTGAGATGTGTTCCTGATGTAAGGTAGCATGATGAGTGTGTCGGGGCGTGCAGTATCTTCCTGGTGTCGTTTGTGTAATAGGCATCTTCTGACCCAGTTGTTCGGGTATCCGTTGTCCTTGAATACCTGGAGGAGGTGCTCTTCTTCTATTTGGCGTAGCTCTGCGCTGTTGCAGTGTGTTGTTGCTCGTTTAAATAGCGTTTTCACGCAACTTTGTGTGTATTAGGGTGGTTGCTGTTGAAATTCAGTACTTGGTCAGTGTGTGTGACTTTCTTGTGTACCTTTGTTAGCAATTCCCTGTTGATCCTGCGTTCCACCATGACATCCAGGAATGGGAGCTGTTTGTTCTTCTCCTCTTTCTTGGTGACAACACTCTCACTGGGATCACATTCACCAAGGATGCTGATGACACCTGAGCTGTAAGTTACTTCCTTTATGTTTTGCTTTCACCAGTCTGTAAAATTGTTCCATTCTTTATTTAAGTTTTCTCTTGCATAGCAGGAATTGTATCTTTACACAGGAAGTCTCCATTATCAGTGCATTCTCTGGCTGAACCCTGATTTAGGACTACTCCTGTAGCCATCCATCATGTAATGTAGTTTGTCTCTGCTTTGAGAGTAACTAATTCTCCTTCTCTGAGGAGTTCTAACTCACCTACTACAGCGAATCTCTTACCAGGTCTGAAATGCTTTCACCATAGACTGGATTGCTTCCTTGTCAAATTTTGTCTTGATTGTTTCTTCTAGGGATCTATAAACTTCAGATCTTCCCTCCAGGTGACTGTTTGCATGAGTGTGTGACTTAAGCTGAGTCTGAAGGTCTCACACCACTGTTGAATGAGGCAGTTAGATGAAGTTCATAACACTGTTCACCATGTTGCACATGCAGTCAAACAGAGTCTGCATCTCACCATGTAGTGGGTTTGCTACCACAATCCTTTCTATATGTAGAGATCTACAGGACCTGATTGGTCTAGTTTGATGGAGGAAAACCATTTCCTGGCCTAACTAGAAAACATTCTTATGTTAAACCAGAATTAATGTATTACATGTTAGTGACTAATGTTATGTATGTAAGCTCCTATTTTAGCACTGTAACACGTCTCTCATGTCACCCAATTTCTTGTCAACCAACTTTCACAAGGTAGCGCTGTCAGAGCTTAACAATGGAATTTACCTGGTCTATCTTCACACCTCTCTCCCACTTCCTGCTCTGCTGGTAGGACTTCAGTTGTTCCAGTAAAATTCTACCCAATATGTTGAGGTGAAATGGATTCAATCAAAAAGAATCTTGAGGTTAAAAGTATCAACATGCCAGCATGAGATAAACCCAGGTAAAGATCTTTACATCATCAGGGATAGGTCAGAGTTTCACCCAATATCGGGCCTTATTTAAATTAGTGTGAGGATTTGTGTTTCCAAAGGGTAGGGGTGATGGTTGGGGGTGGAGGGGAGGTGTGCGGTGGTGATGAGCTTGGTACGAAGGGTGGGGCAGTGTGAGCTAGTAAGTAACCTGTGGCACTGCCCTCAACCAGGAGGCGCCCACCTGCACCACAATCAGGGAAGTATTTGACTTTCTCTTTTATACTAAGTAACTCCAGGAGTTCCTTAAGGGATGGCCCCTGTATACTGCATGTTAATATGGTTATCTGAACACAGCTGGACAACCGCTGGCTTGTGGTAAGGTAACTGAAAGAGGTGTAAGGTCTGAAGTTCACCCCTGCATCAGTCTAATGCCAGGATGCCTTACTTTGCCAATATGGTGTAATGTGGGCATGTCCAACCCCACTATGTTAAATGTGTAAGCACCTATTTTTCACTCGTATAGTGTCACCAGATCTCTTGTAAACTTATCATTTAAGAGACAACATTGTCCTAGTTGGTACTGGAATTTCCCAGGTTTATGTCCAAAGACCGCATTACTGTGACCAATGGTTTTAAATTGAAATTGCTGCTGGTAAATTGAACAGGCTTTTTCACAGGCAGAACCCTATTCATCTGTTCCAGACCTGGACCTTGGTATAAAGGAGAAGTTTTAGTCACCATGTTTGCAGTTTCCTGACAAGGATTTACATTTTTTCCTCATTTTACATGTGTACCTTCAGCAGTTGAGATGGAAAATTACAAAGGCAAGAGGGAGCTATATCAATGCAGCAAATATCACTGGCTTTCCAGAGTAAATGCTGGCCTTTATGTTTGTTGCACAGTAATCTTTGTCAGTCAAAGTAGCAGCGTTGCCATGAAATTTTTGGAGTGGTCTACCGTCAGCTGTTCAGAAATTCATAGATAGTTGAATTAGAAGATAATGATTCATTTCCATGATTGAAAGTGTGCATTGAAAACACCTTAATACCTCACTTCAGTTAACATGCAATTATTGAAAATGTGTTGCAAATCTATAGCATGCAAATTTAAAGCAATCAGCATGATAAATTGTTCTATTTGACTCTAAATGTCACTTCTCTTCAAAAGCTACACTTCAAAAAGCTTTGACATCTGCTGGATCTTTACTATAATCAAAACAGAAACGTTCAAGAGCCGAACCATGTGCAATTACAGAGAGCGAATTTCCAACAAATTCTGATTATTTCCCATAACATGTTCCCTTTTTACACAGTACACAACTGGCTTGCAGCATTTATTGAAGCTTTGCTTCAAGCATTTTAATTTTTTCGCAATTACCCATCTAGATTAGTCCCTGTTAGCGATTTAACTGGATTAGCAGTTAGGCACATTATATTCCAGACATGAGGAATACTGGAAAAGCAGGTGGGTTCCTTTAAAGTACTTTCCAATATTCTGTGCCCAGATTGAACAGTGCCCCTGGGCTCTGCCTATGAAGTTCTCTCTCTCTTATAATGCAAAAGGTGGAGAGGAGATTTAATATTAGTTTAGTCACAGTTTAACAGGAAGCAATGTGTCGTGATTGTGACAAGGTTAGCCAGGTGGACCTCATTAAATATGAGTTCCCTGATTGGGACTATTAATCCTGTCCAATCAGGGAGTCCTGGCTCACAGATAAGAACAGGAGTGTGAGACACCCTGTTCACTCTGAGAGCTGGATCAATGTCATGGACTCTCCATATGTAAGTAAAGGGTGACTTGGTGGCATGATACTGGCCTCTGTGGAGTTATTTCACAATGGACTGAATGTTGCTTTAATTTCTTCAATCTCTTCATGTAAAGCAATGCTTTCTAGTCAATGGAGTGCTGGAAATCTTTTGGAGCTGATCACTTACTGTCTGTTGCTGACTCCCAGCAAACATGGGGCCTTTAAGAGTTAGTTCAAAGCCCTCCCAAACTTTGCAGCAGCCTTCCTTCCTCCTGCCATGCCTGGTCATGTCGCCCAATGCCATTTGAAAACCATTCTATATGGCCTCCTGACGATTCCCAAACCGACCTCCACCCATAAGACCCATTGCAGTGATTCCTTGCTCTTTATATCTCTACGAACCCCATATCATTGAACTGAAAATCAGGTCCACTTTCCTCTTAGATAACAAGGTGTAGAGCTGGATGAACACAGCAGGCCAAGCAGCATCATAGGAGCAGGAAGGCTGATGTTTCGGGCCTAGACCCTTCATCAG
>NC_063351.1:37782630-37813729 GCF_021869965.1 Rhincodon typus | reverse complement strand
CCTGCTCCTATGATGCTGCTTGGCCTGCTGTGTTCATCCAGCTCTACACCTTGTTATCTCAGATTTTCCAGCATCTGCAGTTCCTACTATCTCTGATACCACTTTCCTCTTACTTAGTTTCTGACAGAAATATGGTCAGTTCCTCTGCTCTTCAGAGCAGCAGCTGTTTCTGTCTTGAGCTCCCTCTCAGATCTCCATGCCTCTGTATGTCTAGTTCTGTGTCCAATAAAACAGCTGCCCCTCTTTTGCGCCCAGGTGTGAAAACTGTCATTTGCTTTTCAGTAGGTTTTGTGTTAATCCTCTTACCTCCTGACAACGAAATCACGCGGAGCTGTCTCCAGGCAGCGTTGTTGTGATTGTAACATCATTTCCTGACTACTTAGATATCATAAGGAATAGCTGTTAATGGTAGACCAATCGAAACTGGAAATGCACAAGATGCCAGAATTTGGAAGGAGGTTGGGGAGCGTAGACATCTCCTGACGACTTTATTTCACCTTATATTAAAGAAGACATTTTAAATCATAACAGTCTTATAAAAATCCTGCATTCAGAACAGATATGTCATTGCTTCATTAAAAATATTTCAGAATAAAATTTTTTAATTGTAACCCATTAATCTAATCTAACCAAATCAATTATTTGTATTAATATGTAACACCTCTATAAACTCCTCTAGTTCTTTGAGCTTTGAGATCTCTATGTTCCCCAACCTCCTTCCAAATTCTGGCATCTTGTGCATTTCTGATTTCAATTACTCTACCATTAACAGCCATTCCTTATGATATCTAAGATTTAAGATTTGGAATTTCCTTCCTAAATCCCCTTAACACTATATTCCCTCTCTCAATCACCTCTTTTAAGACAATACTTAACAGCTACTTGTTTGACCGTACTTTTGGTCTACTATGTATTGAAGTTGTTTGGTGTTCAATTTTTTTTTGGATAAGACCACCCACTGTTTGCCACGTTGGGATATTTTACAACATTAAAGGCAAATTGTTGATGTATTTAAATAGCTGTCTAATGTTTGGTTTAAGATTTCTCAGGAAAAGTGCCTAATTATCAGAAATGTATTGTTCAGTGAGATTTGATTCCACTAATGGGTGACCTGGTCATTTTTATCTGGAGAGTTTAGTTATAAATCACACAAAGCACGGTGTGTAATAACAATAATATTTAAAAATATTGAGTTGAAATTATTTTTTAGGAAATAAAACATGCTGGAACTAAAAATATTAATCTCTGAGGAAAAGAGATTTTGTACTCACTTCAAAATTAGGCTGCCAAATTCCACTTGTTAAAAAGGACAAACAAAAAACCCGTGCAATAGGAAAAGGGGGACTGGAGATACAGCCTGAATCATGAGTAAATAAATTCTAAGGATTTCAGCAGCCATACAAAGAGCTAATCTGTAATTACAGGGAGCGCTCTTTATTTTGTTTTGTTCCTCCTGGTTCATTCTGTTGTGACTCAGTCTTTCACAGCTGCACCACTTAATCTCTCAACAATGTCAATTTGATTTTGCTTCTACAGATACATGGGAGGTTGCAAGCACATAATAGACCTTTCAAAATGTACTGCATTGCTTCACTTTTGGGGGAAATATTTAATTAGCCTTTTTTTGGGTGCAGTGTCTGTGATCCACAATTACTCTTTGCCCAGTTCTATTGATGCAGATCGCATACAAACTTGGTGGCTATCTCCTTATTTCAATATCTCAGTGCTGCATGGAGTTGACTGACCATACCCTGAATAGGGAGTCGAGCAATCTGAATGGGATCAAGCCACGTGTATCAGCTTGCCTGGTGTTAAAGGTAGTCTATCCCGCATCAAAGGAATTGATTATATAGAAGCTGTTGCCTGTGGAGTAGTTGACTATAAGAAGCACAGAAAGTCAAGCAGTACACAAAAGAGAGAGAGAGAGAGACAACAAGGTGCAGGGCTGGATGAACACAGCAGGCCAAGCAGCATCATAGGAGCAGAAAGGCTGACGTTTCAGGCCTAGATCCTTCATCAGAAATGGGGGAGGGGAAGGGGGTTCTGAAATAAATAGGGAGAGAGGGGGAGGCGGATGGAAGATGGATAGAGGAGAGGATACAGACAGGTCGAAGAGGCAGGGATGGAGTCAGTAAAGGTGGGGAGTTAGGGAGGGGATAGGTCAGTCCAGGGAGGACGGACAGGTCAAGGGGGCGGGATGAGGTTAGTAGGTAGGAGGTGGGGGTGCGGCTTGAGGTGGGAGAAGGGGATAGGTGGGAGGTAGAGCAGGTTAGGGAGGCAGGGACGAGCTGGACTGGTTTTGGGATGCGGTAGGGGGAGGGGAGATTTTGAAGCTTGTGAAATCCACATTGATACCATTGGGCTGCAGGGTTCCCAAGCGGAATATGAGTTGCTGTTCCTGCAACCTTCGGGTGGCATCGTTGTGGCACTGCAGGAGGCCCAGGATGGACATGTCGTCTGAGGAATTGGAGGGGTAGTTGAAATGGTTCGCGACTGGGAGGTGCAGTTGTTTATTGCGAACCGAGCGTAGGTGTTCTGCAAAGCGGTCCCCAAGCCTCCGCTTGGTTTCCCCGATGTAGGGGAGGCCACAACGGGTACAGCGGATGCAGTATACCACATTGGCAGACGTGCAGGTGAACATCTGCTTGATGTGGAAAGTCTTCTTGGGGCCTGGGATGGGGGTGAGGGAGGAGGTATGGGGGCAGGTGTAGCACTTCCTGCGGTTGCAGGGAAAAGTGCCGGGTGTGGTGGGGCTGGAGGGGAGTGTGGAGCGGACAAGGGAGTCACAAAAGAGAGAGCTCGGTTTTCACATGCTGGCTTGAGGCATTAGTCTGAGAGATAGTAAGAAGGGAAGTGATATTTCTACAGAGGGCCAGAAGGTCAGTTCTGTAGATAGTGCAGGAAGCAAGTCAATGACCTCACAAGTTAAGGTGAGGTAATGCATCTTGAGAGCTTGTTATGTATCCACTTCACCAATATCTCTGTTCCTCAATGCAACACATTGCGAGCAAAGAGGATTCATGCCTAATATTCAAATACTCCACCTCATGTATATACACTCACAGACATACAGACACACACACCCACAGACACTCAAAGGCACATGTGCGCGCACACACACACGCACACACATGCACACACATGCACACACATACACACACACACACCCACACACACACACACTTAGACACAGACACCCACAGGCATACGCGCACACACATGCACAACACACACACACACACACAATACTTAGTGTACAGCCTCACCTCCATGATAATGAGTTAAGGAAGGATGCAGCATCAGTTTGGCACTCACCGTATTGCATACTGGAGGCACACACCCGCAACCACCGCAACCACCCCCACCCCACCCTCCCCGCCCCCGCCCTCCACCCCCCCTCTCCCCCAGCTCCTGAGTATTTCAGGCTGCGGTATCATTGCTTCAGACCACCAACAGCGTTCTCTGCACTGTTTTTTATGGCACCGTGCCTCTTACTGTAGAGTCACTGTCCTCAAATACCATTCTCCTTGTCTAGGCGTGGGTGTATCCATAGGCCAGAGGGATTCTCCCCCATCCCCCAGCCTCAATGGTCAGCTCATTGTTTTTTGTGTTTTTAAAATCAGATTTAAAGAATATATTTGAGAGAGGTTGCCTTTGTATTGAAGTGTCATTTCAGTTGCTTTCCTTTTCCTCTGGCCTCCTGCACTTCTGCAGGTGGATAGTCTCCAATTTGCCCTCACATCTGGTCAAAAGTACCATGGTCAAAACCTTAAAGAGCGATTGCTTCCCCTGTGGGTGGGTATGGTACCTGTAGACAATCCTACTCCCTGATACCTCCCCCCAAAGCAAAACTCCAATCAATTTATTTCAGAATTCTTCCTTTTCAATGAATGACTTTGAACCCAAAGGGGTTCATCATACAAAGTGAACAAGTCAGTAAACTAAAATCTGCTCCTATGATGCTGCTTGGCCTGCTGTGTTCATCCAGCCCTGCACCTTGTTGTCTCGGATTCTCCAGCATCTGCAGTTCCTACTATCTCTGATTCATTTGTAATCAAGGTGTTTTGTTATTGCATTTGTCTTACTCATCCCTAATAATAACATGCAGCTCTCTAAAAGTCTACAATAACAATCCTCTTGCTTGCTAAATGAAATTAATGGCTTTAGGAAATTTAGCTCTTTGTGGAGTTTGTACAGTAGAACGAAATATTCATAACAAACTCTAGGAAATGAACCAAGCTTGGACCTTAACTGGGATTAATTTCTCAGTTTTTCCTCATTATGGTAAGCTTTGCCCAGTCACACAGACATTACCCATGAACTCTCATTACACGTGGCTGACGATCTGCCAATCACAGACAATCAATCCTACAGGCTTTAGCATGTTTATATTGAAGTTAGAAACTGTCACAGGTTTAGCTTTAAATTACTCAAAAAATAATGTGAGATACTCAAATCCAATCATTTAGGAAGATTTGAACTACAAATAAAATAAGAGAACACAAGAACAACAACTGGCAAACATTTCACAAACAAAATAGCCTTCAAACTGCATTAGTAGCACACAAATGCTTAATCTGTTTGCATGAAACATCTTTGGTCATTATTTTAATTTTGATATTAATCTATTTGTTGTATCTAATGTGAATGTGCTATGCCCAAATAGTTTTAGATCTCTGAATGTTAAAACTGTTTCATGTATGCAGCAATTGCATATTAATGCGTATTCTAAACGTCTGCATCTGTTGGTTCTAAACTTTCCCAATTTGTTAGTAAGGTAATTTCCTATACTAAGTCAGCTTTAAATATTTAAAGTGAAAACAAAAAAATGCTGGAGATCACAGCGGGCCAGGCAGCATCCATGGAGAGAAAGCAAGCTAACGTTTCGAGTCTAGATGACTCTTCATCAGAACTTCAGCACACTCATATTATGAATCAGTGCGAGGAGATGGCAGGCTTGGAGATGGGAAGGGCACCTAATTAGTTGAGGTGGTAATGTACCCAAACCAAATGTCTGCCAGCATTAAGCTCTGATGATTGAACTTGCCACGTCTCTGTAAATTGAGACCTACAAGTGGCCAACTAAAGACCATTTAAGGGCCTCAGCCTGCTACCAATGGGATTATTCCAGTTCAAATGGGTACCGTCACCGTGCAGGTTGTGCCAGCTGCTGGTTACCTTGGGGAGGTATTTTCTCGATTGAACTGGATGTTGGGCAGGAATGTGCTCTTGCTTCAAACCTGCCTCTCCACCTCCCACCCCCAACATATCCCCCCCACCCACCTCCCAACCTCTCAGCTTAACTGAGAAACTACTCCACACACATCACTTATCTGTCTCCTGAATCCTCTGTGATCCTGGCACTCGGAGGCTGCTTTTCTTGGCTGTTGGCCTCTGATTAGGTGGCAGCTCTCACTGGGCATCACTCCTACCCCCAGGATCTTAACAATGCTGGCCTCACCAGTTTCTGATCTGCAGGCTTTGCCTCTCAGCCAGAAGACCATAAAGTTTAGGAGCAGAATTGGACCTTTCGGCCCATCGACTCTGTTCCACCATTCAACCATGGCTGATATGTTTGTCAAACCTATTCTTTTGCCTTCTCCCTGTAACCCTTGGTCCCCTTAATAATCAAGAACCTATCTATCCCTGTCTTATACACACTCAGCACCTTGGCCTCCAGATCCTCCTGTGGCAATGAGTTCCACAGTTTCAGCACACTCTGGCTGAAGAAATTCCTCCTCATCTCAGTTCTAAAGGGTCGTCCCTTCATTATGAGGCTGTGCCCTCAGGTCCTAGTCTCTCTTTCTACTGGAAATATCTTCTCCACTTTATCCAGCCCGCTCAGTATTCCGTAAGTTTCAGACAGATTTCCACTCAACCTACTAAACCTCATCGAGTACAGACCCAAAGTCCTCAAAGCACTCCTCATATGATAAGCTCTTCAGCCTGGGATCACTCTTGTAAACCTCCTCTGGATCCTCTTCAAGGTCAGCACATCCTTCCTTCGATACAAGGCTCAAAATTGCCCACAATATTCCAAATGCAGTTTGACCAGAATCTTATACAGCCTCAGCAGAATTGCTGCTCCTGTATTCTATCCCTTTTGAAGTGAATGCTAACATTGCATTTGCCTTCCTAACTGCCAACTGAACATGCGTGTTAACTTTAAGAGAATTCTGAATGAGGATTCCCATGTCCCTTTGTGCTTCAGATTTCCAAAGCCTTTCCCCATTTACAATTCAGTCTGTGCCTCTTTTCTTCCTGCCAAGGTGCATAACCTCACACACAGCCAAGAAACTTATCATGGTTGTCAGCAGGTCCTCAGTCACATCAATGAGGATAGCCTTTGCTTAAAAGGTCTCAGCACAAAGAGTCAAAAGTAGCCTCTGATGTCAGTCCAGGAGCCTGGATATGGCTTATCAGCCATTCAGGGCGGTGAGAATCAGGATGCTCCCCACTTTCACTCTGAGGGTGGTGGGTATCTGGAATGCACTGGCTGGGAAGGTAGCAGAGGCTGGAAACTTTACAAACTTTTTAAAAAAAATTTAGATGAGCGCTTGAAATATCGTGACCTTCAAGGATATGGGACAAATGCAGCAAATTGGGACTAGTGGTGGTAGTTATGTTGGTGCAGACTCGATGGGCTGAAGGGCCTTTTCTGTGTTATGTGACTCTATGACTCTATGACATAAGGGATGAGGAACTGAATGTCAGGTAGCCCAGCATCTGTTCTGAGACTTCTGCCCTATTGGGAGCAGTTATCTTCTGGAATAGAGGCTGGTATTAGGGAATAGGCTGGTATTAAGATAGAGGCTGGTATTAAGGGAATGAAACTGGATGACACAACTGATACTTCTGGTGTAGGTGTGGAGATACCCTTAGTGAGTGAGCAGGCAGCTAGAGGCTGTGAAAGGTTACTAGTGTCAGGAGCGGGTGAAAGTGAGAGAACGAAAATATTGCAGGCAACATTGAGAATTGTGGAACATGAGACTTGTTAGGATATGAGTACAGCAGCATAGATAGAGTGAGAGAGATGATGGTGACAGATACAGTTGTGGAGGGAGAAGGTCATTGATCTCCTTCCCACATTTTTGTGCATTCCTACATAGTTGACGGTACAGACCAGGCTGTCAACTTTGGGCTAGGCTGGCATGGTCTGGTGCCATGGCCTCCCCTACTGGTCCTGGGTGAAGAGGATGTCCCACTCAGGTCCCTGCCTTTAAAGTGAGGTGCCAACTTTGCCATCTCTGCCACGTGTGGGGTAAATGTCAGGATCTGTGCAGGGCAGCTATAGACACATGGTGTTTGTCCAGGTGTGCATTAGCATTTTAAAGATGGCACCAGTGAAAGGGATACCGCTCAATTCCAAGATATCTATCTGAAACTTAGCCAAAAAAATTGTCAGAAGCAGCCAAAATGAATTCTTTGTACTTTTTGCAGGCAATTTTGATCACATTAGTCCATCATTCTTTTATTCAATCCAACTTTCATATAACTTGAAAATATTGTTCCTTTCAAAATAGCCATAAAGGAAAGTTAAAATTTAATCTGGCTCTTGGCTGACTAAAGCGAGGAAGAATGGCAATATTTATTTTATTGTCGCCTAAAAGAAAAAATACAATGTTCTTCTGATACTTTGATGAATGAGTGTACATTTTATAGAACTATTAAAAATTATCTTCACTTAAGTGCCTTCTAAATCTCTATCATTGATTGATGGTGAAAGAATAAAAGAAACAAAGATACACTGTTTAATGACAGAGCTTATTTATGACATATTGAATCATGAAGCCACATTGTTCAAAATAAATTACCGCATACGCTCGTGGAAGGGTTGACTACTTGTACAAGGAGGTTTGAATGTTTTTGGCTAAACATTGTGTAAAAGTCAACCCCCAATGTTTAAGCCAAAAGACCCAAACTTCCTTCTTCTTACCACCCCTCATTGCCAAAATCTGACTTAGTTTGGTGGAAAGCTACTTGCTAGAATGATGGATTTGCATGCTATTGAAGGCAGTTATTCAACTACTTGTCATAGAATCCCTACAGTGTGGAAGGCCATTAGGCCCATCGAGTCACACCAACCCTCCAAAGACCATCCCACCCAAACACACCACTGACCCAAACCCTGCATTTCCCATGGCTAATCAACCTAATCTGCACATCTTTGGACTGTGGGAGGAAACTCACGCTGACACAGGGAGAATGTGCAAACTTCACACCCAATTCCATCCAAGGGTAGAATCAAACCAGGGTCCCTGGTGCTGTGAGGCAGCGGTACTAACCACTGAGCCACCATTCTGAGAAAGGGTCACCAGACCCGTAATGTTAATTCTGATTTTTTCATGCTGCCAGATCTGCTCAGCTTTTCCAGAAACTTCTGTTTTTGATCCACCGTGCCATCCCTTTTCACTCTTATTGCATTAATTTTGGGGATGGAGTTGAGGCAAACATTCTCTGACCCAGAAACACTGCACTAGCGTGTGATGGGAGAGAATGAATTTCATGTACATTCTACACTCTGCTCGCAAAAAAGACCGTGAAGCTTCCAGTTGCCTGCCACTTTAACGCACCACCTTGTTCCCTGGCCAACATCTCTGTCTCTGGCTTGATGCAGTGTTCCAGCGAAGCTCAATGCAAGCTGGAAGATTTCTGAAGAAGGGTCTAGGCCCGAAACGTCAGCCTTCCTGCTCCTCTGATGCTGCTTGGCTTGCTGTGTTCATCCAGCTCTACACCTTGTTATCTATGGAAGAACAACACCTCATTTTCCGCCTGTGGACCCTGCAGCCCTCCGGACTCAATATCAAGTTCGATAATTTTAGGGCCTAGACTCTCCCATGTCTCAGCTCCCTACCCCACATACACCAGGCCTTGTTACCACATAACCTGCCATTACACACTACCTATTGTTAGTCACTAACAGTCCCCATTAACAACTATTCACCCTCCTAGCCAGATCGTTATCAACTCCTTTGTCTGTCCAACTGCTCTTCTCTTCCTTTGGGCTCTATCCTATTGTTTACTCCTTTCCCCATTTGCACCTCCCCGCCTTTTTTTTTCTGCATATAAACAGATGTTTTCCCAGCTACCATCAGTTCTAAGGAAGGGTCACCAGACCTGAGGCATTTACTCCGATTTTTTTTCACAGATGCTGCCAGACCTGCTGAGCTTTTCCAGCAACTTCTGTTTTTGTTCCTGATTTACAGCATCTGCAGTTCTTTCGGTTTTTATTTAGTGAATTTCATGTGTTTGATTAAAAATTTAGCCTTAAAAACTTGCCTTTTACAGGAGTATAGACAGTATTACAGTCTTTACCAATAATGGACGTGGAGTGTTTACAAACCTGTGGATGACGATTTTCTCTGGCTGTTATATCCGATGAAATTCTCACCTGGTTCTTTGAGAATGGGGTTATGACTCTAACGAGTGGACAAACCAGAAGAAGTCTTTGTGGCCATATTTTTGCAAATCTGATGCACATGACATGCAGAGGAATGCCTGCACTTATCATTTGAAATTAGCGCTGTGAGGTGGATATTTTACAATAGGGATAGATGTTTTAAAGCAATTACCAACAGAAATGGAAGCATAACATTGACATTATTGATTATTGCTGTTAAGCAAACCCCAGATTCTCATTTATATTTAGAGTTAAATAGATGATGAGGGGAGGAAGGAAGATTTTAGAGAACTTTTTTGGGGTGACTGAGGGGAAGGAAGACTCTCTGTGAAAAATAATCAGTTCCTAATTTTTTTATCAATCACTCATGTTATGTGGGTGCTATTGGCTGGGAGAGTGTTTATTGTCCATCCCTAATTGTGCTGGAGGTGAGCAGGCTTCTTGAATTGCTGCAATCGTTGGGGTATTTGGACACCCACACAGCGCTGTTAGGGAAGGAATTCCAGGATCTTGACCCAATGACACTGAAGGAATGGTCATATATTTGCAAGTCAGGATGACGTTTGGCTTATGGGACGGAATGTGGAGGTTGTAGTGTTCCCATGCACCAGTTGCCTATGTCCATCTAGAGCACCTGCCTCCTCTCCAAAGCATTCTCATCTGCCAGAATCAGAAAAACTGACATCTAGTTCAAGCCCACCGACTCCCACAACTAGCGAGACTACACCTCCTCTCATCCACCTTCCTGCAAGAATGTGATCCCCTACTCCCAAATCCTCCACCTCTGCCACGTCTGCTCCCAAGATGGGGCATTCTACTCCCAAACATCCCAGATGTCCTCATATTTCAAGGACTGCAACATCCCCCCTTCAGTGGTCGAAAACACCCTCAACCGCCATCTCTTGCATTTCCCGCTCCTCTGCCCTCATATCCCCTTCCCACAACAAAAACAAAGACAGAATTCCCCTTGTCCTCACGTATCACCCCATTAACCTCCGGATTCAACGCATCATTCTCCGCCACTTCCGCCACCTGTAATCTGACCCCACTACCAAGGATATATTTCCCTCCCCACCCTTATCTGCCTTCCGTAGGGAGCGCTCTCTCCATGACTCCCTCATCCGCTCCACACTCCCCACTAGCCCCACCATCCCCAGCACTTTCCGTGCAACCGCAGGAAGTGCTACACCTGCCCCTACACCTCCCCCCTCGCCGCCATCCCAGGCCCCCAGAAAACCTTCCACATTAAACAGATGTTCTCCTGCACATCTGCTAATGTGATCTATTGTATCCACTGTTCCCGATGTGGCCTCCTCTACATCGGTGAGACTAAGCGGAGGCTCGGAGACCGCTTTGTGAAGCATCTACGCTTAGTTCGCGACAAACAACAACACCTCCCAGTTGCGAAACACTTCAACTCCCCCTCCCACTCCCTGGACGACGTGTCCATCCTGGGCCTCCTCCAGTGTCACAATGACGCCACCTGGAAACTGGAGGATCAGCACCTCATATTCCGCCTTGGGAGCCTACAGCCCAATTGTCTCAATGTGGACTTTACTAGCTTCAAAATCTCCCCACCTCCGGCCTCATTCCCAGACCAACCCTCCCTCTCATCCCCGCCTCCTTGACCTGACCGTCTTCTCTCCCACCTATCTGCTCCTCCCACCTCACTGACCAATCCCCACCACTGCCTACCTGCATTCACCTATCCCATCACACCTACCTTCCCCAGCCCAACCCCCCCCTCTCTATTTATTTCGGAGCCCCCTTCCCCTCCCCCATTTCTGAAGAACAGTCCAGACCTGAAACGTCAGCCTTTCCTGCTCACCTAATGCTGCCTGGCCTGCTGTGTTCCTCCAGCTCTACACTGTGCTACTTTGATTGTGTTGTTCATGTACAGCCTTTGCCAACTGCACTCACCCTCTGTCTCCAATCAGGTTGCTCTGGCAGAGACAAATTAAGAAGTTGAGCAGCCAGTCCACATCTCCTCTATGCATATGGTCACGGATCTGTTCGTTGGATTTGCCACTGACATCAGACAGCTGGCATATATTGCCCTCCTGAGCTCAGTGTTAAAAGCATTATGGACCTGAGCAATCACAGTTACAACCTCAGCTCTGCTCCTCGCTATGAAACTGCCAACTTTTAAAACAAATTGAAAAATCTGCCTTTTTAAATGTGCTCCCAAAAACAAGCAGGCTCTGTTAAACAGTCTGAATTGCTTTCGAGTAACAGCATAAATGTCCCCAGTGTTACTGGGTCAATTGCTTTCTATTTGTTGTGTGTAGTTAGCTGGCTTTCACTGCATCATATCTTCTCATAGAATGAAGGAAACATAGACCACAGAAGGAGACTGCATGACCTACCTTTTATTTAGCCTAACCCCTGTTTCCAGCTCATGCTCCATGGTTTCAGGGTTTACACTACTTCAAAGAACATATCCTAGTAATTGTAAAATGTTATGAGGGCTTGGTCTCTACCACCTTTGCAGGCAGTGAGTTCCAGACTCCTGCTACCCTCTGAGTGAAAATAAAGTCTTCTGTACTCCTACTGAAACTTTCTTACTGACCAATTGTTCAAAAACTATGTCCCAATTATTGACCTCTCTGCCATGAGAAATAGAACCTCCCTACGGATCCTACATAGTCACCTTACAAACCTCAGTTAAATTTCTCTTCAGCCTTCTTTGTTCCAAAGAAAACAACTCCTTCATGTCAAAATTCTCCTCATAGCTAAAATTCTCCATTCCTGTCAATATCCTTGTAAACTTATTTGTATCCTCTCTACAGCAAACAAATCCTCTGTTGTAACTTTTGTTTTAAAGAAAGGTCTTCTTTTCTGTTTATTAATTAAGGGGAGAACTATCACACGGTCAGCAAAGCAGCAGTGCCTTTTCTGAAAGAGTTGTTGGGGTGAATCTAACGAATCTAAAGGTCCCAGGTGTGATTTCAATATTTCCTCCATTAAAAAAAGCTGAACAAGCAGGAAATACATGAGCCCACATGCTGATCCACATCTTTCAACTTAGCAGGAAGCTAAGGGATACAGATTGTTGTGGTTTGCTTGTTACACAATTCCCTCTTAAGGTTAGAACTCTGTTTCCTGGATACAGTTGACAAGTGATTCAGGAGGATCCTTAGTTTATCATTGTGAGATTCAATAACTTGCAGTGTGTATCTATAAACCTTTGTTATTAGCACCTTACTAAGCTGATGTATCCATGCTTTCCAGAAGCAAGTTCATAATTTTCAGAAAAGTACCTTCTTTTAGAAGGTGCCAAACAATGAGGCACAGGGTATGCCACAGGATGTTCCACTGGAAGTTGCTGTCATTGAGCATAAATTGACCAGGCATGATTTCCTTCATATTCCCGTCCAATTAAATACATCCCATCCTCCACCAGCAAGCCCATCAAGGGGGAAGCATTAAATTCTACCCACTATGATCACTGTTCCCCAGGGATCATTTGTACAACGGCTCATTTACCATAAGGTTACTGATTAAACCCTGTACATGTACACAATATTTGACCATGGCCAGCAATGCAGCAAAACCCATCAAGAAACAGTCAGATATAATTCTTAGGCTGAAAAGAATCAAAGGATAAAGGGAGGAACTCAGAACACAGTCCTGAACTGGATGATTAGCCATGATCATAAGAAATGGGGAGCAGGCTCCAAGCATTGGATAGTCTACTCCTCCTCCCGATTTCTATGTTTCTACCTTTCTCAAACATTGTTGTCATAACAGCCTGTACAATGAAATAGAATAGAATCCATACAGTGTGGAAACAGGCCATTCAGCCCAACAAGGGCACACCAACCCTCCAAAGAGCATCCCACACAGACTCACACCCCTACCCTATCCCTGTAACCCTGCCTTTCCAATGGCTAATCTACCTAACCTGTAAATCCACTATAAGCAATTTAGAACGGACAATCCACGTAACCTGCACGTTCTTGGACGTGGGAAGAAACCCATACAGACATAGGGACAATGTGCAAACTCCACACAGTCCTTGAAGACTAAGATTGAACCTGGGTCGCTGGGGCTGTGAGGTAGCAGTGCTAGCCACTGAGCCATTGTGCTGCCCCAAATCCAGCAAGTTGAACTTTTGTTGAAATATATTATGGAAAGCAATTATTCCGAAAAACAAATTATCATGAACTCAAATCCTTTGATATGAGGGTATACAAATTATACCACAGGCTTTTAGAAAGAAAGGTGGTTGCTTTGTGTTATGAGCTAAATGAACTTGGACCAATATACAAACCTTATTGTGGTGCTACATAAGACAAATTAACAGAACCTGAAGTGAAAAACAACTTTCCTATTGCACTTGCATGTAATTGACAAGGCATTTTCAAGGTTCATGTTGCTTCTTTAGTTGCTTCTTTCTAAATATAAACCTGGTATCAATCTGAAAGTCAAATATTGAAAGTAATTTTGATGGTTTAAAAAGTGACGGAAGAGTCAAATTCTTCCAAGGGAGGATTTCTTCAGCCAGCAGAAATGAGTAAATGTGTTTCCTTTCCTTCAGTAAACCAGCTGATGAATAGATGAGATTGGTAGAAGGATCTTATCTAAAATTTCATAAAAATAATCTCAAAGAATCATATCTAAAAATCCAAAAGGTGCAGCTATTCGATTAGCCCCACATTTTATTTAAGGATTTATATTTTATGAAATTTAGAAAAGTGAGAAGTGATTTCATTAAATAAGAGAGATTGGCTATAATCTGATTGCTTGATGGATAGGAGTTGAAGGGCCATATGATCCGATTTCTTTACACAAGCAAAATTTTACGCAGGAGCCGGTTACAACTTGATACAAAAATCTAATGGTTATTGCTTGAAGGAAAGGACTGCTTTTATATTATTGTAGTTATTTAGAATGCTACTTGTCAGATGGGGCATCTTAACTGGAGTAAGTCTGAATTGTTCCTTGTGCTCTCAGACTGAGCCTGAACCATTTCATTTACAATACTTAGTGACCTGTTCATTTGTGAGCTCAGTTTCATATCCATGATCATTCCAATAGAGACCAGCCTGACAACATTGCTGGCCCATGATGTTGTCATATCCACTAAACACTCATTCATATCTTTATTGCTTCTGCATGTCTATCCTATGATTATCTGCTTCTTCTTGTCCTTATCCTTAAATTACAGTTTATCTAAAACTGTGCTGCATGTATTCTTCATCACTTGCTCATCATCCCTGATACTAAGCTACACATTTTCCCACCCTCTCCCTATATTTAAGGCTTTGCACTTCACTGTCTCCATCATTATCGTCAGGACATTCAGCCTCTTGAATTCTGCTTTCTTAAATTCTCTGCCTGAACTCATTCCAACTCTTTGTCTCAATTGATGCTAACACAAATCAAATGGAGCTTGCCACAGTTCAGCTGGGTGTGAGAAATCCATAAATATGTCTTATTTTAAAGGTCTAAATGCACACAAGTTTGATAATTGACAATTGATAGAAACAGCCATGGTTCTTATATACTCAAACATCTCTTAATATCAAAAGTCTTCCCCGCTCTCTTGTCATGGAAATAAAAGTTTGCTCATTGAATGTCAGGATTCAAAGCATTTTAATATCCTTATGAAGCCTTCAAATAAATTTCAAATTCAAATAAATTTTCCTTTACATAACGCAAAGATAATATTAAATTCAGAAAAATATGTATGTCATGTCATGCTGCTCAGATTCCAAATTTGATATGTGCAAATATTTACATCGAATAACATTAAATATTCAGCACAGAAACTGTCCTCTTAGTCTAACAATCCCAGGCTAATATTTATGTTTCACCTGAGCCTTCTCCCAAGTTTACTCACCGAGCTCAACCAGTCACATCATAGTCTCTTCACCCTCACGTGTTCATCCAGCTTTCCCTTCACTGCATCTTGACTATTCACTTCAACCACTCCCTGTGGTAGCACATTCCCATCACTATCAGCCTAAACGGTTCATTGTGAATTACCTTCACTCTTTATTAACCCTCGGTCTTCCTTATCCCAACAACTGGAAACATTCTGTTTACGGCTGTTGAATGAAGATCTTACCTAAGTTTAAAGAACTCTTTTAGGTCACTTATCAACCTTGCCTTTTTGAAAGAATGGAGACTTAATGGTTACTGTATTTCAAAGGTAAAATATGTTGGGGATAACTTTGATGTTATGTGATA
Organism: Rhincodon typus; assembly: GCF_021869965.1. NCBI lineage: Eukaryota > Metazoa > Chordata > Chondrichthyes > Orectolobiformes > Rhincodontidae > Rhincodon > Rhincodon typus. Next base: position 37,798,134 of record NC_063351.1, on the reverse strand, counting down.
GCACTTCAAACTGTCCATTTTGAATTTCCATTTTTAATTGATTTGTCCATGAGGTGTGGGCATCATTGGCTAGGCCAACATTTATTGCCTAACTCTAATTGCCTAGGTGTCAGTTAAGAGTCAACCACATTTCTGTGGGTCTGGGATTTGACAGACCAGGTAAGGATGGTAGATTCCCTTCCCTAAAGAACATTAGTGAACCAGATGGGTTTTTAAAGCAATCAATAGTGATCACATGGCAACCCTTTGATTTGCTTTTTTCTCCAAACTTGTCTTTTAATTCCAATTTCACTGCCTGCCATGTGGGACTTGAACCCATGTCCCTAGAACATTGGCCTTGAGGCTCTGGCTTACTAATCCAATGACTTTGTCATTATGCACTTGCCTTTTGCACCATCTCCCTCGATCGACTTCAGCAGAAAGAAGAATTGGAAGTGATTTAATACAGGCCAACAAATCATATTCACCCATTTACTGTGACAACAAAATCAAAATTATGCCATAATACAAAGCAATCAGAGAAGGATCACAGCACTGTATTCTGTGTTATGGTATATATTATTTTGCTGTATGAGTCTTCATTTCAGTTTCTCTCTTACTATCATGTGTTCTGGGTGTAAGTGTTGTATCATTAAAACCACGTACTTAGGTGGGAGGTCTGCTCTGTCTGGCTCTCCTATAAGCTCTATGTGGTAGCTTTGTTGGAAATGATCAACACTTAAGTATAGATATCATATGGATTATTGGCAAACAGGAGCTTAACTGCTTGAGCAATAGAATCTGAGAAGTCTGCAAAGTTAGATATAAAATCATTTGCTAAAGTACTGCTCAGTGGTATCACTGCCACTGGTGAACTGTGGGAAAATGAAGATAAATGAAAGGTATATGATTGCTGCTGTGAAAATGCTGGCTTCTGTTGTGTAGTACTTGAGACTGAAACTGTCATGTGTTTAGCCGGAAATATTTAGAGTTGAAACTACATGGTATGCTAAACACGGATCCTTTGTTAGAGTGATAGTAGGAACTGCAGATGCTGGAGAATCTGAGATAACAAGGTGTAGAGCTGGATGAACACAGCAGGCCAAGCAGCATCAGAGGAGCAGAAAGGCTGACGTTTCGGGCTTAGACCCTTCTTCAGAAATGGGGGAGGGGAAGGGGGTTCTGAAATAAATAGGGAGAGAGGGGGAGGCGGATAGAAGATGGATAAAGGAGAAGATAGGTGGAGAGGAGACAGACAGGTCAAAGAGGTGGGGATGGAGCCAGTCAAGGTGCGTGTAGGTGGGGGGTTAGGGAGGAGATAGGTCAGTCCAGGGAGGACGGACAGGTCAAGGGGGCGGGATGAGGTTAGTAGGTAGGAGATGGGGGTGGCAGGAAGGACAGGTTAGGGAGGCGGGGACGAACTGGGCTGGTTTTGGGATGCGGTTGGGGGAGGGGAGATTTTGAAGCTTGTGAAGTCCACATTGATACCATTGGGCTGCAGGGTTCCCAAGCGGAATATGAGGTGCTGTTCCTGCAACCTTCGAGTGGCATCATTGTGGCACTGCAGGAGGCCCAGGATGGACATGTCTGAGGAATGGGAGGGGGAGTTGAAATGGTTCGCGACTGGGAGGTGCAGTTGTTTAGTGCGAACCGAGTGTAGGTGTTCTGCAAAGTGGTCCCCAAGCCTCCGCTTGGTTTCCCCGATGCAGAGGAGACCTTCCCAATAAGCTGCCTTCGCTGGTACTTTGTGAACGGTCATGTCAAGTGGACAAAACGCACAACGCAATGTCAATACAGTACAGCAGCCTGAGTCAAAAGTTTTTGTTTCAAAAGGACTCTTATTGAACTTATACATATAGCTATAAAGGACTTTAAAATGAGACCCATTGAACTTTTTTTTTGCTTTACTTCTGCCTATTGTCAACAAGAATCATTGGAAAAATACCTGAAGTCCAAATTTTAAGGGACTGAAAGCATTATGAAGATTTTTAAAAGAATGTTTACATTGTTTGCAAGCAGCAAACTTGGACTTGACTTGTGTTCAGCTGATAGAGAAATGCACGGTGATCAATGTGCAAAACTTCAGCACTTTGCTGGTAACATAATCCTGTGATATTTCCTAAATTTCTCCAAACTGTCAGTGATTTCAGAGCGATATTTTGCCCAGTGCTTGCGGCAAAAACGGACCTAGCATTTGTGAAAATGTGAACTACAAAGCATGACTGCAAACAGGAAGAATACTGCAAATACACAGCAGGGGTGGCTTATAGATTAGAAAGGACATCATTCTTTCAGAGCCAGATGTTGCCAGACCTCTGTGGCCTAACTGTACAAATTCAATCATTTATTTTGATCAGAAAGCAAGGCATTGCAGACACTGAAAATGTTTGAGACATAACAGGTCATGTCGAGAAAACATGAGTCAGGTGATATTTCCTGTAGAAACCCTTGCTGAGAGCAAGGTTTTTCTGTTTATAGATATTGGCAGCACTGCTTGTACATTTCTACCATTTAGTGTTTGCTGTTTTTCTTAAAATGATAATACAGTGTGAACTGATTGCCACAATTCATAGCTACAAAGCAATTAAAGAATTGTGTCCTCCAAGTGAATAATTTTGAAATCACGCATTTTACAAAACAAATGACTCACTGGTGACATGCAGGTTATGATCTTCATTATAGCTTAGTTTCATTGTAGACTTGGAGTTTTCACATTGCTGTATATTGAAGATAACATTATTATTGAGCATCCTGTAAGTCAATGTCCCAAAAACACATAAGTCAATTTAAACATTGCAATGGCACATATACTGTCTTCTGAGAACTATGTAAACAAGTCCCAAGAGTGTTTCCTGGCATTTCCGTTTGATTGTATGGCTCCATACTGGGAGCAGATACAATTGTTTCAAGGATCCCTTGCCATTAGGAAGACATCAATTGAACAAGAAGCCTTTTCCGCATATGGTGACAGTAGGTGCCAAGCATCTGTGTTTGAGGATGATTGACCAACCGTGACTTATTGGGCAGAAAACTTATTTGTTTTTCAGGACATTGATTCTGAAATGAATTGGAATGAAATCATTGTCAAATTGCCAAACTGTCAAGGGAACCCTGTGTTTAGAGTCATAGAGTAAAACAGCATGGAAACAGGCCATTCGGCCCAAACTGGTCCATGCTGACCATGGTGCCCACTCAGCTACTTCCAATTGCCTGCATTCGCTCTGTACCCCTCTAAACCCTTTCCATCCATGTACCTATCCAAATGTTCTTGTTAAATTTTGCTATTGTACCAGCCTCAACCACTTTCTCTGGCAGTCCATTCCATATACACATCACTCTCCGTATGAAGAAGTTGCCCCTCAGGTCTTTCTTAAATCTATTCCCTCTCACCTATGCCCTCCAGTTTTCAATTCCCCATCCCTGGGAAAAAAAAAACTATATGCATTCATTTTATCTATGCCCTTCATGATTTTATACACCTCAATAAGGTCACCCCTCATTCTCCTACATTCCAAGGAATAAAGTCTCTCCCTGTAACTCAGGCCTACTAGTCCTGGCAACATCCTCATAAATTTCTTTGCACAATTTCCAGTTTGACTATGTCTTTCCTATAACAGGGTGACCAAAACTGTACACAATATTCCAAGTGCAGCCTCACTAACGACTTATACAACTGTAACACAATGTTCTAACTCCTATACTCAATGTCTCGACCAATGAAGGCCAGCATACTAAATACCTTCTTCACCACACTGTCCACCTGTGACGCTGCTTTCAACAAACTATGTACTTGTACTCCCAGGTCCCTCTGTTTCACAACACTCCTCAGGACCTTAACATTTACTGTAAAAGTCCATTCTTAGTTTGACTTTCAAAAGTGCAACATCTCACACTTATCTGTACTGAACTGCATTTTCAATCCTCAGCCCACTGCCACATCAGATCAAGATCCCTCTGTAATTTTTGAAAATGTTCTTCGTTATTAACAATAGCTCCTAATTTTGTATCATCTGCAAATTTAGGAATCATGCCTTGTACATTCACATCCAGATCATTTATGTTAATAACAAATAACAAAGGTCCCAGCACCTACCCTGCGGCACACCACTAGTCCAGTCTGAGAAACAACCTTTAACCATCACCCTCAGCTTTCTGCCATCGAGCCAATTATGAATTCAATTAGCTGGCTCTGTCTGGATCCCATGCAACCTAACCTTCATGACTAGCCTGTCATGGGGGATCTTGTCAAAGGCCTTACTAAAGGCCATATAGACAACATTCACTGCCCTTCCCTCATCCATCCTCTTGGTTACCACTTTGAAAAAAATCTAAAAGATTTGAGAGACATGACTACCCATGCACAAATCCATGCTGACTGTCCCTGATCAGATCTTGACTATCCAAATATTGGTTGATCCTGTCCCTCAGTTTCTTCTCCAATAACTTGGCTACCACTGATGTCAGGCTCACTGGCCTGTAGTTCCCTGGCTTGTCTTTGCTACCTTTCTTAAACAATGGAATAACATTAGCTATCTTCCAGTCTTCTGGAACTTCACCAGTAGCTAAAGATGAAACAAAAATCTCTGCAAGGGCCTCTGCAATTTCTTCCCTCGCCTCCCACAATTTCCAAGGATGGACTTGATCAGGCCCATGGGATTTATCCACCTTAATGTGCTTTAAGGCTGCAAACACTACCTCTCTGGTAATGTGTATGTGGTCTAAAACATTCCCACTTGTTTCCCTTATTTCCTTAGCATCCACGATTCTCTCCTCAGTAAACACTGAGGAGAAATATCCATTAAAAATCTCCCCCACCTCCTGTGCCTCCACACATAGATGGCCATGCTGATCTTTAAGGGGACCTATTCTCTCCCTTGCCACCCTTTTACACTTAATATAGCTATAGAACCTTTGGGATTATCTTTAACCTTATCTGCAAGATCCATTTCATACCGTCTTTTTGCTCTTCTGATTTCCTCTTAAGTGTGCTCCTACACTTTTTATAGTCATCTAAGGATTCACTTGCGCCCAATAGCTTAAACCCAATGTATGCCTTCTTCTTTTTCATGACCAGAGCCTCAACATCCCCCGTCATCCAGGGATCCCCAAACTTGCCAGCTTCTCCCTTCACCCCAACAGCGACAAACCGTCCCTGGACTCTTGATATCACATTTTTAAAAGCTTTCCCTTTGCCAGTTGTTCCTTTTCCTTCAAACAGACCCATCCAATCGACCGCTGCTAGATCCTGCCTAATGGCCCAATTGGCCCTGGTGCAGTTCAGCACCTGAACCTGTGGACCTGTCCTATCTTTTTCTGTAGCTATGTTAAAACTAAGAGAGTTATAGTCATTGGACCCAAAGTGTTCTCTGACTGACACTTCAGTAACTTGCCCGACCTCGTTTCCTAAGAGGAGGTCCAGTGTTACACCCTGCCGAGTAGGGCCCTCTACATATTGATTTAGGAAACTTTCTTGGACATATTTGACAAATTCCACCCTGCCTGGGCCTTTTACACTCTGGGTGGTCCAGTCAATACTGGGGAAATTAAACTCTCCAACCAATACTACTCTATTATTCCTAAAAGTATCTGTAATTTCTCTAAACATCTGCTCCTCTAGTATCTGCTGGCTATTTGGGGGTCTATAATACAGCCCCAACAGAGTGACTATCCCCTTCTTGTTTCTAAGTTCTAACCATATGGCCTCATTTGATGACCCCTTAAGAATATCCTCTCTAAGCACTGTTGTAATGTCCTCCCTTATCAAAAGGCAACTCCCCCTCCTTGTTTACTTGTACTTCTGTCACGCCTGTAGCTTCTGTATCCTGGAATATTGAGCTGCCAGTCCTGCCTTTCTCTCAGCCAAGTTTCTGTTATGGCTATAATATCCCAATCCTCAGAGCCAATCCAAGCTCTGAGCTCGTCTACCTTACCAGTCAGGCCTCATTGAAATAAATACACTTCAGACCAGAAGTCTTTTCCCTTCCTTTACTGTACTCCTGGCTATCCTGAATAGTAAACATTCTCTCGATGGCCAATGTATTTTCTCCTGGCTTCTCGACAGCCCCCCTCTTATTTAGAGTCCTACCTCATGCCAAACTAGTTTAAACCCTCCCTGGTACCACAGAAATCTCCCCGTGAGGATATTGGACCCCCTGTGGTTCAAGTGCAACCTGTCCCTTTTCTCTATTGATGTCTGTTATCTTGGGAACTACAACATGTGAAGTTGGTAAATCTCTGAAAGGGGCACAATGTTCACATTGGAATTGATAAATGCAAACCCAGACATAAATTAGCCAGCAATTTGAGACGACTCCCAACTCATGGAATATCTCAGCTCTCACCATGAATCGCTATATAATTTACACATTGATAACGGCGAGGTCCATTAAACCCACTATTATTGCCCAGATAATTCCATTTCTGGTCAGTTATAAAATCATGGATGATGAAAACAAGAAAAAAATCATTAGGTTGGGTCTTATATTTACATTCTCTTTCAGGACTCAACATGACATTTCATACATTTACCTGACTTCATTATTTGTAGATAGATTTTATGATTCTTAATCAAGTCCAGGAATTTGCTGATGACTGATGACAGGCTAACTAGTCTGTTCTCCCCTGCTTTCTCTGTTTCCTCCTTTCTTGACTACTGATGATACATCTGCTAACTTCTAATCTCCTGTGACTCTTTAGGAATCTTGGGAATTTTCGATAATATTACCAGTATATTCTCTATCTCTGTCTCTATTACAAATGTACAATGGAGGCTATTAGGTCCTGCGTAAATAATTCAATACTTCTCTGTTGATATAAATTATGCCACATTTCTTACACTTAGCAATCTATTTCTGGTATAAAAGATAAAAAGTACCCATTCGACCAGTCCATGTAACTGATTTGCATTATTTACTTCTTCTTTACTTCCCTCTAACCAAGTAAACACATGCAGTGTGCCTTAATGATTACCACCCAATAACTCTGACCTCAATTATCATGAAGTGCTTCAAGAGGCTGGTCATGGCCCACATCAACTCCAGTCTCCCAATCTGCCTCAATCCTCTACAGTTTGCCTACCAACCTAATAGCTCCTGCCATATCCTTAGCCCTGCACTCATCCCTGGGATATTTGGACAACAAAGACACCGATGTCAGACTCCTGCTCATTAACTGCAGCTCAACCTTCAACACCATTATCCCCTCCAGGCTGATCTCAAAACTGCATGACCTTGGTCTCGGCTCTGCCCTCTGTAATTGGATCCTCAGCTTTCTGATCCATAGGCTGCAATCAGAGAGGATAGGTAACTGCACCTCCTCCACAATAACACTCAACACTGGAGCGCCTCAAGGATACGTCCTCAACCATCACTGTACTCCATGTTTACCTATGACTGTATTGCCAAATTCTGAATGAACACCATCTACAAGTTCGCTGATGACACCACCGTAGTGGGGCAGATATCTAACAACGACAAGTCAAAATACAGAAGGGAGATAGAGGGCTTGGTGATGTGGTGCAATGAAAACAGTCTGTCTCTCAACGTCAGCAAAACTAAAGAACTGACCATCGGCTTCAGAAAGAAAGGAAGAGAACATGCCCCTATCTACATCAATTGGACTGAGAGTGAAGATCATCAAGTTCCTCAGAGTGACGATAACTGGCGATCTTCCTGGATTTCCCACGTAAATGCAACAGTCAAGAACGTACAGCAACGCCTCTTCTTCCTCAGGCGGCTCAGGAAGTTTGGCATGTCCGTAAGGTTCCTCACCAACTTCTACAGATGCACCATTGAAAGCATACTGTCCGGGTGCATAACAGCCTGGTATAGCAACTGCTCTGCCCAGGACGAAGAAACTACAGAAGGTAGTGTGCACAGCCCAGACCAACCTTCCATCCATTGACTCCACTTACACGGCTTGTTGCCGTAGAAAGGCAGCCAACATTATCAAAGACCAATCCCATCCTGGTAATAATCTCCTGCAATCTCTTCCATCAGGCAGAAGATACAGAAGCCTGAACACACGCACATGTGCAGGTTCAGGAACAGCTTCTTTCTGACTATTATCAGACTGTTGGATGGACTCTAGCCTCAAAAATGTAACCTGCAATGTAACCTGTATGCCTGTAAGTCTTTTTGATCTGTACATCTTTTGCTTGCTGTGATCTGCCCATACAATTCATAAACAAAGCTCTTCACTGTATTTCGGTACATGACAATAAAATCAATCAAATCTTCATCAATTGAAAATAATAAATTTGGGGTCATCTGTCAAGAGATTCTAGCTATATTGAACAGCCCAGTTTGATGCTGGTTTTTTGTACCTTACGTGATTTGGAATCGATTTAAATGTCCCAGAAAGAGTGCAACTAAAATATTGTTCCGGAACAAAGGACGCTGAAAAAATAACGTTGAGTCTACTGTGATTCAATACCAGTCTGTCCTACCTTGCACACTGGGTGAGATTGATTAGATTTTAGCTTTGAAATGGAAATAATAGAAGTGTCTCACCTATTGTTTGATGAATGCAGCCATGAAAAAGTCACAAGACATATCTGGCAATTGGTCAAAAAATGTATGAGAAGAAATAGGTCAGATATTGCCGAAGTGATAATTACTTCTGGTGATCATTTAATTATTTTGAACAGGGCAGTACACACTTTGTTTACTGCTACTGCAAAAGTATGAAGAGCAAATATCTGTTTAAAAGTGGGATGGAAGGTGCTAAGGGAATGTATATACATGATAGATTAAAAATTCTATGGAATCTGCAACCTAATCCTATATAAAAAATGACAATGCCATCAATCAAATCTAATCAGCCTGGATAAATACAACATTTATTATCAACATTTAAAGTGAGTTTTTTTACTTAAATGCTTTTATTCAGGACCAAATTTTCAGAGTTTTATATTTTGAGATGTTTTATGTTGGCCTTCTTTTAGTGGAATACATTAAGTTGAGAAGGGCTTGTGACACAACAAACTGCACCTAAGCTGTTGGAATATTTTGTTCTGTACTTTATCATCTTTAGAATAATGAAATTGCATTACAGAATGGAGAGGGTGAGGACCATTACAGTATAAGATGATTGTTACTTTAGCTCTTAGGTATATTGACTAAATTAACGCAGAGATAATGTTTTCTCGAACAACTAAAGTCTCAGAAAAGATGAAATGTTCCAAGTTAACTCCTGCACAGTTCAATCACTGATACGGGTGATCTGATTAAATATCACGCTGTTTGTACAATGGTCCACTGCTGAGTACAGAAGAGAAAATCTACTGCATATCCAATGTTGATACAGGTATTGACTGGGAACAATATTAAAGAATTACAAGTTCCAACATTATTAAGGAAGGCTGGCATGTTCCGGTGTCACCTCAATGTTTGGGGCCAAGTGGGACATGCCCACCTGAACCAACATGGAGAAAGCAGATGGAATTGGGAAAGCCAGGCATGATGGAAGTGAAGACATTGGGGTGGCTAACCCCGACCCTAGATCCAATTTCTTCATATTGCACAAATTAATGCAGATAGAGGGACACTCTGCCCCACCCCCGCAAACAACCTGATAGCCAGGCTGCACTAGTTTACCAATCAGGTAGGCCAGCTCTTTCTAGTCCTGCCTACGGCTGAAGTAATTGCAGTGCAAGTGGGTTCAGGCACGTTTGTGGCTGTTAATTAACAATTAAGGGTCTTTGTTTGCAAGGAAGGTAGATCATCGGCCTTTCAGCCCAGACCTTAATTTATGAGGTGGTGAGTTGGGGGCTACAGCTATCTTCATGGTGTAAAATCATTCAATTCTTTGCCCCTCTTGCCACCTTCTCCATCATGTCTTGGGAAAGGAAAACCCTGGCCCAAGTTTCTTTTGTTTTATTTTCTGTCACAGGAGCTTATGAGGCCAAAGTGTAACACGATGCCTGAAATCAGTGAAGTTTAAACTGGAACATGTCAGTCTGCTGATCTGACCAGCCTGATAAGTGTCATTGCCTGAGAAAGAATGACAGCTTTCCTGTTAACATGGAGAATCAGTCTGTTACATACAGAGGCCAATCAATTCAGGTTGTAGGTGAATTGTGCAGATTTATTTTGAGGAGATTAAATAAATCATTAATGACCATCTCCTAAAGAATTCACAATAAAATGCAATCTCTCCAGGAAACAAAGGCAATAAAGAAAGGTGATTGCAAAAAAAACTTGCTAACACGATATGATGCAGCTCACTTCTTTAAAGTTTAAATGTGTTTAGAATGTTGATTACTGTTGTTAACCAATACTGTTGAGTGAGAGTTTAATGGTTTTAAGGGGTTTTGTTTATATAATTTACAGCGGAGACTGTGCAATGTTCATCTTCCACTTGCTGTCTAAACGCAATTCTGCAACTGCTGGGAGAAAGCAAAGTTGAGTGTTTATTACAACTGACTGATTTGTAATATCTATCAACAAGGTTGAAATCTGCCTCCATTGATGTTAGTATTTGTTTGACAGTTTTGGACATTTAAAGGACTCAAGGATGTTTTTTTGTTCATTCATTCATGGGATGTTGGTGGTCATTGGCTAGACTAGCATTTATTTGCCATCCCTAATTTCCCCCTAGAAGATGCTGGTGAGCTGTCTTCTTGAGTACACTGGGGTGTAGGGACATACACAGTGCTGGTAAGAAAGAAGTTTCAGAATTTTGACTCAGTGACAGTAAAGGAACTGCGATATAATCCTAAATCAGGATGGTGAGTGGCTTGAAGGAGTACTGGCTAGAGGGAATGTTCCCACATATCTGCTGACTTTGTTCTTCTAAGTGGTAGACCCTGCAGGTTTGGAAGGTGCTGTCAAAAGGATGAATTACTGCAGTGCATCTTTTCAGTGGTACATAAGACCATTTGGAATAGGAAAAGGAAACTAGCACACAGATAGCTAGTACAGGTTCAGAAGGGAATCAGGAAGACTAATGGAATGTTGGCCCTTATTTCAAAGGGTTTGGAGTATAAGCACAGGGAAATCTTTCTGTACAAGGTGCTGGCAAGACCACATCTGGAGGACTGAGAGCAGTTTTGGTCCCTTTATTTAAGGAAAGCAATCATTTCACTGGAGGCAGTTCAGACAACCTTCACTAGGATGATCCCTGGTTTGGAGGGATGGCACGATGAGCAAAGGCTAAACAGGCTGGGCCTCCATTCATTGGAGTTTAGAAGAATGAGAGGTGATCTCATTGCAACATATAGGATTCTTAAGGGGTTTGACTGGGTAAATGCTTTGAGGATGTTTCCCTTCATGGGAGAGTTTAGATCCAGAGGGCATAGTCTCAGAATAAAGGAGTGCCAACTGAAGGAATTTCTTCTGTCAGAGGGTTGTAAGTCTTTAAAACTACTTGCCATAGAGAGGTGTGGCGGGCATATTTAAGGCTGAGATAGGTAGATTCTTATCAGTAGGGGAAAGGGCAGGAAAGTGTACATGAGTAAATGAGTCAGCCTTGATCCTACAGAATAGTGGAGCAGGCTCAAGGGGCTGAATAGCCTATACCTGTTCCTATTTCTGATGGTTTTATGGTTCTATACTCCAACCCCCTTGAAATAAGGGCCAGCATTCCATTAGCCTTCGTGATTACCTGTGATACCTGTGTGCTAGCTTTCTGTGTTTTGTACACAAGTATCTCCAAATCTCTTTGTGTTGGATTGTGATATGGCACAGGACTGTTGTAAATGGATGATGGTGGTGGTGGGAATGAGTGTTGAGGTGGTGGATGTTGACTGTTTTGTACTTGCTGGTGCCAAGCATCTTGAATGTTGTTGGAGCTGTACCCATTCAGGCAAGTGGAGAATATTCCACGACACTGCTTTGTAGATAGTAAACAGGAACTGTGGAGACACCGGGTGAGTTACTTTCAGCAGAATTTCTAGCTTCTGATCCTATCCTCTGGATGCCGTATTTATATGGTTAATACAGTTACTTTTCTGGTCACTAAAAACCCCTAGGATGTTGATGGTGGAGGATTCAGTGATGCTGATTGAATGTCAAGGAGAGATAGTTAGATTCTCCCTTGTTGGAGATGTTCATTGCCTGCCACTTATTTGTTATTGTTACTTGTTATTTGTCACTTATCAGCCCAAGTATAAATGTTGTCCAGGCCTCACCACAAATGGACTCAGGCTGCTTCTGTATCTGAGAAGTTGTGAATAGTGCTGAACATTGTGCGATCATCAGCAAACATCCTCACTTCTGACCTTATGATGGAAGGAAGGCCATTGATGAAGGTGTCCTAAGACTGAGATGACTGAGCTCCAATATCCACAACCATGGATGGAGCTAAAGTCAAAAGATTCCATCATTGCTCTATTGCCTCACAAGATGAATGTCTGCCACCATATTCTCAGGCAGTGCTAACAACTTAATACAAAACTCAACTGAAAACAATATTTCCTCTTGTCACCATTGTTTGTTTTTTTTTTGCCAATTACTTTAATTCTGTGCCCACTCGTTCTCAATCCTTCCACAAATGGGGACAATTTCTTCCTATTTAGTCTGTCTACACTCCTCACAGTTTTGAATACAACAACCAACTTTCTTCGAGTACTGTTCTATCACGGTCTCTCCAATCTATCCATATCACTGAAGTTCCTCATCACTGGAACCGTTCTCATGATTCTTTTCTGCAACTTCTTTGATACCATCGCATTATTCCTAAAGTGTGCTGCCTGGAAATGGCTGGGATAAGGACATAAAATTGTTGGTTTTAATTTAACCTTGATTTCATTTGTCATGGATTCCCTACTGGAACTCCTTATGGGAATATAGAATCTCTAAAGTGGAGAAAGAGGCCATTCAGCCCATCAAAAGTGAACTGACTCTCAGAAGAGCATTGTACCCTATCCCCACAGCTCTGCACTTCCCATGGCTAACCCACCTAGCCTGAACATCCATGGACACTACGGACCAATTTAGCTTGACCAGTCCACCTAACCTGCACATCTTTGGACTGTGGGAGGAAACCAGAGCACCTGGAAAAAACCCATGCACACACAGGGAGAATGTGCAAACTCCACACAGGTAATCACCCGAGGATGATTGAACCTGGGTCCTTGGCACTGTGAGGCTGCAGTGCCAACCACTAAGTCATTGTGCTGCCATCAGTTTGACCTTATACACAAAGTACAAGCAACATTATGACCTCAGGGCAGTGATGTCTAAAATTTTGAAGTGTTTCACTTCCCAGCTCTGAAAATTGAGGAAAAAGGTTACTAAAAAACAAAATGTACCATGAGTGCTCACTCACGTAAGGACTTTCAGTTTATTTTGTTCAACCAAATGAACTATATTAGGAGACCAAGGGAGGGGAGAAAGGCAGAGGATTAATGCTGCAGCCGCAAAGAAATGCCAATGATATGGAATCGCAAAGAATGTGGAAGGTAGCACATATAATTAAAGTGAAGTTAACGCTGAGTACATTTGTACTCAAACAATGAAAAGTCAATATACTCAGCACATTCCAAATGTCAAGCTACGGTGTACTGTCAATTTGTAAACGTGTGTAAATTAAATATATGTACTGAAGAAACCAGGCAAAGAGACAATATCAATGCTATTGTTTATAAGGTGGTAGCTATACAGCTATGTGTCCTTTTAATTTGACAAAGTTCAGATGACAATTTATAAATGTCAGTTTGACTTGCCAATAACACCCAAAGGCTAATGCTCTCCTCTGAGGCGAGTTTGGAAAGTGAGCAGTAATATGATCTGGGAAGCAATCATTCTACCTTTGCCCATCTGCCCCAACTTAGTCGGGATCAGGAAGGCTTGAGGATGGCCTCACCTCAACGCAACTCTTTGACCAGGTAGGAAACTGAAGAGGGAATCCCTGTCTTGTTTATAGCCTCTGAGGGGACTTCCTCACTGTCGGACACTAAGGGCCTGATCAAAGGGCTGAGGGCAGTCTGGGAAGGCCACATCTCTGTCCTGGTTTCAGATACCCCTTCACTTTCCACAGATCCAAACTTCAAACCTGAGGCTCTGTCCTACGTCTACCATGTGACAATTTACAGCAGGGTGGGAAGAAACCATTAATTGGCATCTTAAGAGCCTCAATCAGCTCAAAGGAAGGTGGGAACGCAATACTGCCCCCTTCATATGTGCAATGGAAGTGTAGCCAGAGACGGGTGAGTAGATCAATGTGTGCCTGGAGTCAGAGGCCAATGTCAACTCCACCTATTTGCACGTGCAGTGCACTGACTACCATGTCATTGGCAGCTCTGCTTGACATCCCACTGACAAGCTTTGCATACCTCCTTGGCAGGTGACTCTCCACCCCCCTGTTACACACAGGGCACCCCCATACCAAGCTCCGCTCTCTCACTTGCTGCTTCTCTCAGCGTCCCGCTCCCCTATTCAGTTTCCCACTGACCGTTCCACTTACCTGGTTGCCCCTTAAAGTCACAGTACACTCAGAAAATATTAGTTCCCTAGACATCCCAGTATTAACTTTGGAATGAGTTAACAACCAGAAGTTAACAAAAGTTCTTTTCAAAGTAACCGATCACATGTGAGAAGCATCACTTTAAACGTACCTCCCACAGACTGGTGAGTTCACAACTAAAGTGTTTCCGTCCATTTTACACAAAATTTGAAAATTTTAGTGGCAGTTACATCTCTACTTACTGCATTCTAATCTCAGATTTAAATTTAACAATTATCATGTTTATGGCAGTAGAATCCATTATATTTCTTCCAATTATAATAGCTCCTGAACTTGCACAGACTTAAATTAGAGATTCCACATTCATTTGCAAGGAATTAATTACCACAATGATTCAAACCTGTTCTGTTTGCTTTGCAGCCTCCTTCTCCTTCCTCATACCATTTGCAGTCTCCTTTCCATTTACTAAAAGCACCTTTATCATTCTCCAAACCCTCCTGTTGCTAACCCTACCCTTCCCTGGTTGAAACCTTCAGAATGAACCCAGCTGACAAAACTCCTAAGTTCAGTAAAAAGTTCTTCCGGCAAAAACCTTTTCATCCTGGCCAATGGCATCTCTTGGCAGACCAGGTCCTGCACCCTGACCTTGACTACAAGTCCTTCCTGGATGCACATTTAGGCATTTTGTCCATAACAGAGCTCAAACTGTCTGCTTCTTTAATGCCTGAGATTTCTGAGCATCCTGTCTCTGAACCAAACAATCTGCTCTGTCTTTAAGTTTGACAGAGTTTTTATTCTGTGTTTCAGGTGGTACAGCCTCCGCTGATTTTTTTTTGCTGTAGCTTCCCTCAGGTTGTTTTAGCTCCTTACAGTGTTGAGAGATTATACTTGATCCAAGGTCATGTCTTAAAAATCAGTACACCTGTTTTAAACTTCCCTACATCATGAATCCTTTGGCAATTATTCCTTATTCAATGGTTTTGTTCTATAACTGAGTTGAGCTAATTGCCAGAGATAGTAGGAACTGCAGATGCTGGAGAATCCGAGACAACAAGGTGCAGGGCTGGATGAACACAGCAGGCCAAGCAGCATCATAGGAGCAGCTTGGCCTGCTGTGTT
>NC_063351.1:37751392-37777630 GCF_021869965.1 Rhincodon typus | reverse complement strand
GGCCCGAAGCGTCGGCCTTTCTGCTCCTATGATGTTGCCTGGCCTGCTGTGTTCATCCAGCTCCGCACCGTGTTGTCTCAGTAGATGAGGGCACTGCTGTCATATATTTGGACCTTCAGAAAACATTTGTTACAATGTCACTATTGGTTGGTTAGCAAGTTAGAAATGTTTGGGATTTATGGACCCTTGGCAGCATGGTTTGGAAATTGGCTAAAAGATAGGAAACAGAGGGTAGTTATAGATGAGCATTTCTAAGACTGGAGATGAGTTGAAAGTGGTGCTTCCCAGGGATCAGTGTTGGGACCCTTGCTTTTTCTGATTCATGTAAACAATTTGGAGATAGGTGTTGAGGGCAAAATCTCTAAACTTGCAGATGACACTAAGCTAGAGAGAGCAATGAATTGTGAGGATGATGATAAGTGACTTCAGAGGGACATTGACAAATTGGACAAATGAACAGACAACTTCTCAATGCTGAGAAATGTAAGGTAATGCATTTGGTAGGAGAAACATTGAGAGACAATACAGGCTTAATGGTACAACTTTGAGGGGAGTACAGGAGCAGAGGGACTTTGGGGTTCACATGCATAATTCTCTGAAGGTGGCCAGGCAAGTTGAAACAGTTGTTAACAGTTGTTAAATAAAGGTATAGAGTATGACAGTGAGGAACTGATGCTACACCTCTATAAATCTTTGGTCAGATCACAGTTAGGGGATTGTGTTTGGTTTTGAGCACCTTATTTAAGGAAGGATGTTGAATCCGTGGAGAGAGTGCAAAGGCGATTTCCTAGAATGATACCAGGAATGAGATATTTTAGATACAAAGAAAGATTAGTGAGATTGACCTTATTGTCCTTGGAGGAGAGAAGATGAAGAGTTGGCCATACTGAGGTGTTCAAATTGATGAGCAATTTTGACAGGGTAAAGAAGGATCTGACAGTCAGCAAAAGAATTAGGAGTGAGACGAGGAGAAACTTCTTTCCTCAGAGAGTTGTTGGGATATGGAATGTGCTGCCTGGGAGAGTGGTGCAGGCAGATTTGATACAAGGTTTCAAAAGAGAGCTGGATATATATTTGAGAGTGACGAATTTAGAGGGCAACAGAGCTAGGGCTGGAGAATGGGGCTAGCTGGGTAGCTGGTGCAGACATGATGGATCAAATGGCCTCCTCCTGTACTGTAAAATTCTACGATTCTACAAACAAAGGCAACAAATAAATATTCTGTTTTAACGAACAGAACCTCCAGCAACAACAATGTTATTAATAGGTTAATTATGATGGTCCAAGCTGTTAAATTGCCACAAAGCCTGTCATCATGATTGCATGAACCAAAAAATATATAAAATTCAGACCAGACTACAAGAGCTGTGACAAAAGGAGAGCAGATGCAGTTTGCATGTGGCTAGCTAATGTATTGTATTGAAACTCGTTCTTATCAAACAATAGACCCTCACTGTAATAGCTCGTGAAAAATGTGCAATGGTACTTATGGTCCACTTTATCCACACTGTGAAGATTACAGGGGCTAGATATTAATAATGAAGCCTGTTATCCCCTACAGACCTCATCAGGCTTAATTTAATCTGTGAGACTCTGTGCCAGATACAGCCAACTACTGTTAACAAAATCAACCCCTTTTTCCAGAAAGGATGACTATTTATGGGAAGAGGTACTGCACAAAGGGAAAAAAAGACAGGAAGAGACTTAATAATAGAAATAATGCCTCCACACATTGTACAATAGAACTAACGCAAGCTAATGGAAAAGGATAGTTTATTTGTCATTACAAGCTAAGCAAAATTAAAGGAAGAGACACTGATGAAAAAGACTGCGTGAGTTATTGGCAAAAACAGCATTTCTCAGGAAATCAAGCCCACCAGTGGAACTGTTAATATAATTGTAGTTGAGACAGTGAGGGAATCTTATAGTGGTCAGAGTAACATGGCCACTGGTGGGACTTGTGGCAGAATTGGATAATTCTGGCAGCATCTTGCTGTATTGTTTCTCCGTTTGATGAGTGACGGGGCGAATTTCAGGCTGGGTACCCGCAAGTTGCCAATTAAAAGGGATTAGTGCTTATTAAACATCTCATCAATTCATTAAGCTTCAGCTTCCTTACCTTACCAAATGCACTGAATAAGGTAGATGGCGTGAGATCCCGACATGGAAGTCAGTACAGGGCCCTGGCCCATTCAGCTCATCACAGGTTACGGCTAACCTCCTCATGTTGCTCAGCCCCTCAGGACAGGATCCATGGACACCAGTCACAACCACCTCTCATCCAACCCCTTGCCAACTCCTCACGACAAACATGGTACCTCTCTGACCCCTTAGGAAGCACAGCCTCACATTGCAGGGCACACTGGGGACTCACATAGAAAGCCTGCTGGAAGGACACTTTGTGCATGGAGCTCATGGATTGGTGCAGAGTACATCTCAGGGCTGTTGGCTTGCACTGATAGCGCCTGCTCACTTGCCCCCAACTGCATGCATGCAGCATTCATGTCTTGTCTTGCCATGTAGTGTTGTGTCTACTACTACTTCAGCCAGTACTGCCATGTTGACGTTCTGTTTTGCACAGGCACACAGTCAGCTTCTCAGCAGGAATGGGCCCAGGGCCTGGGAGGTGGGGAGCATCTTTCTGTAATAATACAATGAGATGTCAGTCTAACACCTACACATGTACCAGCTTCCTGTGCGTCAAATACACTGCACGTACAATCAACCA
This sequence comes from Rhincodon typus, assembly GCF_021869965.1. Taxonomy (NCBI): domain Eukaryota; kingdom Metazoa; phylum Chordata; class Chondrichthyes; order Orectolobiformes; family Rhincodontidae; genus Rhincodon; species Rhincodon typus. The sequence continues at coordinate 37,774,902 of NC_063351.1, read as the reverse complement.
AACGACTGTGTCAGAAACTGGATGGGCACCAATACACACTCCACAACTGGTCAGGGGATCCCAGCACCATTCGCACAATGCACACACAGTACAGGCTTTTGGCCACAGGTAGGTGACCACTCTGAGTGGTCATCGTCAGGGGATCTGTCCAATTATAGTCTGCGAAGTGGCAATGGTCAGTCATGTAGGGGCAACACCAATAGTCAGGAGGATCAGTAGGGAGCTGTAAACACAGCAGTTAGGGGTCTGGGCAGTCACATGTATGGGCTGCTTATGGATGTTGAGGTCTGGGCTTAATATAATCCTGGGGATCTGTTTATTGATGAATTCTGCAGTGCTGTAATATGGCTTTCTCAGTGATACGTGGGTGTAGTCAATAGCACTCTGCACCTGGGGCAGGGGGGAGCACAGTCTGTGTTACCCAGAATGCAGCACAATTTTGATGACCAGTAAATAGCCTGGGGTGACCTTGCACAGACGGCACTGATTACTGGTCAGATGCCTTTGTCAGCGCACAACTGAGAAATCCTTCACAGGTTACCCGTCACCCTCTGGAATGAGCCAGCTGCAGAGAGGTTCAGAATGGCAGCGACCATCACAACCACTTGGAAAGGATGGCCTCCCATTCCTGCAGCCTTCCAGTTATTGTCAGCATCTGGCAGATTTCCAGCACAGCATCCTGGGACATACAGAGCCTGCATTGTCACTGTGCCTTACTTATCACCTAGAAATGAAGTCAGAGCTGTAAACCTCTAGGCTGAAGGGCCTGCACTGTGTGCTGTCTCCCTGAGCTGCATGCTCCTTTGTCCTTTGAAGTGGGGCCTGCTTTTGTTCCTGGGTTAGTCATCAGACCTGACCTTCCCACATCTATCTTCATCTGCTTAGGTTGGGAGACACATTGAGCCGAACATCCCACCAGCAGGTGGCTGCAGTTCTCACGGTGGAAATGACCTGGGGTGAGAATAGAAGAAGTGAATATACACTGGCTTTGTGACCAACACATTGCATGAAAATGGAGTGCGTGCTGCCCCTTACTATTCCAGACCCACATCAATCAACAGCTCACTGTGAACACCCTTGCCTGGGCTTCACTGGTCACCAGATTACCTCCACTAACCCCACAACACCCCCAACCCTCCAGAGGCTCCTGTCCATTTTACCTCTCACAACTCCGACATCCCATTTCCACACATGCTCCCTACACAACCTCTTCACCTGAAGACCCATTGAACTTCGCCTCTGAAATAACTCCACAGAGGCTGGTATCCTGTCACCAAGTCACCCTTTATTACTATATACATTGAACTTGACACCAGCCTGGCTTCCTCAGACCCAGCTCTCGGGGTGAACAGAACCTCTGACACTCCTGTTTTTATCTGTCAGCCAGGGTTCCTGATTCAATCAGATGAACAGCCCTAATCAAGGAACTCATACTCTGTGAGGTCCTCCCAGCTGACCACACACACATAGCACTGAGAAGGCCATATTACAGCATATTACAGCAGTCCAGAATTCATCAACAATTGTTATAGCCTCCATCTGCCTTCCCTGCACCCTGACCCCTGACATTTGATCTTCATAATTCCCATCCTCCTCCTCTATGCTTCCCCTTGTAAAAGTGGCAGTGTGGTTGTTGCCAGTAAACCCCTTTCTGTAATCTAACATACCGTCCAATGCAAAAACCTGGAGAACCTGCCCTCCTATCATCATTCTTGTCCCTACCTTCCCAGGTGCCTCTGCTCTTTGGGCAGTGATTCACCCCAGCCCCGATTCCCCCACAGCCTTCCTTGCACCTTCCTGAATGATCAATAAAAGTTCTGATTTGGTATTGTCTAATTGCCTTCTGCTGGACAATAACAAGCTGTGGTCTCCAATGGGTACTGCTGGCAGAGCAGCGGTGACCTAGAGAAGGTGTTTAGTTGGGTTGTAGCTAAAAACAGGTAAACTTGAGGCCTGGCAGTTAAACAGCAACTAAGTTGAGTGAATGGGGTTGTATGTTCTATGGAGTGTCAGCCATGCTGAATATGTGCTGTAAGCAGTGTGGCTTTGCGCCTTTATATTCCCAGTGAGGGGCAATATTGGATTGCCAGTGCTTGTCCAGGTTCACAGTGCCCTCTTAAAGATGGTACAAGTGAAAGGATGCCAGTCTTTGTGAACTTTGCTGAGCAGTGAGCTGTTCCGGGAGGCTTACGTGGTAAGTTAGGGTTGGAATTGAATGTGAGAGATTCCACAGGGGTTGGAATGAAAAGTTAATGAGACATCAGAGATAGTAGGAACTGCAGATGCTGGAGAATCCGAGACAACAAGGTGCAGGGCTGGATGAACACAGCAGGCCAAGCAGCATCATGTTTGGTAAGATTTGGTGAGAAAACATTCTGGGCCTTATAGTGAGAAATCCCACCAAAAGAAAGCAATGCAACTTGCATTTATCTGAAAACATAAGATTCAATGCTTTTGTATTATGGAAAATCCAGTAAGCACATGGTAATACTATTTGAATCCAAAATAATTCATTAGAAGTAGACTGAAACCTAGAGAACTGTGATGACTTAATATAAAGTTCTCTTTCTTTTCTGCCACCAATGCAACAGACCAATAGAAGTCTATTATGGTCTTGATCTCACAATCGTATGTTCTATTTTTACAACAAGCAAGATATCCATCATCAAACTGCCTAGAAATGTCAGAAATGTAAAAATAGCTTTGCAGTGGTACAGTGGTTCAATTATCTCTACCTTCAAGAGAGCAAACCATTAGCAACAGTTTATATCATAGTGCTCCTAATCAAATTTCATTGTCAATGATCTGGAGCTGCTTTAACATTCACATATATGACCATGCTAGAGTAGGTTTTACTGCGATTCTGTTCTGCAATGCATAAGAATTAGTGTATGCTCCAATAGTTCAGTACCTCTATCACAGCTGACAACATGTGCTGACACATTAAGAAATATTGAGAGGGTGGAATAGTTGGATGAAAACTCATTTGCAGATGCCATTATGAGCAAACAATAATATTTAATCCAAGTTGATATATGACAGGAGCTTTAGAAAAGTATTCAGAGAAGCACAGGCAAAAATAATTGTACAGGGACCATTGATTCTTTCAATTATAATGAAGCATCACATTCAGAAGTTTGTTCTTATAATAGAATTTTGTAGTTTGTTTCAAGATTACTTTGAAGCCTTTGTTCAAGGATTAATTACTTGCATTTACTAGGAGGAATAAGGTATGCAGATAAGTTGTGACTAATGAATTATTTGCAAAATAATTTACAAACTCAATTTGTAGCTCTACTTGAATTGCTCATAGCTGTAAATACAAGGGCGGTAATGAATAACACATATGTCAATAACCATAGCATAACCTCATTGGAAATATGAATAGGAAATTGATAAATCCATGAATAACCAAACAGTATGAAGCAGAAAAAAAAATCATTTTTAAAGCACTTTCAGATTCCCAGGCACTAAAATGGACAATGAGTTCTTTTTTGAAAGGTATTTGCTGGTGTTTTGTAAATGAATATATTGGAAGTGCATGTTAGAAATTCAGATTAGTGCTTAATGTGATTGTCTGCCCCTTAAATTGATAGCTAATATATACTTCAGTGGGCAAGACTCCCTGTCAGACAGACAACATTATAAAATTATGGTATTACTGTGTGCTTATGCCCAATCACTAACCATATGAACTCTACGCGGTACACACTTGCAATCCCAAAGTGGCTCTTTTACTCCTCCATCCAGTTTTCTGTTTTTTAACAAATCATTAATCCAATGCTAATTCATTACTTCCAGTGCCATAAATCGTAATCTGTGTAACAACCTCTTGTAAGGCATCTATTATTTCTGAAAATCCAAATATAACACATCCACTGATTTCCCCCAGACCAACATTGTTAATTATATTCTCAAAAAAACAACCCAGTTGATTTGTTGAGCACAATTTCTCTTTCATAAAAACATGGACTCTGGCTTGTCATGTTGTGATTTCTTAGCTTCTTCTGCTTAACAATAGATTTGATAATTTTCCTTTTGATTTTGATGTCAGACAAATGGACCTTAGAATAAGGGGGAGCAGATTTAGGACTGAGATGAAGAGGAGCTTCTTCACCCAAAGGGTTGCGAATCTGTGGAATTCCCTGCCCAGTGAAGCAGTTGAGGCTACCTCGTTGAATGTTTAAGGCAAAGATAGAAAGAATTTCGAACAGTAAGTGAATTAACGGTTAAGGTGAGTGGGCGGGTAAGTGGAGCTGAGTTCATGAAAAGATCAGTCATGATCTTATTGAATGGCACAGCAGGCTCGAGGGGCCAGATGGCCTGCTCCTGTTCCTATTTCATATGTTCTTATGACATGCAATTCCCTGTTTTCTCTCTTTCCTTTCTCGAGCTGTGGGATTCCAATTGCTGATTTCTGATCCATTCTACAATCAAAGGAATTCTGGAACATCAAAACTAATACACTCAGTAACATCACTGCTGGTACAATCACTGATACATTGTCACTTCATATTGTACACATCTATTTTGCAGTTGCATGGTTCTGCTAATTTTTACTGTTCGGAATTTACTTCTAACAATTTACTTTCCAATATAATTACCTGTCCAAACAGAGGCAATATTTGATTACTGAAATATTGCAATCTCAGTCAATGTGGGGATAAAAGTTGAACACAACATTACAATTGATTTCCCAAACTCCATTAATCAATATCTCTCCCCCGTGTCCAATCCTAAAATTGTTATCCTTGACTGTAGAAACCCATAAATTCTCACCAACAGGTTTAATTTTCAGGTGCAAATCAATGTGACTAATTTGCACTGAAACTCAAAGTGGAGTCAGGATTTCTTTCTCCTACACGTTGATATTGTACTACACCCTTTAACTGGTGATTAATGCATGTGCACAGTGTGCGTATTAACTGAGGCTGCAAGGTTTACAAACTTAGTCATGTGACAGATGGTCAGAAGAACAGGGCCATCTCTGCAGTGTGAGATAACAATGTGACACCAGCTGAACTAGCCTGTAACATTAATATTAACGATATACGGTAAACAGCAGGAGCTTGATGGAGATAGTAACCCAATTTGAGAACGCATATATGAAGTAATTCTAATGTAATATTTAATGCTTTGACATTTTGATGCTATCACTTACTGTTTAATCACCAGCTACAGCAGATAACACATGACTTACAAGCATTCAAACATACAAATTAGGGGCAGAAATAGATCATTCATCTGTCACACCTGTTCCTTCATTCAACACAATGGCTGATCCATTTGTGTTTCAAATTCCACATTCCTGTCTACCCCGACAACCCTTGGTTCCCCTGACTAACAAGAATTAATCCAACTCTTGTCTTAAAAATATTCAATGATGTTGCATCCACTGTCTCTGAGGCAGAGAGCGCACAATGTTCTGAGATAAAAGAAACAGTTCTCCTCATCTCTGTCCTGACCGAGCCAACCATCACTTTAAAACAGTGACCCCTAGCTCTGGATGCAGCCACAAAAGGGACCAACCTTTCCATGTCTACCCTGTCAAGACCATCCAAGTTCTTATACATATTCATCAAGTCACCTCTCACTTTTTTAAGTGGAAGCAAGTCCAATCTGTCCAACCTGTCTTCATAAGATGACCCATTCATTCCAGGTATCAATTTATTAAACCATCCTCTGAACCACCTCCAATTCTTCTTTAAACAAGGAGAACAGAAATGCATATGGTATTTAAAATGTGATCCCACCAATGCCTTGTATAACTGAAACATAACATCCTAACTTTAATGTTTCATTTGATTTGATTTATTACTATCACATGTACTGAGGTGCAGTGAAAAGTGTTGTCTTACGTGCTTTACAGGCAAATCGTACTAAACAAGTACATCAGGGTAACAGACAGAGTGCAGGACACAGTGTTACAGCTGCTGAGAAGGTGCAGAGAGATCAACATGCATTTTCATAATAAAGGATAGCATCCTATTAGCTTTCTTGATTAAGTACTGCACTGCATGCCAACTTTATGTGACTCATGCACTCGAATATCTAAAACCATATGCACCTCAGATTTCTGCTGTCATTCTCCATTTAACTAATACTCTGCTTGCTTCACATTTTCCCATATTACACTCCATCCGCCCACTCACTCAACATATATCTGTCTGCAAACTCTTTATGCCTTCTTCACAACATGCTTTCCTCCCTGTCGTGGTGTCCTTTGCAAATTTCACTTCCATATCTCCGCTCCCCTCATTTAAGTCATTTACATTAATTACAAGCTGAAGTCCCAGTACAGACCCCTGTAGGACCCCATTCGTCATCCTGCCAATCAGACAAAGGTCCATTTATCCATATTCTCTGTTTTCTGTCAGCCAGTCAATCCTCAATCTATGATAATCTGTTAACCTCTAAATGATTTACATAAAGCATTTACTTTATGCTATGAGCTGTGTTATGGCACCTTTTCGTATGCCTTCTGGAAAACCATATATAATACAGGCTGCCCTCTACCCACAGCGCATGTTAATCTATCAAAGAACTCTGATAAATTGGGAGCATGATTTCCCTTTGGCAGAGACATGTTGACTCTTCCTGATTACCTGAGTTTTATAAGTGTGTGGCTATAATCTCTTTAATAATCAATTCTAACACCTTCCCTTTGACAGATGTTAAGTACCAGCCTATTGTTTCCTGTTTTCTATCTTCCTCTCTTCTTGAATAGAGATGTTATATTTGCTATTTCCCAGTCTGATGGAACCTTTCCTGAATCTAGAAAGTTTTGGAAAGTTAACACCACAACTACCTTACAAGTACCTTGTCTAAGATGTGGGGATGAAACCCATGTGCATTCAGAAACTTTCTCAGTACCACTTGCCTCATGGTTGTAACTTTGCTAAGCTCCTCTCTTTCTTCCAGCTCATGATTACAGGTATTAATGGAATGATTTTTGTATCCTCATTAGTGAAAACAGAAGCAAAATATTTGTTTATTCCATCCACCATTGTAATAATCATGTCATTGGACTGATATTCCAGAACACCTGATTCCATTAATTCCCAAGTTAATGCTCTGAGGGACATGGGTTTGAATCCCACATGGCAGATGGTGAAATTTAAATTCAATTAAAAAAATTTGGAATTTAGAAAAAGCTGATGGAGTGGTGACCATGCAGCCACTATCGATTGTTGTAACAGCCCATTCAGTTCACTAATGTCCTTTAGGGACAGGAAGCTGTCATCATTACCTGGTGGGAGGTACGTGTGAGTTCAGACCCACAGCAATCTGCTTGACTCTTAACTGCTCTCTGGCCAATTAGGGATGGGCAATAAATGCTAGCCTGGCCAGTGTTGCCTACATCCCATGAACACGAAAATGAGTGTGCATTGTACCAACATTAACAATATAGAGAGGTGAGTATGGTTCAATATGGTTCAGCTACTGGTTTGCTATGAGAGTGCCTTTTCCAATGAGTTTTTTCTATTTATGCCTGGCTGCAATCATAATTTTCTGAAAGGTATTTATCTGGTCACAGAGTGTTTCTCCTTGGGAGCAGAGTGTCATAGTGAGAATTGTTTTTTAGTGAAATAGTTTCCAGATAAACAACCTAGCTCCATGGTCTCAGTGTTACAGCCCAAAATGCAGTTCTCCCTGGATTTCAGGTTTGTGTGTGTAGTGCTTAAGGCATTGCTCCACAACTGACACAGATTTGGGAAATATTAACTCACTCACAAAAACACTAATGTCCAAACAAAAATGCAATACCGGTTATTCAAAGTAAAGTAATGACTGGAGTTAGTTAACAGAGGAGGCAGATTTAAGGATCAAAAAAAGAAATTGCTGGAAAATCTCAGCATGTCTGGCAGAACCTGTGGAGAGAAATCAGAGTTAACGTTTCGGGTCCAGTGGCCCTTTCTCAGAAGTGGACTGAAGGATCACTGGACCCTAAACGTTAATTCTGATTTCTCTCCACAGATGCTGTCAGGCCTGCTGAGATTTTACAATAATTTCTGTTTTTGCTTCCGATTTGCAGCATCAGTTTCAGTTTTTCTTTATGTAAATTTAGGGAATTTGGTGAATGGGCCAGGAGGGAAATAAGGTGATCTTGTTTTATATCGGCAGTTATTGTGCCTGGGAAAACACTGTCTGTAAGGGTGGTGGAAGTAAATTCAATAATAACCTTCCAAACAGGGAACTACTCTGCATATTTCTGGCATATGCCACAACACCATCAAAAAGAAAATGGTTTTATTTGTAGGAGATCAGTCATTTCAGCTCCAGGACATCTCTGCAGGAGTTCCTTAGGAGGGTGTCTTGGGCCCAACCATCCTTAGCTAATTTTTTATTTGTTCATGGGATGTGGGCATCCCTGGCTAGGCCAGCATTTATTGTCCATCCCTAACTGCCCAGGAGGCAGTTAAGAATCAACCACATCGTTGTGAGTCTGGAGTCACATGTAGGCCAGACCAGGTAACAATGGTAGTTTCCTTCCCTAAATGACATTAGTGAACCATCTGCTTCATCAATGATCTTCCTGCCATAATAAAGTCAGAAGTGGGCATGTTTATACAATGTTCAACACCATTCATGACTCCTCAAACACTGGAGCTGTGAATTTCCAAAAGCAGCAAGATCAATATCCAGATTTATGCTGACAAGTGGCAAGTAACATTCAGGCCACACAACTGCCAGACCATGTCCATCTCCAACAAAAAAAAACTGCCACCCCTTGATGTTCAAATGCATTGCTATCACTGCATGCCCTCTAACTACTTTTTGAGGGTTACCATTGACCAGAAACTGGACTAGACTTGCCACATAAATACAATGGTTATGACAGCAGATCAGACGCTAGGAATACTGCATTGAGGAACTCACCTTTATGCTCCCCAAATCTCGTCAACCATCTGCAAGGGACAGTTCAGGAGTGTGATGGAATACTCCCCTGTTGCCTGGATGGGTGCAGCTCCAATAACACTCAAGAAGCTCGACACCATCCAGGACAAAGCAGCCGCTTGATTGGCACCACATCCACTCCCTCCACCACCAACAATTAGTGGTAACAGCACATCTAGAAAGAGAAGGACAGCCAGATACATGGGAACACCACCACCCTCCAAACCACTCACCATCCTAACTTAAAAATATATTTCCATTCCTTCAGAGTTGCTAGGTCAAAATTCTGGAACTCACTCCGGAACAGCATTGTGATTTTACCCACAGCTGATAGACAACACTGGTTTAAGAAAACAGCTAGTCACCATCTTCTCAAGGGCTGATAGGAATGGGCAGTAAATGCTGGTCCAGCCAGCGTGCCCATATTCCATGAATGAATTTTAAAGAAAAAACCACAAAAGGGTGTGATGGACTCACCTGAAAAATGTGTGTATTGTATGGATACCATTTTGATACCAAACTGGCACCTCCAAAAACTGTGGGAATCACAGAGCGAAATTTTGTTGCCACTGTGTGTTTTTCTGTCTTGTGGTTTCCAGAATTTGAAATAACCACATTTTTTTGAAAGAAAAACTGAAATTGGAAAACCCTTATAATGTGTTTCAATGTACTGTGAATTGGTTTATGGTGTAGATATGACTCTCACAAAATGTAACTCTTAAAAGCAGGAGATAAAAAGATGTTTTCTTGTTAAAGTGATCTAACTATAATATTGTACAGATATAGCGTGCTTTCATTTTTTGGACTTCAACATCTGCATTATAAAGAATTCCACTGAGCTTCTGCCATGTGATATATAATGATACATTGTCAGTTTGATATCTAGATTATAGTGAAGTCATGAGTGACGTATGATTTTAGATATTTTACATATACATACAAACCATTATAGTTATCGTCTTTTTGAATAATACAACATTCATGATCACAAGTTTTAGGTATTTTTCTTGAAAAAGTATTTGATTTGGTGCTTTATGAATAAGCTATGGTGGTTCTATCATGAGTTTACATTCCACATTAGTTGTAAAACTGCTGTGATTGAGCATTCTGTTAAGATGCAGTTAAGGAATTGCATTATACATAACACATTAAAAATAAGCCAGGCCTGTGAAATCGCAGTCACTTAATAGCAGAGCTCTGCAGACCCCAAGTCACTGTTCTGCATTGTCAAGTTAACCCCAAATGGCTGATGGTTTTTCTGTCCCTTTGAGTGTCTGCTGTGGCACAATAAATCATGTATTTAATGCTCTGTATACATTGAGTTTCAGACATGTATGCACAGGACATGTCAGCTGTGGTGTGCCCTTTGGAGTTTCTTAAGTTTGCCCTGGGCCTGGTGCATCATGAGATGTATATCTTGAAGTTGGAGCAGTATGTGACCCCACATGTGTTGTGCCATTGTGTGTCCAGGGATATGTACTGTTAGAGCTAGAATTCCAGATCTCACAACCCTAGTTAACATTGCACATCATGGGATAGTACAAAGGGACCCTTAGCAAAGTAGTACCTCGGTACCAATTAGTACCAACATACAGTTGGTGGGGGAAACCGGGGAAATAGAAGTTTACCTGACTATTTGCACACATCCACACACGTCTAAATATGAGCCACTGGAAAACAGACAGAGTTCTTCCACTCAGCAGGGCTGAAACAAATTCTAGTCCTCCAGCTACTGCTCTGGCTGAGCTCTGATAAATCGGCACAACCCAAGAACTGAACCTGGGACTTCTTGATCCATAAGGTTCAAACTACACTGAGAGTCCACTGAGACACAGTTACAACTTAAATGATTCTCTTCTGGAAGGTATCAGTTCAAAAATCCGTCACTATCTTTCTTAGTGACTCCTACTGTCTGAGTAGCAATCTCATAGAGGGTGGATAAGACAATGAAAAGTCTCTTAGCTTCCTATTTGTAACTTAATACTTGTTTTTTCAGTTCTTTATTAGTTTCTAGTACCCAGTAATGTCATACTTATCTGTCCTTATTGCAATTGCCACTGGTCTAATCCTCCTATTATTCTGCCAGATGCTATATATTCTGTATGGTACATAATGCATGTAAATTGCACCAGTTTAACCAGTTTTATTTAGAGCAAATCTTTTAATAAAATATGGAAGTCAAACATATATAGGGCATAAGTTTAAGTAACTGAGAGAAATTCCATTTCAGTTCTACCAGCCTCTTGTTGTAGGAGTCCTAATGAAACCTCAGGTTAATGACATGGACAACTGTTGCTAACTTGCACATTTTCCTGAGCATCCGTCTGGACTTCTGGAGTTATACTGAGGCTCAGTAAAACACTAGTGAAATTTGGTGGAGCCCAGGTAGAAAGAACAAAACTATAACTGTTAGGAAACTGATACCAAAATAGAAAATGTTGGAAAAGCATTGCAGAAAATATGTTTGGAATTTCTTCCAAGGTACTTTGGCTGTATTGTAGAGCATTTTGGTATTTCCCAGAATCCAGAGAATTCTTTATTACAGAACCATTGCTTATCCATTTCCTGAACAGATCCCTTTTTAAGCTGGAGTAAGATCAGCAAATCTACAGCAGATGTGGCACATTATTAACATTGAGATCACCTGGACTCATTTTGTTTTTCCTTATCTCCACTGGCCACTTTTTCAGGCTGGGCCAGCACCTGAGTAACATTCCAAACTAATGAAGAAACCAAGAGAGTTGGAATTGCTATCACTGACAACAAGATATGCATCATTAATCTTGAAACAAATCTGCCTGCAAACATTTAGTCGGCTCTAAATTGCATATTTCCTCAATTCCAAAGACACTTTGAATTTAGCACCATTTATAGGGGATTGGCGATGTCCAGCAACAAGGCAGGAAGCTGGTAAAATGATCAGCCTATGAGATTACAGATTTCACACAGCAAAACAAGAAATGAAAGGTGATGTCATGCCTGACAAAATTGGTTAGATTTCTTTGAGGCAGTAACGAGCAAGTTAGACAAAGGACAGACAGTGAATGTGATCTGTTCAGATTTCCAAAAGGCCTTTGACAAGGTGCCACACAGGAGGCTGACAAATAATAATGCAGCCCATGGTGTTAGAGGCAAGGTACTGGCATAGATAGAGGGTTGGCTAAATGGCAGAAGGCAGAGAGTAGGGATAAAGGTGTATTTTTCAGAATGGTAGTCAGTGACTAGTGGAGTTCCACAAGGGTCAGTATTGGGACCACAACTATTCACGTTACACATTAATGATGTGGATGAAGGAACTGAGGGCATTATTGCTATGTTTGCAGATGACACAAAGGGAGATGAAGAACAGGTAATGTTGAGGAAGCAGGGAGTCTGCATTATGACTTGGACAGGAGAGTGGGCAAAGATGTGGTCGATGGAATACATTGTATGAGGTTATGCACTTTGGTCGGAAGAATGTAGGAGTGGACTAATTTCTAAATAGAGAAAACTTAAGAAATCTGAACCATAAAACAACTTGTGAGTCCTAGTTTAGGATTGTCCTAAGGTTAACATGCAGATTCAGTTGGTAATTAGTAAGTGAAATGCAATATTAGCATTCATTTCAAGAGGGCTAGAATACATGAGCAGAGATGTATTCCTGAGGATGTATAAGGCTCTGGTCAGACCACATTGGGAATATTATGAGCGGTTTTGGGTCCCATATCTAAGGAAGAATGTGCTGGCTTCGGAGGGACTTCAGGGGAGGTTTACAAGAATAAATAAGGGCTTGTCATATGAGGTGCAGTTCAGGACTCAGTGTCTGTACTTGATGGAGTTTCAAAGGATGAGGAAAGGATTTGTTTGAAACTTACAGAATACTAGGAGGCTCTGGAGATGTGGAAAGATGTTTCCACTAGTAGGAGTGACTAGGACCTGAGAGCACAGCCTCAGAGTGAAGGGACAACCCTTTAGAACTGAGATGAGGAGGAATTTCTTCGGCCAAATGGTGATGACTCTATGGAACTCATTGCCGCAGAGGTCTATGGGGACCAAGTCATTGAATGCATTTAAGACAGGGATAGATAGTGAAATAACTTCATGGAGGCTGGTATGCCTACACCAAGTCACCCTTTACTTATACACGCATGGTACATGGACTCTGACCAGTTAGCTCAGAACCAGTCCCTAGAGTGAAGAGAATTTCTGAGATTCCTGTTTATATCTATCAGCCAGAACTCACTGATTGGTCCAGGTTAACAGTCCCAATTGGGGAACTAATACTCAGTGAGACCCACCTGGCCAACCTTGTTCCAGTCACGACAGATAGGTTCTTAATTGGTCAGGGGATCAAGATTTATAGGGAGAAAGCAGGAGAATGAGGTTGAGAAACATATCAGCCAGGATCGAATGGCAGAGCAAACTCTATGGGCTGAATGGACTGATTCTGCTCCTATATCTCATGGTCTAATAAGGATAGAATATAGTTCACATTTCAACAAGTATACAGAAAGTAAAATTTGTATTTTGATTTGTACATGCAATTATAGAAGAAGCTGGAATATTATGACAAACTTTAAAAGGTAGCAAAAAAAATTATCTCTAAAATGAAGTTACTTTAGTATGTTGTTAGTAAGAAAAGGTACTCCAAATTGTAAAATACATTTCTCAGGGTGACAGTGTATATCCAGCAATATTTATAACTGCATACACTGGTAAACAGTCTTGTTCAGACCATTGAGTATAGGACTTGAGATGTCATATTAAGGTTGTACAGGATGTTGGTGAGGCCTCTTCCGGAGTACTGTGTCCAGTTCTGGTCATCCTGTTATGTTTGTAAGCTAGAGAGGGTTCAGAAAAGATTTACCAGGATGTTGCCAGTGACTGGAGGGTTTGAGTTATAAGGAAAGACTGGATAGGCTGGGACTTTTTTCACTGGAGCACAGGAGGCTGAGGGGTGACCTTATAGAAGTTTATAAAATCATGATGGATATAGATAAGGTGAATGGCAGGTGTCTTTTCCCTAGCATTGGGGATTTCAAGACTAGCAGGCATATTTTTAAGGTGAGAGGAGAAAGATTTAAAAAAGACATGAGGGGCAACTTTTTTACACAGGGAGTGTTCACACGTGGAATGAATTTCCAGAGGAAATGGTGGATGCGAGTACAGTTACAACATTTAAAAGACATTTGGAAGGGTACATGAATGAGAAATATTTGGAGGGATATGGGCCAAGCGCAGGCAGGTGAGACTAGTTTAGTTTGGGATTGTGGTCGGCATGGACTGGTTAGACCAAAGGGTTTGTTTTTACAGTGAGTCTACCATGTTAAAAAAGTTGAGGATCATGTCAAATCAGGGATTCTGTGTTGATTCCGTTCACGAAGACAGAAAAAATACACTCTATGGAAAAGAAAATTAGCAATAACAATGTGGATTTATGTGTTTAACTGCTTGTGTGTAGATGCCAGAAGTTGCTGTCAATTTTAAACAGTAATGAGGTTTCCAGTAACAACAATTTTATTGCCATTCCAACCACAAAATCTGGACTGATATATAACTTAACCTGATATATTAAGGCTTATTAAGGTTCAGAGGAAGAGGAAGTGATTCAGCAATAATTAATTTTTGGTACAATAACACTTATTAATGAATACAGAAATACCACAAATACAATAACACTGAATTCAACATATATTATGTTGTAAAGAAACCTCCCATTTGGGCAATGCACAATTTCAAAAGCCATGGCTTTCAGATCATTCAGAGGAATTTCAAGGATATGTTATGAAACACTGACAGAATGTTTATGAAATATGTCAACAAAAGTCTTTTGAGTTCTGAATCATAACTGTCAGAGAGACAAGTGGTGGCATGTTCCCCATACATGAAATTTTCATCTGCCTTTGCCTTAGACGTTGCCATTTTCCCAGTGAGTATTCTTAGCACTTGTTAAGCTCTTACAGCAAAATAAACTTTTAACCTCATTTTGCAGCATGAATAAAAGAGGAAATTAGGAGCATATGGTGTGGAATCGCATTCATAATGCATACAGCTCAAAATTACTGTCTTAATTGTTGAGTTTGTTCATGAATTGTTACTTCAAGAGTGATAAAGATGGGCATTTCAGTGAACCTTGGTCAACATTTTGCATGACTATTTTGAAGTAGGAATGGTAGCTGTACAACTTCCTCAATTTTTGCAAGGACCATTTGTCAAATACATGCAGAATAATGGAAGCATAACAAGCGTATTATACTGCCAAATGCAAACAATGGGCTGGGGAAGCACCAAGAAGGATGTGTCTAACTGACCCAAGCTTAGACTATGAGCTGGTCTCTGATGGCATTCTTGTATGGAATGGGAGACCAGCTAATGGACTGTGATTTTTTTACTGAAAGAGCCATTCAATGGCCAGAAGGTGGGCTCACTGTACACTGAAGGTTGGCCGATGGGGTCATGGAGCTACAGGGTCAGTAGGAGGCCCTCCAAAACACTCATCAGCAAAGTGAGAGAGAGGACATGCCTCCACAATTGAAGTACCCTCCCTGCATTATTTTTTAACTTTGTGTTTTAATGAATGGCCTCAGCAGCTGAACAAATATAGCACATGGTCTGCTGCAGCAGTTAAAACCAAGTATGCGGGGGCACTCTCTAGGCTGGCTCACTGATTTACTACTGTGAGGCTACCTCTAAGCATTTACCCCGTTCTCTGATATCTCCAGAAAGTTGTTCTCCAATAACTGGTCTTAACAGGCCTTCAATGAGGTAAATTGAATACCAGCTGCTAAACCAGCACACTAGCGAGCAACACAAACTGGCCAGAATGCTTCAACAGCAACATGAATCATTATGTCCCTTTGTTAGGGTTTAAGTGAGCTGGACCAGCTTTATAACAACTGCGGCTACCACAGCAGATCAGGGGCTGGGATTTTTGGAGTGAATAACCCATCCCCTGACTCCTTGATGCCTGTTCACTACATACAAGGCACAAGTCAAAAGTGTGATGGAAAATTCTCCACTTGCCTGAATGAGTGCAGCTCCAATATCAGGCAAGAGGTTTGACACCATCCAGGACAAAACAGCCCATTTGATCGGCACCCCATCTAGCACCTCTAACATTCATTCCCTCCACCACAAACACACATCCAACAGCAGTTCACAAAATGCATGGCAACAACTATCCAAAGCTCCTGAAAGAGCTCTTCCAAACACACAACATCCACCACTGAGGACAGCAGCACATACATAGGAATGGCACCACCTGCAAGATCCCCTCTAAGACACATCATCCTAACTTTCCTGTTGTGGCATTAAAATCCTGAAACTTCCTTCTTTACAACTCAATGGTGTACCAATACCACAAGGACTGTGACAAACTGAACTGAATTGCCTGATGAGGCCACAAAAACCATTCATAGAATCCCTCCAGTGTGGGAAGTAGGCCATTAGGCCCATTGAGTCCATACCAACCTTCCAAAGAGCATCCCAATCAGATCCATCCCATAACCCTGCATTTCCAAAGCTAATGCACCTAACCTACACATCCCAGGACACTATGGGCAATTTGCCATGGCCAATCCACCTAATCCACACATTTTTGGACTGTGGGAGGAAACTGGACCACCTGGCAGAAACCCACGCAGATACGGGGAGAATGTGCAAATCTATACAGACAGTTGGCCAAGGGTGGAATCGAATCCATGTCCCTGGTGCTGTGAGGCAGCAGTGCCACTACAGTGCCACAGAGCAAGAAATTCAGCAGCCTCAAGCTGAAATGGGGTTTGGGACAGAGTCGGACAGTGATGAGTCAGTACCAGGATTGGAGGAACAGGATACAACACAGTGAGTGGCACAGCAAGCTCAGATTGAACTGCAGCTCAGATAGATGAAGGACCAATCAACCAATCACAAAACAGCAGAAGTGAAAAGAAGGCACGGAAAGCAATTTCAATTCCAGGGCTTCACCAGGTTACTGCAGTAACAAGAAAGTCTCAAAACATTTTGTTTGTCATCACAAACCATAAGTCTACAAGAACCCTGCATCAAGATAACTATAATGTTTTTGGAGAAGTGAGATTTAAGATTTCTTTCAGCGAGTTCAATTAGCTGCAGCAGAGAAATTCAAGGTTCAGAGAGAACCTGTTAACAATATCCAAGCAACCACACAGACTCCAACTGTACAGGAGGAAAGTGAAGAGGAGGAGGTTGATGAGATTTGTGTGGAGGTTCAAAACATAGCATTAGCTATGTCCCAAGCCAAAGTGTCTAGGACTAAGGCTGTACGAGCACTGAAAAATAACAACAATAATATTGCAAATGCTATCATGAAGTTGAAGATGTAAGTGTCAGAAAATGCAGGCGTGGGCAACAGTCCCTATTTGGTGCAGCTTTAGTACATTTGTACTATTTATATCGTTTAACCTCAAATAAAAAAGTGTGGCTTGGAAATAGTTTTTTTTTAGAAAAAGCAGCTCACCACCACTTTCTCAAATTAGGGATAGGGTACAAATGTTGGCCCCAGGCAGTGAAGCCCATATCCCATGAAAGTGTAATTAAAAGCTATGTGGAATAAAAAAAAAACTCATGACTCTGTCAAAGTAAGTAACTTTGTGTAGAACAGGATCACTCAAACTAGACAACTTCCAACTTAAAAAATATAAAGCAAAATCTAATGGGACATAAAATGGCCTGGCAATCTGATTCTGTCCAATATTCACTGAGCAGGTTGAACTGAAATTGCAACACAATCTATTGTAAACATTGCTTTGCTTTGGAGCTGTAAATTTAATAAAGTATAAATGAGTTGAGCTGGTTTCAACCAGTTTTCAGTTGGCTTGTGTTGCAGATATGAAATTAATAATTATTTGGCATCTGTTGATAGATCATTTACAAAGACTATGAAGACAACTGGTATGGAACATGGAATTTGCCATTGGCAACATTTTAAGGCTGATATAAACTACATTGTTGAAGTGTGAGAGAAATTGCTCTATCCGTGTCTTAGGGTATGAGACTGGCCAAAGTATTCAGAGAGAAAACTGACAATTTAACACTATGCAGGGAACTGTTGTGCAAACGTACTTTCTGTCTCACAGTCTCTGATGATTCACATTTCTCTGGGTTCAATTACTTAGTAGCTGTGCAAGGAATGTTGATGTCACATGTACCAGCCACCCATCGCTTTAAGGAGTACATTTTGTGTATCTGACACATTATTACAGTGCAGGGGTTACTCTGAGACCAATCTAAGATGATGTTGAATAATACCATTTATTCGGATACAGCTTGCTATACAACTTAATAGCTCCCTCTGTGGATATTCTGAAAGCTCATTGCTTGTAAACTTTTCTCAAAAGCTAGAAGAAGATGAGAAATTTTGGAATATATAAAAACAATGTCTGTCAGGTTGTACAAAGACAACCAGCATTTAATAGGCAGACCTATTTCTGTGCTATATATTCTTTGTAATTTGATGTAGTAGTTCTTGGAGGAACTATAAGACTCATTAACTGCCTGCAGTAGAGATTAATATAGCTTCTCCTCTACTGGGTTTCATCATCTGTTTTATTCCTGAAAAGTTTACAAAGAGAATGCTTTATTTCTATAGACCCTCACCCAAAATATTCCTGTATCTTCTTTTTATGATTTCATCATTTTCAACAGTCTCTATTTATTTTTATTTTGATTAGCTACATATAATTATGTGGAAATTAGATAAAGAAACAGGTCATAACCCAGCATTTTTTATACTAGCATTTATGCTCCACACAAGCCTCTTCCTATTAATGTAACACCATCTGCAAAATCCTTCTATCACTTTCTTCCTTGGTCTTACCTAGCTTCCTCTTAAAGATAAATCAAAGTATACACTTCAACTACTCCTTGTGTTACAGAGTTCCACACTCCAAATAAGTCACTGAGAGAAGGTTCCTCTTGAACTCTTCACTGGATTGCATTTTATCTGGGTGGCATCAAGTGTGAACTGGACTTGTTACATCAAGTCAATTTTAACCAAAGAAAAGTGATGGTACTGCCCAAGTAAAGCAAGAATCTGAGCAAAGACCAAATTGGAATAGCAGCCAAAACTAAAAGTCAATGGGTGAGTGAAGGGTCTGATGCAGTCAGTAGTGGTAATGTTGGTAAGGAGAACCGAGAAGTTCAGTAAGTGGAAGTGCAGTAAACATTCAAGTAACAGTTTTGCTTAGGTCAACTGCAGTCTCTGAGATTAATTGATGCTTCTTACAAAGCATACATACTGATGAGGCTATTGACGTGTTTTAAAATAATTGTATAGTGCATAATACTTTATTCTGCTTGTGTTATAGTAATGTAATCCGACCTAATGTTAATGTCAGCAATGAAATGTGTGAAACAATAGCAGCAATAATATTTCTTAGCAGGGCAATACAAGTGCACAGGTTTTCCTGTAAAAATTGCTTTCCCTTATTGAAGCACGTATTTAACTGAACTGGATCCACAGTCTAAATATAATATTGTAAAAAATGATAACTTTGCTTTGGACATATATAATGTCAAAAATTTCAAAACAGGTTGTTCTTCAGTTGAAATTGCCTGTTTCTTTCCTTGTTGGTAGAGAAAGATGTCCTCTGTGCATTTGGGATAGCAGAGTCACAATGTGTTGATAAAGAATGGGTATTAATTTGCTCCATATGTTGTAGGGGAGGGAGGGTCTGTGAGTATTGCTGGGAAAAATGGGAAAATAGAGAAAGTTTCAACAGAACTTTTAGCAATTTTCTTGACGAGCCTTAAATGGTGACATCAGAATCTTGCTATTGAACGGCAAATACCTTACTTCCATGAATGTGCATCTCAATAAAGTCACAAACTTGCTTTATTAGTAGTCTATTTCTAATTCTCCCCTCCTTCCCCAAGAAACAAGATGGTACATATTCCTGACATATAAATCATAGCTGCAGCTGACTGAATAGTTGTCCTGGCTATCATCCAGCTTCTTCTGTACAACATCATCCCTGAATGCTCCTTGACCACCATCCTCCTCGACCCTCCTTCCACACAAGTCAGCTTCGGCAAACCCCCAGCATCAACAATCCATCATGTCTACTAATGGCCCAACTCAGCCACTCAGCCACCCTTCAATATTTTACATTGTAGCTCCAAATGACCGAAATATGCTGCCATGTTGTTTTACTCACATCAACATATATGCAACCAATGCGTTCACATCAAGTACATATCATATCTCTTAGCTTGATTTCTTAGTGCTCACTCACTTTGTGCTGACTGGGAAGCTGCTAGTTTCTGGATGCTTCGCATTGTCTTCTGAGCGTCCATGCACCGACTCCAGCACTGACCTACAGACTGCCAGCTTCTGTGGGGGACACACTTCCTTTTTAGTGTACATCTTTAAAGCTACAGGTTGACAGCCAGTGAGATTGCATTGATTTTTAGCAAAGAGGGTGAGGCAAACAGTTTGAGATGGCGGGGAGCACTGAATAGGCAAAGGCATGCATAAGTCACTGTCCAACGCCATGTTACATCAATGTCATGCCTACAGCAGTTTATGCAGCTAACACATTATGTGTGCATCAATCAAATGGCCATGTGTGAAAGTCAAAAGGGAGCAGTTCTTAATGGGCGAAGGAGAATATGGTCAGTCAGGGGGTGCCACCGCAGTCTGTCAAGGACTCCATTCAATTCCAACTCAGGGGATTGGCCATGGTCAGTCAGGCACTTAGTTCTACCTGAGTCTGGAGATCCCTGTCCCAGCATTTGGGGGATTAGGCTATGATTAGTCCTGGGAGTCAAATGCAATTAGATCAGGGATTGCAGGAAATTACAGAGGTGCTATAGACTGAGGGATGAGCCAGTTTGTCTTGCAATGAAGAGAGGATTCGAGTCGGATGGAACTAGATGTAATAGCAGATCATGGTGATTGATGAGCAGGAGAGGTGTCTCCAGTGAGTGAATAGGAAGTGCAGAAGGCAGGAAGCGTTAGTAGTTTGGGAGAGGAGCTGGGGTGAGAGCCATTGAATGGACATGATGCCTGCCTCAGGGAGAGCCGCAGTCCATGATCTCGGTGAGAGGTATGCGCCAGTGGCAAAGTTAGCGTGAGTGCTCGCTTTGTTAGTACGAGACAGCAGAGAGAAGATGGTGGCACATATCCCGGTGAAGGCAGAAATTCATTGACGTACTTTCTGCCCTGCTGGGTGTCCCACTTCACCTGGGTCACAGCACAAACAATTCACCCAGAACATGCCTGTGTTACTGCAGGTTGGCCAGGTCTGACGGTGTCGCCTTCTGTAGCAGTCTGCAGGAAAGAGGAATGCCCTCCACAGCACCATCTCATCCACCAGTACTTTCAGGTCCCTGTCTGTGAGGCCAGGAGCAAGCTTACCTGCCCTCTGGCTATGCTGTCAGAGATAATGGCAAAGCAGTACTGTGTGAAGGGTCATTCTTGGCTTGCAAAATCGGAAGTGGAGTGTGAACTTTAATGTGATCCCAGCAACATGAACACCAGATCGTCTCAGTTGTGGTGAGTGCTTCCGACTCTCCAACCACACCATTCCTCGAAAAAGGTGTCCAAGAGCCCAGGTACATAGTTAGGGAGGTGAAGAGCTGAAGACTGCGTAATAAAAGTTAATGTGAGCCCTTAAAGACTGGACATTCTGAATCTCACTTGGCAAAACACTTTAACTGTTAATGTGAAAATTCAACCCATCGCTACAGAGGAGCCAACATCTTCAACATCACCTGAACGTGTCACTAAAAGCAATAATAAATGATAATGAATGCTGTAATTAATTTCAATTGTTGCAATGAGTCACAAGTGAAATTAAAACAGTCAATTGCTAGACAGCACACGTAAGGAGACAGGAAAGATGTTGGAAGTCTCTTTCAGACACGCAATGTATCAGCAGGAATAGACTCTAATCCAATTTCCTCACATTTTGACAGCTTCAAACATTAGAAACAAGGCAGTTATCTCCAGCAAATTAAAAACTTCCATGAATTACATCTTGTAAAATTAACTTCCTGGCAGATGATGAGAATTGGAGTGAAAAAAACAACAACAAACATTTCACGGTTCGTACAAGGCACAGAACCGAACTTGCACTGACATTGATTGGGTCAATGTTGTGGTGCAACATCTATGAATTTCCTCTGAACTTTTGACTGGGAAGAGAGATAAGCAGTCAGTATCTCCGCGAATCAGACTGGAACGAGTATGTAGCAGTCAGTATCACTGTGAAACAGACTGGGAGGAGTGTGCAGTGAGTCAGTATCACTGTGAAACAGACTGGGATGAGTGTGCAGTGAGTCAGTATCACTGTGCAACAGACTGGAAGGAGGATGCAGCGAGTCAGTATCACAGTGAAACAGATTAGGAAGAGTGTGCAGTGAGTCAGTATCACTGTGAAACAGACTGGGAGGCATGTGCAGTGAGTCAGTATCACCGCAAATCATATTGGGAGGTGTGTGTCGCAGTCAGTATCACTGTAAAACAGACTGGGAGGAGAGTGAGGTGAGTCAGTATCACTG
Organism: Rhincodon typus; assembly: GCF_021869965.1. Classification (NCBI taxonomy): domain Eukaryota; kingdom Metazoa; phylum Chordata; class Chondrichthyes; order Orectolobiformes; family Rhincodontidae; genus Rhincodon; species Rhincodon typus. Next base: position 37,752,504 of record NC_063351.1, on the reverse strand, counting down.
TGAAACTGACTTGAAGGAGTGTGCAGTGAGTCAGTATCACTGTGAAACAGACTGGGAGGAGTATGCAGTGAGTCAGTATCACTGTGAAACAGATTAGGAAGAGTGTGCAGTGAGTCAGTATCACTGTGAAACAGACAGGGAGGCATGTGCCGTGAGTCAGTATCACTGCAAATCAGATTGGGAAGAACATGTAGCAGTCAGTATCACTGTGAAACAGACTGGAGGGAGTATGCAGTGAGTCAGTATCACTGTGAAACAGATTGGGAGGAGTGTGCAGTGAGTCAGTATCACTGCGAAACAGACTGGGAGGCATTTGCAGTGAGTCAGTATCACCGCAAATCAGATTATGAGGAGTATGTAACAGTCAGTATCACTGTGAAACAGACTGGGAGGAGTGTGCAATGAGTCAGTATCACCACAAATCACATTGGGAGGAGTACGTAGCAGTCAGTATCACTGTGAAACAGACTGGGGGGAGTATGCAGTCCGTCACTATCACTGTGAAAGAGACATGGGGGAGTATGCACTGTGTCAGTATCACTGAAAAAGAGACTGGGATGAGTGTGCAGTGAGTCAGTATCACTGTGAAACAGACTGGGGGAGTATGCAGTGAGTCAGTATCACTGTGAAACAGACTGGGTGGAGTATGCAGTGAGTCCGTATCACTGTGAAACCGACTAGGAGGAGAATGAGGTGAGTCAGTAGCACTGTGAAAGTGACTTGGAGGAGTGTGCAGTGAGTCAGTATCACTGTGAAACAGAGTGGGAGGAGTGTGCAGTGAGTCAGTATCACTGTGAAACAGACTTGGAGGAGTGTGCAGTGAGTCAGTATCACTGTGAAGCAGACTGGGAGGAGAATGAGGTGAGTCAGTATCACTGTGAAACAGACTGGGAGGAGAATGAGGTGAGTCAGTATCACTGTGAAACAGACTGGGAGGAGAATGAGGTGTGTCAGTATCACTGTGAATCAGACTGGGAGGAGTGTGCAGTGACTCAGTACCACTGAAAGAGAATGGGAGGCATGTGCAGTGAGTCAGTATCACCGCAAATCAGATTGTGAGGAGTGTGTAACAGTCACTATCACTGTGAAACTGACTGGGAGGAGTATGTAAC
>NC_063351.1:37750559-37751382 GCF_021869965.1 Rhincodon typus | reverse complement strand
AACAGACTGGTAGGAGTGTGCAGTGAGTCAGCGTCACTGTGAAACAGTCGGGGAGGAGTGTGCAACGTGTCAGTAACACTGTGAAACAGGCTGGGAAGAGTATGTAGCAGTCGGTATCAGTGTGAAACAGACTGGGAAGAGAGTGAGGTGAGTCAGTATCACTGTGAAATTGACTTGGAGGAGTGTGCAGTGAGTCAGTGTCACTGTGAAACAGACTGGGAGGAGAATGAAGGTGAGTCAGTATCACTGTGAAGCAGACTGGGAGGAGAATGAAGGTGAGTCAGTATCACTGTGAAGCAGACTGGGAGGAGTATGTAGCAGTCAGTATCACTGTGAAACAGACTGGGAGGAGAGTGAGGTGAGTCAGTATTACAGTGAAACAGACTGGGGTGAGTGTGCAGTGAGTCAGTATCACTGTGAAACAGACTGGGAGGAGAATGAGGTGAGTCAGTATCACTGTGAAACTGACTGGGAGGAGGGTGCAGTGAGTCAGTATCACTGCAAAACAGACTGGGAGGCATGTGCAGTGAGTCAGTATCACCGCGAATCAGATTGCGAGGAGTATGTAGCAGTCAGTATCACTGTGAAACAGACTGGGAGGAGCGTGCAGTGAGTCAGTATCACTGTGAAACAGACTGGGATGAGTGTGTAGTGAGTCAGAATCACTGTGAAACAGACTGGGAAGAGTATGTAGCAGTCAGTATCACTGTGAAACAGACTGGGAGGAGAATGAGGTGAGTCAGTATCACTGTGAAACTGAATTGGAGGAGTGTGCAGTGAGTCAGTATCACTGTGAAACAGACTGGGAGGAGTGTGCAGTGAG
>NC_063351.1:37708410-37735559 GCF_021869965.1 Rhincodon typus | reverse complement strand
CCCTCCCCCATTTCTGATGAAGGGTCTAGGCCCGAAACGTCAGCCTTCCTGCTCCTATGATGCTGCTTGGCCTGCTGTGTTCATACAGCTTTAAACCTTGTTATCTCAGATTTTCCAGCATCTGCAGTTCCTACTATCTGTGATAGAGCCTTGTCCCCACTGTGTAACCAGAGAAGTTTACTTTCTTATAAATCCTCTCTTTGTAGGCTTGTGGCCAGAAGCACTTTAATTCATTTTGCTGTTTCACTCCCTGTCCCTTCTCCTGTTCGTCATTCATTGAGTTTGTTTATTTTCCAGTTGGCAATTGCCTTCTGAAATTAAACGTTTTAAAAGTTACGCTGTCAATAATGTTACTGATTCCTTTCGCTAAAAGGATGCACCTTCCTGAAAGCAAAGACCAGTAGGTTGCAGGACAATATAAAACACCAAAATGACTGATTTGTGAAGCAATGGGATTCCTTGGTTTTCTAGTAATGGGCATTGTATTATCCAGTTTGAATTCATACCATTAGAACATGTTTCTGTACATTTCCTCTAAACCCACAGAGTAGATTTTTCAATCTGCTGTTAGTTAACAACATACTAATAGCTTTTGCCTAATCATTAACATGCTGAGTTAAATTAATTTTTATGGTGTGAGCAAGTCCAATCTCAAAGGTGTAGCCTGACGTTGGCTGTTCACTAGAATATGGGAAGCTATTGCATGCAAATAGCTCTTAATGAGTTGCCAAATGAGTAAGAAAGTGAAGTCGGGGTAGGAAATGCCAATACAATTTTATACATGTCAGACCTCAGCTGGTCGTGCCCTCATCTCTGAAGCAAGAGGCTATGGACCCACTTCACAAATTCAGCACAAAATTTTTGGCTGATTCTCCAGCGCAACACTGAGGGAGTGCTGCACTCTCTGAGGTATCATTTTCAGACGAGATGTTAAACTGTGACCCTGTCTGCTCTCAAACAGATACAGAAGATTTCATGGGATAATTTTGAAGAAACTGGTTGGAATTATTCTGGTGACCTAGCCAATATTTTTCAATCAGCTGTTCCTTTAGAGATGTTGACTTAATTGGTGTTTTATCAGATTGCTGCTAGTCAGAGCTTGCTTTATGCAAATTAGCTGCTTTCGTTCCTACATTGCAGTGGTGACTGCATTTCAAAAGAATGGAATTGGTTGAAAAGTACTTTGGAATGTCTTACAGTCACCAAAGTTGCTATATAGATGCAAATCCTTCTAGTTTTGCATATAAGGGATATTAGACATTGTTTTATATGGACTGGTTAATGGGTGAGCTTTATATTAGCATATCTACTTAAAAAGATCAAGGGTAATGTCACTGAATCCCAATATTAAAATAATTATATATAGACTGATGGAAACATGACTGCAGTTCAAAACCCAACCAGAAATCTGGACTGGTCAAAATGATTAAAAATTTGCTGTAATTAATCACTTTCCGGTTTTCTAGTTTTTATATTTTACTTCTCGCCCTTAACTGGGATTGACCGTTTGCAAAATCTATGATCACAATTTAAAAGAAATAATGTAGGTACATTTACATGATCCACATATTTCATCAGTTAGGAAGATTTGGGTCTTATTTGGCTACACACTAGATTCTGATTAAAAATTGTCAAGAATTAGTGAGAATACTTTCTTTCTGGATTATGATTCCTCAAGTGTCACGAAACCATCGTTCCAGAAGTCTGGAGTATGCACAGTGGAACATTCAGCCGATCACTTGACAAAGTACAAATGATGAACTGTCTACAATCCAATAGAGATAGTAGGAACTGCTGATGCTGGAGAATCTGAGATAACAAGGTGTAGAGCTGGATAAACACAGCAGGCCTTGCAGCATCAGAGGAGCAGGAAAGCTGACGTTTCGAGTCGAGACCCTTCTTTCTGAAGAAGGGTCTCGACCCGAAACGTCAGCTTTCCTGCACCTTGTTGTCTACAATCCAATAATGGATGATGCAGTATGACTCCACAATCAACCCACAAGTATCGAAAATATAAACTGATCCTGAAGGCTCAGTCAGATTTTCTTCCTATTGCTGTGTTCCCTGTGGAATCCATAAATCATAATAACCAAATACACTGGAGCCCTCCAACTCCCACACCCCGCCCCCATCCCCACAAAGTGAAGAAATTACTGGGCGAGATTTCACTTTCCGTAACTTGTACGTTAACATGAGTCAGACTAAACATAAATTGAACAATAATTAACAGGCAAATCACAGTCAAAACAAAAAAAACAAAATTTGACTTGGAATAATAGTCTTTGATCTATCTAATAGGGTTAATAGGCAATCTATTCTATCTGTACAGTCCCAATTTTATCATATAGTTCTTTCCGAGAAAACATCAAAGCCTTTTCTTCACACATTTAGCTTGTACACTGCAGGCAACAGGTTCTGTGTAAACAGGGTTCCATCTATGTAATCATCCTATAGTGTGCATTTCTTTCTAGAACCCTCCAAACTCTCAACTCCCATTGAATTGTTATCCACCAGAATGTTATTTGTTAAGCTCCCCCCTTTTCATTTTGTGTCAATCTTATGCACAGCCTCTGTATTTTAACTTCTTGTTGGTACTGTTTCCAGGTCAAGGGTCTCCAGATCACATGATCAATATTTTCTGTTACCACAAAATTATAATTAACCCTTTTACAAGTGCCCCACATGCTTAAACATCCCTTTCAATATGAAATATATATGTTTAATATAAAACAATTGCAGATTCCCCTGGGTCAAAAGCCATCACACTTCAATGGGTTTCAGTTTGAGTTTCTCTCCCCAGCTGGATGACATGGGCATGTCTCCAGAGACACTTATCCAGATTTAACTCTTTGAGTTAGCGTTATATTTCAATACGTAGCTGTTTATGAAATTTAAAGTTTATGACACTGTGCATCAGCCCTGTTATGGGCTGCTTTTTTACGTGATGTTGTTATGTTACATTATGTCATGCAATGTACGTTACGTTATTTATTATCTTTTCATAGGATTAGGTAAGGCCCACATTTGTTGCCCATCCCTAATTGCCCTTGAAATGAGTGGCTTGATAGACCATTTCAGAGTACTAATCTAATTGTGGCCACAAAAGCTAGTCTAACAATGACCACATAATCACTGTTAATTGTCAAAAACTATCTGGTTCACTAATGACCTTTAAGTTCAGAAATCTGTAATCCTTCCCTTGCCTGGCCTACATGTGATTCCAGACCCACAGCAATGTGGCTGACTCCTAACCTGCCTCTGAAATAGCCAAGCAAGCCTCTCAGTTTCAGGGCAATTAAAGATGAGCAATGAATGCTGACCTTGTCAGTGGCACTAAAGGACTTGCCCTGTGCTGGCTGTTCCAACACAGCACAGCTCCCAAGCACGCTGGCTTCTTCTGAGTGAACTGAGAAGCTGGTGAGAGGAGGAAGTGCAATCTTCAGCAAGATTTCCAAGCACCAATGACTGATTTAGTCCCCCAGTTGTGGACTACAGTGGGATCAGTGGATGATGAACAGTTGAGGAAAAAAAACAATTAAAAAATGGACATGATGTTCTGGTCATACTGGATATACAAGATGGGTCAGAGCAGACTGCTTCATTCACCAGCTGTACTCACTTGCTTGAATTCATTTAGCAGCAGATTTGTAAAACATCATGAGGAATCTGGGGAACTCAGGAGTCAAAATTAAATGGGATCACCCTTACCCATTGAAGAGAGGTATTTAGAATAGCAGCTTGTTTTATCCTCCATTTGTTGTTAGGAGGCATTACTGCACTTGTTTGGACATCTCCTTAAAATGCCACACTAGTAAATCAAATAGTAAACAAGAGACTCTCGTTAAATCCCATTAATCACCATTCCTGGTAGATATTGGAAATTTTCCTGTAATCAGATGACTCGTGAAGCCCAATTACATTTAGGTTTTGGACCTAATTATTAGGCACAGGAACTGTTTGAATTGGCCAAATGGTGCAAATAAATTTTTAACCCCCATAGGGTTTTTGCTCTGAGTCTATTTTCATCAAGCTGTAAGTGAAGATGTACTTTGGTTATTACACTAATGGTTAATTTCAAATCATCAAATCTCACTTGAAGTCGACAGCACTTTTCACAGGTGTTAAAAATGTAGTTGGGGAAAATACATTCCAATATGTGAAATGTGTTTTTAATGTTTTTGTGGATGTGACTCACCTCTAGATGTTTGGTTTATTCTGTATAAATAAAGTGCATTATTGAATTATGATTGTGGTGAGAAAAGAGTTATTCACAATAACTAATAGAGTCCTTCTTCATGTTTGTTGGGTGGATGGTCAGGGCGATTGGGATGTCTATCCAACGTCATAAAACCAATTTGCACAGGGCTCATTTAAATATTGTTTATGGCTTACACAAGCATTTCCAGCAGTGACAGGCAGTGAGCCCCTTTGCAAAGAACTTTGAAAGATCCCTGCATCTCTTAACGAGAGATACCTATTACTCTGTGCAAATTTCTGCTGCTCTGGGGTACTGCAGCATTTTTCAATAACTGAGCGATGGAAGTCTTATTGAGTAAGAGAGAGCAAACAGGCAACCCTCTGGTCCTCAGATGGTCAGCTGTCTCCTGATTGCCCATCCACTCCCTTCTTATTCACTTTCCTTTCTCCCTTCAAAGACTAGCCTGCCAGTTATGCAGCAGCCTAATCTTTGATGCCTCTTCTCCAGTGAACTGTGTGGAGCATTCACAGTCTAAATCTTACCAGATCAATAAGAATGAAAGCCCAAATCCTGTTCCCATTGTAATAGGAGACCTGCAGAGCCGCTTATCTGTATTTGTTTAGTTGATGGCACCCTGAGCCATTGGGGAATCCCACGATCCTGGTAAAGCCGCCATTCACTCTGTTTGCCTTCCTGTACAAGAGCATGATGTACTGTCCTTCAAGGCCTCCCAGAAGTTCTGAGGAAATGTGGAAGATATCTCCTATTACAGCGGGCCTGAATGCGCAACAGTTTAAGGTGGTGGTAGTGGTTTGGACAGGGCCCTCCTCACTCTAGTTTGATTCTCCTGATGGATTCACACAGTTCAGTGACCAGCACCTTGTTGAACCTAAGTCGGCCCAGGCATAAAGGCCCAGTGTACGTATAAGTACTCCTGAGATTTCCTCCGTACATTGGGTCTTCCCTGAAGAGTCAGGAAAGGCTCCGTAGAACCTCCCCTTTCTGCAGCCTCTGCTCTATCTCATGGTCATATTGCAGAGCAAGAAACAATGAAACCACAGACCCCATACCTCAGACAGGAATTCCTGTGTTCTCCTTGATTTTAATAACTAGCTCCTTAAAATCATCATCAAAAAAAGTGCAAAGTATTTTCACAAAGCTGCCTAAGAAACAAATCAAAAGCACCTCAATGCAAGTAGATGCCTGGATCTTTAAATAATATTAGTGCTAAACACCTCACACAGTTGAGCCCAGGTTACGTACTGAACAACAAAGAGATACATTGAACGGATCTTCATGACCACAGTTTGCGAATATTGTTTCAAATCAGCTTTTTCCACATGGTTGCCCAATTGAGCACCATTCTCAGCATGGAGTACCCAAGAGAAAGTGGGAGAATGTAGAGAGTACCCACTTGGAGATCATTAGCTCCAGCGATAAAGCTACGGATTTCAACCCCATATTTCTTCATCAGTACATGAAGTGAGGATCGAAGCAGATTATTAAAGCAACAAGGAGAGTATATAACTGCCAACTGAATGCATAATTATTATGGACCATTCAGGGAATTATTATTATAAGGAAAAATGAATTATTCATTAAATCCTCACTTTCTTGTCCGTGCTCTTTCCCCACGGTCCCATGACAAGGCAAGGTTTTCATTATTTACAAACTGTATAGCTGTGAGACCATCCTTGAATTTAATTTTCTTTTGAAAACGGGTATGAGAAATCTTACTAACATTGTTATAAAAACCGAGGATTCCATCAGTATGACACATTGCAAACTCAGAGTTATCAATATAATTCTGCAAATTAACCAACAAGAAACACATCACAGCTTGAAGGGTCAGTTCCCTGAATCAGGATCCTGCTGTTTTATTTTGTTTGCTTGAACACAGAAAGCCCAATGAATTATAGGCTGATAACAATTCTTATCACACAATTCACAGAACTGCCAGAACAGTTTATATGTCGCTACAAATATGTGAATCAAACATCTAGTCACACTTTTCGTTCTTATTAACTTTTTTTTCAGTCATAGGATGTAGGCATCACCGGCAAGGTCTGCTTTTACTGCCCATCAGTAAATGTCCTTGAGAAGGTGCCATATTCTTGAATGACCTTAGCCCATATGGTGTAGGTACACTCTCTGTGCTATTTGGAAGGAACTCCAGGATTTTTACGCAGCAACAATGAAGAAACTGTGACATAGTTCCAAGTCAGGATGGTGTGTGACTTGGAAGGGAACTTGTGAGGGTGGCACGGTGGCTGAGTGGTTAGCACAACTGCCTTACTGTGCCAGGGACCGACTCCAGCCTCGGGCAACTGTCTCTGTGTGGAGTTTGCACGTTCTCCCCATGTCTGTGTGGATTTCCTCCAGGTGCTCCTGTTTCCTCCCACAGTCCAAAATTGTGCAAGTTAGGTGCATTGATCATGATAAATTGCCCATAGTGTTCAGGGATGCACAGGCTGGGTGGATTAGGCTTTGGAAATGCAGGGTTATAGGGATAGGGTGGGGATGGGTCTGGGGGTCGGTGTGAACGCGATGAACAGAATGGCCTGCTTCCACACTGTAGGGATTCTATCATTGCAAGTGAAGGTTGTTCCAAGCATCTGCTGCACTTGTCCTTCTAGTGGTAGATATCACGGTCGTCAAAGGTGCTAGCAAAGCCATCTCGGGAAAGTGAATCTTGTAGATGGCACACACTGCTTCCTCTGTGCACCAGTGCTAGTGAAAATGAAAGTTCAGGTTGTGGATAGATTTCCAAGAATGACAGCAAGGCTGAAGGACACTGTAAAAGTAGGGAGTGTGGGGTCAACAATGAAGATATTTGAAGACAAAAAATGAGGTATTTGCCTTTAATGTGTTTGGAACAGATTGGTATTATTGCTCAGATTGGTTGGAAATGATGTCAAGCAGGAGACAAGATGGGGCCAAATGAATTTGGTGAAGTATTTGCAGCTACTTTTGTAAAGAAAATAATGTCAGGGTCATTCAAAGTTCCTTTTGTCTGAAAACAACCTTCTTTTACTAACTGAAGATTACCAGTTGAAGGAAGGACGGTGGCGATATATTTGTCAAATCACGGGCTGCCTAAACCCCAAAACATCAAAAAGGATGCACCTACAGTTCATGGCGAGAATCTCTACAATAGGGAGCACACACCATGAGATTTTGCTACAACAGTGAAATCAAGGGCCTCTCAATTAACAGCATTTCTGTTGCCTTTAGAACATCACTGTTCACAGCAGATATAAGGCAACAGAAGCACAAATTAAATGTTTTACAAGATGGAGCTGACAGAAGAAGATAAAAGAATTTTAATGTTGTGGTAAGGTTAGGATATGCATAATTTAAACCGTTGGTCTAATAGGAAAATTTATAAACTGTTGGTTTAATAGAAAAATTTATTAAAACTACAAACAGAGTTTTATTTGAAAACTCAAGGACAAGGGTGTGCATTGTGTATTTAACTGTGTAAAGTGAGAGGGCATCCATTTTACCTGGAAAGAAGCAGGAACTCTTTATCTGGGCTGTAGCAGGAAACCCTCAAATTTGTCGATGGAATGCATGACGCAATAATATTGGTCACAAAAATAGCAGTTAAACCCCCAGCCTGCAGAGATAAAGCAGTTACTTTGCTAATGAACAGATTTTACAACTTAAAAGATGTAAAATACGACTGCTTTGCTGTTATGTAAAATCATAACTGTTATTAGAAGAAAATAATACAGCATTTCTATAACATTGAGCTGAAAATCTTGCAAACACAAGGACAAGAACACAGCATTTCAATAATGCAGAATTGTCAAACCTTGTAGACAAACACATGCAGAAGAATTGATTTAATCTAAAAATTTCTCACTTAAAGACCAGCAGATGACAGACAGTGTCAATATGTCACAGATTTAAAACAGCTTTAACCTTTTAAGAGCAAACAGCCATATTAAGAAATATGACAGAATTTAACGTCAGAGATGAGTCAACAAAGCACAGGATTAGACATCTTGGAGAAACCAGTTCTTAAAATATAGGAATTAAATGTTAAATCTCAAACTGAACTAGGAAGTAAACCATTGTATTCAAAAGGAGCTACAGCTGATCATGTATAACTCACCAAAATATGAAAGAAGATGCAGATACATCTCAAAAATATTCTAATAACTTTTAATAATTACTCAAATCTGAAAACAAACAAAATTATTGAGTTGGTAGCGTTTAATGGAAGATTTTGGTTCTCTGGTGAATGCATGGATAATTTTATTGCTAATGTGTAGAAAATTGTGACTATGGAACTTTGAAATCAGAATTCAAATGAGACATTATTGTTATTGCTATCACTAATGAGTCTTTGTCAGATTTATTACAACCCAAGAAAGACTGGACTTCCAGTCTGATTATGATGGAAGTAGGAACCAGGGTGACGCACAGACAAATCCTTAGAGCAGATGGACAACCTTATCAGAAGCAAGCAAAAGAATCCATCCACCTTATAAGGTACACACCACTAAATACATACATGGTAAGCCAACATGAAGCCAGACACCAGGTGCTAACAGTCAGTGTCAGTTTTTTTGGAATGACTAAGAACCTCATGGGCACAAGCAGTTTGCAGCTATGGCAATAGAATGCTACATTGATAAAACAATAGGTCAATTCCAGAGAACACGCAGACATAGGAACAGATTCAGAGCTGCAATAAATGGCTGTGGTTATGCACATAAAGTGCTCAATGTGGTAGAGAAATAGCCACTAGAAAAGATACCCAAGGGATTCCTAAGGGAAGCAAGTGATTCAACAAATATGAATTTGACAGATCTTGCTCATAGCAATGGACACTTCATTAACTTTAACCTTATTACCAAGGCAAGTGTCCCTGACTTAGCAAATACCATGGCTGACAAATAGAAGTTACAATCTGCAGAGATGAAGGTATACGTTCCAATTCAAAATATTACATTTATGCTATAAGTAACTCTAACACAAAGAGTATATGAGAGATGAAAATGTATACATTGTTTACAATCAGCACTTCTCACTTTGCATGTCTTGTCTTCAACATCCATGAGGTTATCAAAAGGAATTTGATAAATTCCAAGAGAACAATAGATGCAAGAACAAACTGTTGTTGACCAACTAGTAAAGATGCAACCAGTAGAAGATTTTATTTATCTTCCTGGCCTCGTTACAACTCAAAAAAGGAAAGAATCTATTGACATTACTTTTATTAGCAGAATAAAATTGTTTCATACTGTCATAGGAAATCTGTGATTTTGGAGGATTAGTGGAAATGTCTTCCATACTACTGTTACTGAAGAACCTACAAAAAGCAAAACACAGCAATGTTTCCTGGAAGAAGTAAATACTGACAACAAGGATGAGAGTACATCCTGCTTGAACTCATTGATGAATTTTGAATTGAAGATGTTCAGATACCAAAGTGTTCTGGTGAACAAGTTGATACAACGGATATGACCAGATGATGAGCCAACAGAAGTTCCAGAGTAACATTTCAATCCTTTGTCTTTCAAAGTAGAATGATCAATACCAGTGATAGAGATAATACAAAGTATGCAGCAATCCTCCTGTACCAAGTGAAAACGTTGAATTCACCAGGCAGATATCAACAGAGGATGAATGAAGACATGTTATCTACTCAGCAAGTTGAAGTAAAGTGCTTATATACTTCAACACCGATGTATCAGCAGATCAGAATGAAGATTTGCTTGCATAAAATGGAAACATGTTGCATATAGCTCCATGGAAACCTGACCAACATCTATGCATTCAGGCCACAGTCAAGAACAAGATACTCACTGGTTTAAAAATCTAGGATACTGCAAGGAAGAAATTATTTGCTTCAACAGAGTAGCTGCCTTCCATCATGGATATTCATGAGATAAAGATCCCCAAATAATGTAATGGAACAACTGCCTGAGGTAGAAGTGAAGAGGTTCTCTACAAAGGGAATTCAGGTGATTAAATTTCCTCCAAATAAGGTAATGGACGAGTTACCAGGAGTAGCAAATACAATATCCTTTGGAAAGATAATTGAAGAAGTTGAAAAAAAAACTCTAGTGGAGAAATGATGAACAGAAGATCAGAATCAAGGTCAACAGTCTTCAGGCTTCATCTGATCTGATGATGTTAAACAGTTCTGTTGGAGAATTGGCCCATCCAGTTCAATATCCCAATGGAAACAGATGTGGCTCTTGATAGTATGAGTAATTATGTCTAACTAGTCAATGTAACTTGTGCTAATTACTATAATTGCAATAGACTACATGCTGTTGTTAAGACAAGTGTTTCTGCTTGTTAGGATTCACTACAGGTTCATTCTCTACCACTATTTTCCAAACAAGCCCTTAGACCCAATGTAGAAAGGAGAATTGGTTGCAACACTCTATCCAAACCATGAGCTGGTGAAATACAGTCAAATTAGTACCATGGGTGATTTGGTGATGGGGATAAATGTACAGTCAAATTAGCCTGAGCTTGGTTGGTGGCAAAGTCCAGGCAAGAGTTATTATCAGATTTTCCCCAGTCCTTATTGCAGGAAGTTAAAATGACCTGAGTAACTTCATTCTTCAAATTTGGTCATTTGTTTCAATGTCTCCTTTTTTGATTTGGTGTTTGCTGTTTAATTATGCCACTATAATTTTCAATGGGATATTTTTGATAGTTGAAGCACTATATAAGTACAATGTTTATTGTCAAGTAATCAGGAAAGTGGCTTGTAATTTAAAAGTGGGGAAAGGCAGCTTAGACTTAAGCACTTTGCACAAAGATTGGTGAATGCATGGAAAACACTGCCAGTGGTTGCAAGGAGATTAACTGAAGCAGCAAGTTCAAAAGAATAGGGATAAAATTGAAAAGGGAGGTAGGAGAAACATTTGATATTATCTAGACACTATGAATGACCAAATGAAACATAAGAATTAATGCACTCTTATAAATTCTTACATTTTTAATCAGCAATATTATCAATTTATTTTATATTCTACATCTCCATGGAAATCAGTTTATCTTGCACAGAGACAATTAATTGACTATAGTCTCCTAGGTGTAATCGTGAGAGCTGAGCTCCAGGCAGTATTATTATCATCATGACGTACTCAAATTATTCGCTACTACTGAAAGACAGCTGGACATTGAAGTAGATGTTCCTATCACTTTCAGTTTCAAACCCCATGTTCTCAACTAATGCAAACTCGCAGTCCAAGAATTAAGAGGAATGACATTGGTTTCGAATACAATTTGAGAGCTTTTTTTTTGTTACTTTTTCCAGGGATGTGGGCAAAGTTGGAAAGGCCAGCATTTATTATCCATCCTTAATTGTTCTTGAGGTTAATATTTCACCGTACAAATGTAATGAAATGTAGCTGAAAAGTTACAGTATGTATAGAGGTATTTTTCAAATGTACAAAGGTGATTCAGATGTTTTGGATAAGAGGCTTTCTGTGTATAAAAAATTTATTGTTTTGTCTTGCTGTTTCATCAGGTCACTCATCTTGATGCAATGTAACATTAATCATCAGAAATTGGTCTCCAGAGTTGGAGACTTGTTATAGATGCAAGACCAGCCAGTATCTTTGATCTTGTTGTGCCACAAGAATGAATCCCATCAAATTGCACTACTTACAAATGATGAAAATAGCACAGAGACATGAGGTTTTTCTCTCAGAAGGAACAGACTCTGGGCTGAGAGGCACAAAGAGCTGCATATATCAGATAATGGCAAAATCGTAATGCCCCCTTGCATGGTAGAATTATTTGCTATTGAATTCAACATCAACTGCAATAATGCTTCAATCGGTGCTTTTTTGTTGGCTCATTGTAGTCTCTTGGTGTCCAAAGTATAATAATATCTGCAGTCAGTCAAAGAATATTATCTCTGAAAATGCCACTATTTCAGGCTTTTCTTATCAAACCTGACTAACAGTATAAAGTAGAAATGGTTTGGAATGTACTCAGTGCAATTATAGTATTTTAAAGAAATTAATTGAGTCAAAATCCTAGTTTTTGCAAAATATTGATAGATGAATACATCAATAACACAATCGGGCATGGGCTACTGGACTTTTCTGAGCCATCTTAATGTAGAATGCACTTATACTAAAGCTTTTACATTAAAGTACTTTCTGTTTTATATCTACCCAATTACCATGTAAATGCACTCTTAATCAGATCCCACTCCACTCATTGGTTGCATCACAAGGGTCCAGACCATTTTTGGAGATTCCTGAGCTAACAGCTTCATAAAGAAGTGGTGTAAAAATTGGTAACTAAGAATTCATAGGTAGATTAAACAATTAACAACCATTTGTTGCCTCTCTAGAGTTTGTACATTGGAAGTTTGCAAGAACCAACAAGAAGCACTATACCAAATGTTTGATGTTGTTGCTACTTTTGGTCCAGTTTTAATATTAATGCACTGTCTCAATAATAAAAAAAAGTCCTGTCACAGTAGCAATGCCAAATAAGGAAGTATTACTCCTCCATGGCTTATGAGTACATCATAAATTCCCATGTGGTGTTCACCAACTCTGCTTGATACCACTGACTGTTTAAAATATCTTACACAACTAACTTTTCACCTCACTGAATATTAGGAGTAAAGAAAAGCAATATTTGGTGCACCAGGGCTTTGAAACACAATGTCCTGAGGTAGTGGAATTCACTTAGGAAAATCAAATTATTGATAACCTGGATGATCTTGGCTTACAATTTGTCATTTTATTTGCAATATGTATATTCAGTGTGTGAGAGACATTGCACTCCACTCTTTTTTTTAAAAATGGGGTTAACATCAGGAGAAACATGACCTTGTCAATAATACTACCATGAACATTCATTCACTGGAAGGTGAGAACACACTCAAAGCTGCTTCAATCTGTAGCTTCTGCAGTACAGAAAATTCATTTCCAATGGTAAATGATACAAATGTAAATGATTCCATTAAGTTATATTTGAAGTGGATCAGTGTCTCAAAGAGTTAATATAAAAAAATGACAGCAGGGTAAGTAGATATTGAAAGTGCACTTCATAGATGGTGTACTGCTTATAATGATATTCTAGCCTGTGCACAAAAGCAGAACGTTTGCTCTTCATTTAAACTTCTGAGTATATCAAGGATTGAACAAAACAAATGAAACCAATGGAGTCATGAAAAGGAAACCAGTTCAGAGGAGGATGAACTGAATCCAGTTGTCACATGGAAGTTGTGTGCTTGTGAAAAGAAAAGTTCTCAGAAGCACTTGGGGTAAAAAAAAGACAATATAAGTGGCATTAAGCACTTTTTTAAGCTATAAAAGGTCAAATTAACTCTTCAGAACAGGTGATTAGCCTACAAAGAATAGTTCGTGAGGAAAACTAGGTTTTAAATTATTCTTCCAGAGGAAAGGGAAAATTGAGATGAAGAAGCAGGATGACGAATAAAAGAGGTCAGGTTGAGGAGGCACCATTGTATAAGATAATGGCTCTGAAAGAGTTAAAGTTGTGTCCAGTCTGATAATGTAACGGAGTCTTTGGAGAATCAGTCTTGCTCAAGGTCTTGGTGAAGACAGATGTCTCAGATCTGGCTCCTGATAGTTATAATTAGCCCAGCTAGTTCATATTAATTTATCTATTGCTATCAATACAATAAATTACATCTTAATCATTCAAAAAAATAAGAATACCCCAGTAAACAGGAGAGGGATAGTGTAATGCTCTTTTGAAGTTTGACAGAAGAAATACAATGCTATTTAACTGAATTTAAAGCCTTTTTGGAAGAACGTAATACAGTGTTGCTATAAAACCGAGTTTGAAAGTCTGAATGCAGACTTTAAGGCAGAATTCTCTCAGACTGTGAGCAATATAGGTATTTGCAAGTCAGTTGGGAAATTATAACGAGATTGAAAAAAATGACCTTATTGACATCGACAAATAAAAATTTTGATTAGCAACCCAAGGTTTGAACAGCAAGACAAGAACCTGACTAGTGAGTAGGTTGAGGCCTATTTAGATGCATTTAGATCTCATTAGTATCTATTCTCACCTTATTTATTTGCAGTTTGCTGTATCTCCACACCGTGGAGAGTAACCATATGGCATCATTTGTCAAATATGAACATCAGAATGGGCACCTGGCAGCTGACATTCACTGCACACTCCTCGAGGTCTCCACCACGGCTGGGATTTCCCAACATTTCAGGACTCACTCCATGGGCAGTGACTACCTGAACCCCTGAGGTTGGCATCAGACGTGCACCAACCTCACCACATCATTGCACATGTCTGACCCACGTATAATGCAGCAACCCACTTCAGTATTGCCCTTTGGAGCACGGAGATACCCTACATTGTAATGCTGCTGTTTGCCCCTTTGCACCCATCTTGTGGATTAGAACAGAGCACACCTCAGGGTTTTCTGATTACTTTCCTAGTGCTACCTCATTTTGCTCCTATTTGGATTCTCACATCTCTGCCTTGCCTTGCTTTTTGGTATTGTGAGTATTATGAGCAACTTTGTGCCCCATACCTCAGGAAGGATGTACTGGCCCTGGAGCGGGTCCAGAGGAGGTTCATGAAAATGATCCCAGGAATGAAAAGCTTAACATATGAGGGACGCTTGAGGTCTCTGGGTCTATGCTCAATGGAGTTTAGAAGGATGAGGGGGATCTAATTGAAACTTATAGAATACTAAACAGCCTGGACAGAGCGGACATAGGTAGGAGACACTAGGACATGAGGGCACAGCCTTATAGTAAAGGGAAGACCCTTTAGAATGGAGATAAGAAGAAACGTCTTCAGCCAGAGAGTGGTGAATCTATGGAATTCACTGCCACAGAAAGCTATGGAGTCCAGGCCATTGAGTATATTTAAGACGGAAATATATAGGTTCTTGAATGTCAAGGGGATCAAAGATTACAGGAGGAAAGTGGGAGAATGGGGTTGAGAAACTCATCAGCCATGATTGAATGGCGGAGCAGACTTGATGGGCCGAATCGCCTAATTTCTGCTCCTACATTTTATGGTTTTATAGTCTTATGATGCAGACAAAAAGCAAGGTAGCTTGTGGTGTCTTCCAGCAGCAGCAGTTAAGGTGTGGCCATGTTGCTGTAACCAATGTCATACCTACAGCATGTGCCAGCAGGCCTTGTGGTAAATACACTGTGTATCCTTCACCCAAACTCTGGGGGGAGTCGTCGTTCATCAAGTCAAGAAGGACTGTTTTCAGTCAGAGGTACCAGTGCGGTATGTCAAGGGCAGTGTTGATATTTGTCTACGGGGTTGGATTAATGTTCATTTGGGTGCGTGGGCCAAACAGATTCAGGCGACTGTATCAAAACACTCCAGGTAGTGCACCGCAATCAATGGCTCAGTCCAGGGAACCATTGTGATCAGCCTGGGAGCTGCATACAGATCAGTAAGGGGTCTGGTCATTCAACATAGAATATGGAAAAGTACAGCGCAGATTTGTGCCAAACATGATGCTAAATTAAGCTAATTCCTTTGGCCTGCCCTTGGTCCATATCCCTCCATTCCTTGCATGTTCATGTGCTTATCTTAAAGTCCCTTAAACACCCCTAACATATCTGCCTCCACCACCACCCCTGGTAGTGCGTTTCAAACTCCTATCACTCTCTGTTTAAAAAAAAACTTGCCCCTCACATCTCCTTTGAACTTTCACCCTCTCACCTTAAATGTATGCGCCCTAGTATTAGACATTTCAGAAAAAGATTCTGAACATCAACCCTATCCATGCATCTCATAACTTTGTAGAATTCTATCAAGTCTTTCCTCAGCCTCCACCGCTCCAGAGAAAACAACCTGAGTTTTCTAGCCTCTCCTAACTGCTCATACCTTCTAATCTAGGCAGCGTCCTTGTAAACCTTTTCTGCACCCTTTCCAAAGGCTCCATATCCTTCCTGTCATGTGGCAACGAGAATTGAATGTAATACTCTAAGTGTGGCCTAACCAAAGTTCTATAAAGTTTCAACATGACATCCTGACTCTTGTACTCAATTCCCTGACTAATAAAGGCAAGCATGTCATATGCCTTCTTTACCACCCTATCTACTTACATGGCCATTTTCAGGAGATATGGACTTGAACCCTAAGATCCTTCTGTACATCGATTCTGTTCAGGGTCCTGCCATTAGCTGTACACTTTTCCTTAATATTTGATCTCTCAAACCTCCCATCAGTGGAGGTTATTAGAAGTCAGCCAGGAGGTGGGCCATGGTCAGAACACGGGTCTGTTCACTGAAAGCTAATGGTTATTAGGAGTCAAAGCTGTGGTGGGGTTGCTGAGGAAGTTAGCTGTGGGGATTAAAGGCAGCATGTTGGGAATCAGAAGGGATAATAATTGTGAAAGGGGAACAAACAATATTTAAGGGGAGGAGATGATAGAGCATGGGACAGTATGAGAGCAGATGGGATGCAGTGGGAGAGAGTTAGTCAACTTTCAGTACCAG
This sequence comes from Rhincodon typus, assembly GCF_021869965.1. Lineage (NCBI taxonomy): Eukaryota > Metazoa > Chordata > Chondrichthyes > Orectolobiformes > Rhincodontidae > Rhincodon > Rhincodon typus. The sequence goes on along the minus strand of NC_063351.1, from coordinate 37,718,897 downwards.
TCTGGCTTTGGTGGCGGTACCATGTGTTGTTGTATGGCTCGGGCTGAGGGAGTAAGGTGGGGGAGATGAATGGTTACATATACAGGTTGGGTTGGAATATACATAACATTAACCCGATGAGGTTGACAAGAGAGTGCGGGGCAGAAAGGACCATGAAGGTTTAGGGAGGGCAGTCACCCAAATTGAGAGGCTGAGCCACTGGCTCTTTCCATGAAGTGTCTTCCATCCTCAGCCAGAACACAAGAGCGCAATCCAAATGAGAAATGGTCGCCACTGCACCTAGAGTAGGTGGAGTAAGTGTTTCTTTCTCTCTGAACGAGCAGGCTTTATTTTTGTGCATTGTGAGGTCTTTCAAAGGGCAATAGTATTAAGCAGATCCTGACATTGACTAGGTGAAAGACACCCGTTATGACATATTTCTGTATGCAAACCTTATGCATTGACCTTCTGTATCAAAGAAAAACTCCTGGCCACAAACAGCCTTTACCACATCATCCAACATGAAACAGAAATCCTACTAATGGCTACAGTCAATAGATCAGTCTTGCCACATCCAGTGGTGACTGGTGTTTGACAAACAATGTACAATATCCAGGCTTGGACTGTAAAGTGGCAAGTGACATTCATACCAAACAAATGCCAGGCAACGCCCATCTCCAATAATCCCTTGACGTTCAATGATGTTACCATCACTGAATCCACCACTATCAATATCCTGGGGATTACCTCTGACCAGAAACTGAACAGAATTCACCAGAGAAAGACAATGGCTTCAACAACAGATCAGACACTAGGAATCCTGCAGCAAGTAACTTACCTCCTGACTCCCCAAAGCCTGTCCACCATTTACAAGGCACAAGTCAGGAGTGTGATGGGATACTCCCCACTTGCCTGGATGGGTGCAGCTCCAACAACACTCAAGAAGTTTGACACCATCCAGGGAAAAGCAACCCATTTGATTGGCACCACATCCACAAACACATATTCCTTCTACCACTGACGCTTAGTAGCCGCAGTGTGTACCATCTACAAAATGCACTGTAGAAATTCACCAAAAGTTCTTAGACAGCACCTTCCAACCTATAACCACTTCCATTTAGCAGGACAAGAGCAGCAGATATATGGGAACACCACCACCTCCAGGTACACCTTCAAGCTACTCTTCATCATAACACCATCCTTAAGTGTCGTTGGGTCAAAATCCTGGAGCTCCCTCCCTATTGGCATTGTGAATCTATCTATAGCACATGGACTGCAGCTCACCACCACCTTCTCAGGGGCAATTAATGCTGGCCAATCCAGTGAAGCCCACATCCCATCAGAGAAGGGAAAAAACAACTCACCGGAGAAGGATGCTCCACAAATATCCCCATTCACAACGATGGGCCAGCCCAGCACACCAGTGCAAAAGATAAGACCAAAATATTTGCAACAAGCTTCAGCCAGAAGTGCCAGTGGATGACCCATCTTGGCCTCCTTTAGAAGACCCAAGCATCACAGATACAAGTTTTCAGCCAATTTGATACACTTCACGTGATACCACAAAATGTCTAAGACCCTAGTTGTTGCAAAGGCTATGGATCCTGAGAACATTCTGGCAATAGTCCTGAAGACATATGCTGTAGAACATGTTGTGGTTCCTAGCATAACAGTTCCAATATATCTACAACATTGGCATCTATTCCACAATGTGAAAACTGCTCAGGTATGACTGGTGCACACAAAGTAGGAAAAATCAAACCCAACCAGTTACCACCCCATCTGTTTCCTTTTAATCACCAGTAAAATTATGGAGGGGATCATCGACAGTGCTATCAACAGAAGTTGCTCAGCAGTGACCTGCTGTTTGACATTTAGTTTATTTTATGCCAGGACTACGCAGCTCCTGACCTTAAATAAAGCTTTAGTTCTAACATGGACAAAAGAGCTGAATTCCAGGGGTGAGATGAGAATGACTGCCCTTGACTGATGGAGACCCACTAGCTGGTTGAAACCATCCATGCCCCACTCGCCACTCCACAATGGTGTGTTCAACCCACCTAGTGCACACCTTCCACTTTGACACCCATCTAGAGCAATGCTCCTGAGCGAGATCTACCAACAAAGTCCTTGTGACAAAACCCATTGGCTGAAGAACGAGAGTGGCCCCTGCTGAACAGGTTAGTGCTAGGGCCCCTTGGCAGCCAGTCTCCACTGAGGCCTCAGTTCAAACCCCTTCTTCATTTGTGAAGAGCCAAACAATGCTGCACATATCCGATGGGAGTGCCCCCTACTGATGAGAGGCAGTCTAGTCATGTTAAACTCAGCAAATGGAGAGGTTATTGCTTGCTGTCAGGGATTTGGATTTGCTAAGTAAATAAATGAATAATGAGAATTATCCCATGCCACTATGAAAAAGAGCAGGGCAATTTCCCCTGGCTTGCTGGCTAACATTTAACCCGACCAACATCATTCCAAAACAGCAAAGTGGCCCCTTTTACAGAGCGACTGTACCTCAAACCGCTTTATTAGGTGTAAGGCACTTGGCAACATGCTCTACATGAATGCAAGTCTTTCTTTACTCTTGAACTTGTGCCATTGCTTTTAATTATTTGATATGTATAATATTAAAATAAATGGGAGAACTACAGCTTGGCCAAGATTGACCAACCCCATTTCTGATGAAGCCTGAAATGTCGACAGGGAAACAGAAAGCATGGAAAGTAGGAGCAGGAGTAGACCATTTGGCCTTCAAACCTGCTCCCATTCAATAGGATCATGCCCAACCATCCAACATTTTCCCTTTCATTACAAAGACTGTCTCACTTGGTGAGCTTATTCAAAATGTAGATGAGCCAATGGGCTGAGGAGTGGCAGATGGAGTTTAATTTAGATAAATATGAGGTGCTGCATTTTGGAAAGGCAAATCAGGGCAGGACTTGTATACTTAATGGTAAGGTCCTGGGGGAGTGTTGTTGAATAAAGAGACCTTGCAGTACAGGTTTGTCGTTCCTTGAAAGTGGAGTCGCAGGTAGATAGGATAGCGAAGAAGGCGTTTGCTACGCTTGCCTTTATTGCTCACTGCTATGAGTATAGGAGTTGGGAGGCCATGTTGTGACTGCACAGGACATTGGTTAGGCCACTGTTGGAATACTGCGTGCAATTCTGGTCTCCCTGCTATAGGAAAGATGTTGTGAAACTTGAAAGGGTTCAGAAACGATTTACAAGGATGCTGCCAGGTTTGGAGGGTTCGAGCTATAGGGAGAGGCTGAATAGGCTGGGACTATTTTCCCTGCAGCATCGGAGGCTGAGGGATGACCTTAAAGAGGTTTATAAAATGATGAGGGGCATGGATAGGGTAAATAGGCAAGGTATTTTCCCCGGGGTAGGGGAATCCAAAAGTAGAGGGCATAGGTTTAAAGTGAGAGGGGAAAGGTTTAAAAGGGATCTAAGTGACAACTTTTTCACACAGAGGGTGGTGTGTGTCTGGAATAAGCTGCCAGAGGAAGTGGTGGAGGCTGGTACAATTACAGCATTTAAAAGGCATCTGGATGGGTACATGAGTAGGAAGAGTTTAGAGGGATATGGGCCAAATGCTGTCAAATGGGACTAGATTTATTTAGGATATCTGGTCAGCATGGACAAGTTGGACTGAAGGGTCTGGTTCTGTGCTGTACATCTCTGTGACTCTATGACTCTATGTCCTGTTTCTGAGATCCAGTATCTGCAAAATTTTGGTTGAAATAAGGTTGTTGGCTATTTCTTAAAACTTGTTTAGAAATGTAATTTTACATAATTCATTCATATGGTATGCATGACTGTTACAAAGAATTCTTACTTATACCTCCGACAAAACCTCACTTCTGTCTACGTCAGACTTTCATCTGTGCCTAAACATAAAAAACATTTTTAAACAATGAAATTCAGTCCATTTCCACCATATTGCTCCAGAATTTGCTGGAAAAAGGGCAGCTCATTGTATACCCAGTTAGATTTTATTCTGCATTGTCCAGCTCAAAATACTTCTGTCCTCTAAGAGGTTGGTAGTGCAAATGATTCAGGAGCGTTGAGCAAATCGGGGGCTTTGATAAACAACGATATCAACACTGTGTGTTCTTAATGATAATTAACGATTGAGAAATTAATAGAGGAAAGACTGGGAAAGGTCAACTCAGCCACAGAGTAAGAAATAAAGAGGCAATAAAAGACCATAAGATGTAGGAACAGAAGTAGGCCATTTGGCCCATTTAGTTTGCTGTGCCATTCAATGAGATCGTGGCTGACCTGATAATCAGCTGCACTTTCCTGCCTTACTGCCATAACCCTTCATGTCCTCACTGATTAGAAATGTATCTGTCTAATCCTTAAATACAATTAATGACCCAGCCTTGACATTCCACCAATTCACTACCTTCAGAAAACAAATTCTTCCTCATCTCTGCCTTAAATGGGTGGCCCCTCACTCTGCGATTATGTCCTCTGTTCTTAGACTCCCACATCGAGAAACAACCTCTCCACATCTACTCTGCTGAGTCCCCTAAGAATCATGTATGTTTCAGTAAGGTCGCCTCTCATTCATCTTAACTCCAATGAGCACACGTCCAATTTACTCACAATTTCCTCATAAGAAAATTCCTCCGTATCCAGAATAAACCAAGTGTACCTTCTCTGGCCTACCTCCAATGGTAATAGATAACGCAGTGTGGAGCTGGAGGAACACAGCAGGCCAGGCAACATCTGAGGAGCACGAAAGTTGATGTTTCAGGTCGGGACTCTTCCTCAAATCCTTCTTCAGGTCTTGACCCAAAACGTCAGCTTTCCTACTCCTCTGATGCTGCCTGACCTGCTGTGTTCCTCCAGCTCCACACTGTGTTATCTCTGACTCCAGCATCTGCAGTTCTTACTATCTCCAATGGCAATATATGTTTTCTTACATACAAGGACCAAAACTGTTCACAGCATGTCAGGTCTGACTAATGCCTTGCATAGTACTGCAAGACTACCCATTGTTTAATTGAGAGAGTAAAGAATTAATAAAATTCCTTTATCATTTAAAAAATCTCCAACAATTCATAACTTGAGGGAATGAGAGTTCAAATTTTTAATTGCTGTCTTGCTGGGATGTTGATTGGCAATCAGTAGCAAATATCGATCCATTACAATGGTATTTAACCACGTAATTACTAGACTTAAATTTCTGTAATGACTTTAAATGATAAGTAATGTGCAAATGCAGAAACCTCTTGAAACCCACATTAGTTTAAGGCTGAGAAGTAATTTTCACAAAGTAAACGATGTGGTGAAGAAAGTTACCCAGTAACTCATGGGCTATCTCGTCTTTATACTCATTTCTGGTTAATTATTGACATATGCCATTACTTTTGATACCTTTTCAGCAAACTCCAACTTACTATCAACCTCTAAATTAATTGAAGCTGCTTAAGTGATGAAATGCAACTCAGTTGGAACTAAGACATGATGAGCTGACTGGGCACTCCCTGCAATATACAAATATGACAGAATCTTGATTAGAATAATAAACACATGACTCCTTAATGTGCATGTGCCATTAAAATAATATTCTCAGAACAGAATTCATCATGCTAATTGCATAATTCAATTTGTGAAATTAAAATGTGCTTTTAATAACAGTAATTCTTCACAACATCATTTTACTAATGTTACTAACTGATGCCAAATCATTACATATTAATCCCATGCTTTCAACAGAAATCAATTACAGCAAAGCAAAGTAACTTTTTGAAAGACATAGTAAGAATGATTATCCAATAATTAAGCATTCCAAAAATTATTTTGATGATCTTTGCTCACTCGTCAGCAGTCTGGAATTGCATTTCTGAAAATTACTTTTAAGAGGGTTTCTACCAGTTCTGCAGTTCTGCTTATACTTTGGCTGTGCCCAACAAGGTGAGGAATGAAACTACCATTGATTCGAAATGGGGCAACTTTCTACTTTTAGTGCCCAACGTTTGTATGAAGCATTCCCAAGTCAGATATTGATTGAAGATTCTTCTGTTCTTCTCAAACAACATCACTGCTTTGATGAAAGTTAATTGTCCTAAAGTGTTTCTCTGAGCGTTTCCAACATATTCTGATTTCCTTTAAATTATACTTCAAAGGCATTCTGAACTGCATTAGCATTTCTCACTGCGGCCTTCCTTATTTTCTTTTCTTTTGCTTAATCTCAAATATTTTTATTCTGTGACTCTGCAGCAACAAAACAATGGATTCAGAAGATCCAGGTTCATACCAAATCAGCTCCTCAAAGCCAAAACGAGGGAGGATGGGTTCATATTCCCAATCATCCTCCTATCCTCCCCTCAGGACCATGTGTTAACCCAATGCGTGAAAGATCCTGCAGGTAGTCTGCAATGTTTATTATCCCTGTCCTAAAATGGATTTTTTTGGCCCAGAGGAGGATGGGAGAGCACCATCTTTTATGTCGTCAATCTTAAGATTTCCCTCACCAGAATGTATGGTCAGAAGGAGGTGCTCAGAGATAAGTTGCTTGCAGGTGGAACTGGATCAGAAGCTGTCAAGTGTGTAGTGTGCGGTGACACAAAGGAGGAATGATCAGAAACCCCCTCTTCCAATATGTCCAACATTTTCTTTGTGTTTTTGATGTTACTGGCAAAACTGCACTTATTGCCCAACCCTAGTTGCCCTGAGATGCATGCCTCTTCCATTGACCAGTCCATGCTGATGTGAGATAAAGAATTCTTGGATATTGACCCAAGGATTCTGAAGCAATGAGGTTATATTTGCAAAGGATTTTACTGGTATGGGAGCTTGATTATATCATTTGTTATGAATAATCACATGTCGTGCATAGCTATCTGATCATGTAAACTCTTTCTGATCTCTTTGTGACTATAATTTCCCCTTTAAGCGACTAACTACCAAATAACCTTTCACATTCCCACCACGACTGATCCCTAAACCGCACCTCAACTGGGTCCAGGCTCAATATTTCACTAACTTTCTTGCCTTAAGCTCACTGACTGCTTCTTCTGGGCAGTGCAATGAATTCAATATCTTTAGACTTTTTTACTATCACCACTTTTCCTCGTTCTTCCTCCAGCAGCTTTGTCCAATCTGCTGGCCTGCTATATCCCTTTTCTATTTCACAGTCCAGCCAGAGAGTAAAGCTACCGTTCATTATACTTGCTATTCTCCTCTTAATTCTTTCTGCCTTGCCATGTTGTTGCTCGCCCAGACAAGGGTTTTCAAAAACCATTTCTTTAGGCTGACCTTGGGACTATCTACTTACCATCTACACCCAGTGTCTCTCTAAAGCACAGTGAAACAGTTTGATACATTTAAGAATGTATATGTGCAGGTCCTGTGTGTTTGGCCATTTTGCTTGTCCTAAGATTCATATAAAGAGAAAATGGCAAGGTGTTACAGTTTGCACAGAAGGTCGGAGTTGCCGTGGCAACATGCATATAGTCTGGAGCTAAGGACAATCATGGCAGAGACTCCCATCCATTCCCATCACCTGGCTGCCAAAGCTGTGTTATGGACACACATTCCTTAGTCATCAAGTCCTGGTGTGGGATTTGAACCAATATATTTCGCCTCGGATTTAGAAATACTACCACTGCAGCACAGGTCCTCTTATTAATACATAGGGCTTCAGCGCAAATTGATAACATCGCTCCTCCCTACGAGATGTGCTGTATTAGTAGTTCTCAGTGTCAACTAGTGTCCATAATTATATATGCTAGGAATAGGCCATTCAGCCCCTTCAGCCTGTTCCACCATTTAATGAGATCATGGCTGATATGTGTCCTAACTCCATATACCTGTCTTTAGCCCACATCCCTCAATGCCTTTGTTTAACAAAAATTTATTTACTTTAGATTTAAAATTAACAAGAGATCTATTATCCACTGCCATGCATGGAAGAGATCTCTACAAACTTCTGTCACACTTTGTACGTAGAAGTGCTTCCTAATATCTCTCCTGAACAATCTGGAACTATTTTTTCGACCAAGCCCTCTAATTCTAGAAACCCCAATCAGTGGAAATAGTTTATCTTTATCTACCCTGTCTTTCCCTGTTAATATCTTGAAGGCTTTGATCAGATCACCCCCTAACCTTCTTAATTCTACAAAATAAAACAAGCCCATTTTGTATAATCTCTCCTCATAACCTAACCCCTGAGGTCTAGGTATCATTCTTGTAAACCTACCTTGTACTCCATCCAAGGTCAATATATCCTTCCTAAGGTCTGGCGCCCACATCTTCTCACAGTACTCCAAGTGGTGTCTAACTAGGTCAGAAGTCAGATGATACCAGGTTATAGTCCAATAGAAACAAAGACAAAGTTGCTGAAAAAGCTCAGCTGGCCTGGCAGCATCTGTGAAGGAAAAAACAGAGTTAACGTTTCAGGTCCGGTGACCCTTCCCCAGAGCTCAGAGTTCCGAGGGTCACCGGACCTGAAACGTTAACTCTCATTTTTCCTTCACAGGTGCTGCCAGACCAGCTGAGCTTTTCCAGCAATTTTGTTATTGTTATAGTCCAACAGATTTATTTGAAATCATAAGCTTTCGGAGTGTTGCCCCTTCATCAGGTGAAGTGAGACAGAAGCACACAGTCACAGAATTTATAAGCAGAGACATCAATGGGCAGAGAAATCAAAAGATCATACAAATGGTATGAACCGACTGTTGACAGGCCGAATAATAGGTCTCTGCAGGTGACCAAGAGTGTCAGATGGTGTGAGTAAATGTTAACAGCTGAATAACAAGCAAAGAGATGACCTATAATCTGACTAAATGATGCAGAGAGATAATTACAAAACAAAAATAAAATTAAGGTGGTGCTGGAGATAAAGTAAATAACTGGAATAACATGATTGGTATAACAGTCACATGCTGAGGGTCTAACCAAAGTAATAAGTGATTCAAAACTGTATAAACTAATTAAGGTAGAGAGGTTATAACAAGTTAGCAAGGTGACGCTGTCAAACAGGGCAGAAAGGAAGATTTTACAGATAGAGAACAGTACGATGGGGTCACATGTAGTGTGACATGAATCCAAGATCATGGTTGAGGCTGTCTTCATAGAAATGGAACTTGGCTATCAGTATCTGCTTGGTGATTCTGTGCTGTTGTGTATCTCAAAGTCAGCCTTATCCACCCCAGTCCAACACCGGCTCCTCCACACTAGGTCTAACCAGGGTTTTGTGTAGCTTCAGCATTACTATTGCATCCTAATAGATATAAAGGCCAGCATTTCCTTATTTCGAGCAATTCCTCAAACTGCTTATTATCAGTCATTTGCTTTGGATGCCATCTGGTGGTTGAATGAAATACGTTAGTGGTTTTTAGAAAGGAAGAGGATAATTTTATAGAGGTAACAAGGTGTAGAGCTGGATGAACACAGCAGGCCAAGCAGCATCAGAGGAGCAGGAAATAGATTTATTTCTAAAGTACGAAGGGATTGGCATTACAGGTTGGTTAAAGGGTCTTTGCTAAGTTGTAATTTCTATTTAACGTACAGATAAATTCTATTCATCTCCCAAGGTTCTTTAAACTCTGGAACAGTTGCTACAGATGGAGGGTAGATAATGTGAAAGAGGGAGGTAGAGAGGAGGCAGGGAATCATAGACCAGTGAGTTTGACATCAGCAGTGGGGAAGATACTAGAGTCCATTATCAAGCATTTTATGGCTAAGCACTTTGAGAACAGTGGGAGGTTCAGACAAACACAGTCACCATGGATTTTTAAAAAAAATCATGCTTGACAAATCTACTGGAGTTCTTTGCGGATGTTACTGATAGAGTTGATCAGGGAGAGCCATTGGATGTGCTTTATTTGGATTTTCAGAAAGTCCCACACGAGAGACTGATGTGTAAAATTAAAATGTGTGGATTGGAGGTAGTGTACTGAGGTGGAGAGAAAATTGGTTAGCGGACGGGAAACAAAGAGTAGGAATAAAAGGGTCTTTTTCTGAATGGCAGGCAGTGACTAGTGGGGTGCCACAGGGATCGGTGCTGGGACCCCAGCTATTCACAATATATATTAACGATTCAGATGAGGGAATTAAAGTAATATCTCAAAATATGCAGATGACACAAAACTGGGTGGGAGGGTGAGCTGTGAGGAGGATGCAGAGATGTTGGAATGTGATATAGACAGGCTCAGTGATGGAAAAATGTGTGGCAGATTCTCCTATTCACAAACATCCCAACATTACTCGACGCGGGAAGTCTCTGATCTCTTGGTCTTATCAATTCAAGATGGCTGCAGTGTAAGACGATCCAGCCAGAGCTCCTCTGGTTCCCAGTTTCTTTACCTTTCTCTTTCATTTTATTTCTCTTTGTAGCAGTTTTTCTTCACCCTCTCCCAAGTTTTAACTTCTTAAACTACCCGACCTGGAGAATGGAGGGGAGACAAAGGGAGACGAGTCGTAGCTGGAGCCTGGACCAACAGGAGAACAGGGCAGGGAGTCCCGGAGCAGCAGGAGAGTGAGCGCGGGGA
>NC_063351.1:37660323-37708400 GCF_021869965.1 Rhincodon typus | reverse complement strand
GAGCGTGGGGAGTCCTGGAACAGCAGGAGAGTGAGCGCGGGGAGTCCCAGAGCAGCGGGACAGCGAGCGCGGGGAGTCCTGGAGCAGAGAGCAGAGTGAGTCGCAGCTAGAGCTCAGAGAGGCATGAGAGTGGGTCATGGATAGAAGCCCATGTGTGGAGGCAGTGTGGCCTCGTGTTCTGAAGCCTACTGGGCATGGATACATGGTGGAAAAGGACTATAAATTGAGTTATTTGAAGACACTTTTATTCTCATTCTTATTTATAAACTCCGTATTCCCATATTATCTATTTTTTAACAATTCCAATTCTGAGACAGCACTTAAAGTATCCCACACCTAAGATGGCACCAAGAGGCGATATTACTAACTTTTAACTCATTGGAGTGCACATGACAATATTCTATTCTATTCCAGTGTCCCATTTTACACCATCGAGCTCCAAGCTCTTTCTACCTCTATCCCCTTCTAGAGCAGCTTTCTCCCTTCAATAAACCACTCCTTATTTATTGCCCAGTTTGTCCACCAGGCTGCACAGGATCTCACTTTGGACAATAATCCACCATCACTCACTTTCTGCACATAAACTGTGTTGCTATGGGTAACCTCACAGGTCCTAGTTGTGCCTATCTTTTCATGGAATATTTGTTTCTGTCTCACTCAGACCACTTCCTCCATCTTTATCTGTTGCCCTGATTCCTGCTGTTCCTCTGAAATAGAAAATTTCATCAACTTTGCTTCTGACTTCCCATTGGAGGAATTACTCTTTTGTTCTACAAGTTCTCTTTCACTCTATTTGTCTTTTCTCTCTATTTATGAGGATAGAGAACTGACCGATAACCATGGTGAATCTGTTAGCTTCCACAGTGACCTTGACTACACCTTCCTGACACCTCACTTCCAGTAGCAACTTAATTTTATTCTCTCAATTTCGGTTTTTGATGATGCCTGTTTCTATTCTGTCTCTGAGAGGATTTCCTTTGACCTAAACCCAGGATTACACCCTACCCCAACAGCAGCTGGATGTCCATGTCTCCTGCATCGCTGTTGTAACCCCTTTCCCTTTCTCCCTCCCAGAACCAGCACAGGGTTCCCCTCAAATAAAACAAGGAATCTGGAGATCCGAAACACACAAAACAGAATTTGCTGGAGAAACACAGCAGGTCTGGCAGCATCTGTTTTGAGTCCAGTAAAACGTTGTCTTGTTTCTTTTCAGATTCGGGTAAATATAATTAAGAGAAGGCTCAACAATAGCAATTTGCTTAAGTATGAATGTTTATTAAGTAATAATAAACGATTATAGTGGTATTAATAAATGGAAAAGAAAAGAGAAAAAGTAACAAGTCTCTTACCCTCCTGCCTATCAGGGACCCCTCGATTGATGGCTGGTCTGGAGGCTTAGGTTCGTTCCTGGAACTGTTCACGATTTTGAGCCAAGGCAAGGTCCAGCAACTTGGAACGAAAACTCTCTCCCTCTCATACAGTGTGACAAACAGCCAGCACAAAGAAAGCAGATACAGAAAAACAAAACACAGCTACAGAAAAACAAGTTGCAGGTGCTGTCTTCGGCTCATAAAGAAATGTTAACAAGATTCATCCAAGGGCATGCAGCTTGTTGAGTATCATTAACAATTTTAGCTCTTCAGCTCATCCTATATAATCTATCTTTTCATGCAGCTGTCAAATATTATCATTAACTTTTAGCCCTTTGGCCTATCCAATACAAACGTTAACTCTGTTTTCTCTCTCTACAGATGCTGCCACACCTGCTGAGTTTCTCTGGCAATTTCTGCTTTTGAAGATTCCCCTTTGATCCCATGAGTTTGCTGAAGCAATGGAAAATCTGCCTTCACTTCTGCCACCTCCGCCTTCTGCCACATCCTCTCGTGTCTTCACCTTTCTGCATTCTGCATGGACCACTTCCTCCACAACAGCCTGGTGCTGCCCTCAATCATCCCTAACATTCCCCTCCTTCCTGTGGCGTCAAACACTCCTTCTAGCTGGAATATCAATTTCCTTGAACTTCATTCAAAAATTAAATACTGCTCACGGTGCCTTTGCATCAGTAATTGGGAGGCCAAATGTAAAAGGGTGATCACTTTGCGAAACATTTCCACTCAATCCACCAGCCGGACTTTGTGGTTCCCAGTGCCTGTTATTTTAACTCACTGCTCCTCTGAGCTCAGCCTCCTACACTCTTCCAACGAAGCTGAACATAAACTCAGGAGCAACACCTCAGCTTTCAATAGTAAACCTCAAACTCAATGACTTTATATCATAAAGTTTTCATTAAGTTTATAACCATCGCTCCAGTTGTGTTTTGGGTTTCAGTTGGTGGGGAATATTTTGCTGTCCTATTTACACCTCCCTTGGCCCATCTTTTATTTCTTTATTTGCTTTATTAACATCTTTTGCCCTACACCATCATCTCCCTTGTCATCTCAACACTCCCTCATTTCACCCGAACATAGACCCTCACGTTTGTTTTTCCCTCATTCCTTCTTCCTCTGCCTCCGTGCTTTGTTAAAATCTGTTTCTTTTCCAGCTATTTCTAGCTTCAGTTTGATTATACAGTCATAGAGTCATACAGCACATAAATAGGCTCGTTGGTCCAACTTGTCCATGCTGACCTGATAGCCTAAATTAATCTAGTCCCATTTGCCAGCATTTGGCCCATATCCCTCTAAACCCTTCCTATTCATATACCCATCCACATGCCTTTTAAATGTTGTAATCGTACCAGCCTCTGAGAGCACGTTCCATACATGCATTAACTCTGTCCTTATTCTGCTGTTAATACTCACCTGTACTGTGTTGCTTCTCTACCACTCCCTTTTTCACCCAGAGGATGGTGGGTGGAGGTGGGGGTGGGGGGCGCTATTAGAATGCACACTACCTGGGAAACCTCACAACCTTTAAAAAGTACTTGGATGAGCACTTGAAGTGCCATAGCATTCGAGGCTATGGGCCTAGTGGGGGAAATGGGACTACTGTAGGCAGGAGTGTATTTTGTTAGGACAGACTTGATGGACTGAAGGGCCTCTCCTATACTGTATAGTTCTATGATCTTTTGATCGAGAACACCTCTGATTTCTAATCTTCCTCACCCTCTAACATGTCCCCGACTTTCCCTCCTCACCTTCTCAACAACCTAAAACCCATTACATTTCTGCCTCCTTCAGTTCTGAAGAAGACTCCTGTGGGACTCAAAATATTAACTCTGTTTCCTTCTCTACAGTTGCCACCAGACCTGCTGAGTTTGCCCAGCACTTTCTGTATGTCTGTTAGATATCCAGCATCCACAGTGTTTTGCTTTTACCTTAATTCTGTGCTTCTCGTTCCCCAGGCACTGTTAGACCTGTTGAATGTTTCACATATTTTCTGCTTTTACTTCAGATTTCAGGCATTTGAAAGTTTTGCATCAGTGGACCATCTTTGTTGGCTTCAAATTTATTATGTTACTGAAGTTATAGGAGCCTGAAATGCAAGTGATCATTGCTGGGATGACTTTTACCATTGTTGGAACTGGCAGCCTGTGATGGTATCTGGCCATTTATCAGATCCCATCACATTACACAACTTCTTCGTCAGTGACCACCTCTCAGATGTTGAGGTCCTTCCTCTAGGTCGCCCTCCCTTAACCTTTCTGCCTCTCTCTCCTCCTTTACTATTTGACTTACCATTTGACCAAGGTTTTGATCATCTCTCCTAACAACTCCTTACATGATCTCCAGCGAAATTTGTTTAATTGCACCATGTTAAAAGAAATCGGGGCAGTTTACTGTGTTAAAAACAACATAAATGCAGATTATTCCAGTCATTGTGTTCTGCATCAGGAAGCCCTGATTGAGAGAGTTTATGTATCTTGGCTGCCATCTGGTGGCCATAGCAAAAATTTCTCTTCAACCTAATTTCTTAAAATAGGGAGATGAAATCTTAAGAGGGTTCTGAGTGATGGGCACTATTGTGAGATGGGTGGTAGAATTGTACAAGAAGCCCGGGCGATGGGCTATTCAATGCCAGGAAAAACTCACTGCATTTTTTGCTGCATCTTTTAAGCATTTGTCAAGTGGTGAAACAGGTTCCTCACCAGACAGTGGGGAGTTGCTAATTACAGATTATTGCTTGTTTACCATGTCTCATTAATGCTGTAACATGTGCTGAACAAGCAACACTTTGAGAACTCCTGGCATAGAAATCGGAGCAAGTACCTGGCAACTTCAGCTCATCACTTACTCTGATGGACCTCTGTGCTGGACACCAGGGCACACTCCATGGGCACTGGCAATAGACCGCGTGGCCACAGGCATTGACATCTGATAAGATTCCTCATGGCACATCTCTGATCCACTTAAAGGTCACTTCTTCACTTCAATGCTTCACATCGGACTGCACCAGAAACTATCATTAATGCTTTTTATGAATGATCATTATTTATTAACGCTGCTGCAACAACAGGCAGCCAGCTCATCGACTGGGCCAGGCTGCACCCTCCATTCTGTTCGCTCGCTGTCACTGTACCCTCTCAGCCAAACAGACCAGACTCACAGTGCCTCTGTCTTGCTTTGCCATTTAGCACAGAAACAAAGCCGGGAAGGTTTCCATGGCTGTCCATCGTTCTCAGTGAAGCCTTTGCTCAGGGGGCCGTGGGCACAGGAAGTCAAGGGCAGCCTCCAATACCAGTCCAGGGCCTTGGGGCACGATCAGTCAGTCAGCCATTCAGGTCAGTCAGAATTAGGATGCTGTCCCCATAAGGGGTGAGGAACTGAATGTCAGAGCCTGTCCTGGCACTTCCTGCCCAACAGGGGGCTGTTTTCCTCCTGGAACGAGAGACAGAGACCAGGTATTACTGGAGGTGCAAGTAGGGTAGTATGGCTGTTAAAAACCCTCCAAAAAAACCCAATACAACTTATATCATATAAACATAACATATAAATGTAAGTGCAAATATAATATATCTTCAGCATGAATGAAATGGAGCAAGCATCCAATTTAGGACGAGCTCCAGCTGATTTTAAAAGGGAACCGCCCATGCTTCCAAAGTCAATAACATTGGAATAAGTAGAAAGGTCACATTTATGGAAGACAAGGACGAACTATATTGGATGCTGGCAATTTTAAATAAGAGCAGAAAATGCTGGAAAACTCAGCAGGTCTGGCAGCACCTGTAGAGAGAACAAGAGAGTAAACAGCTTGGATTTAAAACTCTCTTGCTGGCTGGTTTGAAGGCCTTGTGGGGGGGGTGGGGTGCAGGATAAATCCAGCGGGTGCTCTGCCCACTGCCTATCTGCCACTACCCCTGTTACAATTTGATAAGCAGTGCTGCACTAGGCAACCTGCTTTCACACCAATTGAAACCATTAAGTGCCCTGGTCTCCCCCCAACATGGGTGAGTGGAGGAGATGGTCTAATCTACACTACGTACTTCTTCTGCCCTCACTGCAGTGTTTACCTCAAGTCTCTTAGCTGTAGTTAAATCTACAGTATGATCCGTGTGCCCTTCCTTTTGAGTTTCATTTTCAGAATCGTTCTTATGAACTCCAGTAAGCTGCAAGGGTTTCCTTCTCAGCTTCTAACATTCTGAAAAATTTGTATCCCACCTTGTTACAATGCAAACATTGCAGCTTCTGATTTTCACCTCCACCCTCAGGTACTTTCCTTTCTGCTTTGAGGAGGAGACTTTGGGGCATTCCCATCTATCCCTTGTTTCCCTGGCTGCTTGGCTTCCTTTCACTTTCCCATTTTCTCTCCCTTTTCTCATTGCTATTTTCGATTCTTTGTCTCCTTCTGCTCCATGGAATTAACATGCTGTGTTAACTCAACATTATCACAAATACACAGCTCTTTCTTGAGTTTTTTTTTAACCTGCATGAATATGTATTGGCTTCAGGCTAATACCTATTCAATAATTTATTCTATTCTGAAAGCATTGCTCAAATTTTGACAGCTGTGACAAATTCTACAACAACATTGTATAAAAATGAACAACATTTTAAATGAAGCAACTCACAAGATTCTAAAAGAAAATGTCAATTGACCTACGTCCCAATGCAACTGAATCCAATGCAATGCATTCTTTAAAATATTCAGATCGAGAGTCAGATCTGTATCTTCATCTATAACTAATGACTTCTTCCTTGGACTATATTCTATTCATCTACCAAATTTCATTAAAATCTATTCATTAGTTTTTGCAATACAAATATTTATAGAAAAGCATATGAACAAACAGACTAACAGAATAACTGGGATGAAAACATTACTTCTGCTCAACTTCAGTGAATTGGCAGGTAAACTGAAGGAAGCATTTCTTGAAAGAAGGCAGAAATAATTGGGGCACTACCACAGCCCTTGAGTTTGGTAGAAATACCAAGAGACCATAAAATCCAGGTAGTGACATGTATTATGATTAAAGCAACTTGAACATTATAGAAAATTATGGAATCATAGAGAAACATTTCACTGCAATTTACATTGATTTGATGTGATTTATTATTGTCACATGTACCAGCATACAGTGAAAAGTATTGTTTTGCATGCTAGCCGGACAATTTGCTACCCGCAGGTGTGTATGCTCACAAGGGTGGCCTAGATCCCCTCTTTTTATATAGATTTGTCAGATCTGATTGCACAGTCCTTTGCATTAGGAAAGATTACATGGTAGTGATAGCTGCATGTTCTGTTATCTACAGGAAGTCCATCCTCCTTTCTGTCTTGGATCACAACATGTATCCAAATGGTTCTTTTCAGATTCGGTTAAATTTAGCTAAGAGAAGGCTCGACAACAGCAATTTGCTTAAATATGAACATTTATTGAGTAAAAACAAACGACAAAAATGAAAGTAGCATTTATTAAGTAAATAAAAAGAATGAAAAAGAGAGGAAAGAAACAATAAGCCTCATTCCCTTCTGCCCATCAGGGACCCCTCGATTGACGGCTGGTCAGAAGGCTGAGGTTGTTCCTGGAAACCATTCGTGATCCTGGTCTGAGGTGAAGTCCAGGAACTTGGAACGAAACTCTCTCTCGTATACAGTGTAACAAACAGGCAGCACAAAGAAAGCCAAAACTGCTGGCTGGTACAGAAAACACAGGAAGGGAAAACAAGCTGCAGGGGTCATCTTTAGCTCCATAAAGGAATGCTCACAGACTCATTCAAGGTCATGCAGCTTGTCAATTATCATTTTAAACTTTTCAAACCTATTTCCCCATCCTGTACAATCTGTCTTCTCATGCAGCTGTCGAATATCATCATTAACTTTTAGCCCTTTGGCCTGTCCTATATACTATCCCTCACGGATAATGAGGATTTAGTGTAATCCAGATGTGGTCTCACCAGTGCTGCATGTAGCTGAAGCATAACGTCCCTATTTTGTATTCAATTCCCCTTACAATAAATGATACCGTTCTATTAATTTCACTAATTACAGGCTGTACCTGCATGGTAATATGTTGTAATTCATGCGCTAGGACACCCAGATTCTTCTGCATCTCAGAGCTCAGCAATCTCTTTTCATTTAAAAAAAAGCTTCTTTTTTAATTCTTCCTGCCAAAGTATTGTGTGACCATACTATTCCTTTAAGAGGTGTATTTTGTCCTAGTTTTATTTTTATGAAGAGAGGTTCAGACAGATGTACCGAGCGGTCTGCTCCAAGCCGACAAAGTAAACAGCTTGGGAAGCTTTGGGGTTTTTTAAAGTTGGAATAATTGAAGCAGCATGAAGGGGTGGGATCAAACTCTCAAAAAACCAGGATTTCTGTTTATCCCTCAGTAGGTGTTGGGGTTTGGAAGCTGCTTTACATCTCTCCCTGCCATAGCAAAATACTTGAGATCTCTCTCTTTCTCAGAGTTTGCTCTTTCCTCCTGGACTGAAGAATTGCATGTGAAACAAATCTATTTTACTGAATTTGCCTTTGCCAAGGGTGTGTCTATGGGATGTTTCTAAATTGTAATGGTTGTTGTTTGATAGTCAAATAATCTGTTATTCTGTTAAGTTTTCCAGTGGAGTTAGGTTATTACAATTCTTCTTTCTTTTGTTTGTGTTTGAACTATAGTGTAAGAATAAAGTGTGTTTTGCTTCAACCCTGGCAGTTTGATCAATCAAATTGCATCTGGAACACAGTGCCTTCCACTTGCCTTTAAAAATAAGAAAAAAGTTGGGGTCTAGGCTATCTTCTTAATTAATTTTGAGGGAGTTTGATCTTGTCCATAAGCAAGAAACTGGAGTCTGACATAGGTGTCCTTGTTATCCAAATGTTCCAGGGAGGAGCCAGGGAAATGACATCTGCCATGGACCTATTGTGATGGCAGACAAATTGTAGTGGATCAAGGCAATGTGAGAGGCTGGAGTTTATGTGAGCCATTACTAACCTCCAGAAGCACTTCATAATGGTGGATATCAGAGCCACTGGGCTCTGGTGAGAGGTGAAGAACCACCAGGAAGTGAAGGGGAGAGAAAACACTAAGAAATGTCAGGTATAGTATCATTCAGATGGTGTTTGCAGACAAGGGGAAAAGGCAGAGAATAGTTGCATGATAATGAAACCATTGTTCAGGGGCAATGGATACAGCGAAGAAAATAATCTAAATTTGAGGGATATGTGTTGTGTCAAAGAAATACATTAACTGGAAAATTGCAGGACAGGTATGTTTTTTAACCTCACCATCAGATCATATTATTTCCATACCGCTAACTTCTGGAATTGTGAATTGATAAAAGTGTAGCAAGGTTAACTGCGGTCTCCTGAACATTGTTCCAATAATTTAACATCTGTCACCAATTCAATTTAAGCATAGCAAGTGATAGAAATAGAGTGACTTGGAATCAACTTAGGTTCAGAAAGAGAAAGCAAAAGATAGAAATAGAGTGAGTGATAAGACAGCAATGTGAGACAGAAAAAGGCAAAAATAATGAAAAATATTTAAAATGCACAAAAATTGAGAAATATATAGCTCTGTGGATAATTCATTATCACAGTTTCAAAATTATTCCCTTTCTGACATCCAAAATTGAGTGGAACCCCAGGTACAAGCAGAAATGTTACAAGTTGAAAGACCAGCCCTAATGTAGTGGGATACATTCATGTTAACAAAGCAAATCCAGCGATTTATTAAAACCCACAGAATGGTTTGTGCAAAGACAATAACAGCCTGGTGATATTGTCTAACATCTTGAGACAATTCACAGCTCACAACATATGGCCATCACAAATTGCTGAGTGCTATGCGCTAGTAATAGGGGGCAACATGAGCCTACCATTACTTTAAGCAATTTCTGGGCAATGATGCACTGATCTATAAAAGCTAATCAATGTAAATAATCAAAAAATGTGCAGTTTAAGTTAAGAGACCTTGACATGTTGTATGAATTTGCTCAGATCACAAATATTGCAGCACTGAAACAAATGATACAGTTAGGCACAAGAGTGTCATAAAATACATTATCAGGAATATCATTCAGCTCCTCAGGGCTATTCCATTATTCAATGAGATTATGGCTCATCCGTGAATCTTATATTTACCCACCTTTGCTCTATATCCATTATAACCTTAGTATTTTTGTTTAACAAAGTTCTGTCAATCTCTGATTTAAAACTAATAATGCTCTGAGCACAAGTTTCCAACTGCAGAAGACAGTTCCAATCTTTCCCAATTTTTTTGTGTAGAAATGTTTTCCAACTTCATGTCTGAAAGGCCTGGCTTGAATTTTTACACTCTGATCCTTATCCAACAGGAGGGATTCAATCCTCTCCCAAACTGTTTATTAATCCCCTTCAAAATGTCAATCAAATCACCCCTCACCCTCCAAAATTCCAGGGAATGCAACCCTCGTTATGCAATCTCTCCTTGTAATTTAACCCCTGAAGACTAAATAAGAATCAGATTCATCTATCATGCACTCCTTCCAAGGCCAGTATATCAATCCTATAGCCCAGAAATGATTCCAGCAACCTATGGTCAGTCTTGCTAGACAGATAGCTGAAGCATGATGTCTAATCTGTTGAATCCATCTCACTGTCTAAAAGGTCAACATTCTATCAGCATTTGATTATTTTCTCTATCTGCCCATAACCTATACCGATAAAAAAACATTGAAACAGACAGAACGTGGTCACTTGCCGAACAGCCATGCAACAGTCCTGCGTCTGTGAAAGAGAAGTTACACTGAGACCCAAAAAACCCACTTTTTGTCCTAGCGCTGTAATTATTTTCATCCTCAATTTTCTATCTAACTCCCTTTCAATACTATTTATGCTTTGTGCCATCTGTTTTCACTACCCTCTAAACTAGAGCATTCCAGATCCTGACAAACTAAAAAATAATTCCTCATCTCCTGTGAAGATATTTTTCTAATGAGGTTGAATCTATAGCCTTTAGTTCTTGACACAATAGCTGCAGGGATGTCTTTCCCCTATTTACTCCATCAAAGTAATTCACAGCTACTCAGATACTGAAGCAGTCTATATCCAAATGCAGCAAGACCTGGACCATGTCCAGGCTTGAGCTGACAAGTGGCAGGTAACATATGCACCACACATGTGCCAGGCAATAACTTTTTTATTCTAATCATCCATTTATAAATCCATGCAATTCAAATGCATTCTCAATTATCTTCTCAACTTGTCCTGCCAACTTTAAACATTTGAGCATATAAACACCAACCATTCTCAATCTCTCTCTTTCTGGTTTACTACACTTTTTAGAATCATGTTATATATGCCATATTCTCTTATATTAAAGTCCTCCCAAAGTACATTAGTTATAATTCTCCACATTGAAGTCCATCTGCTATGCTACTGTCATCCTGAAACCTCTATCTGTCCTTGTAATCATACAATACTCTATCACATTTCATATCATTTGAAAACTTTATAAAACTGCTACCCTACATCTGAGCCTGGGTCACGTATAAAAATTTAAAACAGTAATGGATCCAAAACCAAACGCTATGGAACATCACTGCAATCTGGGAACCATTAATCTAGCAACACCCTTTCCATCCATCATTGTGTCAATTTCATATTGAAAGAACCATTTTCCCTTTAATAAAGCCATAAAATGTAGGAGCTGAATAAGGCCATTCAGCCCATTATGTCTGCTCCACTATTCGATCATGGCTGATGTGTTTCCCAACACCATTCTCCCTCTTCTCCCCATATCCCTTGATCCCCATACTAATCAAGAACTTATAATTCGCTGTTTTAAATAAAATGAGTTCCATAGATTCACCACCCTCTGACTGAAGAAATTCATCCGCATCTCAGTCCTAAAGAGTTGTCCCTTCACTCTGAGGCAGTGCCTTCTGGTCATAGCCTCTCCTACCAGTGGAAATATCTTCTCCACATCCACTCTATCCACACTTCTCAGTATTTTATAAGTTTTAATCGGATCCCCCACCCTCCATCCTTCTAAACTCCATTGAGTACAGGCCCAGAATCCTGAACCACTCCTGGTATGACAAGTTCTTCATTCCCCAGGATCATTCTTGTAAACCTCTTCTGAACCCTCTCCAATGCCAGCACATCCTTTCTTAGATACGGGGCCCAAAACTGCTCACAATATTCCAAATGTGGTCTGTCCAGAGCCTCATACATCCTCAGCAGTATATCTCTGCCCTTGTATTCTAGCCCTCATGAAATGAATGCTAACATTGCATTTGCCTTCGTAACTGCCAACAAAACTTGCGTGTTAACCTTAAGAGAAATCTGAACTAAGACTCCCAAGTCCCTTTGTGGTTGAGATTCCAAAGCCTTTCCCTATTTACAAAATACTCCACTTCTTTATTCTTCCTAACAAAGTTCATAACCTCATAAGTCCCCGCATTGTATCCCAGCTGTCACTTCTTTGCCCACTCACCTAGCCTGTACGAGTCTTTCTGCTGCCTCCCCACTTCTTCAGTACTACCTGTCCCTCCACCTGCCTTTGTGTCATCTGCAAATTTACCAACAATGTCCTCACTTCCTTCATCTAGATCGTTAATGTATAATGTGCGTACTTGTGGTCCCAACACTGATCCTGGCAGAATTCCACTAGTCACTGGTTCCCATCCTTAAAAAAGATCCCTTTAACCCTACCTTCTGCCAGTCAGCCTATTTATGCTGGTACCTTGCCCAGAGCATCACAAGCTCTTATTTAATGGCCTCCTCTGCAGCACCTTATCAAAGGCCTTCTAGAAATCCAAATATATTATGTTCACTGGTTCTCCTTTACCATACTTGCTTATTAGCTCCTGAAAGAATTCTAACAGATTTGTCAGTCATGACCTTCCCTTGGTGGAGCCGTGCTGACTAAGCCCTATTTTACCACGCACTTCCAAGTACTCTACAATTTCATCCTTAATAATGGATTCTAAAATCTTACCAACGACCAAGGTCAGGCTAACCGCCCTATAATTTCCCATCTCCTATCTCCCTCCCTTCTTAAAACAGGGTGTTATGTTAGCTATTTCCTCCCTAACTCCAGTAATTGTTGAATGATCACCACCAGCACCTTCACGATTTCTTCAGCTATCTCCTTCAAAATTCTGGAGTGTAGTCCATCCGGTCCTGGTGGTTTATCCACCTTCAGCCCTTTCAGCTTCCCCAGCACCTCCTTCTTAGTGATGGCCACTGCACTCACCTCTGCCCCCTGATTCTCTTGAAGTTCTGGTATGTTGCTGGCGGTGTCCTCTGTGGAAACTGATGCAAAGTACCTAATCAGTTCATCTGCCATTTCTTTATTCCCCATTACTACTTCTCCAGCCTCATTTTCCAGCACTCCAATATCCACTCTTGCCTCTCTCTTACTATTTAGATATCAAAAAAGGCTCTTGCAGTCTTCTTAAAGTTACTAGCTAACATATTGTTGTCTTTCATATTCTCTCTCTTATTGCTTTTTTATAGTTAACCTCTGCTGGTTTTTAAAGGCTTCCCAATGCTCAAGCTTCCCACTAATCTTTACCATACTGTATGCTTTCTCTTTAGATTTTAAGCTGTCCCTGATATCCCTTGTGTGCCATCATTGCCTCATCCTCCCTTTAGTATGTTTCTGCTTCCTTAGGATGAATCTCTGCTGTGCCTCCCGAACCACATCCTGCTATTGCTGCTCCACATCTTCCCTGCTAGGATCCCCTTTCAATCAACTCTGGCCAGCTCCTCCCTCAGGTCTTCGTAGTTACCCTTACTTGATTGTAATAGCGTTACATCTGATTCCAGCTTCTCCCTCGCAAACTGCAGGGTGAATTCTATCATATTATGGTCACTGCCCTCTGGGAGCTCCTTCATCTTAAGCTCCCTAATCAAGTCTGCTTCATTACACATCACCAAATCCAGAATTGCCTGCCCCCCAGTATTACCAGAAATTCCATGAATTTGTTTTCTTGAGATCCGCTACCAACCTGATTTTCTAAGTTGACCTGCATCTTGAAGTCCCCCGTGATGATTGTAATAGTGCCTTTCTACATGCCTTTACTAACTCCTGATTTACTTGCTTCCCTACATCCTGATTAGGAGGCCTGTACACAACTCCCATCAGTGTCTTTTTTCCTTTGTGGATCCTCAACTCTTCTCACACTGAGATACCAAATTGTATCCTGTTAATAAGCTTTCTATGTGGCACATTGTTGAATGCCTCCATATAAACAACACCTACTGTATGATCCGGTTGACATTTAGGGCAGGATGGTGGCACAATGGTTAGCACTGCTGCCTCACAATGCCAGGGACCTGGATTCAATTCTAGCCTTGGGTGACTCCCTGCATGGAGTTTGCATGCTCTCCCTGTGTCTGTGTGGGTTTCCTCCGGTTTCCTCCCACAGTCACAAAGATGTGCAGGCTAGATGGATTGGCCATGCTAATTTGCCTGAAGTGTTC
Organism: Rhincodon typus; assembly: GCF_021869965.1. Lineage (NCBI taxonomy): Eukaryota > Metazoa > Chordata > Chondrichthyes > Orectolobiformes > Rhincodontidae > Rhincodon > Rhincodon typus. Next base: position 37,694,555 of record NC_063351.1, on the reverse strand, counting down.
AGGGATGTGTAGATCAGTTGGGTTAGCCATGGAAAATGTGGGTGAATGAGTGGGATGCTTTTAGGAGGGTTGGTCAATGGGCCAAATGGCCTCTTTCCACACTGTGGGGATTAGATGATTACTATGACCTTCTCTGTTATCTTACCAAAGAATTCAACTAATTCAGTTACCCAAGATTTGCATATAACAATCCATGCTGCATCTCCTTCGTTAACTCATGTCTTTCCAAATAAACATTTATCTGATCCTTGGTAATGGTTTCCACTTACCTCTCTATTAGCATTGATTGGCTGGTTGGCCTGTGATATCCTGGTTAATCTCTCTGCCCTTTCTCAAATGGAACCTCCAAAGCTTTCTGCCTTTTTAGCATTTAGAAAGCATTTTGTTTTGTCAATACTGAGGGCCAAAGTCAATAATCTCTCATTTGCACATATTGAAATCCACTTGTCACAGCCTTGCATATTTGTTTGAAGTTCTAAATCTCTGTAATTTTAATAATGCATGTCTGGAATCAAGTATCTGGTGAACAGAACTTTCCTCCAACTAAGTATTGGAAAATCTGAAGGCAGTGTCTTCAGTCCCAGCCACAGATATTGTTGTCCAGCCATTGATAGCCCTCCCTCTGACAGTACTCTGAGTTCAACAACCTTAGTGCCACATTTAATAACATTACGTGTTTCTAAACAAATATCTGGGCCACTAGTATAAATCACCTATTCCTATCTCCATAACATTGCCCTTTCTTGCATTAGTTCATCTGTTGCTGAAACTCTCATTCATGACTTCTTACCTTTTGGCTTGATTGCTCAAATGCATTCCTGGCTGATCTCCCACATCCTCCCTTTCGTAAACTTTGTTTGACTTTATAATTCATATCCTTATTTTGAAAACTCCAATGTCCTTACTCTTACATTTGTAATACCTTTCAGGACTGATATACCTTGCTGCTCCATTTCTGCCCTCTTGAGCACCTCTGACTTGAATTATCCCACAATTGACACTCAAACCTTCAGCTGTAAAGGCAAGGAGCTTTCAAATTACCATCTTAAGTCTCTTGGCTTCTCTACCTCTCTTTCCTCTTTCAAGTCACTCATTAAAACCTACTTCTTTGAGCAAACTCTGCCATAATATCGCCTTAAGTGGTGAAATTACTATGAAATGTATTCGGACTTTTTTTTAACATTGAAGATGCGTTGTAAATACAAGTTGTTGTTATGCTTCCACTTCCACAGCTTTCGATATTGATTAATTTTACATTGTGAAGATTTTTCATTTCCACTGTGCACATCAAAGTTTATCACCATTTTCTCAGCAGATTTTTCTTCTCCATGCTTGGTGGCTTATAACCCAGCCAAAGTTTCTTTGACTTTGACTTCTGCAAAATATGATCTCACAATTCCTATTCCAAGACGTTAAAGTGAAATGCTGGAAAGGAGTTTAAACCCAATCTCTGACAGCCAGCTAGTGCCATCTTTCATCCTCAGCCAAGCTTTAGAATTTCCCTAGTTAATTATTACATGAAGCTTCTTGTGATTATGAAAAAAAAACAAAGATCTTCAGATGCTGGAAATCAGAGACAAAAACAGAAGTTATTGGGAAAACTCAGGAAGTCTGGCAGCATCTGTGGACAGAAAGCAAAAGTTAATGTTTCAGACCCAGTGACGCTTCTTGAGAACACTTCTTGCGATAATTGAAATAAGCTGTGAAAGTGATTGTGGTTTGGAAGTGATATAGTCTCCAGCTCATTTCTTTGCTGTCGTAGATTGATAACATAGGGACTAAGAGGTTAAGTGTGGGAATTCAAAAGTTGTACGTAAAAAAGATATTTCTAAAACCGGAACTATAATATCACTTGCCTCAAGTCAGATTGATTAGCTTAGAAGCTCTGCTAACTTGGAATTTAGCTCAATTCGTAAGCTTGCAGCCTTAAAGCCAGTCTCAGCATATTAACTATAGGTTGCAGTAGTCTTTGAATCAGAAAGCTATCAAGTCAAATCCCACTCCAGGAACTTGAGTACAAAGTCTAAGATGATGTTCCACTGCAGTAGAGAAGGTGTGCTGCATTGTCGAAAGTGCTATCTTCAGGATGAGACTTTTAAATCACAGGTCGACATAAAAGATCCAATGGTATTATTTCAAAGAAGAGTGGAAGGGTTTTTACCTGTTGTCCAGGCCAATAACTAACTCCTAACCTAACATCGCTGGAATGGGTTACCTAATAAGTATCATGTTTTTAATCATGAGAACTTGTAGTTGTCAAGTTGGCTATTGTATCTCCTACGTTATAACAATGAGAACTCTCAAAAGTACTTAATTGGCTGCAGAGATGTTGTAATGTCTTGCCACTGTGAAAAGGGGGCATATAAAGTTTTGTTTTCCCTTCAGCATTTGAGAGCGTCACAATTTCCTTTTGTTGTCTGTAAAATGTGCGAGAAGTGATAGATTCATCTAATGTTTCATCATGTCTCTCAGAAACATTTCAAAGCACTTCACAGATGGAATTTTTTTGAATGTAGTGATTATCCTGATGGGGCAGTATAGCACTTTTGTGTATAAAATAGCAACAGTTATTTATTCTGTGTGTGGTAGTGTTGTCGATGGGAAGAATGTTGGTCAGGGGATTGGGAGAACATCCTGTTCTTCCTTAAATGTGGATTTGTGGTTATTGCATCAAAGTTATTTCCAGCACCTCCTCAATCCATGACTGTCAGTTTAGCTCAATCCTGGTGTGTGGCTTGAAACCACAGCCTCCTGGCTCGGTCACTAGTGTATTGCCAATGCAATTAAGCTGACACTGTTTGGACGAAATGAGGTTGATGAAAATCTTTCAATTGACTTGACAATTGGTACGTGGAGAACTCTGCACAGTCCTGTTACTATACACTCCACAGGCTCGAAATCAAAATGCATCATAGGATGGAAAGAAATGAACATAATCTGTCATTCCACACAAACACTGAACAGACTGTGGATGAAACAATTATATAATTGGTGCCAAAATGTGTTGAGTGATTATATAGTGATTAAATAAGATGGAAAAAGGGGAAGATCTGGGTGTTCCAATTGAATAAACACTGAAAACGGAGGTCTTGCCAAAGAATGTTAAATATTAGGATGCATATGTGACATGTTGAAGCACAATCCTGCAAGAGCGAATGCACATGGTTTGAATCCTGTTCCTGATTTTAACTGCAGAGCTGAATGAAGGCAATATAACGATAGGCAGCTTTCTCCATTCAGAGTGCTCTTGTGATGCAGAAAACCGAGTGTTTTCAAAAGCAAGCTGGTTTCAGTTTTCAACTGCCAGAGGAATTAATCATTATTGCATTTCATAAATTGTATGGAGCTGCAGCAGGCAGAATGGATGACAGGTCAGAAATATTCCTGTGTCACAATGTTAGAGACAGCGAGTCAATTGGACAAGTATCCATTTGGGTGTACATAAGCTTGAAAAACCAGAAATACTCAAAGTATGTTTTTAAAAAAGTAGATAGTTAATTTTATGTAATTAATGAAATTTATTTCCCCTCTGTAAAGCATCAGCAAAATTGCACCCCAAAGTGTTCAGTCCAAATTTGTCACCATTGGTAGGTACAAGGAAGGAACATTGACACTGTAAAGGATGTTGGGACAACAAGGATGATATGAGTTTCGATTAATGTGCTATGGAGATGGCAAAGGAAAGCTGAATCTATCGATTGTTAAGGAGGATGGGGAACTGCACTGAGGAAAAACACTCAGTGTCAGACAGTAGACCTAGTCAATAAATGATAGCACTTATTTAAATCATGGAGAGACAGATATGGAATCACTCTTAATACAAACTTTTAGAGAACAAAAAGACAGTACGATTATAAGATGATAACACAGTGTGGAGCTGGAGGAACACTGCAGGAAATGCCCCCATTTCTGAAGAAGGGTCCTGACCCGAAACGTCAGCTTTCCTACTCCTCTGATGCTGCCTGGCCTGCTGTGTTCCTCCAGCTCCACACTGTGTTATCTCTGACTCTAGCATCGGCAGTTCTTACTATTTCTAGATGATTATAAGATGAGTAGATTGCTACATAAATATTACTTAAGGAATGATTGCCTCACACTTAGGGCTGTGAAAGACAGGAAACAGCAGCTCGATTACAATAATGGATGTAAATCTAATTAACAAAACAAGATTAATTGATTCCAAACTCAAGAAGGAGATCAGGGATCCAAAGCAATTTCTCTATAGAGGAAAAATAAAAATTGTCTGCATAAGGATAAATGATGAAGTTAGCAGATGGACTAGACTTTGCAGCAATGCTCTTAAGTGTTCACAGTTGCATTCAACAAGTTTAATTCAGTAAGAATGTGTTTACACAAAATATGGTGTTTGGTGTGTTAACATAAAATGGGCAAGCATATTGTACTACTATACAAACAACAAGAATACACCAGCTGCTGTGCTTTCTGTGCCATGACAACATTGACTATTAAGGAAAGTAAATCAAGAGATCTGGGTGTTCTGTTTGAACAAATGTGGGAGAGTGGCCCAGCAAATAGCAAGTTTTGCCAAAGAGATTTAAGGTGTACCAATGATTTGATGCATTGCAATGCAAACATGCAGCACTGTAGCAGTGAATACATAAGTTTAAATATTATGTGACAGTTAGAAAAACGATCTCAAATTCAGTGCAAAAATAAAATGTGGGTATTCACTGAAAGCATTTTTGAATAGTAATTTGCAAATCAGTACAAAGGTTACTGGACAAACTATAACACCTCCAGCTGTGTGGAGGGATGTCATGGAGCTCACCTCAAAACACAAATGAACTTGACCATGGATTTGAAGCCAGGGTCAGGGAAACAGCATACAAGCAGACAGAAGACCAACCTCTGTGAATGATGCGCTTAACGGATAATCTGGCCAGATACTTGACATTGGAAATATAGACCTAGAAATTCTACAAGTATATGACAAGACTCTATATGTATTGAGTGAGGGGCACATACTCATTCAGTGTCCAATGTGAATGAGATGTCATCATGGATTCTCATCATATGCCTCTTTAACAAGCGTGCAGAGTGCGTTCTGAAAACATGAAAGATCCTCAGCTATTGAAATAACGTCTTGATGGTTGGTATTTGGTTAGCACTTTTGTAATGGACTGCATCAGTGTTTGAGTATGAAAAATTTGTAAATCATGATATTAACAGGCAATAAGAACCCCACAGCAACATAAAGGGCTCATCCAAAATTTACAAGGTTTGTGTTCTTCCTGGTTGCTCCTGTTTTCTACCTCAGACAACTGAATTCTAATTATCACCATTAAACAAGAGGATTTGAAACTTTGTGGACAGATTAACTCAATTGATGTCAAAGATCGCAAAGGGCAAAAATAAAGACAGGCGTTCCAAATGCAGACTCTTGAAGTGATTTATTTAGGCCGTGACAAAAAAGCTTTGCAATTGGTGAGCTCAGTTGGCTAGATGGCTAGCCTGTGGCTCAAACTGTAGCTCTGATGGAGGTAGGATTGTTACGTGTCACCTTGCCTTCTCCTTGAAATTTAATGACTAAGCTACTGCTAAGAAATTATTGTACAATGAAGTATTAATGAGGGTATCCTAGATTTTCTGTGTCATAAGTTACCTGGTTCATGTATTTTGCACATTTTTTTTAATTTTATGAGTTAAGATTTAACAGTGAAAATGTGTTTAAAGTAGTTGGGTTGTTGTTTTTGACCGGCACAGACTCAATGGGCTGAAGAGCCCTTTTCTGTGCTGTAGATCTCTATGGCTCCAAAATGAGAAAATGCAACAGACACACCTTGATGTCTAGTGCATATAAAAGATTGGGGTCATGCTGCTTTAAGAGTGTTTTTTTAATTCACGGCAAATGGTTTTCACTGGCTGTCTCCTGTTCAGGCAGTGTTTGTCCCTGAACTTCGTTCATCATCTTTTGCACAAGTGCTGTAGATTTCTGTGCAAGTGCATTCTTCCTGGAGGAAAGCTCTGCATCCCCTCCATAATCACACACAGGCAGCAGCATCGCACACCCACCAGTCTGAAATGGTCCAGCAGCAACCACCCTCCCCTCCCCTTCCCCCCCCCCCCTCTTCTTCCCTCCCCTCTGCTTCCCTCCCCACTTCTCCTCTCTCCTTCCCCCCCCTCTTCTTCCCTCCCCTCTTCTTCGCTCCCCACTTCTTGCCTCCCATCCCCCCTTCTTTCCTACCCTCCCCTCCTCTCCCATCCTCTCCGCATCCCACTTCTTCTCCCATCCCCTCCCCTCACTTCCCTGCCCCACTCTGGTCAGATGCCAAATTGTCCCTTCATTTATTGCCCAAGATTTGTTCACTCCAATGAGTGAAGGACCTGCCTTTGGGCAGAGCATCACACCACACTATAGGTTTAGTACTGAATGATGCACTGACATTTTCCAATCATCGTAACAAGACTCTAAGAACATAAGCGATAGGAACAGGAGCAGTCCATTCCAGCCTGCTCTGCCATCTAACAAGAATGTAGCTGATCCTTGACCTGAACTCTACATTCCCATCTGATGCCCAGATCACTCATGTATTTCACGTCAATAGTAAATTCGGACCTGACTTCTTCCTCCAGAAGTCACGCCATCATGCCAATGCTTCACTCAGGTTTTCAGTACATTTACAGTATAGCTGTCGAGTTAATGTGGCTTCACCTTTCACTGATGCTGTTCTGTTGTCCTGTAAATGTTTTCCATATCTATGAAGAAACGAACTGAGAGGAGGGTTCTTTTTGTGGGAGACCTGTTGGTCAAGACACAGATATACAGACTTGTAATTATAAATGTAAGTCTTAATCCTATGATCTTTCCTCCTCTGTCACAAAGCCTGGGTAGTTCCTACTTCCTAATAAAGACAGATGCAAAGTATTTATTTGATACTTCAATTCTAAATGGCCGTAGTCTCTTTTTACAACTCTTTTACTATTTATGTATTGGTAGAAGATTTTGGGGTTCCATTTTATGTTAGCTGCCAGTCTCTTATCATAATCCTTGTTTGCTTCTTTTATTTGCTTTTATACCTCCCTTCTGAAAATTCTAGATTCATCTTGGTTCTCAGTTATATTTGTTACTTGATATTTATCATAAACACACTTTTTCTTTGTTGTATTTTGTCTATGCTCTTATTCATCTAGGGAGCTCTGAAAATGCTTGTCCTTTTTGAGGGAATTTTTGACTGTGTCTAAACCATATCTTCTTTGAAGATAGTTTGTTGTTCACCTATGGCTTTTCCCAGCATCCTTTAGCTCCATTCAACCTAATCCAGTTTTGTTCTTTCCCCGTTGAAGTCAGCTCTCTGTCAGTTAATTATTTTTATCTGAAGTTCTCATTGTTCTTTTATAGATTCATAGAGTCACAGAGATGTCAAGCACAGAAACAGACCCTTCGAGCCAACTTGTCCATGTGACAAGATATCCTAAATTAATCGAGTCCTATTTGCCAGCATTTGGCCTTCTGAACCCTACCTATTCATGCATCCATCCAGATGCCTTTTAATTTTTTTAATTGTACCAGCCTCCACCACTTCTTCTGGCAGCTCATCCCATACACGCACCACCCTCTGCGTGAAAAAGTTGCCACTTAGGTCCCTTCTGAATCTTTGCCCTCTCACCTTAAACCAATGCCCTCTAGTTTTGGACTCTCTCACCCCAGGGAAAAGACCCTGTCCATTTACCCTATCCATGCCCCTCATGATTTTATAAACCTCTATAAAGTCACCCCGCGGCCTTCAACACTCCAGGGAAAATAGCCCTCGTCTGTTCAGCCTCTCCCTATAGCTCAAACCCTCCAACCCTGGTAACATCCTTGTAAATCTTTTCTGAACCCTTTCAAGTTTCACAACATCCTCCCTATAGCAGGGAGACCAGAATTACACACGACATTCCAATAATGGCCTAACAAATGTCCTGCACAGCCACAACAAGGCCTCCCAACTCCCATACTCAATGCACTGACCAATAAAGGCAAGCATACCAAATGCCTTCTTCACTATCCAATCTACCTGCAACTCCACTTTCAAGGAACTATGAATCTACACTCCAAGGTCTCTTTGTTCAGCAACATTCCCAAGGACCTGAACATTAAACATATAAGTCCTGCTCTGATTTGCCTTCCCAAAATACAGCAGCTCACATTTATCTAAATTAAACTCCATCTGCCAATCCTCGGCCCATTGGTCCATCTGATCAAGGTCCCGTTGTAGTCTGAGGCAATCTTCTTGGCTGTCCACTACACCTCCAATTTTGGTGTCATCTGCAAACTTACTAACCATACCTCCTATGTTTACATCCAAATCATTTATATAATTGATGAAAAGCAGTGGACCCAGCACCGATCCTTGTGGTGCACCACTAGTCACAGGCCTCCATTCTAAAAGGCAACCCTCCACCACCAGCCTCTGTCTTCTGCCTTCCAGCCAGTTCTGTATTGAAATGGTTAGTTCTCACTGTATTACCATGAGGAATCTTGTCAAATGCCTTACTGAACTTTAAATAGATCACATCCACTGCTTTGTCCTCATTAATCCTCTTTGATACTTCTTCAAAAAACTCAATTACATTAGTGAGACACCATTTCCCACGCTCAAAGCCATGTTGGTGATCCCTAATCGGCCCTTGCTTTTCCAAACACATGTAAATCCTGTCCCTCAGGATTCTCTCCAACAACTTTCTCACCACAGATGTCAGTTTCACCAATCAATTGTTCCCTGGCTTTTTCTTAAATATCGACACCACATTAGCCAAACTCCAGTCTTCCAGCACCTCACCTGTGGCTATTGATGATATAAATACCTCAGCAAAGGGCCCAGCAATCATTTCCCTAGGTTCCATGAAAGTTCTAGGGTACACCTAATCAGGTCCCGGGGATTTCTCCACCTTTATGCGTTTTAAGCTGTCCAGCTCCTCCTCCTCTGTAATATGGACATTTTTCAAGATGGCAAGATTTTCAAGATTTCCCCACAGTCTTTGCCTTCCATACCCTTCTCCACAGTAAAGACTGGTGCAAAATACTCGTTTAATATCTTCCCCATCTCCTCCGGTTCCACACATAGATGGCCTTGCTGATCTTTAACGGGCCCTATTCTCTCCCTAATTACCCTTTTGTCCTAAATATATTTGTAGAATCACTTTGAATTCTTCCTAATCCTATTTGTCAAAGTTATCTCATGTCCCCTTTTTGCCCTCCTGATTTTCCTCTTGGGTATACTTCTACCGGCTTTACACATTTCTAGGGATTCATTCGATCTCTGCTGTCTATACCTGACATATGCTTCCTTCCTTTTCTTAACTAAAACCTCAATTTCTCTAGTCGTCCAGCGCTCCCTACACCTACCAGTCTTGCCCTTCACCGTGATAGGAACATACTGTCTCTGGACTCTCATTATCTCATTTTTGAAGTTTTCCCATTTTCCAGCCATCCCTTTACCTGAAAACATTCACCTCCAATCAAATTTTCCAGCATATTACTGAACGTTAGAATAGTACGATCACCTCCCCTAAATGTTCTTCCATTGATACTTGACCTACTTAGCCCTCTTCATTTCAAGAACCAAGTTTCCTTTCTTGTTGGAAATACTGATGTAAAAAAAATACTTCTGAACACAAGCTAGTAGCACTAGCCCCTCCCTGTCCCTTACACCACTGTCATCCTAGTCTACATGAGCATAATTAATTATATCTACATATTGTAACTACAGTCCGTTCTGCTATAAGACATTTTCGGCAACTCGAATTGGCTATAACGTGACTGACGAATGGGGGAATGCCATTTCTAAAACACAAACTTCTGTTGGCTATAATGCGATTCCATTGGTGCGTGGAGGAGTACGCGTCAACATCACATGACCATTTAGTAGGCTTTGCCCTGAGCATGCTCAATGTTAGTGCCGAAAGAGTCTCTGCACCAGCATCACATGATCTTTTTGTGAGCTTTGTCCTGGTACGTCCTGGTGATAAAATTGTGGGTGGTGAACGTAAAAGAAAGACTATAAGACTGGAAGAGAACCTAGGTGTTCTAAAGCATTTTGAGCATAAAGAGAGAATGTGTGATACAGTTCGCATTACAGTGATAAAAGAGTCTACCTTACGCACCATTAGAAACAATGCAGTAAAGATTGAAGCAAGCCGTATTGTTGGAACAAGTCTGAGTGCTAGCAAATCTATGAGATCACAGACAAAGGAACTTAAGGAGATGGAGGGGCTTCGAAGAATGTGGATACAAGTTCAAACAAAAAAGCGATCAAACGAAAAAGCAGGGTAACAGTTCATGGAATAAGATCTTATTTGGTACCCTTCATGAAAGAAGATTGAGGGCAAAGCAGCAAAAACTGGATGTCTTTTTTAAGCCAACCCCCAAGAAACAGTCAGAAGACGATGAACCACAGCCATCCACTTTTGGATTAACTATTTTTCACCCTAACCCTGCATCCACAATTGCACCTGAAGGTGATGATGATGATGATGATAACCCTCAGCCCCTGCATTAACAACAGAGCAACCTCAAAACCTCACCCCCACCCCCCACCATCAAGACATCTTGACATTTTCCCAAGGTAATGTGTTAAATCTACTTTTACTTCATTATTAGAAATGTCATAGAATCCCAACGGTATGGGAGCAGGCCATTTGGCCCAAACCGATCCTCCGATGAGCATCCTACCCGGACCCTATCCCTGCATTTCCCACCCAGGACACTATGGGTAATTTTGCATGGCCAATCCATCACACCTGCACCTCTTTGGACCATGTGAGGAAACTGGAGCACCCGGAGGAATCCCCGGCAGGCATGGGGTGAATGTGCAAATTCCACACAGTCACCCGAGGCTGGAGTCAAACCCCACAGGCCCCTGGCACCGTGAGGCAGCAGTGCTAAACACTGAGCCAACGTGCCATCTTAGGACATTGATATTCTTTTAGGTCCAAATGGCTGACCGCGTTAGAATTCAGTTCTAGCTCTGTGCAGTTGTAACCCATTTAGCTTTTCAGGTGCCATCTCCCCATATCAGGCCAATGTGTCCCAGGAACCTGAAGCCCTCCCTCCTATGCCAGATTTCCAGCCTCACTTTCAGCTGTTGCATCTTCCTGTTTTCATATTTGCTTGCAGCTGTCTTGAAGAGCAATCCAGAAATTATTACTTCTGGGGTCTTGCTTGCTAATGCTTTCCCTAGCTCCCTGGCTACTAGACCACATTCCCTTTGCTACTTATGCCATTAACACCAACGTGGGCCATGACCTAGGGCTAATCACCATTCTCCAAAACAAAATTCCACAGCCGTTCTGTGAGATCTTTTATCCGGGCACAGAGAGACAACATATCACTGTGGAGACACATGTACAGCTACAGGAATTCATGTCTGTTCCCTAACTAAGGAATCCTGTTTCAATACTGCTTTTCTACTCTTCGTCCTCCCCTCTTGTATAGCTGAGGCACCATCTGTCCCTCTGAAGAACTATTGCATCAGCTGGCTGGTTCTGTTGGATTGCCTGGTGCTCACCCATTCCCAATCTGCCCTCGTGCCCCTATCCACCATAGTGACCATGTTCCTACATGTGCTATCACACCATCCTCTATCTCACAGATGCACCACAGTGATATCCACCAATGCATGAGCTCCAAAACTTGTTTTCTGCAACTAGCAACACCTCTTGTACGTGTCCTGATTTAGATCATATTGAAATATCTATCCCTTGCTTCATGTTATAAGATGGGCACACTACGTAGCCAATCTGTCATGCCATACATTAACCTAACTATTGGACTATTTATTATAAAATGTAAGTTAGAGAGTTGAACATACAATTACTCACCGTTACTCACTAATCAGCTCTTTCTCCTGTGCTTATAATTGGATACTTAAGGATTTGAGTAAGAATCAATTCCTGCAGGGTGAAAATGTTTTTATTGAAAACATAGGACTGCTGCTTTCCTTTCTCATCTAACCCCCTCAATTCAGCAAACAAACAACACTCCATTCAAACTGCATTGTACTGCCCTTATCTTTCCAGGTGGTAGTGGTCATAGATTTTGAAGGCTTTGGTGAAGGAACAATGGTGAGTTCCTGTAGTGCATCTTATATATGGTACACACTACATCAATAGTAGGAGGAGAGAATGTTAAAGGTGATGGATGGCGTGCCATCAAGCAGGCTGTTTTGTCTTGCATAGCTTTGAACTTCAATGGTGTTTCTGGAGCTGCACTCATTTAGTCAAATTGGGGTTTTCCATCATATTCCTGAATTGTGTCTAATAGAGGGTGGATAGACTCCCATTTGCAATTTCAGAGCAGAAATTAGCACATTTTTTTATGGCACAGGCTCTATCCATTTCTCCAAGGCAATGAGAACATTCAACATTCCTTAGAGGAACTGATGGCTCTTCTATCAAAGGGCCCACCAAACCTTTCATTTTGTTTTTCATGGACTGAGGGCAGGAGATGTGTTCTGTATGACTCGACGGGAATATTGCACCCAGCTACCTCCATCGGCAACTCTCTGGATCCAAATTGGTGACTGATTCTGACAGCGAGAAGGGGAATTTTCCGTACTCTATGCAACTGTAATCTGCTGCATGGGTGCTGTCTGCTTTTTGCCAGCTCCATACAGACAAGATCCAAACCTGAAAGTGGTCAAGGCTTCTAAGCATTGGCTTCAGGCGGGTAATGAAGCCAGCTTGTCAACTTCATACTTGCCTTGGGTAGGAATCAAAATTCTCCTAGTGTGTCTCTATCGAGTTAGTGAAATAATATTTGATTCAAAGGCATTGAAATAATACAAATGGGGTTGGATCCCAGTACGTGGCAGGTCAGAATAAGGATTGGCACCTGGAATGCACAGATGTTCAGTCATTTTTCATAAAACGCTTATGATGCACTGGAATTAATGGCAGGTTTCGACAATGTGCTTTAGAAAATGGAAACAAAAGCTTACATTTATACCATACCTTACTTGACATCAGGGTGTCTAACCTGCTTAGCAATCAATGAACCACTTTTGAAGCAAGTTGCTTCAATGTAGGAATTATGCGCAGCAAGATCCCAGAAGTAACAATGAAATAAATGTTCAAGTAGTTTGCTTTTGAAATAAATGTTCAGTTGTTGCTTGTTGAGAAGTGACTGCTAAAGACACCACATTATGTGACGAGTTGGTAGATCTGAAAGCTAACTGCTCTGACTTTCTTGTATTGCCTGAAAATGACAGACTGCAATCAGAACCCCACTGAGTGATTGCATAAATACATTTATGTTGCAAGATTTATCATCAGACATTTGCCAACTTCTCACACTCTTTCCATCTTACATTGCTCCTTAGTCTTTTGCTGGAAGGCATATATAACACGTTAGAAATTTTAAGGCTGTCCAATTTATAAACTTTGCATTGGAACTGCATCTTTCATATTTCGTTGTAAACTTGCCACTCTCCTCAGTCAGCAGAATTATTCCTTAATAATTTTAAGTGGCTGAAATATGTGATGATTGGTGTGAAAGTATGTTGACCAGAAGAGACAAAGCTACCGTAACTATCGGAATAAAAACCGAAAAAACTGCAGATGCTGTAAATCAGGAACAAAAACCGAAGTTGCTGGAAAAGCTCAGCAGGTCTGGCAGCATCTGTAAAGAAAAAAATCAGAGTTAACGTTTCAGGTCTAGTGACCCTTCCTCAGAACCCACCACAGACACTGTTGGGAAGAGCAGAGGACAGTTCTGAGGAAGGGTCATTGGACCCTCTGATATTTTCTTCACAGGTGCTGCCAGACCTGCTGAGCTTTTCTAGCAACTTCTGTTTTTGTTCATAACTATCGGAGATTGAATTAAATTACAAGAGTCATGAGATTTGAATTTTATGCTCTCTACGAAGTATAATATAATCGTAAACAAATGCTTAGAGTAAACAGGTTGAGAAAAATCAGATTTAAGCCTCTAATTTATGGACAAAATTGTACGTGTGCTATGCATGCAGATGTCAAATGTGAGTCATGCTGTAGACCATATTGGTAAGGAATTAATGTACGCAGTAAGCATCTTATTGGATTATGCATGATGGGAAGGTCATGATTTGATGCCAGTATGGCTATTTTGGAGCTCACCTTTCCAACTAAGGATCTCTAATTTTTTCAGACTTTCCTCAGTACATCTTCAGCAGCAGGGAGAATCCTCCACCAATGCCATTTCAAAGGATCATCAACTACTTACTGGCATAGATTCTATTGGCTCTTGTTGTGATTGTACAAGTGTTTGATGTTTCTAGAGTTCTGTAAAGTAGCTTAAATCTACAAGTGGCACAAATTGAAAGAGATAATCCTGACTTAAAACGGTGACCCTTAACATAAAGTGAAATAGAATATTCTAGAGAGGAGAAAAATTGATCCTTCTAACTCTTCCTGGAGACAGGTCCCACTAAAACTCACTAAAAGTCAAGTGGAATTTTTTTACACTCAAACACAAGGAGAGACTGCCATTTCTCTGGATGCAGAGACAGAGAAGGAGACGGAAGGAGAAATGATCCACCACAGACACTGTTGGAAAGAGTAGAAGACAAATCTGTTTTGCATCAGACGCTGGTGAGAAGTGGGTCTATGAAATGGAACTTATGGAGATTTAAGGAATTAGGAGTCACCAGCGGTCCTTGCGCTGGCATTTGATTAAGACCAAAAGACATAGGAGTAGAAGTTAGGCCTGGGGGAGGCGATGGCCTAATGGTATTATCACTAGACTATAAATCCAGAGACTCAACTAATGTTCTAGGGCCCTGTATTTGAATCCCACCATGGCAGATGGGGGAATTTGAATTCAATAAAAAAAAATCTGGAATTAAGAATCTAATGATGACCATGAAACCATTGTTGATGGTCCAGAAAAGCCCATCTGGTTCACTGATGTCCTTTAGGGAAGAAATCTGCCATCCTTACCTGGTCTGGCCTACATGTGACTTCAGACCTATATCAAATGGTTGATTCTGAACTGCCCTCTGGGGCAATTAGGAAGGTGCAATAAAATGCCGGCCCAGCTAGAGACGCCTACATCCTGTGCATGAATTAAATAAAAATCAGCTCAATCTGACAATCCTCAACTCCATTTTCCCCCCTTTTCCCCATAACCCTTGATTGCTTCACTGGTTAAATATCTGTCTGTCTCAGTCTCGAGATAGTTCAAGGAAATTCAGAAGACTTGAGTGGAACAATATTTAAAGGACAGTGTAAGACTTGACCTGGCATTTCGGAGAAGGGAACCTGCTGAAAAGGACTCAGAAAATAATCTGAAATGCTACCTGTCTGGACCAGAACACAGAGCTTGCCCTCTGGTTAACTGGCACTTGTGCAATCCTTGCCTTCTCCCTTGGCTAAAGAACCTGGTGTCTCATCATGTGTGTATTCCATCTCTGTGCCATCTTCTACATTCATTCCATCTCAGCTGTTGGCTGTGAATATGAAATTGAGCAACGTTGGCAAGAGATACATGCTTACTCCATTTTCAACTCGTAAATCAGAAGAGAATGTGGGGATAAGGGGACAGTGGGATGCGATGAGGAGGTTTTGGTAAAGACGTACTGTCATCTTCAATTGTTTCCAGCCTGAACTGGCTACGTCATCAGTTACTGCACGTATGGCGATGGACAGTTCCTGCTCCTCCATGGGGGTAAGGACACACAGCCATGTTTTGTTCCTTGTGGGTTTGCAACTTCTATTTGGCTATGTACCTCTGTGCCCTGCAGGAGAGAGATAAAAGTATAGCAGTGAGCATGGAGCAATCTGCTTTGGTAACTCAGGTGCCCCAATTCAATAGTATTTTTAAGCTGTGAGATATCTGGGTGTGAGGCTCTCAGCAACACAGAGCATGAGAGAATGAGGTGAAGCTAAGAATGTTAGGTATAAGCTTTTGTAATTTGCACAGGGGATGTGCAGATCACTGGCTGGGACAGCATTTTTGCCCATTCCTAGTTGCTATGAAGAAGGTGGAGGTGAGATAACGTCTTGAGCCGCTGCAGTCCATTTGGAGATAGTACAATTAAAATGCTGTTACAGAGGGAGTTCCAGGATTTTGACCCAGAGATTGAGAAAGAATGAATGTTTCCAAGTCAGGATGGTGAGTGGCTTGGAGGGGAACTTGCAGGTGGTGGTGCTCCCATGTATGTGCTGCCCTTGCCCTTCTAGATAGTAGTCATCATGGGTTTAGAAGGAGCTGGCTAAGTGAAGTTCCACAGTCAGCCTTGCCACTGTGGATAGTACACATTGCTGCTTCTGTGAGTCGGTGATGGAGAGGGAGAATGTTTGTGGATGAGGTGTCAATCAAGCAGACTGCTCTGCCCTGGATGGTCTCAAGCTTCTTGATTGTTTGTGGGGTCCTGATTGGTGGATGTTGTAGTTGGTGTTCTGCACTGAGCAGTTGCCGAGGTTGGTGAGATATGGAATTTGAAGATGTATTCATTGACCTTGGAAACTCATCTGCACTCAGCAATCTCTTTGTGAGTTGACTCCTGGCATTGACTAACATGGCTATCTTGCCCCACTGCCATATAAACATGTTTGAATCATCTCCTGGCCTACTGTAAATACGGAACATTTCCACTGCTTTCTACCTCCTCCTCTGGAGTGTCTGAAATCCTTGGCATTCTCTGCCTTTTTATGCTTTTATTCAGTTGCTTACAGTAATAGAATTATTTCAGCAATGATTTTCACTGCCTGCTCTTGTCTCAGTGCATCTCCTCTTCAGTACAAACTGACTTTAAGTGGTGCTGACTTCTCACAATTTTGGGTCTCCTTTTGAAGCATGTAGCCACTTAACACCCCCGTTCAATTATGTGAATTAACATGCAGCACAAATTTGCTATGCTTCAAAAGAAATAGGGGAAGTATGAGAACGAATGGTGGTAGTACAGTAACAGCTCACCAAATTGTTCCCTGGGACGAGGAGCTTCCAATGATGAGAGGTTGACCAGATTAGGCCTAGATTCTCTGGAGTTTAAAAGAATGAGAGGAGATTTCATTGGACATGCAAGCTTGTAAAGGACTTTGATAAGGTAGTTTCTGAGAAATTGTTTTCGATGGTCAGGAAATCTAAAGCATGGGGCCACAATTTTAGAACAAAGAGCCAATCATTTAGGACAGAGATGAGCAGAAATTTCTTCACTTAGAGGTTGCAGAGACTTCATCATTGAAGAAGGCTGGAAAAGGCAGATCCTCAGCCTTGAAGGGAATCAAGGGATATGGGGAACAGGAAGGAAAGTGCAGTTGAAGCCCAAAATTAGATGTGATCATAGTGAGTGTAAACTAGGTGGATTAGCCATGGGAAATGCAGGATTATGGAGGTGTTTCTTATTCCTTATTCCCCACTCGTTATCCTACCTCTTGTGCTCGGGCAATACTGCATCACAGTTCTTGCGTCTGCTGTCGTTTAACAGCTACATTACAATCCCACATCAGTCATTTCATGTTTTCTACAAGTTTAAAACACAAGAGGCTGGACATTTGTGTGCCAGTGGTGTTCACCAGGTGGTACCACACATTTGAGAATGCATATGGTTATTCTGAAGACTGGAACCTGCAGTATGAAAGGTTGTATTCCAGAGGAGCCTCGACTGATCTGCATTGTTTAGCCGTACATAGTCTATTGCTCATCCATTTCACAGAATCCCTGCAGTGTGGAAGCAGGCCATTTGGCCCATCAAGTCCATACTGACCCTCCCACCCAGAAACACCTCCATAATCCTGCATTTCCCATGGCTAATCCACCTAGCTTACACATCCCTGGACTGTGGGAGCAAACTGGAGCACCCAGAGGAAACCCATGAGGAGAACTTGCAAACTCTACAGAGTCAGCCAAAGGTGGGATTGAACCTGGGTTCCCTGATGCTGTGAGGCAGCAGTGTTAACCACTGAGCCATTGTGCTGCCCACCTTAAACTGATATTACCTTTTACATAGTTTTGTTCAGATCTGTTAAAGCCAGGTTCCACCTCTGCTCCGGAAGGTTAATACTCTGCAAGAAGGCACTGGCAGATGCATATGAAAAATTTCTGAGCTAAGTGCCGACTTTTTAAAATGGTGAATTTTATTTGTTAACTGTGAACTGTGTAACTAATGCTTTAGAATAGCTTATCAGACTTCTTGCGCAGATTTTATTTATCTGACTTTTTAATAAGAATAAAGTGGCTTTTAAACATCTTTGAATGTATATGCTCTTTATCAATGTGCACCATTTCTTTGATGTTTCAATGTAAAAGTCTCTAATGAAAATTAAGTGATTTTTAAAAGATCTTTAGATGTTTGTAACTTTCTAACTGACTTCTTTGATATTTTCAATACAAAAGATCTCAATCAAGATGGAGGTAATGTATAAAAGAACTTTAATTTTTTATAACTTTTTATCAACAGGTATCTGACTTGATGCTTTAATATAAAACTCTTTAGCAAGATTGAAGCAGCTTTTAAAAATAAGCTGACATTTTGAAATCCTGCTGACATGCTAAATACCTTGTAAGATGACCTTAAAATAACTGAGACTGCCTTTCTAGCAGGTAATGCAATACCTTAAAAGTGAACAGCCTTTGAAAGAGAAACATACTTTTTACACTTCATGCACCAGATTTGTCTGGTTTCTGGAATGAATGCCCAATACATGGATCAACAAAGGATTGGGTGTTGTGCCAGTGGGTTGATCAGAGGCATTATTGCACAACTTAACTCTGCAGGAAGGATTGACCCTCCAACGCTAAGCTAACCTTGAGCAGAAATGGGCAGGATGCCAACATGGATGGCACTGGATCCATGCTATGTGGACCACCATCAGAAACCCTGGCCTCAGCTGCCAGGTTAGCTAGAGAGCAGCTGGTGAATTAAAATGATTCACGTTAAGGGTATTTTGATTACCTTGCCCACAGAATAGTGTATAAATTAAACAACAGCTCACATATAACATAAATAATAGAATAACTCAGGGCAAGAGAAGACCTGGGCAATGGGGGGTGCTGTAGCCCTCCAGGAGCTTATATGGCAGGTCTGTTTCCAGGAGGCTGTGCGTGTTAGCAGTAACCTGCTGTTCAAATCCCATGCCCAAGACACTGTTGCTCCGATAGGCAAGTCAGCTGATCCGTTGCATTTTGACCCCATGCTGGGTGCCAGTCCTTTCTCCATCTTGCTTCCTGTGGCTACCCTCTGCCATGTGAAACGGCACATGGTTGGAAAAAGACAGCTGCGATACACACTGATGTTGTTTCACATCTCGCTGTTCACCAGAAATTCAAAGTAGAGTTGCAAGAGCTGATTCCAGTGGTAAAGGCTGGTGGCAGCAAAGGGCAATTGAAGGTTGATGAAATGTCATCCAAGAAGTTGCCAATTACCTGTGAAGTACTCTTTGTGCAGGAGTGCCATGAATGGCAGCCTCGCAGCTAACCATGACTGGAGCTAAGCTTGGAAACTTGTTTATTAACTCCTATGTATTAGAGAGCTTAACCAGTACTGCTGTATGAAGGATTCTTGCTCACCTTTCAATCCCTCCCACTACCACCCCAATCCTTTGCCCCACACACGCGCGCGCACACACACACACACACACACGCATGCATGCGCACAAGCACACACGCACACAATGAAGAGGGTTTGATGATTTCTGGTTACATTATATCACTTTTCAGGGACTGAATTCCTCAAACACATAAATCTACCTTCTCATACCTGGGAAAACTTTCCCCATACACTCCTAAGCACTGACAGAGATCTTTCAGGCTATCATGAATGTGCTCCTCTTTAAATGGGCTTTTCAATTATTCCC
This sequence comes from Rhincodon typus, assembly GCF_021869965.1. Taxonomy (NCBI): domain Eukaryota; kingdom Metazoa; phylum Chordata; class Chondrichthyes; order Orectolobiformes; family Rhincodontidae; genus Rhincodon; species Rhincodon typus. The sequence goes on along the minus strand of NC_063351.1, from coordinate 37,674,779 downwards.
ATACCCCAGCTTTCTTCCCTGACCTTCACAAATTAAGTACATTGAGTCATAGAATCATAGACTCATACAGCACAGAAACAGACCCTTTTGTCCAACCAATCCCTGTCAAACATAATCCCAAACTAAGCTAGTCCCACCTGCTCGCTCCTGGCCCATATACCTCCAATCAAACCTTTCCTATTCATGCACTTATCCAAATGCCTTTTAAATGCATTTTGTACCTATACAAAAAGTTCATTCTACACACAAACCAGCCTCTGTGTAAATAATTTGCCCCTCTCTCCTCTCACCTTAAAAATATGTCCACTCATCTTGAAATCCCCCATCCTAGGGAAAAGACAACTCCATTAATTCTATCTACACCCCTCATTATTTTGTAAACTTCTATAAGGTAGTCTCTCAACCTCTTATGCTCCAGTGAAAAAAGTCACAGCCTATCCAGCTTCTCTTTATAACTTAAACCTTCCATTCTTGGCAACATCCTTGTAAATCTCTTCTGAACCCTCCCCAGCTTAATAATATCCTTTGTCAAATTGCCTTTTGAAAAATTCTTATAAAATTCTGTTTCTATCACCCTTTCACATGCAATATATTGATAATCCTCTGTGCATAAATATTTCTCCTCCTTTGTCTTGCTAGTTGTTTTAATCAATGAACTCTGGTCATGAACCCACTTGATGGAAGAAAGTTGTTCCTTGATAGTTCAAGTGAAACACTACTTGGTTTTGAATTCCTCCCTGATATCTCCTTTCTCTTATTGAGGCAGAACAATCCCATCTTTATTGATCTCTCTTTATTGTTTCTGTTCCACAATATTCTGGCTCAGCTGTTAATTAGGTCGGCTGTTTTCTAGCATCGTCTCTACCATCTCCTTCAATATCCATTTTTATTTCTTGAGCTGGAAAACACCCTTACAGTTCAAGTATGGCACTCACATAATCAAATAGTTTTGATGAAACAAGGCAAGAACAGGAGAGGAAAAGGAAAAGAAAAATATTTCAAAGGTCTGTGATGGAATGGATGCAGATAGGATGGGAGGAGACTTATGTAGAAAATAAAGACCAATGTAGATCAGTTGGGCTGAAGGACCTGTTTCAGTGCTATGGATTTTATGTGTTTGTCAAATGTGGGACGCACAATTATGCCTATGTTATTCCATTTCTTGAGACTCCTTTCCTGCTTCCAATGAGATTCATAGTTTTATTACTTATGCCAAAAATGCTTCAACATTTCAAGTATTGCTGACCCATTATCTGTCAGAGAATGTTTATTTTGTTGTTTCAGTGCCATTTTATGCACAACAGTGTGAGTGCTTTTGTATATTATTTGCATGATTCCCACTTAGTTAAGCTGATTAGCTGGCCTGTTGGTAAATTACTCCTTGCTGGCTTGCATCAAAGACAGCCAGAATAATTACCTTTAACCATGGAGAAAAGTGATGTTTATTCTCAAAAGCTGTAACTTGACAAACTTATGAAGTAAGACACTATTAATTCGTGCTGACAAGATATTTAGTCAAACTGGATTGGATTTGCTTTAATGCTACAGATTTATGCTTTCCTAATTTTTTTTACAGTTATCTTTTCCAGACCTTAGAATTATTAAACTATGGTGCCCAGCTGATGGAATAATTAAGCCATTTAGCCTATCACATTCTTACTGTCTGTCTGTGGAATAATCCACCTAGACCCACTTCAACAACCTACTTCCATTGTCTTGAATTTTGTCGTCCATTTAAGGATATATCTAATTCCTTTTGAAACTGCTTCCACCACCCTTTCAAGCTGTACATCCCAGATCATAACTACTTGAGATGAAATGCATTTACTGGCAATCAAGTAGCTGATTAGTAGAACAATTGATGTATATTTAACTTTTGAGCCAAGGGTATATACCGCAACCTTTTGATCGGCACCAATTGAAGTAAGTTCAGTTGAGTTCTAAATGATGCAATCTATTCAACATCTTCACTCAAATTGGCACCCAATTGATCGGATATTCAAAGGTGTAAGGAACAGCTCATGGGTTGTCATTGTTACTGTCACTCACGTGTAATTATATCGCATATTTTGTAAAGAAAGTTGATCTATCTTGAAACAAGGGGACAAGGAATCTTACTCCCAGCAGTCACATGACCACCCTTACAGATTCAACCGTGATTGCAATCTGACTGCATTTATGTCAAGCGTTTGGCTCTATCTATTGTTCCATACACAAAGGTAACTCAGACTATTTATACACAGCAACCATTGCAGCTGCTGAATCTGACCTTTCAGCTTGCTGAAAGCATAAAGCTGTTTTGCTGGCTGTTTCAAAATTAGAATGTGTGAAAGCTAAATGAGGCCACATACGTGAGCCTCTGCAAATTCTTAGCACAATGATGATGTCACTAGATTAATAATACAGAGGCCTGAACTAATAACATGGAAGTCTGGGTTTAATTTCCACTAATGTCTCTGCGGAATTTATATTGAATGAATGAAATCAATCTGGAATGAGACTAGAACTGGTTATGATGGTCATGAAACTGCTCGATGACTTCTTTTAGAAGCAGAACTTCCCTATATCAGAGGTGACAGCAGCGTGGTATTATCACTAGACTTTTCACTCAGAGACCCAGGTAATATCCTTGGGACCGTGGTTTGAATCCTGCAATGGATGATGGTGGAATTTGATTTCATTAAGAAATCTCTGGAGTTAGGAGCCTAATGATGACCATGAATCCATTGTCAATTGTCAGGAAAACCCATCTGGTTCACTAATGTCCTTTAGGGATGGAAACTGCTGTCCTTACCTGGTCTGGCCTACATGTGATTCCACACCCACAGCAATGTGGTTGACTCCTAACTGCCCTAGGGGTGGACAATTAATGCTGGCCTGACCGGTGATGCTGAAATCCTATGAATGAATTTTAAAAAGTCAAGACTCACAACACTGTGATTGGCTTTTAGTTTTAACCGCTCTCATACATAACCGAGAAAGTCACTCAGTTATATTCAAGAACGTAGCTCACCACCACCTGCTCCAGGGCAAATGAGGATGTTCAAATTGTCATCTTCTGTGACACAAGTTTCTTTGATTCACCAATAATGCTAACGTTGCCAGTGATGCCCAAGTTCTATGAATAATTTTTTAAAAAATCAATTTAACAGAAAACATCTAGAAATAAGTAGCAACTATACGTAAAAAGTGACCACAAAACTTTTAGATTGTTGTTAAAACTGAACAGGTTCATGAATGCACTTTAGAGAAAGTAGCCTGCCATCTAATGTGCTTCATTCTTGCTTAGTAACTGACTTAGTTATAACTATCTGTATCCAGCAGTTCAAGTATTCCAACTTCCCAGGACAACTCGGGCGACTGTCTGTTTGGAGTTTGCACATTCTCCCCATGTCTGCGTGGGTTGCCTCCAGGTGCTCTGGTTTCCTCCCACAGTCCAAAAGATGTGCAGGCTAAGTGGATTGGCCATGCTAAATTGCCCATAGTGTTCAGGGATGTGTGGATTATAGGGGAATGGGTCTGGGTGGGATGCTGTGAGTGTTGGTGTGGACTTGTTAGGCCAAAGGGCCTGTTTCCACACTGTAGGGACTCTATGATCTATGATCTATGATCTGTGATCTATGATCTATGATCTATGAACTATGATCTATGATCGATGATCTATGATCTATGAATTTGGGATGGGTAATAATTGTCAGAAGTACTCACATCCAAAAACTGGATTTAAGAAAACTTTATTTTTGCTACCATTAAAAATACACTGCTCTGTTGACAATCATTTAGATCCTTACACACATAAGATGCAGAAGTATCCTTCTCAAAGCATTCATTACAATTAAAGATTTAATTGTTGTGGTATTTCATGGAAAATCACCGTTTTTTTTGGCCACGGCAATTTTAGGTGTCTAACAGAGCTTACGATAATCCGTCCTGAATCTCAGTGACAGATTTTAAACAAGGAGATCTAATTGAATATAGCCATTAAGCACTTGAAAGAAAGTTGGTTATCAAATATGAAAACACAAGTTCTTGTTACAAACATGAAATATCACTAGTGGTGTCACACTTCCCGGTTTCACCATAGCCTAATTGAAGACTATTCATTTATCATTTACAAGAAGTATTTTAAGATGTCAACTTCAACACCCTGAAGCAAATAAGTTCTGAAACACCATTTACTTAGTCTATCAATCATACACCTCTTTTAACCTCATGTGGGTAAACTGGCTATGGCTGATTGAATGTCCCTCATGAACTGTTTTGTAGATCTTAAACATTTCTACATTGCCACTTACTATTTTGAAGCAAGAAATCATGTGGCAGAATGTTGAAAATAAGGTGATAGCATTTTAAAGAAAGCTTTCCCTGATGGCTAAGAAAAGAAACATTTAAGATATTTACATCCTTACAAAATGTTGGAGGGCAGTCGAACCTCCCCTTAGTAAAAACAAAATAACTGCAGATGTTGGAAACCTGAAGGAAACATCAAGAATGTTGGAGAAATTCAGCAGGTCTGGCAGCATCTGTGGAGACAGAACCAGGGTTAACATTTTGAGTGCAATGTGACATTTCTCAGAACCTTTCATTTCATTGGCAATGGACAACTTTGTAATAGTTGTCTGGTGCTTCTTCTACATCAATTTCAATCCCAAAGTGCCTTTAGTTAAAACAAGAAAAAATTCTGCCTCCCCCCCTCACATCCGCTCCTCCCATCCCACTGACCAATCCCAACCACTGCCTACCTGCACTCACCTAGCACCATCCGACCCACCTTCCCCAGCCCCACCCCTCCTCTCTATTTATTTCAGAGCTCCCTACCCCCTTCCCCTTTTCTGAAGAAGGGTCTCGACCTGAAACATCAGCTTTCCTGCTCTTCTGATGCTGCCTGGCCTGCTGTGTTCCTCCAGCTCCATACTGTGTTATCTCAAAAAATCCCATAATGTTTTGTGGTGAGAACTATCGCTTGCACTGTTAAACATGAACTAATAGAGAGTCAGGGTACTCCCATCATTTAAGTAGTTGAAGAATTACTCCAACATCAACTGATAGCAATATATTCAAATTGTTGTCGTTATGATTTCATTGGACTGAAGGAATATCAACATTCTTTGTATTACATATTGTTTTGCTGCAGTCTTTAAAAATAAGAACTTCTGGAATCAGATCGGCTATGATCTTATTGAATGACAGAGCAGACTTCAGGGGCTGAATGGTCTCCTTCTGTTACTATTTCATATGTTCATATCGGGGGAGCTCACCGTCATTTACTGTAAAGTCATGGATTATTTAGTTACTTGTTAGTAATAAATAATTATTGTAACAATTTATTGCAGGGCTTGAGCATTGAAAGTAGCCTTGTGCTCCAGTGCACCAATGAGGGAGTGCTGAGTTGTTGGCTGTACTATCTTTCGGGTGAGCTGTTGCATTTTCTTTGTCTGTATCTTTGATGGTCAGGGTTCCTGGCCTACAATCCTCTCTAATCCAACCCTGCAAAAACAACTTAACTTCAACTCATTTGCCGTTTGTAGAATCTTCCTATGCACAAAATGGTTGCCACATTTCCTTTTACACTGTCACTGAGATTCAAAGCGAATTATTATGATTTCAGATATTTCTGAGTATTGTGATAAGGCACAAGATAGATGCATGCCTTCTGTCTTTATTTGATTTGATTTGACTTATTACTGTCATGCGTACCGAGTTACAGTGAAAAAGAGCTGTCTTACGTGTTTTATAGGCACATCATTTGGTACAAGTGCTTTGGGGTAACAGAACAGAGTGCAGGACACAATGTTACAGCTGATGAAAAGGTGCAAAGAGAGATCAAATTAACATTAGAGAAGTCCATTGAAAAGTCTGATAACAGCTCAGAAGAAGCTGTTCTTGAATATGTTCATACATGCTTTCAAACTTTTCTATCTTCTGTTTGATGAAAGAGGTTGGAAGGGAGTATAACCAGGGTTAGTAGAGTTTTTGATTATGTTGGATGCTTTCCTGATGCAGCGGGAAGTATAGATGGAGTCAATGGATGGAAAGCCGGTTTGTGTGATGGACTGGGCTGCATTCACAACTCCCTATAATGTCTTGTGATCTTGGGAAGAGCAGTTTCCATATCACGTTGTGATGCATCCAGATAGGATACTTTCTACAGTGCATTGTTGTGCTTTCTTGACTGTTGCATCAATGTGGGTGGACCAGGACAGATTGTTGGTGATCATCAGTCCCAGGAACTTGATGCTCTCGACCATCTCCACCTCAGCACCATTCATGCAGACAGGGGCGTGCCCTCCCCTCTGCTTCCTGAAGTCAATGACCAGCTCCTTCATTTTGCTGACGTTGATGGTGAGATTACTGTCTTTACACCATGCCGCTAAGCACTCAATCTCTTTGCTGTACTTCGTATCATTGTTGTTTGAGATCTGACCTACAACGATGGTATCGTCAGCAAACTTTAAATGGAGTTGAGTGGAATTTGGACACACAGTAGTGTGTGTATAACGAGTACAGTAGGGAGCTGAGTATGCAGCCTTGAATATGGACCAACCCACCGGCTTGAAGCAGTCCCATAGAAGCCCTTCCATCGCCTCTGATCAACACTGCACTACTTTCTGTACTGAATCCCCATGCTTCAACTTCTGCTTGTAAACCAGGAGGAGGAACACTACATTGTGATCTGATTTTCCACAGTGTGGATGGGAATGGAGCGGTAGGCGGTTTTAATGGCTGTGCAGCATTTGTCAGGATGTTCGAACATCTGGTGGGCCAGGAGACACACTGGTGGCATTTTGGTCGCACGATTTTTAAGGATGGCTTGGTCAAAGTCACTGGCTATGATGAACAAGGCTTTGGGGTGTTTGTTTCAAGACTGTAGCATTATATACTTCATCAAGTGCACTCTATACATCTGCATGGTGTGGAATGTAGACCGCTGTCAGAATAGTGGAAGTGAACTCACGCAGCAGTACTTTACTGTAAGATATTCTAGGTCCAGGGAGCAGTAACGTGCCAGGGTCACCATGTCTGAGCTTCAGAAGATGTTGATTACAAGGTGTATCCCACTGCTGAGGATGCCGAGCGGTCAGTTTGGTGAACTGAGAAACCTTCAGATACAGTCAGGCATAGCAGGAATGCGCCATGTCTCTGTAAAACAGAGCACACAGCAGTCTCTCAATTCCCTTTGGAAAGTGAGTCTGGCTTTTAGTTCATCCATGTTGTTCTCAATGGCTTAACGTTTGCCAGGAGTATGCCTGTGGGGTTGGGGGTGGGGGAGTGGGGGTTCGTTTTGAAATGTTGGAGTTTCAGTCTCACCTGAAGTCCAGCGTGTCTCCCATATTCCCTGGGTAGATGGCTGCTCCCACTCGATCCTGGGTATCAGTGAGGGATGTCTGCTGCTCCGAGAGGTAAGTAGGTGCTCCCGATGGAATCCTGGGCATCAGTTTTGGCCTTGAGTGAGCTGGGGGTCTTACAATCAGTGTGGTCAGACCTCCTCGATGTCAGGTCACCACCGGGGTCAGGTCTCGTCTGTGAGTTCGTCAGGCCCCAGTTCCAGGTTTCCACAGGGAGGTTGGGCCTGTGAGAGGCTGGTAGGCCTCTGATCTCGCTGGGCTTGCAGTTCCAGTGTCAGTAATCAGGCCTCATCTATTGGTGGATCCTGAGGCCTGCAAGGAGGTTGAAGAGAACATTGTTTGTAATTTTGACAGGTTTAGAATGGAGTTTTATAACAGCAGAACAATTATAAGCTATGTAAGAAGCGTATTATGGTATTTGCAGGATATTGAGGACACTTTCAGTATTATGATAGGAGTCTTAGCAGGATGGAAAGATCCTCTTGCTAGTTTTTGACAAATGAATTTCAGGTTTGATCAATTGGTGACATCATTATTGCTCAGATTTATGATCTCTTCACCAATTACATTGCTCCTAGACATGCAGTGAAAATTTATACTTGGAATCTACATGCTGTCCACTAAATTGGAGAAGTAACAATCCATGGAGTAATGGATAGTCAGTAAGCACTTCTCCTGTTTGATTGAAGACTGGCATTTAACAGTAGCTGCAGGCTAGAAAGCAACAGACTTATCTTAAATAATTAACTGACGACAGAACCTTTCGGAGTCTTACTCCTTCCTCAGGTGTGAGTGAGAGAGGTAGTGTCAGACACAGTATTTATAAGATCAAAGGTTCAACCATTGATGAGGATGTACTAACCAAACCTAAGATGCTATTAAACCTTTAATCAGTTAGAAGGTTTTAATTGATTAATATGTATAGGTAAATCCCCGAATTCCTTTCAAGTCACTGTCCTAAGAGAACTAAAGGTTTTATCAGTGTAAAAAAGAGGTGACAGTTTAGGTCAGACAATGCATGTTAGGTGTGAGACCTTGTTTAGAATCTGTTTGCACTTTAGTTTGGAGTCAGACTGGTTTTATTTCTAAAGTAAGAATTTATAAAACACCATATTGACTGGCTGTCTATAAATAGTGTGCTTTTTGAACAAAATAGAATCTATCTGCAAATATAAATTCAAGTCATAGATTCACACGTGTGTGCGTGTTTGTGTGTGTGTGTGAGAGAGTGAGTAGGTGAGAGGAAGTATGTGTGTATGAGGGAGAGAGAGAGTGAATCTATGGGATGAATTTGTACTTGTAGATACATTCTATTTTATTCAAAAAGCACACAAGTTATAGACAGTCAGTCAATGTGGTGTTTTATAAATTCCTACTTTAGAAATAAACCCAGTCTGACTCCAAACCAAAACTCAAACAGATTCTAAACAAAGCCTCACACCCAACACACATTGTCTAACTTAAAATGTCACCTCTTGTTACACTAATAAAACCTTCAGTTGTCTTAGCACAGTGACTTCAAAGGAATTTGGGGATTTACATTTACATATTAATCAATTAATGAATTCCAGAGGTGAGGTGAGAGTGATAGCCCTTGACATCAAGGCTGCATTCAACTGAGTGTGGCATCAAGGAGCCCTAGCAAAACCGGAATCAATGGGTATCAGGGGGCAAACTCTCCAGTGGTTGGAGTCATATCTGACACATAGGAAGATGGTCGCGGCTATTGGAGGTCAATCATCTCAGCTCCAGGACATCTCTGCAGGAGTGCGTCAGGGTAGTGTCCTCGACTCAACCATCTTCAGCTACTTCATCAATGACCTTCCCTCCATCATAAGGTCAGAAGTGGGGATGTTCGCCGACGATTGCACAATGTTCAGCACCATTCACAACTCCTCAGATACTGAAGCAGTCAATGCTCAAATGCAACAAGATCTGAACAATATCCAGGCTTGGGCTGACATTCACGCCACGTAAATGCCAGGCTATGATTATCATCAATAAGAGACAATCTAATCACCATGCCTTGACATTCAATGGTGCTACCATCACTGAATCCCCCGCTATCAACATTCTGGGGGTTATCATTGACCAGAAACTCAACTGGACTCACCACATAAACACAGTGGCTACAAGAGCAGGTAAGAGGCTAGGAATACTGCAGTGAGTAATTCACCTCCTGACTTTTCAAAGCCTGTCCACCATCTACAAGGCGCAAGTTAGGAGTGTGATGGAATACTCCCCACTTGCCTGGATGAGTGCAGACCCAACAAAACTTAAGAAGCTCGACACCATCCAGGACAAAGCAGCCTGCTTGATTAGCACTGCATCCATAAGCATCCACTCCCTCCACCACGAACGCTCAGTAGCAGCAGTGTGTACTATCTCCAAGATGCACTGCAGAAATTCCCCAAAGATCCATAGACAGCACCTTCCAAACCCAGGAGCACTTCCATCCAGAAGGATAAGGGCATCAGACATAGGGGAATATCACCACCTTCAAGTTTCCTTCCAAGCCACTCACCATCCTGACTTGGAAATACATCACTGTTCCTTCACTGTTGCTGGATCAAAATCCTGGAATTCCCTCCTGAATGGCATTGTGGGTCAACCTACAGCAGGAGGACTGCAGGGTTCAAGAAGGCAGCTCACCACCACCTTCTCAAGGGCAACTAGGGATGGGTATGAAATGCAGCGACACCCACATCCCAAAAATGAATTTTAAAAAATTGAAAATCTTCTAACTGATTGAAGATTTAACAGCATCTTAGGCTTGTTTAGTACATCCTCATCAGTGGTGTGACCCTTTGATCTTTTACTTATAAATTCTGTGTCTGATACTACCTTTCTCACTAACACCTGAAGAAGGAGTAAGACTCCAAAAGCTTGTGTTTTCAAGTAAGCATGACTATAATCTGGTGTTCGTGTGATTTTTGACCTTGTCCACCCCAGTCCAGCACCGGCACCTCCACATCATGACAGAACCTTTGTCATTGATATCCTTTTTTGATTTCTTTTTGTCCAGTGCTACTAGCTAACGTCATGAATTCCCCAACGCACTTGAGATGACTGACAGTTTATATGAAGACCAATTTATCCTCCCAGCCTCTCCCATGACACCATTTAAGCACCTAAAGAACAGTTTAAAAATTAGAGTTATAATTTTATAATCCAGGCAAATTAATGATGCCAATTGTTGCAAAAATCCATTTGGTTCCCTGATAGTCTTAAAGGTACTAAATGAATGAATAACAAAAAGCATAATTTCACATTCCATCAGCAATTGGCTTGTTGTATTTATTCATTCACAAAATCCCAGCATTCATTTCACCATAACGTTTGTAGCCTTTGGTGGTGATATAAAATATCATATATTATGGCCACTGTAAGTTACATATTGGATTACCATGATCATACAACAACCATATCAAGGAAATGTACTCTTTTGCAGAAAAGGTGTTATCAGAATAGTTGGTCACAGTCAGACTTAATTTTGTCTCAACAAATTCCAATGCCACCCAGTATGAAATTATCGGTTGCAAAACGTTGAGGGTAGTAATCATGCTAATTATTTCAATACATTCTTTGAATATGAGATACATTCATTTCAATAATATCAAGAAAAGGAAAATTTGCCAATAACTCATAAGAACCAGTTCCAGCCAGCCCAGTAATTCCTAAACAAGGAGGTGAATTCTGTCCATGTGGAGCTTTGGGCTGCTTAATTTTAAATCTGCTTCACTAAACTTTCCAAATAGCAAGAAATATCTGTCTGTCTCACTCACGTGTTTAGAATAGAATAGAATATTTACTATCACATGTACTTTTACATGAAAAATGCAGTGAAAAGTTTTATGAGTCACTCAACCACAGCGCCAACATAGAAAATGCTAATAACAATTTTCCTTGGAGTTCACTCAAACTCCTATTGGACCAGCAGTGGAAGATTGACAGAAACTATGAAGAAATAGAGCAAGTGGTCAATTTTCCGCTGAAGCTATAATGTAAGATCAGAAAAGCCCAGAAGAAATCTTGGCTTGATATTTCTCAGTACCTTCAGTTTAAGGATATGCAATGTCAAGAGTCAACTGGGACTGGGAGAAATTTGTCTACTTAACAGAGTGTGTAGTGTAGAAAATGTTGTTGGTGAATCAGTGCACACAACTCCTTTATACAAAGGTCAGTTCATTTACAATATGTTGGGGTCAGAGTTCATTCCTGAACTGTCAAGGGACCAATTGGCAATAAGGTGGGAAATTTCTTTTAAACTTATTCTTTCATGAAATGCAGCATTCACTGGTTAGACCCACACTTGTTGCCCATGTCTATTAGCCTGAGCAAGACTGGCTTGCTAGGCCATTTCAGATGCAGTTAACTGTCAACCACATTACTATATGGATGGTGACACATATGAGCCAGAAAGGTGAAAATGGCAGATTTCCTTTCCAAAAAACAGATGAGTCTTTTAACAATAATTGATAATTGTTGCCCAGTCACTATTACTGAGACATGGTTTATATTGTTAACAGGAGTTAAATCCCAACAACTGACATGTTGGGATTTGAACACAAGTCCCCAGGCATGAGTTGCAGTATGCAGATAATGCTTGTGTATGTGCAATCTCAGAAGGTGTACTCCAGACTATCATCAGCACCTTTATGGAGACATATGAGAGCATGGGTCTCACCCTGAAATCCACAAGACAAAGGTCCTCCACCAACCTGGCCTGGCATTGTGGAGAAAATCTCCAATAACCAAAGTCCACAGGGATGCTTAATAGCACATTGACCACATCCAACACCTCAGGAGTGTCCTGTTGGCCAAAGCAGCTATTGATGAAGAGCTCCAGCACCACCGCCCATGTACTAGCACAGCCTTCAGCCACCTGAGGAAAAGGGTGTTAGAGAACAACAACATCAGACCTGACACCAAGCTCATGGTACACAGAGCTGTGGTGGTTCCCAGCTTCCTATATGGCTCTGAGATAGCAGGCACCTCAAGGCACTGGGGCTGTACCACCAACGCTGCCTGTGCAAGATCCTGCAAATCCACTGGGAAGAAAAACGCACCAACACCAGCGTCCTCGACCAGGCCAACACCCCCAGCATTGAGATACTGAACATCCGTGATCAGCTACAATGGGCTGGGCACTTGGTCTGCGTGATCAGCATGAGACTCTCCAACCAGGTGCTCTATACCCAGCTCTGAAACGGTAGGCGAGCCCCAAGTGAACAGAGGAAACACTTCACTGATACCCTCAGTGATACTCACTGGCAAAGTGCGGCATTCCCACAGACACCTGGGAATCACTGGCCCAAGACTGTCCAAAAGTGGAGGAGGAGTATCTGGGAGGGCATGCAGCACCTCGAGACTTGCCGTTAGGAGAAAGCGGAAGCCGGGTGAAAAAAAAAGGAGCGCGCTGCCACATCAATGTCCCACGCAGCCCTTCCCATGGCTATCACCCGCCCCAAGTGTAACAGAGCCTGTGGTAGCCCCACAGTCTGTATAGCCACCTACAGACTCCCTCTGACACTAGACGAGAGTCATCCTCATCTGTGAGGGACCCCTGATGATGATGCTGATCCTGGGCCTTTCAGTTACTGCTCCAGTGACATTGCCGCTATATCATTAAATGATATGGAGTTTGGCATGTTCCACTTAGAGCTCATTGTAAATACCAACTGAGTTTTCTGATGGAGAGGACTCTGTTGTATCTGCAGCTCCTGTTTGGATACAGAGACATAAGAACTAGGATCAGGAGCAAGAAATTCAGCCCCTTGAGTCTGCTCTGCCATTTAATAAGATTGTGGCTGATTTCATTTTGGCCTCAACTCCATTCTCCTGCCCTCTCCCTATAACTCTTTATCATTAGAATTATGTCAATCTCCTCCTTAAAATTAACTCAATGTCCCAGCATCCACTGGGGTAGTGAATTCCACAGTTTCACGAACCTTTGAGAGAAGTAATTGCTCCTCACCTCTGCTTTAAATCTGCCACCCCTTATCCTAAAACCATGACCTCTTTTTCTAGATTTCCCCCCACAGGAAACATCCACTCTATGTCTACTTTATCCATCTCCTCTCACATTTTATCTGTTCATTTAGATCTCTGCCCATCCTTATAAACTTTAGCAAGTACAGGCCTTAACTGTTCAGCCTTTCCCTGTAAGAGAGGCTTTTCCAGATCAACATCGTCTCTGAACCTTACTCCCCACCAACATTAATTCCTGATCCTACTCACAAACACTGGCTTGCAGACAATAGGAGCATTCTTAAGGGATTCCATTGCTGTACCCAAATAATGTTGCATTGTATTTATGGATGCAATTTTCCAGAAATACATTCGGTTGTTTATTATGTTACTGGTTTAGTTTGTTCTTAGAAACAGGCTATTTTTTACCATAGTTTTTTGACTGTGTAATTTGGAATTCAAGTTGTCAAATTTCATCTTCAAGGGGAGAAGTTCATATCATATTTGTTGCCTCGTCAACCATTACCAGCTTGTGGTTGGGGTATTTTGCTGGCACTATTTCTTTTCCTTGACGGGATCATAGACACTACTTGGTTTACAATAGTAGGGAAAAACCATTGGTGAGTCTTAACAAGATGAGGTTCATATCTTAAACACACACTGGAAGCAGTCAGAGAATGTTCACCAGGTCCATAGTGGGTTTGGAAGGACTGTCTTATGAGGAGAGATTAAGGAGGTTGGGCCTTTACTCATTGGAAATTAGAAGAATGAGAGATGACCTTCTTGAAACATACAAGATTCTTAGGGAACTTGACAAGATTGTTGTATGAATATAGGAGGAATGGTTAGTAAGTTTGCAGATGACACAAAAACTGGTGGTGTAGTGGACAGTAAAGAGGTTTATCTCAGAGTACAACCAGACCTTGATCAAATGGACTGAGGAGTGGCAGATGGAGTTTAATTTAGACAAAAGTTATGTGTTGCATTTTGGAAAGGCAAATCAGAGCAGGACTTATATACTTAATGGTAGGAACCTAGGGAGTGTTGCTGAACCAAGAGACTTTGGGTGCAGGTTCATAGTTCTTTAAACGTGGAGTCACAGGTAGACAGAATAGTGAAGAAGGCATTTGGCAAAATAAC
>NC_063351.1:37613615-37659923 GCF_021869965.1 Rhincodon typus | reverse complement strand
CAGACTCCAGCATCGGCAGTTCTTACTATCTCTGAGTAAGACATTTGGTACACTGGCTTTTATTGGTCAATGCATTGAGTATAGGAGTTAGCAGCTATACAGGACATTGGTTCAGCTACTTTTGGAATATTGCATTCAACTCTGGTCTCCCTGCTATAGGAAGGATGTTGTTAAACTTGAAAGGATTCATAAAAGATTTTGAAGGATGTTGCCAGGGTTGGAGGGTTTGAACTTTAGGGAGAGGCTGAATAGACTGGGGCTGTTTTCCCTGGAGCATCGGAGGCTGAGGGATGACATTATAGAGGTTTATAAAATCATGAGGGGCATGGATAGGTTGAATAGCCAAGGTCTTTCTCCCAGGGTAGAGGATCCAAAACTAGAGGGCATAGGTTTGAGGTGAGAGGGAAAATATTTAAAAGGGACCTGAGGGGCAACTTTTTCATGCAGAGGGTGGTGTGTGTATGGAATGAGCTGCCAGAGGAAGTGGTGGAGGCTGGTACAAGTACAACATTTATAAGGCACCTGGATGGCTATGTGAATAGGAAGGATTTAAAGGGATATGGGCCAAATGCTGGCAAATAGGATTAGATTAATTTAGGATATCTGGTCAGCATGGTTAAGTTGGATCGAAGGATCTGTTTCTGTGTTATGCAACTCTATGACTCTATAAGTTTTTCAAGAAGGCTTGTTATCAAGTGTTACAGGTCATTACAGCCTTGAATGATTAGGTCACTGGTTCCTTTCAGTTTACCATGGAGGATAGCAGCAACCCATGCATGAAGCTGGCAAGATGCTAAAGCAAAGAGTGCTTATTCCACAGACACATTCGCAGAATCACAGAATTGTTACTTCGCAAAAGGAGACCATTCAACCTATCATGTCTAGCACCAGCTCTCCAAATGAGCATTATGACTTATGAACATTCTCCTCCTGCCTTTTCTCCAATAAGCTTGTACGTTGTTTCTATTCAAATAATCATCTAAAAACCTATAGAATGTGTCATTTATCTCCACAACATTTCCAAACAGTGCATTCCAAACCCTAACTACTCGCTGCGTGAAAGAGTTTTTCTCATGTTATGTGTGTGTCAATTCCAAATTACTTTTCTTCTGTGCCTTCTCATGCCTGATATTTTTGAGTTGGAAGTGTTTTTTGAAATCTTCAGTCAAATCTTCTGTTGAACAAAGGGAAATAGGTTGGAAAAGTTGGGACTATCTTCATAACTGAAGTTTCTCATCCCTGGAACCATTCTCATAAATTTTTTCTGCACATTCTTCAACGCCTTCATATATCTTTCCTGAATTGTAGTTCCCAGAACTGTAGGAAATACTTGAGCTAAGTTCTAATTAGTGTCTAACTTAATTCAGTATAGCCTTCTTGCTTTTGCACTCTGTCTCTCTGAGTAAAGCCAAGAATGTTTTATTTACTATGCTGTTCACCTGTCCTGCCACTTTTCCTGACTTATGCACACCCTTTAGAGTAATACCTTTTATCTTATACATTCTCTCCCTATTTCTCTGATCAAATTGTCTCACAACATAGTTCTCCATATTGAAAAATTTTGTAGAGTGGGTTGATAGGTGGCAGATAAAATTCAAAGTCCTTATAAAGTTCTACACTGCACTATTCACTGTTTATAATGTTTACAACTTCTATGCCATCTGCAAACTTCAGAATTTCTGCCTGTACAACGAGGTGTAGATCATTAATATAAATCAGGAAATGCAAGGGTCCCAGAGGAACTCCACTGCAAGCTTTTCTTCAGCCCAAAAATAACAAATTTCCACTATCCTTTTTATTTCATTGACTCTAGCTTTACTCACAGGTCTGCTGTCTGGCACTGTATCAAGTGCTTTTCGGAAATCCGTGTAAACCACATCAACATCATTACCCTTATCAATCCCCTCTCTAACTCCAGCAAGACAGTTTGACATGATTTTGCCCAAATAAGTCCATCCATAAATACATGGAAATAATAGGAGTTGGTGTTGGGAGATGACCATCTCTCTCCTCTCAGCAGACAGCAAATTCTTGCAGCCATGTTTATTTTACCGGTAAGAATATATAAGGACAGGGGTTTCATCTTCATGAAATGGACTAGTGGACTGAACATAACCAGGTGTACCACGCTGCATTCAAGCATTAGGTCACAATTGAAGAGCCATCTGTGCTGCAGGTAAATACTCTCTCACTCTGACTGTTGCAAACCATTTAAAAAGGAAACGAGGCATCAAACAACATTCTGTCTTACCCTGAATGCTGGAATTCAAACATGGTTGAAAGGCATCAGAACTCTAAATCTTAACCAATCTGCAAAACTAAGGACCATGGAGCTTACTGTTCAATAACTAACCTTCATGTTACTGGTAACCTCCCACTGCAATAACTACGACTTTTAATTAAACCGTTCTTCATAAATAGTTCAGAGAATAATCTGTGTATTTATTTTTTGATTTTTATCTCTTGACTCACCTTCTGTTTCTAATCTGTGCACATGTATGTTGCATTAGTAGTTCTTCTCACATGCAGTAATTAATAAACTCTTTTTGTTCACTCAAGAAGACTTAATTAAATTGGCTCATTTTAAAACATTAATTCATTTGGGTCTAGAAGAAATGTATTCACAAGGGAAGGGGTCTTTTTTAAATGAATCACAGTGGAACCACCTGAGAGGGCAGGTGAACAATGAAGGGAAGCTAGTTCATCCCTCCTCATCCAAGACTTGAACAGTTTGTGGTATATTGTCTGGACCTGTAATGAATTGAGGAATCAGGGTCTGGTTGTAACACTTCAGATTCTCTGTGGATTTTCGGATGCTTTTAATATTTTCATCTGTGAAGACAGACACAAAATATTTGTTACTCTGCCATTTCTTCATTGTAAATTCTCCTAACTCTACTTGCAATGGACTCACATCTGTTCTTGCTAATCTTTTACTTTTTACATAACTCTAAAAGCTTTTACACTCTGCTTTCTGGTTATATTTTTGCTAAAGTAGCCTCATTCTATTTTCCTTTTCTTAATTTTTTTCTTGGTCGGTCCTCCTTTGTAGAAATTTAATCTGTTCCTAATCCTCAGGTTTACCATTTATTTGGCAAACGTATAGGCCTTTACCTCTGATCTAGTACAACCCTTGATTTCTTTCATTAGTCATGATTGTAAAACTTTCCTTGCTCAGATTTGTACATTTGATGATTGTATTTTTGTTATAAACTTCTGATTGCCTAACATCATATCTTTTAACATAGTTTCCCAATCCTCCTTGACCAGTTTGTCCATTCGTGACTTCATAAGTACCTTTGTTTAGGTTTAAGACTCTCGTTTCTAATTAAGTTTGAAAGTGATGTTGTTTAATATAATGTGCTCTCATTTTATGATCACTCTTCCCTAAAGGCTCATTTACAACAGCATTATTAATTAGGCTTTTATACTTGCACATAACTACAAAGTTCTCCAATTGGTTCCTTAACATACTACTCTGGAAAACCATCTAGCATGCATTCCAAGATGTTTTTTCTCCACAACACCAACACTAATGAGTTTTATCCAGACTATACACACTAAATATACTCATTCAAATACTTCATAGTTACTTGATTAGAGGCAGTAATCCAGTTATATTAAGGGAGTCAGAGGGAAGAACTTTTAAACCAATTCAGAAAGAATTCTGAAAATATGAAAATAATATTTTGACTACATTAACTCAACTTGATTTTATCAGTAAATGTAGAATAGTATCTGTCAGTTATGTGGATACAATAAACAATTTTTATATTATAGAACATTTGAAGAACATTGACCTCTGACAACAGCATTTAGAAGCCTTTATTTTCTGGTTTCTGCAATTATTCTAAAGAAAATGAAGAGCTTTTAAATAAAAGGAAACATCAATCTAAAAATGAAAGCAAAGTACTGCAGATATTGGAGATATGAAATGAAAACAGAAAATGCTGGAGAAAACTCAGCAGGTTTAGCAGCATTTATAGAGAGAAAAACCAAGTTAATGTTTCAAGCCCAATACAACTCCTCTTCTTTCTCCAGCACTTCCTTTACTTCAAGCTTCAAACAATGCACTGAGACATTACTGGATTTATTTCACTTTCCTCCTCAATGTAGCTGGTAAATTACCCCAGAACAAACACTACCTTTTACGAGGCACACTTAAGCAGTGGGTTGAAGGTGTGTGGAGGGAGGGTTTTCAAAAGAGTTCTTCCCTCTTTTCTTGCAATTTCAATCAAGATTAATTAAGATAATCTCAGTGAAGTCTGGATGACATCAATCATGAACAGACTTCTGTTTAAGAGTCTATTAAAGTCTAAGTCTATGAAAGCATAGGTACTACTAACAGTGTGAGCTATAGTGTATAAAGTAACAATTTTTCCAAAGCTACCAAAGATTATGTTTAGCTTAATTGCTTACTTCTTAAAAAGTAGAAAAATTTGTTCAGAAGAAAATAAAAAATAAAAAGAAAAAAGTTGGAAGTGGAGCTTGTATATCTTAGTGGAGAGGAAAATGCTCATAACTCAACAAATTCTTTGAGAGGTTCTTAAAATTTATCTGCCTTCTCACCCAATTCCTCAAACACCTCTCTAATTAAAACAAAGTCTAAAAACTTCTTAAACCTATTTACATTGTCCTTCTTTTGCAACTTATTCCATAAGTCCTTTACCCTTTGTCAGAACAAAGTTCCATCCAGCCATTCATCCCATCCAAAATATTCTAAATTTCAGCAAAATTTGAATCTCATATCACAAACACATCACTGTGTGGATTAATTTTGCCAATGCCCTGTACGTTTTTAATACTCGAACTGTTCAGATCAATGTCTCCTCTTTTCCAACAAGACAATGTCCCACTGTTAATTTATATGCTGAGTGAACTATATTTTGCTTCTTTCCCAAAGAGTTTTCTCTCTGTAGAAAATTATCGTAAGTTGATGCAGTCATCATATATGAAAGAATAAAGTTATGCATTAGAATCTCAAACCACAACTTGTATGTGACATGGAAAATGTGAATGAAAACCTATTATTAAAACCTCGATCTAATACACTTCAACAGGAGCATTTAGTCACACACTGATCAAAGGCAGACAGTCTCTTCAAAGTGATTGCAGGGTATATAAAGATAATAAGGGAAAATGATAGATTTATTTAAGGGGTCAAACTTTGATGCTGGGTTTCAGTAGTAATGATTCTGAGAAATATGAGCAAATGCAGTTTTCATTATTTCCAGAGGTAACTCATAAACCAGGAAAGCTAAAGACAAAGTCAAATTAAGGTCAGCTATTATATATTCCTAGAGGGCAAAAGGATCAGCAATTTTCCTCGTTAATTGTAACTTCTGTTTAGTAAAGTACACAATTTATGTAAGAAGATTCATTTACCTTTCTTATTGATGTTTATTTCCACTTACTTGCCTGATGAAATAGGCAAAGACATAAGAAAGTGGTCTATTAATTGACCAAAAAATAATGATAAACTCATTGCAAGGTGAAACCGTTACTTGTGCAGGAACATAAGTAGAACATCTGCAAAAAATTTCATTTGAAAGCACTTACAGAGACGCATTTCAATTCACATACTCTTCAGAACATGCGCTGTTCAGATTTGTTTGTTGTTTTGTTAAGGACTTAATAGCATTGTTAATGCAGAGTCAGTTACATTTAGTAGTCTAAGTTAATGCAAAGTGATTTCAACACTGACTTAAATGATTGGTATAATCCCAGTGTATGTTACCTTCACTTCAGTTTAGCAGGTGATTTCAGATGACTTAAGACTTGTGGTGTTGCACGTACAGCAATAAAACTGCAAACCACTGCAATGGGAGTGAGTGAACCTTTCAATGAAGCTTCTGGACTTGATTTTTTTCTTTAAAGTGTTTTTTTGAGGGGGCAGCATGGTAGGGGGCAAACCCACACATTGGGGCAAAAAATGTTTTGGTTTCAGTTTGGGGCAGTGCCACAGAAGTCTTGGATGAAGATGGACATCTTAAACAGTTGCTCCTAAGAAAGGGAAAAGAAAATTATCTTTGTTAACAATAGATCACCTCAGAATAAAAGGAGTTTAATAAAGTGTCAGTCCAGGAATATTTAAATATAACCCTGAACAGGTCATTTGAAGCAGATAATTTTAAACTCAAGTGTATGAAATCTCCAAGAAGAGTCTATCAGAATACCCAGACAGGGAGTTGAAGTCACAAAAAAATTAAACTTATTCAGGAATTAGCGAAGGTGACTATTCTCTGGTGAGAGTACTGAACAGAGGTGTTATTTTGGGATCTGAAAAAGATTGTTTTGAGGATTAATAGAATCATGTGTTACTACATATTTCAGAATATTTAAAATTGTGTTCCAGGTAAATAGACTGGTTTATTTCATTTTATCATCATCATTTCTTTTGCTTTTTGATTACCTTCTGTTTTTCATTAAAAGCTTGTGTTTCAGTGAGAAACCATCACAACAAAATCAAAATAAAACAAACATGAACTACCAGGTCAGATTTCAATCGGGATCTGACTTGTCTGGTAATTACAGGAGCTGGGATTGCAGTAAATCAGGGCAGTGTTCAACCAACCTAGAGTCTGTCTCCTTCTCTACTGCTTTACCAGTCACCTGTTTCTACCCAGGTCAGAATCAGTTCATAGAATCCCGACAGTGTGAAAACAGGCTATTTGGGTCCACACCGACCCTCTGAACAGTATTCCACTCAGATCCATTTCCCTACCCTGCATTCCCCATGGTCACTCCAGCCAGCCTGCACATGCCTGGACACTATGGGCAGTTTAGCATGGCCAATCCACCTAACCTGCACATCTTTGGACTGAGAGAGGAAACTGGAGCATCTGGAGAAAACCCACAGAGACACATGGAGAATGTCTGTGTGGAGCTTGTACAGTCAGCTGAGGGTGGATTCAAACCCAGGTCCCTGGCGCTGTGAGACACCAGTGCTAAACACTGAACCACCAGAATGATTTCCTACACCTCCTCCAAACATGGCACACTTCCCTTTAAGAGGTGTAGGCTGGCTTTAACTGGTACATCTAGCCTTTCATAATTTTAACCCAGCAGCTGAGACATTGCAACCACTTAAAGTGGTGGTATGATGATACTGTCATCTTAAGAGGTTATTTTGTTCCTTTTTTTGAAAAGGGGTTGTAAGGCAGAGGTATAAACTGGCGTCAGAAGATGACCTGAGTAAACAGCTTGTGGGTGGGAGGGTTGCCTTGGGTTTTTTGTAAGAACAGCCTGAATAGGTGTGGCCAGCTTTCAGATCCAGATTTCTGGGTTTCAGTTGTTTTAGTAACATCAAAAGATATTGTGGTCTCTAACGAGAATTCGAAGGTTCAGTAAATGTCTATTGGGCTGCTACTCTTTCTGAATCTTCCTCCTGAATTGGAGAACTGCATGTGGGAATCTGTGTCTGAATTTTCCTCTTTGCCAAGGGGTATGTTTAAAGGATGTTACAATATTGGAACAATTAGTTAGTAATATTTACTATATCTATTACTCTGTTAGGTTTCCAATCTATTGAGTTATTCTAAATTCCTTTCTTTGATTGTATTTTAACTACAGTGTTTAAACAAAATTGTGTATTGCTTAACGTTGACCAGTCATATTGCATCAGACATTAAAATAAGAAAAAAGTTAGGGTCTAATGTAGCTTCTTAAAATATTTTTCAGGGGGTCTGATCTGGTCCATAACAGTGAGCACTAACAACGTACTGCAGACATTTTACATCAATAGGAAGAATAAAGCCTGTGTATTGCTTGCATTATTTTAAACAGAAAAAAGTCAGTCAAACAGCACAGTGTTTGGACCTATTCACAGGGGCTATCCAATTTAGCACCCATGATCTCTCAGCCAAGATCTGTATGGAAATCACACTGAAACATTTCAGTACCGCTCTGTCTTGAGAAGATAATGAAATTAATATTCATATTTGCTGCATGTGAAGAAATTACCTTCCCTAGACCAATTTTCTCCTCATGTTTTGTAGGTATCTATTTGCTGTCCTCATCTCCTGAAGGAATTGATTTTTCACTGAGGTTATATGCTGAGACTTGACCATACTCTCAATCTTCTGTGCTCCAAAGTTCTGGTCCTGCGTATTTGGACCTGGCCAAAAGAAAGAAATAAGAGAACTGAAATGGAAGATTTGGTGATTATTTGAACATAGTGTTGAGGATGTGGGAAGGGCAGCTCATAAAGTTCATACATGTGCACTTCCAGCATGTTTAGTGATTGGGAACCTTGACTAATTCCTCAACTTGTAGCCAACTGGAATGTGCTTACTGTCATCCCAGCTGAGATCAGCAACATTATCTCAATCAGCGACTGAGAAAAAAATGCTTCATAGCATGCATTTCTGATTGTACTTTTTTCCTCAAATCAGCTAATAGCATCTGTAGTGTATTGAAAATTGCATTCAGCATTTTGTCCACTTAAAGCTACCATATGCTCATATATAAGTGTGGGGGGGGGGGGTGTGGTTCTGGAAGAGGAATAAATTAATCAATGTTTGCATTCTACACACAAGTTTAAAACTGCTTTACAAAGAAAAGGTGATTAGTTTGAACTGACAGAATTCAGTTGTACTGTAAAAAAGTACAATTCTTTGGTCTGATTCAGTGGAAAATGACTGGTTACCAATTTTTTATTCACAAACCACTTCTTTCCTTTTAATTTTAAGTTATGTCAGCATATGCTGTTCTTATTCTGAATGTTTCTTCCACAGTCTTAGTGTTTGTTCCCAAGAATGTCACACCATCATTTAGTTTACAGTCGGCGCAATTTGATAAAAACTATTTGGTTTGGATATGGTTGAACATTCACTTTGTTTCT
Source organism: Rhincodon typus (assembly GCF_021869965.1). NCBI lineage: Eukaryota > Metazoa > Chordata > Chondrichthyes > Orectolobiformes > Rhincodontidae > Rhincodon > Rhincodon typus. The sequence goes on along the minus strand of NC_063351.1, from coordinate 37,651,081 downwards.
CCTTTCTCTGCAAATGAACCAAACACTGATGTAGATTGCAGTGCAGTAATGAATTGGCCTTAACTAACAATTGTTAATTTCTGAAGGCAGTTTTTCCCTTGTTAATAAACTATCATTATCAGATTTCACTTAAGTTTACAGGTTTCCTCGATGCTTAAGTGTTCAGTGATTAGTTGGAACAACGATGTACTACCTTTCTAATTAGGTCATGGCAAATAACTTCAATTTCTTCAACACACATCTGTGTTTCAAACAGTGAAGAACCATCAAGTCCAAGGGAAAATATTTAAAAGGTCCGTTGCCAACAGTCTCTGAAACCTATAGATATCCACCATTTAAAGTTTGTATTTAAATATATATCCACAACAGCCAATGTTTTATGACAGTTTCACAGATTTAACAAGGCAGCATGAAAAATACGATTGGAAATTACACGTAATAGATGAAATAAGGACGCCTTTTCCACTGGTTAACAATAAATCAGTAATGGGGTAATTGGGTCCATTTGGCTGTCGAAATAAGTGATTAATTTCTTGTGCTGAACTTAGAAAAGAGATTTTTCCATTCATACATTCTTGGCTAATTGCACATTGCAGATGAAATTGTTTGAACACTGACAGGACTTTGCTGAATGGTTTGAAAAGAGTTGAGCCTTGGATTATAAACTAAATGTAATGAGATACCTTGTACTCAACACAAGTTGGAAATATATTCGTGAACACAATTTATGGCAGAATTTATTCATGTCAAACTGTTAATTTCTATTGTACTGCTAAGTGCAGATCTGTGCTCAGAATCTATGGAAAATGGTTTCTCTAACCAAATTATTGTTCACAACCGCTTGAAAGTCAGTTCCATTTTATTTTCAATTATTCCAGAATTACATTTGGATGCTGCTGCGGAATCTGTGAGTTTTGATTTTTTTTTCATTCTCACTCCAAATTTTCCCCACACTTTCCCAATGGGTGTCATTGAGGCCTGAAAATTGAATAAGAACCAAGTTAGAAATTCACTAAAGAGTTAGTGTTGTTGTGAAATGATTTTTCACAGACAAAATGGACCTCAATCGTCATATCCAGATCTGTAAAACTCTGAAGTGTATCCTTGCTCCTGAAAGGGGCCTAGACAAGGAGATTGGCTCCGTGGTGGTGCTTTGAGGTAAGGAGGCTATGAGTTCATCTCCCACCTCAAAAGATCTGAACAAAAGTCTAAGCTCATACTCCAGCTCTATTCTGAGATTGCTGTTTTCCGCTCCCCACAGCCCCCAACCCCCAACTGGATGTGATGTTAAACCAAGGACCTGAACTGTAGAGGATGGGTACAAAGTATACCAGGCATCATTTTGAAAAAGAGCAAGCAGGTTATCCCTGGTGCTATTACCAATAGTTGTCCCTCAATGAATATTAGCAAAGCAGATTATCTGGTCATTTTTTTGTTACTTATGGAAATTCACTGCTTGTAAACTGGAAACCAATATTTTCTACATTCCAGTGTAGAAGAAAACACAAGTTTTTCATTTTTCAGAACAACGAATCTGTTATAAATCTGAATCTATTTTGATTTTTCTTATTGAACGCAAGATGTTTTTAGGTACAATCCAGAGGTCAATTTTGTCCAACTGAAAGATGACTATCTTCACACAAACAGTGTCATCTGGAATTTGAAATGACATAACTAGAGAGTTGGCAACTTCAAATCAAGTGTTACATGTTGTTAAGTTGTGGAAAACAAACAATGTTGCTTTTTGGAAGCAGTAAGGAGGAAGAATTGGAGACTTAGCAGCACAAAGAATCTTTCAAGGTAAACAAATTCTGATAGCAGCCTCTTGATTGGTTAGCTGTACTATTTAAAAAGTTGTAAGAGCCAAGAGCAACTGATTGGAAAGTATACCCAAAGACTGCAAACCGAAAACATCCTATTCTCTCTCTCTCTCTCTCCCCTTCCATGTAGGAAAAGACAAAAACAAAACAAAGCTTAAAAAGGAAGAACTCAAATAAGAAAAGACCTAGGTTCACCAAATCAACCATTGAATTAAGGGATGATGCCATCATACAGGCAACAGTTAGTGACCATTGCAAAAATCTAAAAGGACTGTGTGAAAAATAACTTTCTATCTTTTTATCTGAAATTTTGACCTTACCTTTGCTATTTTGTTTCCTTGCATATAGTACGGGTGAAAAAAAGAACATGAGTTCAACCGCTTTTTATCTGTGTTAATTGTGACAAAGTGCATGTGTATTGGGGGTTTTGAAGGGGCAGGGATTAAGTTGCATAAGTTAAATATCTTTTCTTTCACTGCTCTTATAAAAGAGAGCAGTTTGCAACATTAAGTGGATGGGATGAGGAAAATTCTGTTACTGAAAAATCTGGTGTAGTGATTGTAGGGTGGTCAGCCGAGTGAACCTCATGAGTTCCCTGATTGGACCAGGTTAACAGCCCCAGTCAGGGAGCCCTGGCTGACACATATAAACAGGAGTGTCAGAGGTTCTGCTCAGTGAGGGCTGGCTCTGAGGAAGCGGGACCAGTGTCAAGGACTCTCCACATGTAAATAAGGGGTAGCTTGGTGATGGGATTTTCACCTCTATATTTCACTGGTGTAAATTGCTTTTGCTCAAATGATCAGTCAGTCATTCAGGCAATTTGATCATTTTGGTGGTTTATTGGGGTTAATGGGAAATAATGGGACATAATTATTGGTGCATTCTTCCCAGTTAAGCTATGACAAGTGACTACACTTCAACATTACAGTAGCTGCAGAGCACTTTCAGATTCTCAAGGTGAAACATGACAGTAAATCCAAAAGAAATGAAATACATTAGCTGCAGTCCTCTAGCCCTTTAGCCAAGTATTTAGTATTTGTTCTGTAAACTGGACATTGGGGCGATTATGATCGGATTATGGAAAATACGGCAACTGAATTTGATCTGACCTCAACTGGCATCCCTGAATCAACACATCAAACAGGAGACATTAAAACATAGGAGAAACAAAATTCAGAAGATCAACTACATCATAGCCCTGACTGACATTAATAAATTCAGCACAGAGTTCTAATATGTTAGACAGCAGTGAGCTCTCAGGATCTATTTGTGGTCTAATAATCCACTAGAAGCAGGCAACAGAAGATTGTGAATGAAATCATTTTAAATAGGTTTCTTCTTCCACTATATTGAAAATTATATATTTACTAATTATAAGATATAATTAACTAATGAATTAATTATGACTAAATTAATGGTGAGGCAATGACCTAGTGGTATACCACTAGGCTGCTAATCCAGTGACCCAGATAATGTCCTGGGGACCTAGGTTCGAATCTCACCATGGTAGATTTTGGAGTTTGAATTCAATTTGAAAAAAAACCTGGAATTAAGAATCCAATGATGACTATGGGACTAATGCTGATTATCGGGGAGAAATAACTTCTGGGTCACTAATATATTTTAGGAACTTGGTCTGGCCTACATGTGACTCCAGACTCACGGCTATATAGTTGACTCTTAACTGCCTTCTGGGCAATTAGGGATGGGCAATAAATATTGTCCTTACCAGCAGTATTCACATCCCATAAATTAACTAAAAAAAAATGAAGAAAACAGCACAAAAATTCCCCTGAGTCATCAGTATTAAAATATGAACTTTTATTAGCTACATAGAGATGAGGTTCAACTCAATGTAAGTGCTGATCACTAATGGAAATACATAAACTAATCACAAGATTAGAATGGCTTCTGAAGCACTGAATTATATTGATGGCATCTTGGGCTCTTACCGTCCCATCACCTATACACAATGTACATAGCCCACAGCAAAAGAAAAGTTTACAGAGTGGTGCAAGACAAAAGCATGTGTGGTTTCCAGATCGTGGCAGAAACCACATTTATCTTTGATCTGTACGGCATGCATCAGCTGCACAAATTGCACACTTTGGCCTTAAATATATGTTTACTGTAAAATTGTTAAAGGCACTCTAAAAGATAGCACCACACAATGTGCACATTTAAAATTCAGTTGTGAAAATTGGATATATTTTCCACTCCTTGCTTAGTTCACTGACACAATGGGATCCTGCATTTTATACGTTAATTTTTAAGATTAGTGAAGAAAAAAAAATCACGATAGTTATTTTAAATACCTACTGTAAATTGTGGCAAATACGTCCATCCAGCATATAAGATAAAATTTTTGGTCCCAAGAATCGTGTTTTTGCATATACTCAATAGAAGTTCACTCCAATTCAGCCACAACGTACTATACTTGTATTACTAAATAAAAACCAAAAGAACTGCGGATGCTGCAAATCAGGAACAAAAACAAAGTTACTGGAAAAGTTCAGCGGGTCTGGCAGCATCTGTAAAGGAAAAAAAACAGAGTTAACGTTTCGGGTCCGGTGACCCTTCCTCAGAACTCACCGGACCCGAAACATTAACTCCGTTTTTGCCTTCACAGATGCTGCCAGACCTGCTGAGCTTTTCCAGCAACTTTGTTTTTATACTTCTATTACTAGTCAGCCTCAATTTTCCTCTCAACAAATGCTTATTTTATTAACAGTACCTGTACACATTTAAATGAATCCAGTGACTTTGAACAACTGAAACAGATCTCAGAGATAGAATTGACTTAGGTATACATGATCCCATTATGACAGCACATCTGCTGAGAGAGGAGAAACTTAATCCAAGGAAATGCAGAGAAGAACTCACTAGCTGGAGTGTATTAATGAGAGAAGAAAGAGACTTTGTATAATGCTGAGAAATATTCTGAGCTGAATGAGAACAAGGTAAGACCATAATACCATAAGACATAGGAGCAGAAATTAGGCCATTAGGCCATTCGGCCCATTGAGTCTGCCCTGCCATTCAATCATGGCTGATAAGTTCCTCAACCCCATTTTCCTGCTTTCTCCCCATAACCCTTGATCCCCTCCATAATCAAGAACCTACCTATCTCCGTCTTAAATGTATTCAACGACCTGGCCTCCACAGCCTTCTGTGACAGTGAATTCCATAGATTCAACACTCCCTGGCTGAAGAAGTTGCTCCTTACCTCCATTCTAATAGGTCTTCCCTTTACTCTAAGGCTGTGCCCTCAAGTCCGAGTCTCTCCTACAAATGAAAACGTCTTCCCAACATCTACTCTGTCCAGGCTATTCAGTAGTCTGTAAGTTTCTGTAAGATATTGACTTAAAAAAAAGGAAAAAATATTTGCAGAAGGGTCAGCAGGATGATCAAGATGTGAACACAGTATGTGAATATTGCAGAAGGCACCACACAAGAAAAACAGGTCCAATGTTGGGAAAGCAGGGCTCTATCTGCCAGAAACTGAACTATACTTTATGCAAGTGTTCAGTGACAAAGCAGAAAAGCAAGCCTATGAAGAGGACTGCTGAAGAGATATTGGGTTGATGATTCTGACGAATTATTCTATATCATAGAACCAGATTGTTATCAAGACTAAAGGTGTTTTTGACTGTTAGAATGATGACTGCAGAAGGAAGTATCAATTGAACGTGAAGAGTCAGGTAGACACTGATGTTTTGTACATTAAGAGCTTCACAGACCTGCAAGATGGTGGCCTGAAAACCAAGCCCACAAAAGTTAGTCATAATGGGATAATACTCAATCCAAGAGGGCAAGTGAAGCTGAGAGTCAAATGTAATGATAACAGTGAAGATCTCCAGTTTCTGAGAGTAAACATTAATCAAAATCACTCCTCAGCTGAAACAAGTCTAAATTTCATGTTGGTAACCCTTCAAATGCCAGAAGAAATTTGCAGTGGTTTTACAGGCCACTAAGCCATTGACTGCTTACAAGATTTCCAAAGATTAAGTAATGTTTTTACAGAACTTGGATGACTTCCTGGTCAATATCATCTCAAAGTAGTTGAGCGTTGTAAGAAATGCCCACAGTTGGCAGCTGATTGCAATAGGATCTTCTTTGGATAGAAGCAAAAAACAATGGGTGCTGAAAATTAGAAATAAAAACCCAACACTGCAGAAACTCAGCAGGTCTGGCTGCATCTGTGGAGAGAGAAACAGAGTTAACGTTTCAAGTCTGAAATGTCACTTTTGAGCATTCCACACATAATGATGGGTGATAATGGCCCTCGGTTCAAGAATACAGAATTCAGGTACTTCCTATCTGATTGGGAAATTCAACATCATATTTCATCTAAAAGTCACTGGATGAAATGTAAAGAAATGCAGAACAAGCTTGTAGAAGGCATCCCTAGGGTAGAGAAACAGGTCTGCTAAAAACATGGAAAGTAGTCCAGTCCAAAAGACTAATGACTATTGCACATCAGCTACTCTTCCGAAAGCAAATAATTCATTGAAGCCAAAAGTAGTAATCAGAGTGAGAAATAAAATCCAGGTAAAGTGGCAGAAAGCCTTTTTTTAATAAAACTGCCAAATAATTGACGTAGAGCTAGCATATGTGCAAAAATCCAGCCATGTAGCAACTTGTGATCTTTATAGAGCACTTGCCACCTCAATCCTACATAGTGAACATGAACAACTAGATATTTTGTCACAACTGCAGAAATTTGTAGTTCAGGAAGATGTAGTCACACCATTTATGTAGAGTACGGAATGACCGTCGGTCTGAGAAGTCCACTATTCAATAACCAATCAATTAATCAATCGGCAACAATTGTTAATGTGCTGACAGCACTCAAGAGAGCAATAATCCCCAGAGAAGGGCCATCTCTCCAGGAACGAGCAGATACCAGAAGAACAGCCAATGACAATGGACATGTAATTAGAATACCTGGATGTTTTAAAGATCATGTGTACAATACAATGTAGAGACTGATGAAAGTAGGAATGAATAAAATTAACAGTTTTATTGGCCAATGATCATTTTCTTTGTTGACCATGGATACATGGATCACCTGTAACTACAAGTGAATGCATGCCAACATTTCCTGTAAGCTGTGTGGCTGCACACGTGCACAGCCACTTCAGTGTTCCCTGCACAGCAATTGCACACCAATCAAGGCATTGACTTTTGGTTCTGGAAATAGTAAAAAAAAACAGCACGCTCATGTTGTGTTTTTACTTACAAAGGAAGAAGATGCCTGTTCAGAGAAATGCATGTGAAGATCTAATTTCCTTTTGTTGATGGGGGTGTGTGTGTGTGTGTGTGTGTGTGTGTGTGTCAATGACTAGGGCAGCGTTTAATGCTGAACTGCCTTCTGGGCGAATCAAGCATGAACCAAGTTACTATGGTTCTGGAGTCACATATAGGTGAGACCAGACAAAAATGACAGATTTCCTTCACTAAAATGAAAAGTCAGTGAACCAAATGGATTTTTATGACAATGAACAGTGGTTACATTGTCGTCATTAGGTTAGCCGTTAATTCCAGGCATCTCATGAGTTAAATTATGACCAAGTTTCACCATCTAATATGGTAGGATTCAAACCCTTGTTCCCAGAACATTAAACCCAGGGTTCTGGATTACATGGCCAGTGACATTATCACAACAGCACTACCTCCCTAATCTACCTGGTGGCCTGCTTTTGTCATTTGACTTTTTCCTTTACAGTAACACCCTTTGACTTTAGAATAAGTGGCCGTCAAAACCCATTATATGAAGCCTCTTTAAATGTCAAGTTAGATGCCAACACCTATAGCAACTCATTCCTAATTTTTACACATTTCTATTAATTATAATAAAATTAGCAATATTTGCAGTACATTTGGATCAAATTAATTCTGCAGTTAGAATGCTAAGCCATAGACTCTGTTTCTGGTGGACAATATAAATAAAGCTAATATGTAATGATCAGAAATTAATGACATCAATTTTACTTCATTTTAATAATTTGGGAGATTTTCCGTTCAGATGGACAGTCAGTACCAGGGAGTACAATCCTTTCCATTATGAATATTTGACACAAGAATCAAGCACTTCCTAGCTAAACATGGCTAGGCATGGATTTGTTAATGACTGACCAACAATCTGGCACTACAGGTTTGGAATTGTGGAATGCCAAATAGAATTCCCTAGACTGTATCCCAATATTAGGCCTGGGAAACTTATTTTCTTGCTGGTTTATCTGACCAATTCTAATTTGCCATCTTGTGACATTTTTGACTGGTAGCATGACCACTATTTATCCCTCAATCAGGACTGTACGAACATAACCAATCGTCATGTTGCTGTTTGTAAGAGATTGTGTGCGCAAAACCAGTAGTCACGTTTCCTGCATTAAAACACAGTGACTACACTTCATGTAATACCTTATAGCTGGTAAAGTGTTCCGAGACATCCAGTGGTTGTGTAAAGTACAACATAACTGCAGGTTTTTCTTTCAGTGGTTTAGCACAGTGTCCTCTAGAAACAATGAGTATTAGCAAGGATAACAATGGATAGAGAAAAGTTCTTAAAGTGTTACAAAGTTTCTACAAACAAACAATTTGTTCCAAAACAACCATGCCAGTATTTATACTAACCGTGGAAGCATCCTTTCACTGAACCATATTGACATTTCCTTCAAAGAGGACTGCACAGTTGGTGTTGGAACCAGTTGGAACCTTCCTCACTTATCCCCAAATTAGTGTTTGCACCATCATAAGATTGAGGTGGGACTTTTTCCTTTCAATTCCTGTTGAAATTTTAACTTATTAAATTCAACTACCATTGCGATGTCTCCTAGTGTAACCACCAAATCTACTGCCATTCAGGTCATCATCTTTAAAATGTTATAAAGACAAAAAATGAGTGGAAAAGAAGGATCATTCTACCCCTAACCAGAGGAACATTCTCCAACCCCTCAAGAGCAGCACAATCAATCCAATGTTTTGCATTTCTTTACTTATTCTACCAAACTCATTAGTTCCTTTCCTACTGGCAGATAAACTATAAAAACAATCCAAAAAAAAAACTAACTCAAACAGAATAGTCTGTCTAACCTCAGTGTCCTTTCCTTCCATATCTAGCAGAGGTCCCCAACAGTGAGGTGCACCTCACTGAACTGTGTAATGTGCTATCCTGAAAAACTGCTATTAAACAATGTGCTGTAATTCATTGATAATGGTGTAGAGCTGGATGAACACAGCAGGCCAAGCAGCATCAGAGGAGCAGGAAGGCTGACGTTTCGGGCCGAGACCCTTCTTCAGCATCTGCAGTTCCTACTGTCTCTGCTGTAATTCATTATTTCATTTAGGAATAGAATTGCTTTACTATTAATGCGGCTACAGCCAATATATTTCGGACTGTCTCATTAATATGAGCAATAAAGGCACCTAGAATCTTACTAATTATGAGTTTAATATTGCAGCCTTAGAGTAGTCTTATGCAAATGGAGTTGGTTGGTTATGTATGAAACATAAATGACTCCCTTAAATAAAGGTCACATTGAATATCTTCTGGGTACGTCCATCTCTCCAAATAATTGTGAGACAACAAGGTGCAGGGCTGGATGAACACAGCAGGCCAAGCAGCATCATAGTAGCAGAGAGGCTGACGTTTCGGCCCATACCTCCTCCCTCACCCCCATCCCAGGCCCCAAGAAGACTTTCCACATCAAGCAGATGTTCACCTGCACATCTGCCAATGTGGTATACTGCATCCGCTGTACCCGGTGTGGCTTCCTCTACATCGGGGAAACCAAGCGGAGACTCGGGGACCGCTTTGGAGAACACCTACGCTCGGTTCGCAATAAACAACTGCACCTCCCAGTCGCGAACCATTTCAACTCCCCCTCCCATTCCTCAGACGACATGTCCATCCTGGGCCTCCTGCAGTGCCACAACGATGCCACCCGAAGGTTGCAGGAACAGCAACTCATATTCCGCTTGGGAACCCTGCAGCCCAATGGTATCGACGTGGATTTCACAAGTTTCAAAATCTCCCCTCCTCCTACCGCATCCCAAAACTAGTCCAGCTCGTCCCTGCCTCCCTAACCTGTTCTTCCTCCCACCTATCCCCTCCTCCCACCTCAAGCCGCACCTCCATCTCCTACCGACCAACCTCATCCCGCCCCCTTGACCTGTCCGTCCTCCCTGGACTGACCTATCCCCTTCCTAACTCCCTACCTACACTCACCTTTACTGGCTCCATCCCCGCCTCTTCGACCTGTTTGTTTCCTCTCCACCTATCCTCTCCTCTATCCCTCTTCTATCCGCCTCCCACTCTCTCCCTATTTATTTCAGAACCCCCTTCCCCTCCCCCTTTTCTGATGAAGGGTCTAGGCCCGAAACGTCAGCCTCTCTGCTCCTATGATGCTGCTTGGCCTGCTGTGTTCATCCAGCCCTGCACCATACAATGCGTTAATGGGCCTTGGAGTAGGTGAGAATGGGTGACTGTGCTAAAAGAAACACATGACATCATAGGACCAGGTGTGGAATGTGGCTCTAAAGTTATTGAACTTGATGTTGAGTCCTAGAGCCTGCAGGGTTCCCAAATAAGATGATGTTCTTTGAGCTTGCATAGAGGCTTGTTGGAACAGTGCAGCAGGCCTGCGACAGAAATGCTGGCCAGGGGACATGGTGGTGTGTTGAAGTGGCAGCCAACTGGAAGTTCAGGGTAATTTTTTGCAAACAGAATGTAGATGTTCTACAAAGCAGTCCACATTTTAGCTCCCCAGAGTAGAGGAGATCACATTGTGAACAGCAAATACAGGAGACTAGATTGAATGAAGTACAGGTAAATAGCTGCTTTATATGGAAGGTGTGCCTAGGGCCTTGGATAGTGAAGAAGGAGGAAGTAAACAGTCAGGTGTTACACCTTCTGCTATTGTATGGGAAGGTGCCGTGGGCCTGTGAGAAGAAGTTGGGAATGGGGGAATGGACCAGAGAGTGTCTGAGAGGGAACAGTCCCTGCGGAACACTGACAAGGGAGGAGGAGGGAATGTGTATCATCGCATCCCATTGCAGGTGTTGAAAATGGCAGCTTAAAATCCGTTGAACGTGAAGACTATACATCCGCACAGCCTGCTTCGTGTAAGATCTCCATCCCATTCTCCCAGTTTCTGTCTTCATCACATCTGTTCTCATGATCTCCAGCAGCTGCAGTTCTTTGTTTTATCTATAAAAATAAACCTTTAGGGGAGGAAATCTGTCATCCTAACCTAGTCTGACTTGCAATCGATGCTAGATATTCTGTAGTGTAGTTGATTATTAACTGCCTTCTGAAATGGCTGAGCTAGCCATTTGGATTATGTCAAACGATTCCAGAATAACACTGTTAAATGTATCTTCATGACGTGGGCAGTAACGTTTCAAGAAGGCAGTTCACCACTTCTCAACCGCAATTAGGAATGAGCAATAAATGCTGACCTCACCAAATGATTTCTTGAAAAAAAATTCAGAGTAATGACTAGTACCGTACCTGACTGTCCCTGTTTATTCTGTTGTGAAATAATGAAGAAAAAGAGCTGGAGGTGATTTTAATTTTAAATAGGATGCAGTATTCAAGATACAAATGGATTGGTATTTACATTTTTGACATACCAGCGCATAACTCTAATCTGTGTTTCCACTGGGACAATCTGAATTGTCAGAATTGCTATTCTTTCCGCTGTGTTTGACCTGGCCATTATGGTATCTCAATGGCAGACGCAATGAGTTGCAGAGTAGAACAGAAAAATGTAAGTTTTTCCTGATCCCACACATACAGTGTGAGGAAATGGAAGTCAAGAATATTTCCAACAAGAGACAACCATTTTGCACAACTAATATGCAAATCAGCATTATAGAGACCTAAAGATATCAACCTTAGCGAGGTCCTTCATTAGGCGAGATCCACTATGTCACTTGGACATGAATCACAGAATGTCTACAGTGTGGAAGCAGGCTATTTGGCCCATCAGGTGTACACTGACCCTCCGAATAGCATCCCACCCATACCCACTTCCCCCACCGTATCTGTGCACCTCCTGTGGCTAACTCACCCTACACACCCTTGGACACTCTGGGCAGTTTAGCGTGGCCAATCCACCAAACCTGCACATCTTTGGACTGTGGGAGGAAACCCATGCAGACACGGGGACAATGTGCAAACTCCACACAGATAGTAACCCAAGGCTGGAATCAAACCCAGGATCCTTGGCGCTTTGAGATAACAGTGCTAACCATGGAGGCACCATAGTGCCCCACGTGAACTTATTGACATATTCTTCCAAACAAAAAAAAAGCCAAACAGAAAACAATTGGCTTGTCTTTTCCTGGTTTCAGTTGAGAATTTCTCTATAACTGAAACTGGAGGAAATGTCTGACTGTTTCAGACTGTGATGTGCCAGGTTCTGATTTACTGAATTCTCCAAGTTTCCAAGGACATGGGAATTTCTTTCTGCCCAGGACAGAGAGTTTGTAATTTGAATGGAAAATAAAGTTATCCAGAACATTTAGAAGAAAGATGTTCTATTGTTTTGCTCAGAACAGTTCTGAAGAAGGATCACTGGACTCTAAATGTTAATAGAATCATAGTGTCATACAACGCAGAAACAGATCCTTCAGTCCAACCACTCCATGCAGAACATAATCCCAAACTAAACTAGTCCCACCTGCCTGCTCCTGGCCCATATTCTTCCAAACCTTTCCTATTCGTGTATTTATCCAAATGGCTTTTAAATGTTGTAATTGTACCCGCATCCACCACTTCCTCAGGAAGTTCATTCCACGTGCAAACCACATTCTAAAACAATTTTCCACTCATTCTCCTCGCACCTTGATGTGTCCCCTCGTCTTGAAATCCCCCATCCTAGGGAGCAGACACCTACCATTAACCCTATCTATACCCCTCATGATTTTAAACTGCTTTCAGGTCACTTCTCAACCTCCTGTGCTCCAGTGGAAAAAGTCCCAGCCTATCCAACCTTTCCTTATGACTCCTTTCCTTTATGGTACCACCACTGAATCCCCCACTATCAACATCCTTGGGGTTAACATTGACCAGAAACTCAACTGGATTCACCACATAAACAGTAGCTAGAAGAGCAGGTCAGAAGCTAGGAATAGTGTGGTGAGTAACTCACCTCCTGACTCCCCAAAGCTTGTCCACCATCTACAAGGCACATACAAGGAGTATGTCGGAATACTCCCCACTTGCCTGGATGAGTGCAGCCCCTACAACACTCAAGAAGCTCAACACCATCCAGGACAAAGCAGCCTGCTTGATTGGCACTACGTCCACAAACATCCACTCCCTCCACCACCGAGGCTCAGTACCAGCAGTGTGTACAATCTCCAAGATGAACTGCAGAAATTCAAAGATCCTTAAACAGCACCCTTCAAACCCATGACCATTTCCATCTAGAAGGACAAGGGTAGCAGACATATGGGAACACCACCACCTCCAAGTTCCCCTCCAAGGCCACTCACCATCCTAACTTGGAAATATATCGATGTTCCTTCACTGTCACTGGGACAAAATCCTGGAATTCCCTCCCTAATGGCATTGTGGGTCAAACAACATGTGGACTGCAGTGGGTTCAAGAAGTAGCTCACCACCACCTTCTCAGGGGCAACTAGGGATGGGGAATATAAATGCTGGCCCAACCAGCAATGCCCACATCTCACAAAATGAAAAAATAGAAAAGGAAAGATTCTCTTTTATTCTTCACTAGAACCGCAATGTCTTTATTCATCTATTGTACCTTAATTTTGCCTGCCTTACCTTTCACTCTAACAGGAACAAACTGCCTCTGAACTCTCATCACATTCTTGAAAGCATCCCACTTGTCAGACATCCTTTTACCTGCAGACAGTCTACTCCAATCAACTTTGTCTCATGTCATTAAAATGTGCCTTATTCCTATTAAAAACTTTCAGGGAAGGCTTATCCTTTTCCATAACCATTTTGAAACCAATAGAATCATGATCGCTGGACCTGATGTTTTTTATTTCAGACACCTGCCCTGCCTTATTGCCCAAAAGGTCAAGCTTTGCTCCTTCTCTAGTACAAGCATCTACATTTTGATAAAGAAAATTTTCTGGAACACATTTGACAAATCTTTCATCATTCAAACCTTTAGCACCATGGTAGTCCCAGTCAATGTTTGGAAAATTAAAATCCCCCATTACTACAACCTTATTATGCTTACATATATCTGACATCTTCCTACATTTTTTAGAAGTAGTAACAAAGAGGATTGGTGATAGCAAAGCATTGGACATGATATAGATGGACATCAGTAAGGCTTTCAACAAGTTTCCTCAAGGTAGACTGGTTAGCAAGGTTAGATCACATGGAATACAGGGAGAACTAGCCATTTGGATACAGAACTGGCTTGAAGGTAGAAGACAGAGGGTCGTGGTGGAGTGTTGCTTTTCAGACCAGAGGCCTGTGACCAGCGGTGTGCCACAAGGATCTGTGCTGGGTCCGCTGCTTTTCATCATTTATATAAAAGCTTTGGATGTGGATGTAGGAGGTATGGTTAGTAAGTTTGCAGATTACACTAAAATTGATGGTGTAGTGGATGGAAAAGAAGGTTACCACAGCTTACAATGGGATCTTGATCAGATGGACTAATGGGCTGAGGAGTGGCAGATGGAGTTTAATTTAGATAAATGTGAGGTGCTGCATTTTGGAAAGGCAAATCAGGGCAGGACTTATACACTTAATGGTAAGGTCCTGGTTAGTGTCACTGAACAAAGAGACCTTAGGTTCTTAGTTCCTTGAAAGTGGAGTTGTTGATCGACAGAATAGTAAAGGCAACATTTGGTATGCTTGCCTTTATTGGTCAGTACATTGAGTATAAGAGTTGGGAGATCATTTTGCAGCTATACAGGACTTTGGTTAGGCCACTATTGGAATACTACAAGTAATTCTACTCTCCCTGCTATAGGAAGGGTGTTGAGAAACTTGAAAGGGTTTAGAAAAGATCTACGAGGATGTTGCCAGGGTTAGAAGGTTTGAGCTATAGGGACAGGCTGAGTAGGCTGGGGCTATTTTCCTTGGAGCATTACAGGGTGAGGGGTGACCTTACCAAGGTTTATAAAATCATGAGGGGCATGGATAGGGTGAATAGCATTTTCCCTGGGGTGGGACAGCCCAAAACTAGAGGGCATCGGTTTAAAGTGAGAGGGAAAAGATTTAAAGGGACCTAAGGGGCAACATTTTCAGACAGAGGGTGGTACATGTATGAAATAATCTGCTTGAGGAAGTGGCGGAAGCTGGTACAATTACAACATTTAAAAGGCATCCAAGTGAGTATATGAATAGGAGGAGTTTAGAGGGATATGGGCCAGATGCTTTCGATTACGACTAGATTAAGTTAGCATATCTGGTTGGTATGGAAGAGTTGGACTGAAGGATCTGTTTCCGTGCTGAACATCTCGAAGACTCTGTTTTTCAATTTCGCTCTGACTATTCAGGGGGGCCTATAGTATACTCCCATCAAGGTAATCTTTCCTTTCTTATTTGTAATTTCTAGCCATATATTTTCACTGAATGAGTGATTCTTCCGAAATATCTTCTGTAGTTACAGCAGTAATGTATTCTTTATTCAAAAATGCCACTCCACTCCTTTCTTGCCTCCTTTCCTATCACATCTGAAACCCAGAACATTGAGCTGCCAGTCCTGTCCATCTCTCAGCCAAGTTTCTGTAATAGCTATGACGTCCCAAACCCACGTTTCTAAATATGCCCAAGTTCATCAGCCTTACCTGTAAGACCCCTTGCATTGAAATAAATGCAATTTAGTTCTTCAGAGTTACTGTGCACTCCGACTCCCTCATCTTTCTTTTCTAATTGATGCACTCTCTTCACTTTCAGAACCTTCCTCAAATCTTTCTATTTACACTGCTGCTAGGAATTCCTCCACCTCCCCCACCCCCCACTCCTCTCTAGCAATAAAAAGTCTCCCTTAAATGGAACGAGCAAATCTTTCTGCTAAGATATTGGTCTCTTTCTATTTCAGGTTAGAACCATCCTTTTTCAAAAAGTCTTTTCTGTCCCAGAAGACATTCCAATTGTCCAGAAACCTGAATACCTGAACAATACATCACCTCTTCAACCATTGATTTCTCTCCTTTATCCTTCTTTGTTCCTTCCCTCTTCGAGTTAGGCATAGTAAACTAGAGATTTAAAAAAACCTTTAAAGTGGTAATCTTCTACCTAACCTCTTAAATTCACACCATAAAACTTTAATCTTCTCCATGAAAATGTCATTTCTACCAATGTATACAATAATCTCTGGCTTCTCAATCTCACCTTTAACAATATGCTTGGAATTGTTTAGATTTGTACTTAATCCTAGCATCAGGAAATCAAATCACAATCCTAAATTTACGCTCACTGCCACAGAATCTCCTGTCTGTGCCTCTGACAAGAGAGTCCCTTGTAACAATTATTCTATTAAATTTTGTCAAATGCTGCCTAACGAAAGAATTATTCTTTGTGTCCAATAGGTGACTGGCCCTTCTATTTTTCTCAAAGACTATCCTCTCCAACAGTACCAAAAACTGAATATGGAATAGCCATCGGAGACTTCCGAACTGACTTCTTACTTTTCCTAACAGTCCCCCAACTGATTGATCCTGCTGAGTAACCACTTCTCTAAATCTACTAGCCACTTACTCTGGACCTCATATACTCTTAATAACATTAAACCTAAAGAAAGCAACTTTCAAAACACCTTGTATATAAAATAAATGATCTTTTAATGTTACTTTCTGTATGTAATAAAGTGTAAAAATTTTTTTAAATCAAACATTTAAATCTTAAAGAAAATCAAGCACTTAGCAGATTAACTGAATCAAAATGACTTGTCTTCAATAAATTCCTTGAATTAAAAAAACCTTCTCCAGAGCCGAACACATTTATGACTCCCCAGATGAAACCACAATTCCTTTTCAAAAGAACTGTTTAGTTTTACAAAAAAATCTCATGCAATGTAAAAAAAGACTCCCTTTAAAACACTTCAGTTTTTTTTAAAGCTTCTAAATTTAGAATAAAAAAAGAACTTCAAAGTTCACTCCAGGCCCCTGAAAAGCTCATTTAAACAGGCCATTTGAAAACAGAATCAATTATTTTTGTTTGATTTCTTTGAATGAATATAAAAACAAAATGAATAAAAATCCTATGTTAGTGGAATGTAATAACTAACTATAATAAAACTATAAATCTTTAAACCTGCATTCCCAGGAGCAGCTGCAAGAACCATGCTACTCCAATGCTCACAGCCCGAGAATAAAACTCTGTTTTCTCTCCACGGATGCTGCTAGACCTGCTGAGTTTTGTCAGCAGTTTCTGTTTTTGTTGCAGATTTCCATCATCTGCAGTTCTTTGTTTTATTTCAGCGTTTTACCTGTCTTTCCTTTTCGCAAATGCCTTGCTGTTGCAAGCAGTTATTGTTTCAAGTTAATTCTCTCACGGTGATCAGATGTTTCTTCTTAGGGTAGCTGTTCTCAGCCAGATGGATCGCACAGATCAAAACCCAAAAGTGCCTACTATCTCAAATTGTCAAATAATGCTTCTATACCTAAGTATTGCCCAAGTCTGGGCCATATTCCGATATTTTGGCAAAAAGGCAACAGATTTAACATTTTTATTGCCTCAGCCATTAACTTGAAGGATTCCATTGTCCCAAGTTTGTCGAGTTAGCAAGGCTTCTCACATCTCCAGATAGCCATTGTCAATGAGTTTCTGTCCAACATTATGGAATTTTCATGGAATTAGGATCACATGCAGCATTCTTTGAGGTAAAGGCACTGTGCTCCCAATCACATTTGGATACACAGGATAAGTCAGATGGCTTTTGAGAGTCATATGTAAAAGTTGCCTTGTCTCCATTTTTACAAGAAGAAATTACAGTTTACTACAAAGTGTATAATCTTATAACTACATGCATCCACACCAGAAGCACACTGTTGCTGGAGTTCTCCAGAATGCCATTAGGCCATGTGCATGTGTATGTGCTCTCATTAATAGGTAAACAGCCGAGGAAATATTGAAGCAAATTGCATTATGACATAGTTAATGGTCAACATATTACTCTCCGCCTAGGAGGCCAACAAGGGGACAATAGGACTATGCAATTTCACCCTTGCAGTTTTAAAATGTCTCTTACCTTCCACATGAGAATATCTGTGTGTGTGTGTGGGGGGGTCGGGGGGGAGGTGTGTGGGATGGTGGTGTGTGATGGGGGAGGGGGGGGGTGGTGGGTGTGTCACTGAAAATCATTAGACCATGAGAATCTGGAACTGGTGTGGACTCTACATCCCCTCAAGCATGCTTGACCATTCAATATATGGTCTTCCAATGCATGGTCTTGCACCTCAAATCAAACTTCCCTGCCTGTTTCCCCATTACCAAATCAACAAAACAAATATTGAGCTCAGTCATGAATATACTCAGTGATGCAAATGTTAGAACTAGCTGAAGTATAACGTTTCAAAAAGCCAGAGCCCATTGGCTGAAGGAATTTCACCTGGGCACACATTCTCATACACTGCATACACTATTGGTCACGTTGTTTAAGGAAGGTTGTAAGTGCATTGGAGGAAGTTCAGAACAGGATTACCAGACTAATACCTGGAAATAGAGGGGACCTTGTCTTAGGGAATGGATAGGCTAAGGATTGTCCTCCTGCTGGAGTTTAGAACAAGGTGAATTGACTGAAGGAGGATCCTGAGAAATCTTAATACCGTAAATGGCATGCAGATGTTTCCTCTCATTGGAGCATCTAGAATATGGGGTTGGATTTAAAAATCAAGAGTTGCTGATTTTAAAAATAGAGATGAGGCAAATTTTTATCTCTTAGAGGGTGGTAAGTGTTAGGAACTCTTCCTGAAAAGGTAGGCATGCAGAATTCCTGAATATTTTTAATGGCAGTAGATAGATTCTTGTTAAGCCAGGGGTGAAAAGCTATGGGGTAGGCAGAAAAGCAGATTTAAAGTTACAGCGATGATCCTATTGAATGGTGGAGCAAGCTTGAGGGTTGAATGGCCTACTCCTAACTCATTTGTTAGGATGTTCTCCTTGTCTCAGTCTTAAGTAATAGTAATTTTATTCAGAGACTGTGCTTCCTGGTTGGGGAAACAATCTCTCCACATCCATCCTGTCAAACTTCTTCAAAATCTTGTATGTTTCAATGAGATCATCTCTCACTTTTTTAAACTCCAGACAACGTAGGCCCAATTTACTCAGCCTCTCACATAGATTGGTGCCTGGGATGAGAGGGCGCTCTAATGAAACTCCTCAATTGCCTCAGACAAAGCTGGTGAAAATGATCTGTCAAAAATAAGATAAGATATTTAGGAAATGAAAAATCACAGTCCACACACCACAGGGTGCCATCAGCAACAGTGAACATGATAACAGGAAGGTAAGCATCAGAAACCTCTGTAGGTTTTGTGAGGACCTGAGTTCAGAAGATGACTGATGACATCCAATCTCATTAAATGAGCCCCGATTCTTGTGAAGCAAAAGACCTTTAACCATCTTCAGACATTTAACATGATGAACAAAAGAAACAAGGGTGATGAGAGAAAAACTCAGCACATGGATCAGGCATGGAGTGCACCGCTTGGAAATGTGCAGGAGACAGGTTCAAGTGTGGTAGTCAAGGGAGCGTCAGATGATTATTTGGATAGAAATGGTGTATGAAGGTAGATGGGAATAAAAGCAGGAGTTTGGCACGAGATAAAGATGTTTGTTTGAACAGCCAGTGTAGGCACAATGGGCTGAATTAACCTCCTTCTGTGGCATAACTAATCTGTGAGCTCTGATGTTCTATATTGGGTTCTAAAAGACAATGACTACACCCAACACCTGGACCAGGGAAATTCGGGAAACACATACCACAGGTCATAGTTTGCTCATCATTTACCTTGTGCACATGCCCCTATGTGTGAGCATCTCTTATACTGTTAGAACAGGGCTATAGAATAAGGAGGCAACTTCCAAACAAGTTATCAACTGTATAATTAACACTGAATTTCCCTGGAGAAAGTGGTGATGAGCCACCTTCTTGAACTGGACAGTCCATAAGTGTTTCCACATAAGTTCCGTAATTTTGCATTGACGAAGGAAAATTTCTAAGTCCAAGTTTGTTTTGTCTCAAAGAGGAACTTTGAAGGCGCAACCAAGATAGATGAAGATACAGTGGTAAGCGTTGTCTACATGGACTTTAGCAAGGCCTTCATCAAGGTTGTGCATGGTCAGGTTAGATCACATGGGATGAATGGAGAGCTAGCCAACTGGATACAAAATTGAAGTAAAAACTGAAAGAACTGCAGATGCTGTAAATCAGGAACAAAAACAGAAGTTGCTGGAAGCTCAGCAGGTCTGGCAGCATCTGTGAAGAAAAAATCAGAGTTAACGTTTCAGGTCTGGTGACCCTTCCTCAGAACTCAGTTAACTGTGATTTTTTTCTACACAGATGTTGCCAGACCTGCTAAGCTTTTCCAGCAACTTCTGTTTTTGTTCCTGGATACAAAATTGGCTTGATGGTAGCAGTCAGAGGGTGGTGATAAAGGGTTGTTTTCAGACTGGGGGTCTGTGACTAGCAGTTTGCCCCAAGGATCAGTGCTGGGTCCACTGTTGTTCATCATGTATATGGATGTGACTGAGACTAGAAGGTTTGTGTTAAAAGAAGAGGTGGAAATGCTGAGACAATCTTTCTCTGGAGCATAGAAAGCTGAGGGGGGAATCTCAGACATTTATAAAATCATGAGGGGCATAGATAAGATGAATGACCAAGGTCTTTTCCCCAGAGTAGGGGAGTCCAAAACCAGAGGGCACAGGTTTAAGGTAAAAGAGCAAAGATTTAAAAGAGGTCCGAGGGGTATCTTTACCTCCCCCAATACAGAGGGTGGTGCATATATGGAACAAGCTATCAGAGGAAGTTGAAGAGATGAGTACATTACAGTATTTAAAAGCCATTTGGACAGGTACATGGAGAGGAAAGGTTGATAGGGATATAGACTAAATGTAGGCAAATGAGACTAGTTCGATTTAGGAAACCTGATTGGCGTGGATGAGTTGGATTGAAGGGTCTGTTTTTGTGCTGTTCGACGTTATGGCTATGCTAGTCATGGTCTTTCCATTCCTCTGCTGCCCTTGTTGTAGGGTTTGGGTTTGAAAGGTGCTATCGAATAAGCTTTGGTGAGTAGCTGCAGTCTATGTTGTAGATCACACAACCCTGCCACCACAGTGTGGAAGAGAATGATTAAAGTGGTGAATGGGGTATGGTATCGATTGAGTTAGCTTACAAAATAAAAAGAGCTAATTTGATTCCAGTTCCATGCTGAGATTAGACTGTGTATATAAATGGACCAAGACTTAAAGCATTTACTCATTATGATGTCAATATTTTATTTTAATCAATAGGAATTGAAACATAGACGAACTTGTAGTATATTTACAGAAGGGATCATATCAGGCTGCTCTTGGGTTACATTAATATATCAATGCCAGATATAACCAGCAGAGAGCATCAGTCCATCAATAATATAGTGGGACATGTGCCACTGAATAATATTGGTATCAAACAATGCAATATTGTGTTCTTTGCAGCACAAACCATTAATTATACCCTACCAAAACTGGCAGCAACTTGACTATAATTGTGAAATATTAAACTGAGAAATAACAGCCCTGATTTGGATGGAATGTACCATGTTAATTAGATTTGTTCCTGCAGATTAAAGTTATAAAATTCATCACCTGCAAAGCTAGTGGAAGTGTAAGCTTAATACAAGTGTTACAAGAGCATTTAGAACAACGTGACCAAATATATACCTCTTCAACTAATAAGATTAATATGCTGTGAATTAAAGAGAGGAAGGAATGTCAAGGAGGATGAATTAGAGCGAGTGAATTGAATATCAAAATAACAAAGGAGAGTGAGAGTGAAAGACAATTGGATTGAAAAAAGGAGACAGAGGAGAATTAGGAAAATTTTAAAATATAAAGTGAATGTTTTAAAGTCCCCAGCAACAATACACAGCCTGAAGGAATAAGAAGGTGTACTTTAAGTTTATAAATTAATCGACTCTGTAGCAGGTGAGAATTGAACCCAGATCACTTGGCCCAGAGGGAGAAATGCTATCATAATGTTACAACAGCCTTAAGAGCATTTTTCAATTACTTTTAAACAACCTGCTTGGTTACACTGAGACAACTCTGGACCAGATGGGAATTGAACCCAGACTCATGGCCGAGGAGGTACAGAATGTGCTAGAAGACTCCCATACTCCCACATTTAATTCTTTGGTATTTCAGCCAAAGATTTTGATTGGCAGTTATCATCATTTGCTTATTAAAAAGGTTGCCTGTCAATTACTATAATTTCTAGGTACACTACCACTGTGCCACAAAAGCTCTTAAGATCCAACATTCCACTTATCAGTAGGTAATTGGTACCATTGACTCAGGGAGGAGGTTAAATATTTTCTAATCAACTCGTTCAGAGATGTAATTACACATCTTTGGAGCAGGTGAGGTTTGAACCTGTGTCTGCTGTCTCAGAGGTAGGAAATCTACCACTGCACCACAAGAGCTCATAAATAGAAGGTTAATGTCCTAAGCCTAAATATCTTCAACTGTTTCACCGATCGTCCTATCATAAAGGTCAGAAGTGAAATGTTTGCTGATGACTGTACAATGCTCAGCATCTAGATACTGAAGCAGCCTGGGTCTAAATCCAGACAAAGTGGGCAATATCTTTAGCTCTGGGCCAGGAAGCCCAAGTTCAATTCCCACCTGCCCCAGAGATATGTAATAACATCTCTGAACAGGTTGATTAGAAAAATTTCCAGGCTTGGAATGACAAGTGACATTCAAGCCGCACAAGTGCGAGAAGAGATAAAAAAGCTTAGCCATCTTCCCTTGGCATTCAATGGCATTGCCATTGTTAAATCCTTCACTATCAACATCCCAGGAGTTGCCATTGACTGGAGACTGAACTGGACCAGTCTTATAGTTGCAAGAGTAGGTTACAAGCTGGGAATTCGCATTGAGCAACTTATTTCAATTTCCCAAAGCCTATCCACCAACTACCAGCCAGGACCACAATGGAATATTCTCACTTGCCTGGATGAGTGCAGCTCCAACTACATTCAAGGAGCCTGGCACCATCCAAGACAAGGCAACCCTCCTGATTGACAACACATATCACTCCTCCCACCAAAGCACAGCAGCAGTGTACACTGTCTAAAGGATACACTATAGAAATTCACCAAGGATCCTTATACAGCACTTGCCAAACTCTCGACTCCTACCATCTGGAAGGACAAGGGCAGCAACTACATGGGAACACTGTCAATGTCAAATTCCAAGCCACTCATTGTCCTTGGAGATATATTGCTGTTCCTTCACTGTCACTGAGTCAACATCATGGAATCCCTTCCTAATAGCACTATGGGTATAGCTGCACCAGTTGGACTGCAATGGTTTAAGAAGTCAGCTCACTACCACCTTCTCAAGCAGTAAATATTGCTGGGCAACAGTACTGGCCTAGTCAGTAGGTGATGCCTACATCCAGTGAAATTAAACAAAAAAGAATTGATGCAAAGTAGCATAATTTGTTTGCTGTGCTAAAAAGATTTACAGTTTGAAACTTTGGTAAAGGCTAAATCCAATGCATCTACTAGCCTATGATTTGAGAGGCCTTTTTATCACTAATAGCAACAGCTTTATGTGCTTCTTAGTGACAGGATAAATGACCTGTCAAAGTATATCCAGTTTATTCAGCCTCATCCTGCAATCAGAACTCCAGTCCAGAAAAGTGCCTGCAATTGCTCGATTACAAATTTAATTGGCCTCGTTTATGCAGCAAAACTCACCTTGCTTTCGAATCACAAAGGATGTAAATTAGGAGGTGGTGGTTCTGAGGGAGTCTTAGTTGAACTCTAGCGCCACAACCTTGCTCAAGCAATCGCTTTATCCTCTGCAGCAATGCATTTATCCTTAAATCTACCATGTTCCAGGACACCACCCACTGAACATTCTTAACAGTATAAAAAGGGATCAATTTCGCAAACAGAAAGAAAATAATTATGGTTACAGCAACCGTGAGCCTGCCTGCCTCACCTTCCCTCTTAGCAGTTTGCTTCCCATTTACCTACACACAGGCGTCTTTCAGCAGAAATTCCCATGACATGTACTGGCACACAGATCTCTTTGTCACTGTTTTATTTCCCCCTTTTGGAATCAGATGTTTAAAGATCACCATTGCAAAAGGAAGTCTTTCTCTTGTGATGCAAATGTTGCATCAGCAATAATCAGGGGCTGGTATGAGCGGTCTGTGTTGGCACCGGGCTGAAGACTGGAAGTTGAGTTCCAACAAGCCAGTGCCAGAGTCGAAAGTTGAATTATTCTGCTTTCTTGCAGACCCTGATGGATAAGATCAAACCTTTCCGAAAAAAGTGACATGAAAGCTCATACTTTCTCAGCATCAAAGTCGCCTTCAGGTAGGCCCGAAAGGTGTACTGAGTCACCGGGATGCGGTAGACAGTGGTTTCAAACTTTAAACTGGGCATGTCACAGCACATGGTTGTAAATGATCAGCTCTGACTTCCCAGTATTTGCTAGGAACTGGCACAGACCCATGATTATCTCAATTGAAATGTCTCAGTAGCTTTCCAGGGCATTTTAAAAAAAAAACAGGTTGAGTGCCACACAGGATTAAACTCCACACAAAAAAAAAACACATGGCATGATCTTGTGTTCTTCAGGGAATTCACACCACTCCACATTCACGACAAGTCAAGTTCTGCAAATTGAATGTGATTGTGAATTAGAAGCTGCTTTGCAATGATACTTAAGCTGTAATATATTGCACATTTGAGCCCCAGAAACCTTGTTAGACATGTCAGAAAAGGTCTTTCAGCCCATGAAGTCTACACCAACCTATGTACACCCATCCCATTTCCCAGAACTTGGCCTACAGCCTTGAATGTTATGCCTTCAAGTACACTGCAAAACAGAATGATAAATTGTCTGTCGTGTCCAGGGATGCGTAGGCTAGGTGGGTTAGCCATGGTAATTGTGGGGTTACAGATGTCTGAGTGGAATGTTCTTCAGAGGGTTGGTGCAGACTCAAGGGGCCAAATGGCCTCTTTCCACACTGTTGGGATTCCACGATTCTAAATTCTATGAATGTTTGCTTTATGACTTTTTCATCACAATGCTCCGTGTTCTTTGAAACACTTTCCCCACCCTTTATTTATACCTCATGGCTGTCTTCCAGAATGTACTTTGCCTTTCACCATTGTAAACCATCGGAAAGAGTTTCATATTTCCAGTTTTCAAATGAATCATGTTTTTTCCTTTCCAGCCCAATTTTTTCTCCATTTGTTGACAGATTGAGGGATCACTGATCTTTCATCAATTCCTGGAAGTTTAACCATCAACAGCACCACCACCTTTAAGTATAAAAATTGCAGTCATTTCACTGACAGCCAATTCTAATCAGTCTTTCCTGGAGAGTATTAAATTGACTCCTTTGTAGCCCAGTTGACCACAAAAGTACCTCACAAATGAAAGGATAAAAAAAAATTGAGAAGCTGCTTCAGCTAACAATTCTTCAAAGTGAGATTGCAAGGTTACTGTTTCATAGTCGAGCAGGAAGTTAGGGATGTTTAAAGTATTCAGTCTTCAAACCTAAACTGACTCTAATTTGGTAACTAGGGAAATTAGGAATTTGGAATTTCCCCAGTTTAAAGTATTTGTGATAAATGTACAGTTGCTTCTTCTTCTGACAGAGGTCTTGATCCTTTGTCCAACCGTCTTACTTAGATATAAGATACGTTCTTTCAGTCATCCATTCCCCCTGCCCCGAGCACCAATTCTTTCTGAAAAGCTGAGGTATTCCGCTTGACGTATGGAAACCTTTTCAATGCCAGCATTTCGCTGTCTGGCTTGGGTTGGTTAAGCTGTAGGAAAGCCGAGTCCTTTTGGAAGCAAGCCCACAAGTGAATCGAAAACCTGTCGCCAGTTTAATCCCAATCTGTCCAGAGGGAACACAGTGCTTGAGCAGAAACAAATCCATTGTCATGAACTGCCATTTTAACTCCAGAAAAACCACCAGATAAAGGGCAGTGTCCCATTCTTACACTCAAGTGAGAATCAAGCCTTCCCTCTGATTGGAGGTTTCAATGGGTGAATCCCAATTTCAACTCTGCAGCCAAACTGCTCAGTAACACCTTGCAAATTGGTTTCACAAACTGATTTAATATTTCACTTGTCAATAGCATTCACATTATTCAAATCTGTGTGACATTGAGAGCGGTAGATTTGTAAAAGAGCTCTGAGCTGTGCATTTGTCTCTGATTTTTATAGCCCTCACTGGCTCACATCGGGGGGTTGTTGGGTGGGGGTCGGGGGGTTGGTGGTTGCTGATGTGGCTTCACTCCATTAGATAGACTGAAGGTGGGGAGGAAGTCGGGCAGCAGAAAGATCAACAAACCAAAACAGGCAACAGATGGCGCTGTTGGAGAACAAATAAAGACTTGCATTCATATAGTACCTTTCTCTTCCTCCCATCTCCCAATAAAACACCAATGGCTAATGAAATTCTTTTGAAATGTAGTCACTGTCACAATGTATGTATAGCAGCATCCAATTTACATACAGAAAATACTCTCAATGTGATAATCTCCTGTTTTAATCATCTTGATCGAAAGATAAATATGGATCAGGACATCTGGAGTAATTTCTTGTCCTTCTTTAAATTAGAACTGGGCCCAAGCATCATTTATGTCCACCCAAGAGGGAAGACATTGCCTAG
Source organism: Rhincodon typus (assembly GCF_021869965.1). Taxonomy (NCBI): domain Eukaryota; kingdom Metazoa; phylum Chordata; class Chondrichthyes; order Orectolobiformes; family Rhincodontidae; genus Rhincodon; species Rhincodon typus. The sequence goes on along the minus strand of NC_063351.1, from coordinate 37,624,398 downwards.
ATTGAACATTTCATCAAAAAGGCAATGCCGCAGTTAGTTCTGGAGTGTCAGTGGAGATTTCATGCTCAAGACTCTTTAATGTACTTATACTTGTGCCTTTAATGCTGGAAAAAAATCCCAAGGCACTTCTCAGGTGTATGAGGAAAATGATTAGAGTTGGTACCATTCAGGCAAGGATCACCACAAGGGCAAGTGAAGGGAGCTCTTTGTAGAACACAGTTTACCAAATTCAGGGTAGAGAGAACAAGTGCACTTTCTGAATATTAGTTCAGGGGGATACTGTGTCTGACCAGTCTGGTATGGTTGTCTCTCAGCATTTTACAGCAGATGCCATTACCTTCTGGACTATGCACCATATTTTGCCAATGATGTCAACGTCAAAGATCCAAACCACCCAACTTTTTTTTGCTTTTCAGGTTTGTAGCGGGATCATTACTCAAAACTTCGACCTGAAACATCAGCTTTCCTGCTCCTCTGATGCTGCCTGGCCTGCTGTGTTCCTCCAGCTCCACACTGTTATCTCTGACTCCAGCATGTGCAATTCTTGCTATCTCTCTGAAGTAGAACTTCCCCAATTTTGTACTCAATTCCTTTAGTGATAAGTAACATTCTATTAGTTTTCCTAATTACTTGCTTTGCCCACAAACTAGACTTTTGAAACACATGCACGAGGACACCCAGATCCTGGTGCATATCATATTTCTACAATCTCTCACCATTTAGATAATATGCTTCTTTTTTAATACTTCTTGCCAAAGTGGACAGTTTCACATTTTCCCACATTATATTCCATATGCCACACCTTTACCCACTCACGGAACCTATGTCCTTTGTAGCCTTATTCATTGAACACTTCCTTGATGCTTCATTGTAGATTGAACACAATTACCCAACCTCTATACCAATGATATTCTAACAATGGAGTGTAAATAGTTATAATGTGAAAACTTTGATCTACAGTTTCCTTTGTACAAAAGGTGCTCATCTTAAAACATAAGATTGCTGTGAATTATTCACTCACCCAATGACCATCCCATAGAGTTTTCCCTCAAAAGAAGGTTTACAAACTCAGCTATTCATATGATGTGCTTCCAGCCACCAGAGCAGAGCTAAAGGAAGTTAATATTGCTCATGTAAGCATCTTTGAGAGGTGTCCATTGTCTTCCTGGAGTTTGAACCTCTGTTTGATTGTCTAAATGTATCCTGGAGGGCTTTAGCTGCAGTCAGGGTATCATACGGATTGATAAGGTGGTAAGAAAACAGATATGTTGATATCTAGTGAGAGGTGGCTCTCATTGAGAGGAAATGTAAATGCTATGGGGATGTGATTTCCAAACTGGCCCTCTCTGCAAATATTAAACGTCCTCAAGTATTGATCAATCAGGAAATAAATATATCAGCACAATTATCCTTTTGGGTCTCTTGGTCAATGAATCTAAGCTCATGCTGAATTATCTTTGACAATGATAACATGTATAGAATATCATAGTGATTTATAAATCACTTAATAGTCCAGTACACATCTCCAATCTTAATACAGGAAGCACATTCAGATGCTCCCAATTTTGCTTTTCTATCTTATAATAAATAAGTTTGTTAATTTTAAAACTGATATCTAGGGTCCAGGGATTTTTGTTTAGCAAGGGCATGAAGGGACATGGGCCAAAGACACTTATATGGAGTTAAGTCTCAGATTAGTCAATATTTCATTGACTAGTCTAACAGGTTTGAGCAACCCAATGACCTATATCCTGAAAACAGGAGTATCATTGACATAATCCTGTTACTTCTATCCAGTTTGCAGTGTTGTTGCTAACATTGTGTCAGTTTTCTGTGCGTATAGATATGTTTAACAGCCAATACATTCTTCCATGTCTATATATGACCATGCTGCTGCTTGTTGCGGAGTTAAGTCATAGAATCAAATCCCTCTCCAGAGACTTCACCAGTATTGGTCGAAGTCCCACTGCAGAAACTTTTCATCAAGGGTATGGAGAAAAAGTGGGAACAGGGTACTGATTTGGATGATTGGCCATGATCATATTGCATGGCCTATTCCTGTTCCGATTTTCTGTCTATATCTAAGGGGATATTTAGAGTCAAAGTAATACAGCATGGAAACAGGCCCTTTGGCCCAAACTAGTTCATGTTGACCATGGTGCCCTCTCAGCTAGTTCCAATTGCTCCCATTTGGTCCATGTCCCTCTAAATCCTTCCCATCCATGTATCTATCCAAATGTTTTTTTAAAAGTTATTATTATACTTCCCTCAAGCACTTTCTCAGGCAGCCCATTCCATATACACACCACACTCCGCATGAAGAAGTTCCCCCTCAGGTCCTTCTTAAATCTTTCCCCTCTCAGCTTAAACCTATGCCTTCTAGTTTTCAATTCCCCGTCTCTGGAAAAAGACTATATGCATTCATTCTGTCTATGCCCTTCATGATTTTATACACCACAATAAGGTCACCCCTCATTCTCCTACGTTCCAAGCAATAAAGTCCTATCCAGCCAACCTCTCCCTATAACTCAGGTCTACTAGTCCTGGCATCATCCTCGTAAATTTTTTTTTGCACACTTTCCAGTTTAACTATGTCATTCCTGTCACAGGATGACCAAAACTGTACACAATACTCCAAGTACGGCCTCACCAACTGTAATATAATACCCCAATTCCTATACTCATTGCCTCAAATGATGAAGGCCAGCATGCTAACTGCCCTCTTCACCACCCTGTCCACCTATGACGCCACTTTCAACAAACTATGTACTTGTATTCCAAGGTCTCTCTGTTCCACAATACTCCTAAGGACCTTACCATTTACTGTAAAAGTCCTACCTTCATTTGACTTTCCAAAATACAATACCTCACATTTATCTGTATTGAGTTGTGTTTGCCAATCCTCAGCCCACTTCTCCATCTAATCAAGATCCCTCTAATTTTTGGTAACCTTTCTCGCTATTAACAATAGCTCCTAATTTTGTATCATCTGCAAATTTAGGAATCATGCACAGAACATTCACATCCAAATCATTTATGTAAATAACAAATAACGAAGTTCCCAGCATCAACCCCTGTGGCACATATTTGACTAACCACTGGAGTAAAATAGGGCAATTTTAGCCATTTGCAAGAATTCCAGTAGAGGATACTCATCAGTACAGGTAAATAGAATCACAGCATTGTCATTACGCAGGAGGTGGCCATCCAGCCCATGATGCATGTGTTGATTCTCTCATTAATGTGTCATCTGGTCTTGCCCCTCTGCCCTTTCCATCTAGCAAATTTCTTCCCCTCAAACACTATCCAAATCACTTTTGAAAACTACAGTTACATTTGTCTCCATCACATTCTCAAGAAAAGCATTCTAAATTCTGAAACTTCCTCCCTCGAAGGGCTATGTCCCTATGCCCTAAGACTGCTACGGCTCAAGAAGTCCACTTTCTCCAGGCCAATTACGGGTGAGAGGTAGATGCATGTCCAGCTAGTGATGCCCATTTCCCATAAACAAATAACAATCCTAACCACTTGCAATGGTGAAGGATAGGTATTTCATTCTGTCACTATTTTGTTTTTTGACCTTTACCTCATATCAGCGTCCTCTAGTTCCCAACTGTTCACATATGTACCTTGAGATTGGAGTACCTCTATCACAGTGGTTAGTACTGCTACCTCACAGCACCAGGGACTCAGAGTCAATTCCAACCTTGGGTGAGGAGTTTGCATGCTCTCCTCATTTCTCTATATCCTCCCACAGTCTAAAGATATACAGGTTAGGTGGATTGGCTGTGCTAAAAATGACCCTGTAGTGTGCAGGTTCAGTGGACTAGCCATGGTAAATGCATGGCTACAGGATAGGGTGGGAGTTGGGATGCTCTACAGAGGGTTGGTGCAGACTCAGTGGGCTGAATGGCCTTTTCCACACTGTAGGGATTCTACAAAGTCACCTCTCAACCCTCTTTTCTCAAAAGGAGGAGAGCACAGCTTCTCTAGCTACCCAGATAACTGACATTGTGGTTGGTTGGCTCGCCAACCTGGTTCATTAGTTCGCAGACGTTTCATTACCCTGCTGGGTAACCTCATCAGTGCAGCCTCCGATGAAGCACCGTTGTATTTTCCCACCTGGTATTTAAACTCTGGGGTCCATTAGATTTGATTACCTCATTTCCGGTTTTTCTTTGCAGTGGTATATATTATATATAGGGTCTAGCTCTATGTGTTTGTTGATGGCCTTTTTGGTAGAGAACCAGGCCTCTAGGAATTCCCATGCTTGTCTCTGTTTGGCCTGTCCCAGGATCCTGGTGTTGTCCCAATCAAACTGGTGGTTCTCCTTATCTGTGTGAATGGAGAGGAGTGAGTACTGGTCATGTCTTTTTGTTGCAAGTCGGCATTTATGTACTCTTATAACCAATTTTCTTCCGGTCTGTTCAATGTAATGTTTGTCACAGTCCTTGCATGGAATATTGTATATTACACGGGTTCTGTCCATAGTGGGTAAGGGGTCTTTGGTTCAGATTAGCAGTTGGCATAGGGTTGACCTGGGTTTGTGTGCTACTCTGATGTCCAATGGTCATAGGAGTCTTGTGGTCAGTTCAGATACGTTCTTGATATATGGTAGCATGATGTTTGTTAGGACATTAAAAACACACCAGAGTTTAAATACAACAGGAAAATACAACAGCACTCCACCAGAGGCTGTGCTGCTCCATCAGCAGGGTAACGAAACATCTGCAAACTAACGAACCAGCTCAGCGAGCAAACCAACCACAACATCCACAACACGATCTACAAATCTACCAGCTGACATTCCTTAGCACTGAAACCATTCTTGTACTGTTTTCTACACCTTCTCTAAAGTCTGCATATCCTTCCCAGCTTGCAAAGCCCACTGTTTCATAACTTGCTTGCTTTTGAATTCAGGCTTTTATTTGTACATTCCAGAGCTGTCTCATTAAGAAATTACGAAATTTGCCCTGACATCTTCAATGCTTTACACACCACATACTTAAGGTGCGTTTTCAATTAACAATCATGGAACATCATTTAGTATCTGAGGGAGCAAAATACTTACAATAATCAAGAAAGACTCACACAGTCCTCTTTTTGTTTTACTACTTACAACAAGTCTGCAGGGCTTGTAGAATCACTATGTGGATATATATATACACTGAGACCACACACTGAAATCAGATCCTGTACACATTCTTGTTTACTTTATTAAAAAGCCCTGCTCAGAAACACATTTTTCACTCACCTCCACATCAAAGATGAGGATACTATCTCTGCACCATAAACTTTTTCACAACTCCCTTATAGTCTACTCAATAGAAAAGTAATTAGTCACAGCGGGACTTGCAATCAGGTATTTACAACTGTTAGCTGATATATTGGACAATACAGCTTTAACAAACAGCTAGAACAGACCTATTGGGCCAAATGGCATTTTCACATGCTGAGACTAGCTATAAGACTTAGTTTTTCTTTTAGAAAATGAAGATATTACGAGATAGCTTTGTCAGTGAAGGAGAAGCAGGAATTCAATTCGGGCCAAAAAATACTATTAAAGCCAAAAGTATTGAGAAAAGAACAAGGACAAAATGTGAATCCATTAAAGGATATGACATGATAGATAAAAAGAAACTACCTCCTCAGTTATGAGAGTCTAAAACTTTAAAATTAGAACTGTACCATTCAGGGATAATATCAATGTTAGGTTCAATTGTTTAAGTCTTCTATATTTGATTATGTGAGTGTCTATGTTATTGATGCCCACTGTGCTTGATTAGGTCAGGCTGGATGCAGATTCAGAGAAAAGTAAGCACATTGTAGAAGTTGTCGGAAGCAAATAGTTTTGTGGGACTGAGAATAAATCAAAAATTCTGATAAATAAAAATCTTATGCACATAGAAACTGACGTGTCATTTCTGCTCAGTTCCAAGATGTAAATATACAACCGGACATTATAAATTCCAAGAGGAGTATGATAACATCGCTTCATCCGAGGCTCCACTGATGATGTCACCTCGCAAGGTGACAAAACGTCTGAACAAAAACAAGCCAGCTCGGCAATCTCAACAATCTCAAATATACAACAATTAGGAAGCACATCTTCGCTAAAAACGGTAGTGAAAACCTAAAAATAGTCCCCAGAAATCTGTTCCGGATCAACTACTTGAACATCGTGAAACTGTGTTTGATAGTTTTAGGTAGGAATATTAATGGATAAGTAGCCAAGATGGGAAAGATGGATTTGAAAAACATATCAACTGTGGTTAAATTGAATAGGGAGTCAACCAAAGGCGTCTACTAAGTTTCTATAAAAGTAAGAGATGGCTGAATATTGACACTTGCTGAAGGTTGTGGCAGACTCTTTTTTTCTAAATGGAAATGCATTAAATGTAAATATGAATAATAGTGTAGCCACATATTTAATGTCAAAGCAAGAAAATAGGAAAGAAGCTGTTTGGGGCATTGTCTCTTCTGCAGCCTGAGACATCTATTGAAGACATGAGATCATTCTCTTTCAAGTAACTTAGTAACTATCTTGGGGACAAGTTTTTTTTACAGGAACGGACAGACCATGATTACATGATTTACCCACGGATCATAGCACAGAAGAAGACATAATGGTAAACAGGTGGTGTAAAGAATTAAGTACAAAGTAATCTGACCAGAGAAATAAATAACAGCTGAAAAACATTCGTAGTAATTAAAGGGAGAAAAGAGCAATGAAATGTAATGTAAAAAAAATGACTTCACCTCTGGCTTCAGATCCTCATTTATAGATACTGCCAATTCCATAGATAATAATGAGAATTTGTGACAATTTTTACTTCCTTTGCATTCATTGTGGTAAATCTCCTCTCTGATTATTCCTCCAAAGTTTGGCCCAGATATTTTGAGGAGCAGCAATCACGGTCAGATTTCCACTCTGCTCCAACTTCCAGTGCACCAAAAGTGCAGGATGGAAATTGCGATAAGAAATTGTGTTCAACAATAGATTGTTATTACCCCATTAGGCAAAAACTACTTTGAGCACAATGAATAGTGACAACATAAATGCATTCAACTAGCAATGGTCTCAAAATTGTGCTGTAGGATACGCTTAATACACAACGACAAAATCTCTTTCCAGTACTTTAGTACAGGAAGGAGTCTATTTATTTTAAATGGTTCAATGCCAACACTAAGACGAATTTCAGGTGTTTGTATGTTTATAACTCGAGGCTCACGTTTTTACACTTCCACTGCACAACAACCACATTTCATTTCTCAGCCCATAGTTTCAAAACAAAGCAATTTACTGAAGCTCAAATAAAAGCAAGATACTATAGATGCTGGAAATCTGAAACAAACGCAGACGATGCTCAAGATATCCCACCGGTCTGGCAGCATCAGTGGAGAGAGAATCAAGGTTACTTTTCGAGTCTAGTGACCCTTCTTCTGAACTGAACTGAAGGCATTGAAGCTATTGATTCACTGCCCACAGTGTGATGCATAGATGTGTTTCTGACCCAAACCACCCTATCAGCTGCTGTTAAGACTTGACAGGATTTTATATCATTGTGAACTACACATAAATATTTACAATTTATCATTATTTCACACAAATGTATAAATTAAGAGCAGAGGAGGCCTCTTGATCCCTTGATCCTGCTCCACCATTCAATAAGACCATGGCTGATCGTTTTGTGTTTTGAATTCCACATTCCCACCTACCCCAATAAACTTTGACGCCTTGTCTAACAAGGATCTATCTAACTTTGCCTTAAAAACATTCAGTCATGCAGCTTCACCTGCCTTCTGATGTAAAAAGTTCCAAAGTCCCATAACCCTCAGAGAGAAAAGACATCTTCTTACCGCTGTCGTAAAATAATGGCTTTAAAACCGTGCCCCCTTGTTCTGGACTCTCCCGCAAAAGGAAACACCCTTTCCACGTTGGCCTTGTCAAGACCATCCCAGACCTTACACACTTCAATCACATCAGCCCCCACTCTTATAAATACCAATGGATAAAGCCCAGTCTGTCTAAACTATCCTCTTAAGACATCCTGCTCATTCCAGGTATTGATTAAGTCAACCTTCTCTGAATTACCTCTCTCACATTTATAATATTCCTTAAAATTCCATTTAATGTTTGTCAGAGTGAATATGATGTTTGAAATTGAAAGACCTGATGCGAAAAGTAATACTGGCAGAAACAATTGTTACTGCCTGCTGAATTTCAAGCTCAACAGTTTCCAAACACACGTGCTTTTGTTTAAAAAAAATAGTGCTTTTAGCTGTTGGCACACATCCCATTGAACACACTGACCACCAACATCTGGAAGCAAGTATCATGTCCTGTGCAACAACAAGACAATTTCCTATGGGGAAGGAATTGTTTTTTTCAAAAAAAATACTGGCCCTGGATCTAGAACAGAGATTGTACACACACAGAGGCTACTTAGCCAATTGCAAATCAAGAAGTTAGCAATTGAGGTGGCACTGTTGCCCTGGAAAAGATGTTTCCATAGAAACGTGAACCCTCTTGAGTATCTAAACTGATTAGAAAGTGTTCTTCAAATGTTCTTACTTTAAAGCAGATGGTCATGTTAGAAATGTTACACAACTTAATTGGGCCTCTTGAATACCTTAAAACTTTAGGTCTGAAGATTAACATTTAAAACGGAATATGTGAACATTAAAGTACAGTCATACTTTAGAAGATATATGTAAAAAGTGTCACCTTGAATTCAGAGGTAAAGATGTTACTAATATTGATTCAGAATCTATTGCAACTGGCAAATGAATGGCAGAATTAGTTGTTAAACTTGCACTTATTTGTTTAATTTCCATATGTGACCACTTGCTGTAGGAGGAAAACCAAATAGTAATGCAGGGATCTGAGTCAGCAGGTCAAATCAGATTGACAAATTGTTGATGAACAGTGCAGAATCTGAATCAGGGATTGTCAATCAAAATTGTAAATTAAATGCCAATTCGTTTACAGAAAACAAAACAAAGAAAGGAAAAGATTGGGTTCAGAAAGAAAGATAAAATAAACAGAATTTCAAAATCACTAAGAAATTAATGTTTATTTTTTAAAATGAAGGCATGGAATTCCACACTTGTAAAGATTAAATTTTAGTACCAGAAAGATTGTTTGGCAATAATTAAAACTTAACACACCATTGCAAATAAACTGAGATTGAAATGGAACAGCCCAACGTTCTATTGCAAGTTTATTTCATATTTGTGATGCGGGTGCGGGAACTCCATAACATTCAATACCTTTGAATTGGGCAACTAGATGCCAAGATGCCATCTTCATGCAGCCATCAGTGAATATCATGAGGCAACTCCTGATTTAAAAAAACCCTCATATCTGCACTCACCTAATGTTACTCCCTGTTTTGTGCATAAACAGCTGAGCACCATTGTTATCTTGGCAGTAAATTCTATCCGAATGCTTGAATAGGAACAAGCAAACCAAAACAAACCTACATTTCAATGTCACTAATCATTATCTTCCAGGCAGTCTTTGAACATTCAACACCACTCTTTGTTCATTGTTTTCTGCTGCTCCTTTTGGTTGCACACCATTAATTCTGACACTTACTTTCTCTACACATTCTGAAGTCCACTTCATATGTCAGTCCATGATTCCAAAAGTAACTCACTCATGTGGTCACCCTTCAGGCAGCATTTAATGGAGGAGACAGGGCATTGCTGGCTGGGCTAGAATTTATCGCCCATCCCTAGTTGCTCTTCAGAAGGTGGGGGTGAGCTGCCTTCTTGAATTCTTGCAGTCCACATGCTGAAGGTAAACCCTGAATCCCATTAGGGAGGGAAATCCAGGAATTTGATTCAATGACACTGAAGAAACAGTCATATATTTCCAAGTCAGGATGGTGAGTGGCTTGGAGGGGAACTTGCTGGTGATGATGCTCTCGTGTCCCTGCTGTCCTGTCCTTGATTTGATTTGTCATTATCACACGAACAGAGATACAGTGAAAAGTAATTTTGTGTGGTCTACAGACAAATCACACCTTACATAATAATAGAACAGAATGCAGAATATAGTGTTACAGCTACAGAGAAGGTGCAGAGAAAGATCAACTCTAATACATAAGAGGTCTTTTCCTAAGTCTGAAGTGGTCCTGCATTTGGAAGGTGCTGCCTTAGGATCTTGGGTGAATTTCTGCAGTGCATCTTGTAGACATTGCTGCTACTGAGTGTCAGGGTGGAGGCAGTGGTTGTCTGTGGATGTGGTGACAATTAAGTAGGTTACTTTGTCCTGGATCTTAAGTGTTCAGGTTACTTGATATAATATCACTTGAGTATTCCAGCACACTCCTGACTTGTACCTTGCAGATGGTGGACAGGATTTGGGGAATCAAGACGTGAGTTACTTGCTGCAGTAGTCCCAGCTTCTGACCTAGTGGAATGCCACAAGTATCAGTCCCGGGTCCACAGTTATTTGCTAATGACTTGGAATTGGGTGCAGAGTATACTGTATCCAGATTTGCTGATAACACAAAAATATGTGGGAAGGCATATTGAGTGAGAACATAAGGAATCTGCAAGGGGATATTGATAGATACTGAGAAGACAAAAACTTGGTAGAAAGAGTTTACATACATTGGAGGCAGTTCTAAAGAGATTTACTGGGCTGATTCCTGGGGTGAAGATGTTTATTTATCAAGAATGGCTAAACAGGTAAGGTCTTTACTCAGATAACAAGGTGTAGAGCCGGATGAACACAGTAGGCCAAGCAGCATCAGAGGAGCAGGAAAGCTGA
>NC_063351.1:37597610-37603615 GCF_021869965.1 Rhincodon typus | reverse complement strand
TCAGAATTTCTGAAGAAGGGTCTAGACCCGAAACGTCAGCTTTCCTGCTCCTCTGATGCTGCTTGGCCTGCTGTGTTCGTCCAGCTCTACACCTTGTTAACTCAAACACTTCCTTTTTTTTTGTAGAAAGTGTCCGAAAGATGATAAGAGTGTGATGATGAGGAATGAGAGATGATGAGGAATCCACAGGATCTCTCAAACTTCCTGGTAATATGTTCAGCAGAACATCAGTAGCAAACCCTAGAGAAACATTCTTAAAACTCAAATGTAGCTGGAACTAAGGTGGAAAACTGGGAAAACACTGTGGGAATTCCAGATATCCATGGGTTAAACCCCGCCATAGGGTGTACCTTCCTTTCCATTTGATTCAACCAGAAGATGAATGCATGTCTCTCCCTTTAAATTTCACTAATGTTTTGCTGCTAATAATAAGTAAATGAAATTAAGTCTTTGTTTAATGCTAGAAGTCAAACTTCAGTGATGTACAGGTTTAAGTCAACTGTTCTTTGCAGGTAATATCACTGAACCAGTAATCCAAACCCCCAGGTTAATGCTCAGAATTGAGTTGAATTAACTTTGTTGTCACATGCGCTCACAGGAATACAATGAAAAGTTTGCAAGTCGCCACTTACGAAAGTATCTAAGGTACAAAGGTACCTAGGTACAGAATACAAGGACAAGGTGTAGTTTGAGCTTACTCAGCACACTTAGACATTGACATTACACAGAAGCTGCTTAGTCATGAGGGACTCCACTGTATGAATGCACTAGATGTACTAGGCTTGTTGTCATTTTTATTGGAATCTGGGTTATGGTGGAATATCTGTCACGAAAGGAATTAAAGCAAATGTTTAATACCGGATAAAGGCAAAACTAAATTGAAACAATGAGCAAAAACATGGTGGTATCATAAATTGTGCTGCCAACCCACTTTTCTTTAAGCATGCATAAAGTGTAGCCATGTTTCAAACAGAGTGTAGTCTTCTAAAGAGATGATATAGCATGCATAGCCCAAAATCAAAGAATGAAAGAGATTTCCACACATCAATCTAAGCATACAGTATAGCATGACAGAGTAATAGTCCTGCTACCATTCTGTTCAATCTCATCCTGTCTAAAAGCATGTTGAATTATGTGGTTGTGACTCACTTTAGCTCCATTGATACTTTAAAAATGAGCATGGGGTCTAATAAACATTTAGAGAAATTCAGTAGACAGTTTGCCTGTTATTAATTTCCCAGTAAATCCATCAGTGTTGTTGGGTCAAAATCCTGGAATTCCATCCCTAATAGCATTGTGGGTCAACCCCCAGCAAGAGGAATGCAGCAGTTCAAGAAGGCAGCTCACCACCACCTTCTCAAGGACAACTAGGGATGGGCAAGAAATGCTAGCCAGCCAGCGATGCCCACATCCCACAAAATGAATAGAAAAATAAAATATCCATAATGTGATCTTTGTTGAATCTTTGACTCAGGTGTACAAATGATTACTTGGTAAGACAGAACATTGCTAAAAACAAAATGAAATCAAAGCTTTTTGTCTTACACATCAACATTGAAAGGCAAGGAAATCAACTTAGAAAGGAAACAATTTATACAACATGAGGAGTGAGTTGTGATTGGTTTGGACTAAGGTTGGTATGGGCATCCAGCAGGAACTGCTAACGATTTGAATTAACTCATTAAATTCAAGCTAGGCAAGTTGGCTCTGAGTTGTCAGTGAGTTGCCAAGGGATGCAATGAGGGATAGTTGTTTTCATACCATCTCCTCAGTGACAAAACTTTAATTATGTGGGTATTCACTTTTTGCCGACAAAGAACAGGACCTGTGCATTATTAAATGTAACTGCTGGCACAGGCAAAAAACAATCATACAATGAGCCTTACTATCTTAAATTGATTTCCAGTACAGTTCTTAGTATAATCAGAATTATTGAGTAAATGTTATTCAATAACAGATGAGGAAAAGGAAGAAGTACAATATTTGTGCAGAAATGCTTCTGTTCTAAACAAACATTTGTATTAATACATCCTTAAGATTAATGAAGCCAAATTTAGCTATAATCAGGAGAGCTAATCAAACTGGTTAAAAGTCTCCTTAAATATTAGTTTAACATTAGTTGTACATAAAATGGCAAAACAAAAGGTTGGAAAGCTTGCCAGTATCCACCAACAATTATTTATATTTAGGGTAGGTGGTTTGCTGTGGGGAGTTTATGTCAGGTCTTAGAGAATGTTTGGGTCACACTATTCTATAGAACGGATGTTATTGAAGATTTAGGAGTTTTTTAAGGAACTGTTCAGTTATGTGTTCCTAACTATGTGCAGCCTGGCTAAGCATTGGCTCTGGACTGTAACTTCTCTCTTTGGAGGATCTCCATCATCATGTGATCTATTAAGTCATCATTGGTATAGCTTCATAAGTACACACTCAAGAGTTAACCTTTTACTCTACATTATGTTACCTTGGGAAGTAATTTGTTCAATCCTATTACATTGACTTTCCATTCTTGGTCCTATCTATGCAACTTTTTTTAAAAGTGGAAAATGTGATATTTGTCTCCTCATATTTCAAATAAAGTGCCATGTTGTGCATCTTATTTTGCTCTCATTGTTTTCTTTCTGTATTTTCTCTAGTGATAGCAGTTGATTGTTTGTAATGTATTATTCATGTTAATTTATGCTCACTGTGATTTGTTTGCATAATTTAGTCAGCTCAAAATAATCATAATGTTACAGTGAAATGATCATTTTGTTAGAACTAGTTGCTTTAGTGAAACTTTAAATGACAGTACATTACCAATTGTCATATAGATTCATTAAATACCAAATGAATGGCCTGGATTTTAACAGCTAAAGGTTTCCAATCCACGATTATGAAGGATTTTCCTAACAGCCCTGGATGGAAAGAGGCCTGACCAATTTTAACAATCCTGTCTCAATTAAAACCTGTTAGCTAATTTCTCACTCCCACCTATGCATTTGTTAAGATGAGGGCCTTGAAATTACAACTGAGGACAGCGATGAGAGATTGAATTGAAAAAATGAGACTAAACCAAAGTGAAATGTACTTCACATTTCACTGACGACAGTAGGCATATGCTGATCTGAATAACTTGTTTTAAATGTAATAATGAGGTAACTCCTCAATAGGACTTTACACATGTTACTCTGAAAGATACTGGTGTTCTGTAATTTGTTGAGATTTACCTCTTAATATGGAGAGCATGAGATCTATTAACAAGTCATTTATTACATTATAGGGTTATTGTTAATCTGTTTGATATGATTCTTTGAGATTGAACTAACACTTTTAAAATTCCCCCATTAAAACTGAGTCAGGTTATTGTATTGAGGTTACTGAATGCTCCTGCTGTTCAATGAGCAAGGGTAAGCTAACAGGCAGTGAGTTTTTCCTCCATATTTATTATCACTCTGTTTGAAGCACTGGGTAGCCGCTTGTAAATTCTACCCGCAGCAAAATCTCATTTATTCATGTTCCTTCTCAAGGATCATTGATTTTACTTCCAGCTCAACTTGCTCAGCTTGAATTGCCTTCCTCTTCTTCAGAACAAATGCTATGATTTAATGCAGTCAGAAGGCTCTGTCACTCTGCCAGAGCTGTAAAAATGCCAACAAAACGTTGAATACTTTCAGTGGATTACTTGCCACAATAGTTGGAATGAAATGGTGAAGTTCATTGACAGCCATCTATTGTCTTCCAATTCAGGAAAGGCGGAATATTTTCAGTGGGAAACTTACCATTAATTACAATCACACATATGTGAAGTGCAAGCCACTACACTGAAATCCCAACAAACATTTCTCATTGTAACTTGGTCAGAGAGTTGGTATCTTTATCTTAAGAACAGGCTGGTATGACTCCCAGTTCACATTTGTACTTCTTAGACAGCTGAGCACCTCCCCACTGCTCCCCAACATTTCCATCACTGAGATTGGGCAGAAATAAGCAGCTGACTGGCGTTGGGAGATAGGAAGGATGTGGACTCAGGGGATAAACCTTTGGCCACAAGTTATGTTGCTGAGAAGAAGGAATGGAGGTCATTTTGCAAGGGGGACGGGGCAGTGGAAGTTCAGAAGCCCTGACCAGGAGATATAGACACACCAAGGTTTCAACCTACCTTCAAGGACTTTCTCTTTGTCTCTCGCTCTCAACCCTGTCCCAGAGGTTTTGGAGAACAGTGCAAACCCAAACTGTCCCACTCAGAATGTCATTGAAAGCTCATTGGAATCCTCATGGTTACGGCCCTGGCTTGCATGTCATTCATCAGGCTCCCACATGGGTCAGGCAGGTGACACAGCCACCAAACAGAAAGACCCTGTTGAGATTGAACTCAGCATGAAATTGGCCACAACTCTCTGCACAACTGTTTGACTTGTATGCACATCCCAATAGCTAATGGCCTGAATTATTACACAGCCATAATCACAACATGATACTGACCTCCATATAACAGCCTTACAGCAATATCATGTGAGAACAACGCTTAGATTGCAACTGATGCCTGTGTTCAGGGCACAGTTTGAAGAAGTAAATAACTTAGAATCCCTACAGTGTGGAAGCAGGCCCTTCGGCCCAACAAGTCCACATCGATCCTCAGAGCATCCCACCCAGACCCATCACCCTATAACCCACCTAATCTACACATCCCTGAAAACTATGGGCAATTTAGTATGGCCAATCCCCCCAGCCTGCACATCTTTGGACTGTGGGAGGAAACTGGAGCCCCTGGAGGAAACCTACACAGACACAGGGAGAATGTGCAAACTCCTCACAGACAGTCACCCGAGGGTGGAATCGAACTCGGGTCCCTGGCGCTGTGAGGCAGCAGTGCTAACCACTGAGCCACCGTGACGCTTGTCATGTTCAAATCAACATCAAAATTAAAAATGCCTTGAAGTAGTTTAGTTTTTAAAACAAAACATTCTTATCACAATATTGCGGTAGATTTTACTATCAGGAGGCCATCTGTTAGTGAACTCTGCTTTTGCCATACTTTTACTGAGCAGCTGACAGTAAAATTTCCCCTGTGCTTTTTGAGTTATCCATGGACATAAGAACAATAGGTGCATTTGTTTAACAGAAACACAGATGCACCTTTAAAGACAAAAGTAATAAAATAAGTTTTAATTTGCTGCTTTTCATTAGGCTGTTGTCTGAAATGATATAATCACAGTCTGGCCTGTTGGGACAACTAACATATTTCAGTGTTCACAGGTGAGTTAAAGCATGCCAAGTTAGTCAAAGTTTCTTATTAACAGGCATAATTATAACGTGGCTTTCAAGCAGAAGTAATTAAAATGATCACATCTACAGCGATTTCCAGAATTAAAATACGAGCAGGGATGTGGTGCCTGTTCAATTTGCACAGACAGCCTTAAGGTGACTTCATTATCACCTGAGAAATGGTGTTTCTAAGGAGCAGCTGGTCTGGAAGATGAATGTTTTGTGGGAAGAAAGCTTATGACTAAAACAAATACATGAAAATGCGTCATTGCCCCCAATGTTTCCTGATCAAATCTTTTGAACTTTCATTGTTAAAACATAATAACATTCCAGACTACTGTGAATACTACTAAGAGTGGAGGCAAAGGTCAAAAGATATTTTTTATGTGTCTCCTGCAGATGTTTGGGGTGAAAGATAACGTAAACTGTATTCCAGAGCCTCTATACTCTGTACGCTGGTAATGAGGGCTGTTACAATACTCGGTGCATAAAATCAAAATTTGTTACTGGATCAGAACCAAGCTTGCGTTCTTCCATTTATTAGTGAGCATATTGTCACAGTCTGTTTCCGTGTTAATGGAGGGGGTGCAAAAGACAGCTGACAGAAAGATTTACTTACATTCGGGCGCACACCTTTTCATGCATACACACACACACATACACACTCCAATCACACACACACTCCAATCACACACACACACACACCACTCACACACACACACGCACACACACACACACACACACACACACACACACAC
>NC_063351.1:37569651-37597600 GCF_021869965.1 Rhincodon typus | reverse complement strand
CACACACACACACACACACACACACACACACACACTCCAATCTCACATGCACACACACCACTCACACACACACACACTCCAATCTCACACACACACCCCACTATTGAAATGGCCACATATAAAAAGGAAAACAAAGAGAAGCACAACTTTTAAACAGCTATAGACGTGAAGCATGAAAGCAAATTCTGAAAGAGTAAGAGGAGAAAACTGAAGTGAAGACCAAGAAAGACAACAGACTTCGAAATTAGCAAGATTTTGAAAGTAGAGCAGGCAGCCCATTCTACATGCCATACCTTCAGATTCCAATTCCCCCATCCTTTAGTTACCGAGTACCAAGAAACCCTGAAGCTGTCTTCAGGATTTTCCTGAGGCAGTATGCACTGAAGTGGAGAATTTCCATGTTTATCTCGGCTGTGGATTGATTTCTGGGTAACTTGTCTTGCAAATGTTAACAATGGAAACCTCTTAGGCTGAGGATCGGCAAGTCCACCAGATCTGAAAGTTCAGCTCCTCCCACCGTTATGTGTTGACATTGCTCATGCTGCAGTTTCAGGGAGATGAGGGTACAGCTGGGCTTGGCTGCCAGGCCTGGGCAATTGAAGGGGCATGGGAGTATGTGGAGTGGCCGTGGCACTGTTGTTGTGAAGGGAACTTTGCTGCTCAGGGAACCCCTCTGTGGCACCATAAAGGAGGGTCCTCCTTGCAGAACCACTGGGAGACCACCAGGTATGACTCAGCAGTCTCCCAATATGGCAGTGTACCCTGATGCTGTATGAGAACAGCCTGCTGAGGTGACCCTTTGTTGACCACTTTAAGTAGCTCATTAACCGTGAGTTGAAGACAGAGTTGGAGAGATTCTTGTTAGGGAGAGGAATCAAGAGTTACCAGGAGTAAATAGGAATGTGGAATTCAAACGCAAACTGATCAGCCATGGTCTTATTGAATGGGGTTACAGGCTCGAGGGGCCGAATGGTCTAGTTCTGCTCCTATTTCGTATGGCCATGTGTCAGGACCTCTGCCGCTGGCCGTATGGAGTGACAGTAGGAAATCCTCAGCTATGTTTCCTGATATCTACCCCCACCAACCCTCCTACCACCCAGCCCACCTCTGGCAGTCCTGGTAAATTCAGCCCCTTATCTCTCAACCAAGGAAGATGCCATGTTCATACAGATTATGGGGTATCAGTAAATGACAGGCCTGTACCACAGAAATAAATTACAAACATATCAGGAAGCCTTATTAACCTGACACTTTAATCATACCAACAACTTCAGTAAAAAGAACAAAAGTAACTTTGTACACTTGAAAGCAGGGAATTATATTTGATTACTTTTTGCTAAGATTTCAGCACAAGAATGCACAGTAATTCTAGTAATACGTAAGGTGGTGTTCGCGGCTATATTGTTCGCCCAGTAACTTCTGAGAAGGTAAGTGAAATAAATGTACATCTTTAACTTTCAGGTTTCTAGGTGAATCCTAATCCATAAGAATGTTCCATAAATATCATAGCATTAATGATATGTTAACCTAAGACCTGAGCGAGATGTTATTCAAAAATGTCTTGGATTGACAGAATTACAGAAGCTTGAAGCAACATGCCCAGGTGTGGAGGAGGATAACCATTATTCACTCAAGTTAACCTTAATCCTTTGATTATTGCAAGTAACTATGACTTGTACTGAAACTGGAAATAAAATTAACTCTGTATGAACAATCCCAAAGTATACAGAGGAAGGCAATGCTGAGGTTAAATCATATCTGCCAACTATGGGGGGTCACAGTGGCGCAGATGGAAGCTCTGAGTGCAGCATTCTATTGAAGGAGCTGACCAGATATAATGCTTTTTGTAGTGAAGAAGGACCCACTGAATTAAATGCATACATTTTGTTTTGAGCAACTTCCAGATTGTAAAGTGAAGCTAGGTTTGGCCAATTTCAATGAGCTGGTGGGGAAAGCCAAGCTCTGACTTGAGATGGGAACTAAGGAAAGATTGACTTTTGTGTGAACACTGAGCTGGTAAACAGACGGGCCTGTCAAACCTAGAAAGTGTCTGGCTTTTGCAGGAATGAAATACAGATGGCTCTCTGAAGCAATGCTGGCCAACCTCTACATCACTAGGGAGAGATTCCAGACCATTTCTCAGCCTCCCTATGCCTCTTCCAATGGTTCTGGCAACCAGTTCTTTCAATGTGGAACCTAATAGAGATGGTAAACAGCAGGTCATTGTTGCTTACCATAGGCATTTCATAATTAAAAAAATTAATGCTAATGGAATGGTGGCCCTAATATCGAAAGGACTAGAGTATAAGAATGGAGAAATTATGCTGCAGCTATACAAAACACTGGTTAGACCCCACTTGGAGTATTGTGAGCAGATGTGGGCACAGCACCTTAGGAAGGAAATATTGGCCTTGGAGGGAGTATAACATAGGTTTACAGGAATGATACCTGGACTTCAGGGGTTAAGTTATGAGGAGAGATTATATAAATCAGGCCTGTTTTCTCTAGGATTTAGAACGTTAATGGGTGATCTAATTGAAGACTCAAGTTATTAACAGGGAAAGGCGAAACTATTTCCACTGGTTGGGGTTCTAGAAGTCAGCCACAGTCTGAGAATTAGGACCAGACTGTTCAGGGAAGGTGTAGGAAGTCCTTCTACACACAAAGGATGGTAGATGTTTGAAACTCTCCTTCACAAGTGGCAGTGGATGCTCGATCAGTTGTTAATTTTAAATCTGGCCAATTTAGATAATTCTTTGTTAAGCAATAGTATTAAGGGATATGGGTCAAAGGCAGGTATATCGAGTTAACCCAACTATGATCTCATTGAATAGCAGAACAGGCTCAAGGAGCAGAATGCCCATACTCCAATTCCTATGTTCTTCAAAAATTTTCAGTTAACAAGTAATTATTATTCTTCTTTCTAACCCTGGCAGTGAACTATTTGAACATGTTCATAGAACAGTGCTTCCCTTAGTCTGATTCTAGATAGTTACTTCCTATTTATTACATTCTCTGTCACATTGTATTATTGAAGACAAGATTTGTGTGCAGATGTCTATCTCGAGACTCACAACAAAGCCAAATTAAAAAATATCTCCACTGATATTGCTTGTGGAGAGTTACATAAAGGAGGAAAGGAATCTAGAATTAGGAGGAACTTTACCAAAATAACACAGCTGCTTCTTTAGACTTGAAGAAAACAAATGGTGAGAAGTGGCAATTGCTAAGGAATATCTTTGAAATGTTCTCTATCACTTAAACTCACCATACCTCTGACATTATTTTAATCATTTTAATCTGAAACCCTGAAGTAAGAATTTCCCATGCTTGCATTTTTTGCTCAAGTTGGCCGAAGTTTTTACCTGCTTGTTTGAATTTATCTTTAGATTCCAGATTGAGAGGCACAGTACAAGTTTCACAACCACCTTTTGTACAAGATCGAAGAATCAAAGAATAGTTAAAGCACAGGTGGAGACCAGTTGGCTCATCTTGTCTGTGCCAGCCCCCTTCAAGAGCAACTCTCCAAATTGCACTCTCTGCTGAGTCCACTGCAACGCCCCTAGACACACACGCACACACTCTCTCTCACATTCACACAGACACACGCACATGCATACACACACTCTCTCACATTCACACACACACAAACACATACTCTCTCACATTCACACAGACACACATACACACACACACACACACACACACATACTCTCTCACATTCACACAGACACACACACAGACACACACATACACACATACTCTCTCACATTCACACACACACACACAGACACACACACACACATACTCTCTCACATTCACACACCCACACACACACCCACACACAGACACACACACACACACACACACACCCCCACACACAGACACACACAGACACACACAAACACACACACACACACACACACACACACACACACTCTCGCATTCACACACACACGCACATTCGCGCACACACAATGCTGCATCTTTGCCCCATGGCCTTGAAATGTTTTTCCTTTTTCAGATAATTATCTAATTCTATTTTAAAGACCTCAATTAAATCAGCATCCACCACACTCCCAGGCATTCCTTTCAGAGTCAATGAATTTGCTGAATGAAACAGTTCTTTTTCTTTTTACTTTTGTTCCTTTTAACAATCATCTTAAGTCAATGTCCTTCTGCCAAGTGCAACAAGGTGCCAAAGATCCATTGACATTCAAACTTTATAGTTCTCTTTCATTTTTTATTAGGTAGTAAGACACCAGCCAAGTGATCTCCCGCACTGCTGTCATCTCTGTTAGTTACAGCAGTACCAACTGTCACCGTTTCAGCTCAGTCCTTGAAATATACAATGACACTGCAGAAATTCTATTTCAGTGATTGGAATCATTAAAATGTTACACTTGTTTCTCACATGCCTAAATAGTGCTAGCACAGCATACTTGTTAACAGTGTTTAGAGCTGCTAAGAACTTTTTCAAAATAATTTCCGCAGCAATAGATAAGTGGAATGCACAATGCAAGTTAACACAACAAAAGGATAAAATCATCTTTGTCCTCACCTGTTGTACCAATTTCCATTTAAATTGATTAATGATTTTAACTAAAGGTTGCACTCATCTAGATCAACACAAACTATAAAATGTCACCATCTTGAGATTGAGTGGGCAGTTTCTATTTTAGATGTGTGCTGTATTGAACTGCACCAATCCATCAATCTTTATGTCACAAAGACAATTGGGTTGCCCTGTTTAGAAGTAAAGGCTGTTGACAGGGATAACAGAATACATCTCATTCTTTTATATCTTGGCAAACAGAGAATGTCCCTTTTCTATTAAAGCTCACTCAACCAGAGATGCTGCATCTTACAGAATACATGCAATTTCTGCAGCGCTTTGGTCATCCTAGCATAGAGCTTCTTCAAATATTATAGCTTTCATCTCACTGTGTGGAATTGTTTGAGAACAGGCTTGGTCTGTAGATAGTCTGAATTTTTTTCTTTATCCCTTCTTGGAACGTAGGTGCCACTGTCAAGGTTAGCATTTGTTGCCTGTTCTTTGAACTGACTGGATTTCAAGACCATTTCAATGTTTTAATGTTGTGCCACTGCATAGGCTCCAGCTACTGTGTAGGTCACCGACAACAGGGAGAACAGTCTGACTGAACTGTTTCTGTATCACTGACCCTAGTACAGCAGACTGCTCCCACTGTGTCTGTATCATCGAAACCAGGGAGAGGGCAGATTGTCCCACTGCGTCTGTATCACTGATCACGAGGGATCAGGTTGTCCACACTTGTCTGATTCACTGACCTTGGGGAAAACAGTCTGACCCCACGGTGTGTGTATCAATGGAGAAAAGGGATTGAGGGACATGTCAATCATCGTACTGTGAATAGAAAATATGGGAAATGCACAACAGCCCAGTTAGCATATTCAAGGAGAATAGGCATTTCAGCTATGTGTTCTTCATCAGACTTGGAGGGAACAGGCATTTCAGTAAGAGTGGAGGAAATAGAGTGTGGAGGGACTGGAGAAAGGAAGGGAACCAATAGTCATGCCAAACACTGAGACAGATTTAACAGCCTCACCAACTCTCTTCTTCAACCCTCCCAAACCCCAACATACCATTGGCTCAGGAGAGGGTCAATTCATTGGAGATTAACATTGGACATAGTGAACTCTATCCAGTTCCATGGCTTTCCTACCTAGTGAGTTAGGTTAAAATGACCCTTTTATTGTAAATGAATTAAAGTCACTGCCTAAACACTGGGAAAATCTTGAACATCTGACAAAATTTGTCTTATAAATGGCTCCTCTGAAAAGGGTGGGCTCCTCCATGAAGTTTATCTCAGACTGGCCGTAAAAGAAAATCATTCTAATGATAAGTTTGTTCCCGATTATTACAACAAGATCTGATTACAATTAGACTATAGTTTTGTCCCATTTGGCAGGCATGTTATTGCATTTGCTGAGCACTTACAATAGCGATACACCACCTATCATTTAAATATGCCATGAAGGCCAAAACTGCTTTACAATTTAAGGACAAGTTGATTAGCTCTACATAGCACCAGACGCTTCCATTCCTGACATCTGAGTGAACTTTAACAAATCATTTGGTTCTGAATATTCTTTAATTGTTTCCGTAAAGACCATCCTATTGTGGCTGAAACTCTTAAACAAAGAACAAGGGTCTCGATTCAAATGAGGTATAGCATTTCCTCAATCAATGGCAAAATGCTAATTCTGGTCATTTACATGGGAACTTTTTGCTGTTGCCTTTATCATATTATCTCTCCCGACTCAATTTCAAGAGCAACTGTAGCTCAAACACTGACCGACTACCTATTACAGTAGTGTAATCAAGAGGAAAGACCTTGTAATTATTCTGCATTAATTCCAGATCAGGTAACATGTAACTCAAAATATCACAATGGCACCCCAGTTCTTGTTCAGAATGAGAAAACTGACCATGAAGCTGATTTAGGGTGTCATCAAAAATGACTTCACTGATGAACATGTGAAAGTCATCCATCTCGAGATAGTATTTCATGTATTTAATGTAAATGTCACTGCCCTTCACTTGGGTTAATGGTCTCATTTTGAGTTAGCACTAAGGCACGATACAAACCGAACTAGCCACCTGCACATTGCTGGAGAGAAAACAAAGGCATTTAATTTGTGGGCCATGAAGTACAAAAGCTGCCTCTGGCATTCCCAGAGAACTAAATGCTACTCCATATTCTCGGCCTGAGTGAACACTGATAAGTGATAACCCAGCATATGACCAAAGTTAAAGAGTTCCTTTTGTTACTCAACTATGCCTGTAAAACTAATACATCATATAAAAGCAGGAAAATCATGCTCTCTCCGCAAGATTGAGATTTTTATCTCCACAGTTATGCTGACTGAATAACTTGCTTGTGACATAATTACAGGTGGAAACTGTACATTCTGTTTGTCTCACTCGTGTTCTCCTGCGGGCGCTGCAATTTTTTTTAATAGAATCGGGAATTAAAATTTTGCCTGCAACTTGGTGGTTCCACCAGCAGGATGGAAGTTTGATCAGTTTTTCAGTTATAAAACAAGGCAGTTTTGGAGAGCAGCATGCTCCATCTGAAGAATGGTTGAAGTACCCACATCTCAGTGTTGGCTGAGCTGGTTTGTTTTTCAGGTACTGTAGTTCCATAAAACAGGTTTTAGGTTCCTCATTCACTTATAGGAAGGGCCAATGGGAAATTGGGGTGGACCAGATGTGTTGTGCAGTTTTTACCATGTACGTGGTAAACCAAATAACTGCTAACAAGAAGACAATTTTTTTTATGACGTTTGTTGTATAATTCCGCAGCGGTCACTATCCTTGGTTTTAGTACTGCCTCTTTCAGAGTCAGGTACTAGCGTGTCAGTAACTCTGACACTCCCCTTTTTACCTGCCAGCCAGGGCTCCTGGATTGAACCAGATTAAGAGCCCCAATCAGGAAGTTCATGTTCTATGAGTTCCAGCTGGCTGAACTCATCCCAATCACCATAGCCCTCCTCCTCTGGGTCTGAGGACATAAACCAAGCCTTTTTCTTGGAGGCTGTCCTGGGGCATTTTAGCACTGGGTCAGATTCCTCTGACTCAGCTTCTGATACAGGCAGTGTGTAATGCACAGGAGCTCGCCTCTTGCGCCAGGAATGACTCGGTAGAATTTCCCGCTCTTTTTCCACCGCAAAGACATCATGTCCATTTCTGATTCTGAGGACTCGACAACGCTTGATGAAGAGGGCGAACCCACAGGTTCCAGCAGCCTTTCTGACTGTTTCAAGGGCTGGGCATGTTTTGCTCCCGCACCATTTGCGAATTTGCGGCTTTCATATGATCCACATTCTTGTTCAGGATTGTTGCACCTACTCGAACTTTATGTGTTCACCTCACATCAACCATGCCTCTTCCCCATCTGGGGTCACTTCCATGATTCTTACACCAAACTTCATCCCCTGTGCCTCTCTGACTTGGTGCAGTGTTGTGTCCGGCACTGGTGTTAGCCTCAGGTCCAGGAAGATCAGACTCAACCTGGTGCAAAACCCATTAGCAACTCTGCCGCTGCTATCCCTACAGCTGCATGTGGGGTGGTCCTGTAATCAAATAAGAACCATGACAATGTGGTATCTGGCAAAGCTGTAGGCTGATTCTTCAAGCCAGCCATCGAAGTTTGGACTGCTCTTTCTGCCAGGCTATTGGATGTTGGATGGTATGGAGCTGTCCCTATATGTTGAATCTCATTTGATTTTAAGAAACAACAAAATTCACTGCTGGCAAATGATGGCCTGCTTTCTGTGACCAAAATTTCCAGGACTCTGTGTGTTGGAAAAGATGAGCCCAGCTTTTCTATCATTGTTCCTGTGTTCGACGAATGAACATCCAGCCATTTTCAGTTGGCATCTACAATGATTAAGAACATTGAACCCTTGAAAGGACCTGCATAGTCAACGTGTAACCAAGTCTAAAGTTTACCAAGCCAGTCCCATGCATGTAGGTGAACTGTTGGTGGTAATGTTTGTCGTTCTTGGCACTCTGGGCACTGCTCACCAATGCAGCCATGTCGGTATCCAATCCTGGCCACAAGACATAACTTCTCCCCAACATCTTTGATTTGGAGACCCCTGGATGGCCCTGGTGGAGTTCAGCCAGTGTTAGGTCCTGACCTTTGCTTGGGACAATCACTCTTGCTCCCCATAACAATATGCTATTCGCTACTGTGAGCTGGTCTGTCTGGGCCCAAACAAGGTTTCATTTCTGGTTGTGATGGCCCTTTAGTTTCCTCCATCACTACCAGCTGTTTCAGTTTTGAAAGGACTGGATACTTCTGCATCCAAAGTCTGATATTGTCCAGAAAATTTAATATCACTCCCATTGGGAGTACCGCTGGTGGTGTATCTGCTAGTGGGAGGTGACTCAATGCATTTGCATTCACTACTTGGCCTCCTGGATGGTGTAATTAACTTGTAATTATAAGCTCTTAGCATTAGAGCCAAGTGAGGCCCAAAGCTTTGGGCAGCACTGCCTTGTCCTCTTTAAGCAGACCAAGTAGGGGTTTGTGGTTCATGATTATCACAAATTTTCATCCATAAAGGTATCAGTGGAACTTCCTGACTCCAAATATGACTGTCAATCCTTCTTTCTGTATCTCGGTGTATTTACACTCTATTAGCCAAAGTCCTGGATGTATATGCTAATAATCATTCCCCCCAGTTGGGCTATCTATGATCTAATACCAATAGGATGCCATACGGGGAGGCATTGCATGTCAATACCAGATCTTTCTTGGGATCATACTGTGCTAACACATTAGAGGATGATAGCTGTTACTTTACTTCACTGAAGTCTTGGGCTTGCCTTTGAGACCATTTCCAAGGCTGACCCTTTTTTCGGAGTTGATGCAAAGGTATCAGGATGGAGGCCAGGTTATGTATAAACCTTCCGTAATAATCTACCAGCCCAAGAAATTACCTAAGCTTGTGGACAGAAATGGGAGCTGGGACAACTTTGATTGCCCTCACTGAAGAAAATTTTAACTGTTTGGCCGAGACTTGGCTTTGTTTTGGGATTTTGCTGAGGGCCCAATCCATATTTGATCAGGATATATCCTGAGTGAGGCTATGCAAGGTGTGTTGCCCAAGCTCAGACTGGTTGGTGAGGGTGTCTACTTCCATCAGAATAGCCCGTAACTCATACGGTCCACTTGCCACATTTTCCAATGAAACAGATGGTTGTAGCGCCTGTTTGAAGTCCAGTTGGGCTTCAGTTAGATGGCATTTTTGCATGACTACATCATTAATCCCACATACCAAACGGTCTCTGAGCATCTCATTCACAGAAGCCCAAAGTCATAGGCTTCTCTCAGTCATCTTAACCTAGTCAAAATCCCAGTACGGATTCCTCTGGTTCTTGAATTGCCGAGTAAAAATGATAGCATCTCAGAATTAGAGCAAGTTTGGGGTTGTAATATTGCTTAACAGTGTCTGTCAATTCTTGAAAGGCTTTAATATCTGGTGCCTCAGGGAAAGCCAGGCTCCCGATAACAGAAAGTTGCAGATCTGCAGGTTATGAGGAGAATTACTTGTTGCTTTTCATCTGCCACAATGTTGTTTGCCTGAAAAACATAAAGCATTCTTTCCACATACTGGGCCGAGTCCTCGATGGCAGAGTTGAACAAGTCAAGCTTCCCAAACAAAGGTATGATGTAAGAAATGCTTACCGCAACTCAAAGATTGCCGGTGAAAGCGAGTTTCTTCAGGATCATGGTTTACTCTTGTTGCCAGTGAAATAACTCCCCAGAGGCCGGTGTCTGCTACCATCATCATCATACTTACATATGAACTGTCCTTTTCTTTAGTACAGCCTCATTCAGAGTCACCTACCAGAGTGTCAGCACCTCTGACATTCGCCTTTTCATATATCAGCCAAGGCTCCCTGATTGGACCAGGGTAATAGCCCCAATCTCACATTCTATGATTCCCAGCCGGCTGACCTGGTTCCAATCTCTACCGTTTGATGGAAAATCAACAGGAGCAGGAGCCCTCCTTTCATCTCCACAACACATCTGACAATCAACCATTCAATGATGAAGGCCTCCCCCCTCTGCTTCCTTCCTTCCAGCATTTAGCACAGGAAAGCTGCTGATGAGGCAACAGTTAGCTGAAAATTGGACCCCTCAACAAAAGCATGGTACTGGCAGCTTATTGAAAATAACATTGGGCCCATGGAGCAGCTTCAGCTGCTTCTCAATCCATTCTCTGCTGGCACATGAGGTTTCCTGGTGATGCTCATTATGTAAGTCTATTCAAAGGTTTTGATTACTTATTTGTCTGCTTCAAGATCCAGAGCCAATCTCCAAATTTTCCCATCCGAGACTGTGTGATCACTATCACATTGAGTGGCACTTATTGGAGACTCCAACTTTAACCTTTCAGAAACATAGCCTTACACAACATCTTCCCTCAGCTTTCCTCCAAGTAGGTCACATTTATATATTCATCTATTAAATTGCATTTACCGCTATCCCATTTCTCGCTATTCTCCGACCTTAAAAATTCAAGCAGTCTGGAGCTTTCTCAATTCTTCCACAGCATAGTCCTTTCAGACTTAGAAGATTGGCAAATTGTTGGCTTAAGGACTATTGACCTTGATACTGAACTTGGCCATGAATGGTCTGTGAACTCTCTCTCCATCGGAGGACCTTTTATCTCTTGGATGTTCTTCTCAGAAGACATCATTCCTGCTAACCCAGATAGTTGGTCCATTACCTTATCTGGAGGACTCTTAATCTCTCAAATGTCTTTTGCAGAGGATCTCTTCTATGCTGATTCCAGTGGTTGGCCATTAACGACATCTGGGAGATGTTTAATCTCAGCGGCTTCGTGAAATCAAGACCTTCTCCTTTGCAATGTCCTGGATTTCTTAGCCAATTACTATTTCTCTTTGTCCATGACCTAAGTCTATGGAAATTTGTCTGGCTTCCATGTAGTTGCATGCGCTCACATCATTATTTTGGGCATGCAAATCATTATTCTCAATCTGATGATAGATCAGTGTTGAAGTGTGCAAACTATTTCTTTCAATTGGTTGATTAAATCAGATATATTTAATCACCCTCCTGGTTTACTGTACTCATACACAGACATTTCCCCAAACTCAATCACGATACTGAAGGATTGCTGCTTACTTAACATTATCTCTGTGTCTGGTACTGATAATTCTGCTTTGGAAGATGAAAATTTCAAACGTTACTCTTGAGCTTGTGTTGCTCTGTGTACTGTGTACAATTCTGATCACCCTGCTACAGGAAGCATGTTATTAAATGGAAAGGGTGCAGAAAGTATTTACAAGGATGTTAGCAGGACTGGAGAGTTTGAGTTACGAGAGGCTGGATAGTCTGGGACTGTTTTCCCTGGAGTGTAAGAGGCTGAGGGATGACCTTGCAGAGGATTATAAAAACATGACGGGCATGGATAGGATAAACGGGCATGGTCTTTTCCCAAGAGTAGGGAAGTCCAAAACTAGAGGGCATAAGTTTAAGGTGAAAGGGAAAAGATTTAAAAGGGACCTGAGGGGCAACTTGTTCATACAGAGGGTGGCGTATGTATGGAATGAACTGCAGACGAAGTGGTAGAGGCGAATACAATTACAATGTTTAAAAGACATTTGGACAGGCACATGGATAGGAAAGGTTTAGAGGGATATAGGTCCAATGCAGGGAAATGGGACTAGTTCAGTTCAGAAAACCTGGTTGGCATTGGACCGATGAGTCTCTTTCCATGCAGAATGGCTCTATGACTGTATGACTTTATTCTTGAACAATTTGTTTTGTTGATAATTTTGCTATTCAAAATTGAAATCTGGCCTGACTATATTTTGATTCTTATTTAAAGTGTATTCACTGGAACACAAGTTCACAAGGCTGCAGGTATGGTTTAACAATAAAACAGAAAGAGAAATAAAAATAAAACAAACCAAACCAAGCTATCCAGATATAACACATTTTGAAAGGATTTAAAACACATGGCAAAACAGATGCCCATCTACTCCTCAACACTATAACTTAACAATAAATGAAAATCCAGACCAATTTTCCTTCTTCGTCCAATCTGTAGGTTTGACTAAAATGCATTTCTCCAGTTCTGAGGTCTTTTCCCTGGAATATTTACACAACTGAAATTTTAGACTCTCTCAGCTTTGAATAAACAATATAGGTTTCCAATCAAACACCCTTGATCTGCAAGTTTTACGAACTAAACTCTTTCACTGAGGTAACTTATTCTCTTAACCGTTCTGAACAATCCCACTTTTCTAGGAGACAATTCCAGTCAGGCCTTCTTCAAACTTCCAAAAAGCTTTCCAATCTGTGTGTTTTGCCAAGCTAAACTCAATCCCTGATTAATCCAAACCTCAAAGCAAGGCTCATGTCTTTCAGTATTCTCCCTCTCTCCTGTTGTAAACCTCTACAAAATGAATAAACTTCCATTAACTTTCCAGGAGCCATGTACTGGTTTAAAATCTTGGTTTCAGGGAGACTGACCTTGTTAATGATTAAACCGCTACTTAAAAATGGACCAACACTCATATGCCGCTAATTTAAAATCCAAAACGTAAAATATGATACTAATATATGTAGACCACATATGTGTCAACACCTCTGTCATCTGAAAGTACTTGAGTGATGATTCGAATGGAAAACATTTCCACCATGCCTGTATAGTCTCAGATTTACTTCCTCGTGACAGCATGAAATAATTCTCTTAGGCTGATGAAAGTATTTTCAATAGATTCTTTCTGCTTTCTGGGTCTCACCATGAGTCTCGAAAGCCCAAATAAATCTTCTACCATTTGCCCCATGACTGACTGATTGGACAATAACTATTTTTGTTTCCCTAGACCAATTGTTCTTCACTTGGTTTCTCTCGGCCTGTATCATTCTGTCTCTTAGAAATCATAGAATACTTTCAACTACCTTTGAGGTCAGGCTTAGAGCAGGCTCAAAAGAGAGGAGTGTTGATGTTAAATCACACACAATTCTCAGCTCTTACAATCTGACAAAGATTCACCAATAATTGCAACAACAATTCTGTCTTTTATAAATATTTATTTCAAAGCTCCATAGGCACAGCTTTCCACTGTACAATCTGTAGAGATTATTTATGAAATTATCTATGGATCACAATGGATGCTGAGCTCTGTTGTTAAATCTTATACTTTCAAGCATTTTATTTCTTCTCAGATTAAAGTAATTGTCAAATATTGCGGCATTTCTTCAAAAATATCCACTCCCTCGTTTATATTTTGGCCATTTATACCATAATCAGCTGTTTTTGTATGTATGTATTATGTATTTATTGTGTAGGAGACCACATATTTCTCATGTTTTTGGGACTATAAACTGAAATGAACATTGGACTGTTATAACTAGAATTCCAGAAATGTTTTGTAATCTGAAATCAAACACTGTGTAAATTGTTGAGCTATGCAACACAACGTTGTTTTTTAGGAGCTGTAGGAGCGAGAATTCAAGACTCAGCTGCATTGAGAATCTTTCAAGTTAACAAAATACTGCCTGAGAGCAGCCTTTTGACTGATTGAGATGCAGAGTATTAAAAAGTTTTAAGTGTCAAAAGTAGCACTTTAGGAGAGGAATCCAGATCCTGCAGACAAAAAACATCCATCGGTCACGCTTTCGCTCCCTTCCTCTCTCCATGTGGGGAGAAGACAGTAAAAGCAAGAAAGCTTAAAAATAAGAATTCATATAAAAGCTAAGTACACCTGAAAAACCATTGAATCAAAGAATAACTGTCACATATCTAATGACAAAGATTGATTTTACTTCACTTTTATATCCCATTCTGACTGCAACAGTTCAACACATTACATTTTTCTGCTTACCATGGATTTTAACAACAATGGACCATTCACAGAAGTTAAACATATCAGTATGTATGAGTGTATATTTTGAGATGACTTGGTGCATTCCCTACTTCTGCTGTGCTACCCCATACTGCTCCCTGATGATAAAACAATCTCACACCGTACTCATGTGTTATTTTAGATTTAGACCTTTGGCATTCTCTTGGTATCAATATGGTCCTATTCACATCTGGAGACTGAAACATTCATTTTCCTCATCAGGCAAAATGTACAGATGGAAGAGGCTTTGCAATGAGAAGGGGAACAGGAAAGGAAAACAGAATAGATTTTGGCGGGAATTACAATTTGTAAAATTGGCATGACAAAGGGTCCTTTCCTCATGCATTTTGAATATGATCATTTTGACTTGTGGAATTATAACAGAAGGATAAATTTTATATGCCTTAGAAATTTACCTTTTCATTATGAGGAGAGATTTATCAACGATAAATGCCTTGTGCGATATTTTCCCAAATAGGTTTTTCTCTACAGCAGTTGACTTCCATTAAATACACCAATTTAATATTGGTGTAAATTGACCCCACATACTTACAGAATGTAGCCCAGGCTGCCACATTGTATTATACAAAAGCAATACCTTCTTAAGTAACATTATAATAGCAATCTGGCAGCGTTTTGTTTATCAGGGCTGCAGCTAACAAGCTAATTCTTGCATCACGTGACCACCCTTCACACTATCACTATAATTTTCCTAAATTAAACATTTGCATTCTGGTTATTTTGATGATGGAATCAGGAATCAGAAATCAGATTACCAACCACACTCACACAGCATCATTTCATTAAGCATGAGAGCAGACGTTGTGAAGCTTTTCTGTGAATGCAGAGTTTGATAGCATTTCACTGAAGTGCCTTGGGATATAGTCCTGCTTTAAAGGTGCTGAGTGTATATTGTTGTTGAGCTGCATAAACAGCAATTGCTGATAAATTGCATGCTCCACAACCTCTGAAATGCCTATGTGCCTAGACTGTCCCACTTTCACTCTCCCTGGCAGCACAGCATTGCACCAAAAATGGAAAACTAGACCTTTATACATGATAATGGCTAATATTTTTCCTATTTAAAGAGGTAGACCCAACCATGCAATTGCCTCTGTGTGAACAGTATTATAACAACAATAAACTGCATTTACATAGTGCAAAAGTTGACATGTGAGCAAAGGAGATATTACTAGACCTGACTACTAAAGAGAGTGTTAAAGGAGAAGAGAGAGGTAGATAGGCAAACGGAGAAATGGAAAAAGGGAGATAGAAAGAGAAAAGTTTCTGAGCACTGGTGCTTAGACAGGAGTGGGGAACCATAAGGCCTAAGTTGAGGGAATACAGGTCTCTGGGAGGGTTGTAAGATTGGCAGAAAGCATGAGGACAAAGAGGGCTTTAAAAGGAGTTTGAAAATAAGGATTGAAATTTCAATCTTGAATTGTCAGTTGACCTTGAGCATAGAAGTGATGGCTTCATGGGACCTGTTCGAGTTTAGGATATGGGAAGCAAAACTTTGAATGAGCTGATAGTGGGAGGTGAAAGATGGGATGTGAACCAGAGAGCATTGGCGTAGCCAGTCTAGAGATAGCAAAAGTATGAATGATGGTTTCAGTCACAATAGAGGTATTTGTACTTGTTGCATAGGCAGATAAAATGCAATCATGTTCTCACTACTGACACATCATACCATCAATGTCATGTATTAAACATTATATAACTCTGGAAGCCTTGTCATTCCCACTATTTGCTCATCAAAGACCAAACTATGGAAAGCCAGAGGACAACAGGAGAAAAAGCTGCTACCTATTCTCTGGGCTGAAATGAATTCGTTTGCCTGAAACAATGTGATGCAGAAAGTTCAACATGAAGGCTTATGAGATATTTTTAATTCATTCATGGGATGTGGACATCTCTGGCCAGCACTTTTTGCTCAGAGATAATCAAGAATCATTAGTCTGGAGTCACCTGTAGGCCAGAGATGGTACGAATGGCAGATTTCCTTCCCTAAAGGGCATGAATGAACCAAATGAGTTTTCATTTAGACCAATCAACAGCTGTTACAAGTAGAACATCTTTTTATTGATTTCAAATTTCACCGTCTGCCAGGGTGGGTTTCAAACCCATATCTCCAGACCATTAGCCTGGGTTTCTGGATTATTTATCCGGGGAGATGGCCACTATGCCCCCACCTCCCAAGGATTGGATGCACAGGGTGGTCTTGTAGCAGAGTAGGTAACATCCCTCCTCTAGGTCAGAGTCTCCTGGTTCAAGTCCCATATCATCAGGACCTGTTGGTTAGGGAGGTAACATTCAACACATGAACCGGCTGATAATCAGCCTGGAAATCCTTCCACTATTTCACCACTATTCCTCCAAAACAGGGGAAAAAATAAAGCATCCATGAGAAAGTATACTTGAGCTACACCTTGGATGGAATTTTGATTGTATTTCAATGATCTTTATCATTACATTTACACTACACTGGGGTTCAGTACAGCGTAAGACTCTTTAATTATGTTAATGTACAACAGGGAAGTAAAAAAAGGCATTGATCACGTGGTTATTGTAGCAATTAGTTTGCTTGAGAAAAGAAGTGCTCAAAGAAGGAAGGCCGAGCAACTCAACTCCAAATCAAACCTCATTAATGCATTATTCAACTATATTTCTGGTTGGTGGTTATCTTTGTTGACAGTCAGTCACGGCGTTGGGGTTTGCAATTCATCAGTGATTTGTGAATGAAGCCCAAGGCCCAATATCTTGTACGACCTGAGCCCACCAGTTTCGTTGCATTTCCAAGCTTGTTTCTCACCTGATGTACTAAATACATTGTACAGCGTTTGTATTTAATGTGATTTTGATGGGCTCATGGTGGAGTTTTAAAATATGTTTAAAAATTGTTTGTTCTTCATTATGTTAGCTTCTTGAAATACACAGGCAATCAGCAGAAATGGCATATGATAGATAGCACATGAATACTTACAAAAAATTACATGTTGCTACATTCATGGTAGGGGAGTGATTTCCCCTACTTTCCACATTATTGCCGATTTGCTGAATATGACTGGGTAATATCTACTTACATTAGTCGATCGGCATTGTTCTCTGCAATATAGTCGGTCAAAACTGAACTTCTAAATTGCAGGAAGCTGCAAAAGGATGAGTTTTCTAACGCAGTCTCTTGCATTGGCTTGTAAACTCATCTTGACTGCTGAACATTGTTGAAGATGTAGAATTTTCAGTCTTGAAACAAGGGCAAGAAAAATGTAAGTTATCACATACCCTCCCAGCTCCCACCAGGGACTTGATCGTGAACAGGGCAGGCAGTTTGGAAGGAGAATGGCATATGGTATTGCAAAAGATAATATCTAAATGAAGAAGCAAAGGCCATCACTGGTGGCCTTTGCCAGGCTGGGATGAGCAGGAGAAAAGACGAACAAAATCATTAAGTTGTAAAGAGAAACATCAAGCTTGGGTGAAAAGTTCAAGCATGATTATGTGACTGAGGGAAAGGCGGGCTAGTGATTGAGACACGGGTAGAAGGCTACTAAATGAGTTTGGAAGTTTGCTGAAGTATTTCACATGCCTGTTGTTTAATAGCCAATGTTTAAAATAGATCATAACACAATATTTGAAGCTGAAACAATCTTGAGAGTTTTGAAATGCTTTCATTTTACTCACTTCTAATATTCATAGATTATGAGACAAGTCTTGCTTGAAATATTAAAAGGAAACATTAAAAATGTAAGATTTTGAGTCTATTCTAAAAATATGCAACCTCTCGATGGAAATATTGTGGCTGCATATATGCACATAACTTTTGATTGCATTTATATGAGAGGAACATGATTAGCAAGTTAAATATGCAGTAGTACTGTCTCCACTATCCTGCAATCACTATTTCCCAGCATACTTTCCACACTGTGGAAGAAAAAAAGTCCTTAAAATGGTACTTTTAAGATTGCTGTGTGATAGAGGCTGCAGCAGTAATTATGAGCACTGAAGCATGGAATCAATACATAATGCCTATTTAGATATAGCAGATTAACTTAACTACCACGTTTAATGGTCTCTAAGCGTTTTCTTAAAAAAAATTCTTCAATCATCTTTTTTTAATTTCACTATTTTACACATTCTTATTTGGTTTTTCCTGTGACTCAGCAGCAGTTTTGAATTAATTTTTGATAGTGGGCCACATGATTATGATATTTGAGCTGAAAATATTTCATCACCTTTTGTCCCCTGCCTCATTAAATGGGTCTGTTTGCCAGCATTCCAGTATGGAGTGGGGCTAGATTTTCCATCTATCAACTTTGAATGGGTGAAAAATTCTCACCCATCAGGTAAAGTACAGACTACAAAATGCAGCATGCGAGGCCATTTACTTAGCTTCAAATGACTGATAGACACAAAAAGGTGAATTTTACACTGATTGCACAGGCACAGAAAGAGGACAAAAGAATCAACTAATTATGTGAGCAGGCCCCTAAAACTTGTTTCGACAGACACAATTCTTCACTTGAGCAGCATGTTATGCCCTGCAGAGAATACGATTTGGAGTATGTTTTGTAAATTCATGTCCTCAACACCTTAAGATCCATCTAGAATTTAGTCAGGGAGGCAAGTAGCTATCAAAGGACTTTCTTCTAAAATTTCCTTAGATTGTTGCAGGTCAGGAAGCTCAAGGGAAAGTGGTAATTGTTAAATATGATAGCAGTTACACTGTCATTTGCACAGACATCTTCCTGTTCCCCACCTGCTTACCTTCATTTGCTTGATCTCGCCTGCACCCTGTGTTTCAGCAAGAGCTAGGTCCTCAAGTTTGATGGCTATATCCTCTGGAATCTGAGCAGTAAGACTTGTACTGTATAACGTACCACTGTATGACACAGTGGTAGCAGCTTGTTAGGAGTTACTGGTGACTGTAGGCTGTTTTACCATGGAAGACAAATTAAAACTGCAGTATAGCCTGCAAAACAAATTCAGGTAGCTCTTATCTTGCAGTAGCCTGTAGGCAGTTTTTAGGCATTTGTGTGCATCCCTGCATGACAGCAGGCGTGATGAGGGGCAAGATCAGAAATCCCAATTATACTATACCACAACTAATGGAAAATCTTAGAGTTGCTCATCCCCTAATTTTCTCACCATTTAAATGTGGGTTTTATCCAAGGAACCTATGGAATGGGACTCCCAAACTCCACTGTATTTGGGGCCTGTTGCCTTGTATTTTGTGGGATAGGTGACTTAAGATGTTTTGAAAGAAAAAAAGAAAATGCTGGAGAAATCCAGCAGGTCCGGCAGCACTTGTGGAGAGAGAATCAGAGCTAACATTTTGTGTCCAATATGACCCTTCTCTAGAACCAAAAGGAGATGGACACTCGGTTTTTTTCAGACTATTGACAGAGGGAGAGAAGGAGCCAATGGAACTGATCAATCAACATTTCATAAACCACAATTTTCATCTCGTTTAAGTTCTGAAGAAGAGTCATATCATCTTGAAACTTTAACTCTGTTTTTCTCTCTCCATAGATGTGCCAGATCTGCTGAGTTTCTCTGGCATTTTCTATTTTTATTTCCAATCTCCAGCATCTATAGTATTTTGCTTTAATTTGAGATGCTCTCAATTGACTGAGCACATACAGAGAGTGATTGATATCTAACTCACTGCCAATCTGAATGTCCATACTTGACCATACACCACAACTGGATTGGGTCAGAATTATTAGATGTGGGAAGTTTTGAACTGACCCCTATATCAGGGCCACCAGTTGAAAGATGCAGCTTAAAAATAGGTGATGCTTAAGAAATGAGGTGCCAAGGGAAAAGCTATCGGATTGTGCGAGGGTATGACATGGGCCAGGAGTGAATCGGTATCTGGGTGACAAACAGTGATTATGAACGGCTGCACCACCTCCTGGTAAATACAACTGTTGGATCATTCTTTCCTGACAGCTTCTCAGTTTTATTCTCAAGTTCTGCATCCCAGATGCGGTGAGTGTTGACCCTGAGAAATAGTCTTTGCCTGGATGCTATAATGTTGTGCTACATGGAGGCTGCCCTGCAGCATAAGAAGAATCCTTAATAAAAACCAAAAGAACTGCGGATGCTGTAAATCAGGAAGAAAAACAAAGTTGCTGGAAAAGCTCAGCAGGTTTGGCAGCATCTGTGGAGGATAAAACAGAGTTAACGTTTCAGGTCCGGTGACCCTTCTTCAAAACTGATGGTGGCTGGGAAAACGTCAGTTTATATGGAGAAAATAGGGAGGTGGGTGGGGTAGGGAGTAAACGATAAGATAGAGCCCAAAGAGAGAGAAAGACAGTTGGACAGACAAAGGAGTTGCTAATGATCAGGCTGGGGGGGTGAATAGTTGTTAATGGGGACTGTTAGTGACTAACAACGGTGGGTGTGTAGTGGCAGGCTATGTGGTAACAAGGCCTGGTGTGTGGGGTGGGAGGCTGGGACATGGGAGAGTTTAGGCCCTAAAATTATTGAACTCAATATTGAGTCCTCATCTGAACATATGCGACGGAGACGGAGGAACTGAGAAAATGGGATGGAGTGAGATGAAGTGGGGTGTGAGGATGTAACAACCCCACCGACTCCCACAACTACCTGGACTATACATATTCACACCCCACTTCCTGCAAAGACTCCATCCCATTTTCTCAGTTCCTCCATCTCCATCGCATATGTTCAGATGAGGCCAACTTCGACAAGGGAGCCTCCGAAATGTCCACATTCTTCCTCAACCGAGGATTCCCCAGCTCCACTGTCGACAGGGCCCTCAATCGGGTCCGACCCATCTCCCGCACTTCTGCCCTCACCCCTTCTCTTCCCTCCCGCAACAGCGATAGTGTTCCCCTTAATCTCACCTACCATCCCACCAGCATCCACATCCAGAAGATCATCAGATGCCATTTCCGCCACCTCCAGCAAGATGCCACCACCAGACACATATTCCCCTCCCCTCCCTTGTCCGCCTTACGCAGGGACTGTTCCCTCCGGGACACCCTGGTCCATAGTTCCTTCACCCCCAACACCCCTCACCACAGCCCTACGGCACCTTCCCCTCTAACCGGCAAAGGTGCAACACCTGCCCATTTACCTCCTCCCTTCCCCAGTATCCAAGGACCCAAACATACCTTCCAGGTGAAGCAACACTTCGCCTGCACTTCCAAGAATCTAGTCTACTGCATTCGCTGCTCACAATGTGGTCTCCTCTACATTGGGGAAACGAAGCGTAGACTCGGCAACCGCTTCGCAGAACATCTACGTTCTGCTCGCAAAAAAGACCCTGAACTATCTGTTGCCTGCCACTTCAATGCACCACCCTGCTCTCTGGCCAAGATCTCTGTCTCCGGCTTGCTACAGTGTTCCAGTGAAGCCCATCGCAAGCTGGAGGAACAATACCTCATTTTCCGCTTGGGGACCCTACAGCCCTCCGGACTCAATATTGAGTTCAATCATTTTAGGGCCTAAACTCTCCCATGTCCCAGCCTCCCACCCCACACACCAGGCCTTGTTACCACATAGCCTGCCACTACACACTCACTGTCGTTAGTCACTAACAGTCCCCATTAACAACTATTCACCCTCCCAGCCTGATCGTTAGCAACTCCTTTGTCTGTCCAACTGTCTTTCTCTCTCTTTGGGCTCTATCTTATCATTTACTCCCTACCCCACCCACCTCCCTACTTTCTGCATATAAACTGATGTTTTCCCAGCCACCATCAGTTCTGAGGAAAGGTCACCGGACCTGAAATGTTAACTCTGTTTTCTCCTCCACAGATGCTACCAGACCTGCTGAGCTTTTCCAGCAACTTTGTTTTTGTAAGAAGAATCCTTGCCACCCCGTCATATACAGGCAGATTTATTTCCTCAGCCATCAATCAGAAGTAAGAGCTACATCTTCCATCTGCTTCCTGCAGAATCCATTTCATGCCTCCACATTCTATTCCTTTCCTTTCTGTCCATCGCTTGTTGTTGTGCAGACAGTGGTCTCGTGATAAGGTCACGGATCCAGA
The DNA here is from genome assembly GCF_021869965.1 of Rhincodon typus. Lineage (NCBI taxonomy): Eukaryota > Metazoa > Chordata > Chondrichthyes > Orectolobiformes > Rhincodontidae > Rhincodon > Rhincodon typus. Next base: position 37,575,136 of record NC_063351.1, on the reverse strand, counting down.
AGCCCATGCTAATACTCCAGGGATAAGGAGACAATCCTGCCATGTCAGCTGGTGTAATTTAAATTCAATTAATAAATGTGGAATCAAAAGTTCTTCTCAGTTATGATAACTATGGAGCTATCATTGATTGTCATTAAAAACCTGCTTGGTTTACTAATGGCCTTTAGAGAAGGAATCTTCTATCCTTACCTGGTCTGGCCTATCTGTGCTTGAGACGCACACCAGTGGTGACTGTTAAATGCCCTCTGAAATAACCCTGCACGCCACTCTGTTCAAGGGCAATTAAGGATGAGCAACAGATGCTTGCCTTTCCCCATTTTCTTGCCTACATTGCAAGTTAATTTTTTTTTAAATCAGCATGAAGTCTGTAGAAAATCTGAAAATATTCAACAACATTTGTAAGCTTTGTTCCCATATGCAGACACTTAAATTTTCCCAACGACTCTTTAAGAGATACTGGGAAGTATTTCTTTATACATTAGATGATGAAAATATGGAGTGGTTTGCCAGGAATGCTGATTGAAGCCAGGATTCTGGACTCACATGAGAAACTGTTAAATGCTGCTATGGCGGGATCGTAAGATTTGATGTTATGAAAGAATAGGCCAAAGGGCATTCTTCATCCAAACTTATTTCGCAACAGCATAAACAGTTGATTATATTAAATTATTAATGCAGTTCCACTGCATAAATTGGTGCTTTAGCATAACAGGAGGTCTCTTGCTTGGTTAATTTCATTACCATATTCACATTTTTTGTTTACACTTGAAGAATGTATGATGCTTGTTGCAAGCTAAATAACCTCAGTAATGTGCTGAGGTAACAACTCATTCAATGCCATCGATCCACATATAGTACAATTGATGCATAATTAATGTCTGCTGGAAATCACAAGAAAGTAAGTGAGTCACATCCATGATCGTTATTGTAATCAATCTGTTCGGACACATTATGACATACCTCTGGGGCCAGTAGGACTTGTACTCAAGCCTTCTAGCCCACAAATAGAGACACTATCACTTCACCACAAGAGCCCTGAAATTATTTGCTAAGTCGCTCTGTTCAAGCATTTTGTAACACGTCTCTGAGACAGGTGGGACTTGAATCTAGACTCGAGGGTCCCAAGGTAAGGGCACTGACACTGCACCACTAGAACTGACTGCTACCTCAGTGATGTATCGTTAGCAATCAGTGTTCTCTCATCATTACAAATCTACAACTCTTTAATGCATAAATTTAATGGTACTTCTTTAATACAAAATATTTCATTATATACATTGATTAATTCATTCTATGACAATGCATCCAGATGTATTCATGTTTGTGATTTCATTTCTGCCTAACATCACTGCAAAATATCTTGAAATAACAGCAGGTCTATGTTAATATAAATTCAGATATCATGCCTGCATAAGGTCTGTGCCTTCTCCTGCAATTAACCAATTCACATTGAATCCATGAAACACTTGGATCTGAAACAAAAAACACATTTGATTAAAAATAAGCAAGTGCATTAAGTACTGTGACATTTAACTTTACAAGGCTTTCCATGACTGTATAACCACCAGGCTCTGTTTTATAAAGTATCTTAGGACACAATTTTCCCCTCCCTGGAGGTAGCAGGAAGGGGAAATAATTGCTAAGTTGGCCCCTGGCAGGATACCTCCCTCCTTTCCCGTGCTTTCATCATCTGAGCTCTGGTTGAGAAGATCTGTTGAGGACTTCCTCAGCTCACCAGCAATGAAGGCTCTTAAGTGGTCAATTAAACTTCCACTGAAAGGTCTCAACTGATCACCTCCCTCATTACCTACTTCCCAACAGGCAAAAAAATTAACTGGCTCCCTAAGTATGTAACCAGGGTGATCTGCCTGCCAGTTTGGAGGGGTGTCATGATTTGCCCCATTCTGGGGGCAATCGGTGGAAGGGGAATTGGGAAAAGTGGAGGCCTTGACAGCCATCCTGCTACTCTTACCTCCAACTCACCGATCCCCCCTCTCCCCTTCATCCTGCCAGAAGCAAAAAAAAACCCCACCTTCTCCCGGTTAATTATCTTAAAGAGTAGGCCTCGAACTTTGGTGTTCAGGACCCAGGAGCTGCTGGCCTCTGGTCAGCAACTACTGGTGAGCTGGAATGTCACTGTTGAGGCCTGTGATAGGCCAAGAGACTCAGCAAAGCACATGGGTCAGCTTTTAACAAGTCAGTTGGTGCATTTTGACCTCGCAAGCTTTCTCAGCAGTGGGGACGATAAGTTAATGGACACCCAACAATCCCATGCACAGTCTCAAAAAGGGAAACTTCCAGCTATGGTTTGACACAGCGCACAACAGAGTCAAATTGGTCCTGTGCCAGATCTATGGTAAGGCTATCCAATTAGTTACGCATCCTTTCTCTTTTCCCATAGTCCAACAGTTTTACTCTGAGTATTTATCCAATTATCTTCTGCATATTGCTGTTTAATCTACTTCTAGCATCTTTTTCAAGCAGAGCGTTCAGACCACAACAACGCATTGTTTATAAAAATGTTTCCATATGCTAGTTCTGCTTCTTTTGCCAATCCTCTGTGTCCTCTGGTTATCAACACTAATGCAACTCCCTACTTACTGTACCCAACCATGATTTTGAATAATGCTGTTAAATGTCCTAAGGACCATCTGGAGAAAGTAACCCAGGTTTCTCCCATGAATTCTCATAGCTAAAGCCCCTGGTACCATTCTGGTAAATCTGTTGTCTCTGAGACCTTGATACCTTTCTCACGTTAAACTAACATCCAGTTACACAAGACATTTTCAATCAAGTAGCTACCAGCATTAACACAGTCATAGATCATAAGTTAATGACAGCCTCAAGAGAAAGAAAGCAAGGTTCAGAAACTCAATCAGCCCCATTCTAAATACTGGCTTTGTGTTCCCTTCCAGGTGGCTATGCTGCAAACTGCCAATCAACATTTACTAGAACAGTCTTTTCCACACCCAAAGAAAACCCTTTTCAAGGTTAATTATTACATTATAGTGACAAGGAAAAGGGTGAGACAGGAGACTGTCAAATCCACTTGATAATTGGAATAAACATTACTGAAAAAGTAGCAATGTTTTCCATCCACTCTGTTTCATCTTGATCCCAAATGTCAATTATGGCGTTAGACATATTTTATTGGCTGTTGTGTAAGATTTTGCAGTTAACACCTCATTCTGTAAAGTGACTCATTTCAAGGACTTAATTCATTCATCCTGCAGGATTTTGAAATGTTGCCTTTCTTCTACACTTTACATGTCACGCAAACATATCACAGAATCGCAGACTTGCTATAGCCCCCCACCGAAGAAAGCTGTTTGGGCCATCATGTCTATACTAGCTCTCCATTGGAGCAATTCACCTGTTACACTGCTCTGCTGCCTTATCCCCTTTGCTCCACGTTTTCTTCCCTTTCAAACTACAACTCAATTCATTAGTGTCCTTCAAGAAATTAGGCAAAAAAGATTGTTCTTTTGTCATAAATTTGCTCCTCACTGGTTGCTAAACTTACTAACTTGAGTTACCCTTAAACCACTGGTAAAAGACAATCATGTTCCATACAAAAGTTGACAAGCCAGCTAATTGAATGTTAAAAATCCAACATAACTGGTGAGGTAACCTAACAGACGGACCATGGGATTTTAGACACAGATTCCTGAACCACGTGGAACCCTTGTGTCACATGACTGCTGCTTGATTCTTGAAGATTCAGATGAAGCAAATTATTTGACAGAAATAGTCAGCCAGGTCACCTCGAGATCACTTGCATGCACTCGTGAGATTAAGAATGAAAAGCATTTCACCCTTGACAAAAACGTACCATTGAAGTTGGGGAGGTATGAGCTAGAGTTAACTTAAAGGGACTTGTATATCTTTCAGTCTCCCCGTTGAGTGAACAATAGTTTGGCAGTACCACCACAGACTAAAGCTCAACCAATGGGCATCTGGTATTTCCACTTTCTAAAGGCTGTCATTGTGCCTATACAAGTTGTCATTAGCTCTTGAGCATCTTTCCCTGATACAGGTACAACTGTTGCCTGTGATTTTTTTTGACAGGCATGTGATGGCTGAGTGATTTGAATGTTGTAGCACCTATCCCAAACCCTCCTCTTGTGGTCCGTAAAATGCCGAAAACTCCACCTTTCCCCCCAGTAACTTCAAGCTCTGGTGATCGGTACCCTTCTTTCTTCACATTCCCCCACCTAGGGCCTGAGTCTGATGGGGAATGGTCGGCACTGCAGTTAGTGTCCCTCCACCCCCTCATCCCTGCCCCCACCTCTGATAGCATGTCAGTTTCCCAGCTCGCTATGAAAATAAGGAGCAAGAAAAGAGCAGTGTAATCAGCAAGCCTCTCCCCCAGTTGTGGGCTGAATAGAGAATCATGTTGAGAAAACCCTCTCCGCCCAAAAGACAGAAAGCTATAAGGAAAATCAAGGACTGAACTTTTCTCACAGAGAATCCGAATCATTCACATACACTGAAATATCTCGAACCTTGTAGAAAGAGCAGACTAGTTTTAAATACAACTTATAAAAATGAACAAACTTAAATTATTTTATAATCAAGTTTTTGAAAGGCAGAAAAGGAAATCTTCTAGATCCCCCCTTACTATTGCTGTGGGATTATCTAACACCATGTCATGAGCTTGTATAACAGAAGGGAGGCCCCTCTGGCTCACTGTGCCTGAGCCTGTCTTTTGAAGGAGCTATTGAGGGAGATGAATATGCCTATGCTTGCTTCTTGTGTCACCAACCAATTAAAGCCCACTTCCAACTCTTTCACCATGAATCCTATTTCTCCTGTATCCAATTGCCTTTGGAAAGATACTGATTGAATCTGCTTCTCCCAACCGTTCAGACAAACACTCCAAATCATATTCCATTGTATATAAAAACAAATCACTTCTCCATATTTCTCCTCATGTTCTTTTACCAGTGACAAAACTGCATCTGCTGGTTGTCTAATCCCCTGCCTGTAGGAAGACTTTCTCTGCATATATTTTATCCAAAGGCCTAATTACTTTGAACACTTCGCTTAACTCTAAACCTAAACTTTCAGTGCTCAAAAGAACACCCCCAGTCTCTCCATTAGACACAGCTGAATTACAGCAGAACATCACTTAATATGTTCTGGAATTAGGAATCTAATGATGACTGTGAATCCATTGTTGATTGTTGGGAAAACCCATCTGGTTCACTAATGTCCTTCAGGGAAGGAAACCGCCATCCTTACCTTGTCTGGCCACACACAGCAATGTGCTTGACTCTTAACTGCCCTCTGGGCAGTTAGGGATGGGCAATGCATGCTGGCCTAGCCAGCGACGCCCTCATCCCGTGAAAGAATTTTAAAGAAATCAGCAAAATATTACTTGATGCGCTCAACACCAAATGTAATATAGACCTTGCTGAGGCTATACAGCTTAGAATATTTGTAAGGTTGACAGCTATAGTTGGCAAAACTTGCTTAAGATTTA
>NC_063351.1:37568862-37569251 GCF_021869965.1 Rhincodon typus | reverse complement strand
AAACAACTGCACCTCCCAGTCGCGAACCATTTCAACTCCCCCTCCCATTCCTCAGACGACATGTCCATCCTGGGCCTCCTGCAGTGCCACAACGATGCCACCCGAAGGTTGCAGGAACAGCAACTCATATTCCGCTTGGGAACCCTGCAGCCCAATGGTATCAATGTGGATTTCACAAGTTTCAAAATCTCCCCTCCCCCCACCGCATCCCAAAACCAGTCCAGCTCGTCCCTGCCTCCCTAACCTGTTCTTCCTCCCACCTATCCCCTCCTCCCACCTCAAGCCGCACCTCCATCTCCTACCGACCAACCTCATCCCGCCCCCTTGACCTGTCCGTCCTCCCTGGACTGACCTATCCCCTTCCTAACTCCCTACCTACACTCACCTTT
>NC_063351.1:37565478-37568852 GCF_021869965.1 Rhincodon typus | reverse complement strand
ACCCCCTTCCCCTCCCCCTTTTCTGATGAAGGGTCTAGGCCCGAAACGTCAGCCTCTCTGCTCCTATGATGCTGCTTGGCCTGCTGTGTTCATCCAGCCCTGCACCTTGTTGTCTCGGATTCTCCAGCATCTGCAGTTCCTACTATCTCTGATTCAACAGTCTCCCCATCTGCCCATGAAAAGCCAATCACGGTTGCTCTTTCCTTCTCCTAATTTTGGCACAGTGCCAAGGAGGCTCAGATCTGCCAGAAGCTCTGCCTTTCAGATCAGACCGTAAACCCAGGCTTCCCCAGTCTGCCCAACAAGCCAGACATCAATCAGCCCATCATGCTACTTCTAAGATGCACAAGGTTATTCTTCCTGGTACCCAGACCAATATATATATCCCTCAATCAACACCATTAAAACAGATAACCTGGCCCGCGTCTTTCTTTGCCTCCTTGCCGGAAGGTTGAGAGTTGCAATTGCCCTATTTCCTCCAGGTGTAATTTTCCGCTGAGTGTCTGGTTGTGCATACACAGTACATAACGATGATGGGACAGGATATTGTGTGAGGCATTCTGTGGAAAGTCTCCCTCAAGTTTATACATGCACCTTATCCATGTCTTCGTCTGCTGTAGACTCGACTATTCCAGCCAACTCCTGGCAGGTCTACTATTTTCTTTCCTCTGCAACCCTGAGCTTTTCCAAAACTCTGCTGCGCATGTCTCAAATCACACCAAGGGCTTTTCACCACTGGACTTGCTGAGTTAATATGGCTCCTGGTTAAACAAAACCTCAATGTTCAGATTCCTCCATGGGCTCTGCCCCTCTTTATCTCTGTGATTACCTCTAGCCCTACAGCTCTCACATTTCCTTAGCTCCTCCAATTCTGGACACCCCCTCTCCCAAACAGCTAAGGAATTGTGGACAGATCAGGGAAGCAGGAGGCTCACTGAAAAGTCCCAGAGCAGCATGCCGTTAGCAGGCCCACCAGTGAGGAGTCGGCAGAAGACCAACACAACACCTCGAAAAGGAGGCACTCTCTCATACGTTGGGAATCATGCTCAAGCACACAGGGCCACAGAGGTCAGGTCTGAACAGACCCTCCACAGGACAGTCTGCTGCCATCACATCCCAGCCAATCAGAGCTGGGGTCTGTCAGGAGAAATTTCGAAGAGACTACAGCCAGGCCTCCACCTCCAGTGCAATGCTTGGCACAAGCCTCAGGAGGGTTTGGGTGCGTGGCCATAAGGAAGATGACTCCCAGGAGCACCATCCACCTATTGCCCATTTGACCCAGTATTGAGGCCTAATTGGCAACCCAGGTGCCACTTTGACCCTGCCATAGCGAAGATCCCTCAGAGACGGGCAGGAACACATCAGGTGGCCAACTCAGCACACTATTTTACAACCTTGTTGCCAGTCCGACCTCCTGAACCACCTCTCTACACCTGGGAAAAAAGTATTGCTGTGGCAATGAAATAAGGCCTCATTTCAAATTCCACTCTGGGTTTGATTTTGCAGAGGATGGCCATAATTAAAATGCAGTTGGTCAGTTGGGTAGCTTCCAAACGTCTTTGGAAAGATTTGCACCCTACTTATGTTGATTGTAGTGGAATGACGAATAAATTAAAACACGGCCTATGACCTCCCACTTCACCTGAAACTAATTATGAGGATGTCATAACTCAACCACAAACTGAAATTTTTCCCCATCCATTCTTTTGGCCTCAAACTAATGGTGCTTTCTTTCAAAGAGCCACCAGCCTAGAATAATTCATTTAAAACAGAAGAAAAGCTGGAAATACTCAGCCAGTCAGACTGTGGAGCGAGAAACAGAGTTAATGTTTCCAGCTTTCATCAACGGAAGTTCATTGGCCTGAAATGGAATGTGTTTTTCTCTCCACAGAATCTGCCTAACCTGCTGGGTAATCCTAGGATTTTCTGTTTTTATTTCAGATTTCAAGTATCAATAGATTTTTTTCCTTCATATATTTTAATGTTTTTATCTCTGAAACATGGAACGTATTTTTAAATCAAAATTAATTTCAACGCCCACAGTTTCTAATAACCATTACATGTGGTGTGAAGTTATTAGTGACTGTATAATTAACACATGAGCCTGAATTTTCCAATCTAGCATCAATCAGTAACCCCAGGTGCAAATAGTGCCCAAAATTACACTTCTTTCGAATAGAGTTCTGCCTTCCCTTCCGTTTCCTCTCACATTCATTTGCATACTGCTGAACATAAAATCTGCCATGAGCCAATGCCATAGGGGCAACACTTTTGTTTGCAATTGAAAATAAAATTTCAAAACACTTTTTTAGATAGACAGTACAGTTCAACTAGTAGGACTGAAACACGTTTATCATAAAAGTCCGCATTTTTAATCCACATGTCCTGATAACCAGAGATAACAAGGTCTAGAGCTGGATGAACACAGCAGGCCAAGCAGCACCAGAGGAGCAGGAAGGCTGACGTTTCCGGCCTAGACCCTTCTTCAGAAAAGGACCCTTCTTCCAGTTCCTACTATCTCTGTCCTGATAACCAGCTGTGAACGACCCAATTTTAAATAACTGGTAATGACTTAGAAAACAACACAAAATCATTTGCTAATTATATTGCTTTATAGTGTAGTAATCAGTTGCTTAGAAAATTAAAACATTCAAAACCTTCTAAAGAGTATCTGTTAGTGCCCTTGAACCTAAAAAGCCCTGAATAGAGCTTTTCTTTTAATGGTCCACAAAAGAGGACAGCAGAATCTTCCAACGTTAAGTAATGCAATAAAAGCAACATACCGAAATCTGAAATATAAACCAGAAAGTGCTGGAGAAACTCAGCAGCTCAGGCAGCAACTGTGGAAAGTCTGAGTCCAATATGACTTGTCTTTGGAACACATTGGCCATCAGAGTAGATTCTGAAGAGGGTTCATATTAGACTTGAAACATTAACTCTGTGTTTCTCTCTCCAGAGATGATAACAGGCCTACTGAGCTTCTGCAGCAATTTCTGTGATTAATCCAAGTTGGGAACGTGCTTGGGATGTTGTGGTATGTGTCGTTGTAATATGTCAGTATACCCTTAACAGAAATGTTCATTACCATTGTATCATAGTTTGTGACCAGAGAGTGTAAAAGTCTACTACCCTGAGGATCACCTGAAGAATGACATGCTACTGGAAGCATGTATCTTCTGTTGTAATTGTTGTTAATTTCTGGGTCCTCCTTAAATGCCTCCATACACTTTTCAAAGGCTTTGGTGAAAATAAAAATACAAATTTCGCATAAACCTATTAACCAGTGACAAAAAAGCTACCACAAGTGATTCCATGGCATATGTAACGTATAACCTACAGTAGCCCATGAATGCAATATGTTAAAACTTGCTTTC
>NC_063351.1:37539615-37565468 GCF_021869965.1 Rhincodon typus | reverse complement strand
TTCCTCTATCATTGAAAGTGATGAATCTTTCATTCTTTGATAATTTTTCTTATGACAATAGGACTCATTCTTCCTGATGTGCATTAATGTAGGCGCAACTCCCCTTTAACTGTTTATAGAATTTATAGGTTTATTTTCTGTTGCAGCAACAGTAAGGATTACAATCTTCCAATATATTCATCTTTGTGAAATGAGAACATTAGTTTACATAGATGTTAAAGCACACAGAAAGACCATATGATCCAACTAGTGTCTAGCTCTCCACACAAGTCTGCTCCCACACTACTTAATCAAATCATTTCAACATAACCCTCAAATCTGTTTGGAACTTGTTCAAGATGGCAGCAGAGTAGCAGGACTGTGTGCTCTTGAGGCTGCTTTCTTTCTTTTGCTTTTCTTTTTACTTCTGTCTTACTCTTTTTTGTATACAGAAAGATTTGGAGAAACTCAGCAGATCTGGTAGCATTGGTGGAGAGAGAAACAGAGTTTATGTTGACCCTGCTACAGGCAAAATCTCTTGGAGATGGGCAGGAATGCATCAGGTGGCCAACACAGTGCACTATTTTACAATTTTGTCGCCAGCCCCACCTCCTGAGCCACCCCTCTACGTCTGGGGAAAAAGTATTGCCGTGGCAATGAAATAAGGCCGCAATTCAAATTCTACTCCGGGTCTGATTTTGCAGAGGACGACTGCAATCAGTCAATCAGGTAGCTTCTTTCTGAAGACAGAGGAGACTCCTAAGGTCTGAATAATGCTCCACATTGTCCAAGGGCTTGCCCGGGATTTTGTTATTTGGGGATCGTGTTGCGCAGTAGGAGTAGAGTCATAGATGGGCCAGTGGGCAGAGGTGTGGCAGATGAAGTTTAATTTAGATAAATATGAGGTGCTGCATTTTGGAAAGACTAATCAGGGCAGGATTTATACACTTAATGGTAAGGTCTGGGGAGTGTTGCTGAACAAAGAGACCTTGGAGTGCAGGTTCATAGTTCCTTGAAAGTAAACTCGCAGGTAGAGACCTTTTGATCCAACTCATCCGTACCAACCAGATATACTAAACTGACCTAGTCCCGTTTGCCAGCATTTGGCCCATATCCCTCTAAACCCTTCCTAATCATATACACATCCAGACAGCTTTTAAATGTTGTAATTGCACCAGGCTCCACCACTTCCTCTGGCAGCATATTCCATACACGCACCATCCTCTGTGTGAAAAAATTGTCTGTTTGGTCCCTTTTAAATCTTTCCTATCTCACCTTAAACCTATGCCGCCCTAGTTTTGGACTGCCCTCCCATGGGAAAAAGACTTTGGCCATTTACCCTATCCATGCCTGTCATGATTTTATAAACCTCTATAAGGTCACCTCTCAGCCTCTGACACTCCAGGCAAAATAGCTTCAGCCTATTCAGCCTCTCCCTGTAGCTCAAACCCTCCAACCCTGGCAACATCTTGGTAAATCTTTTCTGAACCCTTTCAAATTTAACAACATCCTTCCCATAGCAGGGAGACCAGAATTGCATGCAATATTCCAAAAGTGGCCTAACCAATGTCCTGAACAGCTGCAACATGACCTCCCAACTCTTATACGCAATGCACTGACCAATAAAGGCAAGTGTACCAAATGCCTTCTTCACTATCCTGTCTACCTGCACGTCTACTTTCAAGGAACTACGAACCTGTACCCCAAGGTCTCTTTGTTCAGCAACACTGCCCAGGATCTTAACATTAAGTGCCCTGCCCTGATTTGCCTTTTCAAAATGCAGCACCTCATATTTATCCAAATTAAACTTCACCTGCCACACCTCTGCCCTTTGGCCCATCTGATCAAGGTCCTGTTGTACTGGTACAATTACAATATTTAGAAGGCATCTGGATGGGTATATGAATAGGAAGGGTTTAGACGGATATGGGCCAAATGCTGGCAAATGGGACTAGATTTATTTAGGAAATCTGGTTCACATGTATGAGTTGGACCAAGAAATCTTTTTCCCTGCTGTACATCTCAATGACTTTATGATTAAAGCTTCATGAGTGACCTTTCCTGTTGTGGACAGCTGGGACTCCCCTGTGTAGTTACTGCAATTGGTCTCTACTCCTGTTTTGAAGCTGGTCAGAACTACAGCATCTCAGACACCTCCTGCATGCTCCCACCCTTTAGTTGAGACTTCTACTCCACTTACCTTGGTATGTCAGTGCAGATTCCATCTGCACCTGGTTGGCCCCCAGCTGTTGGATGGCATTTTCATCGTTATGTTGGGTGGTCTTTTGTGGATATGTTAGTAGGTAGCTTGCGATGGAATGAGGTCAAGAGCATACATTTTGAGGACTGAGTCACAGTTGAGGAGGTTTTCAAAAAGCACCTTACAATGACCACACTGGTTTTAAATTAGTCCCACTTGTTCTTAAGTCTTGGGTGGGTGGGAGTGGGGTGAATGTGAATCCTTTGATGTTTAGGACATTGCTGGTCTAGATTACACTGAGGAATCCATGTGTGCTGTGCCTGTTAGTGAGTTGCTGCATTTCCTGCACTCTTTCTACCTGTTTCTTCGGGCATCGCATTTTTTAGACCTCAGTTTTCACTGTGAAACTGCTTTCTTTCCTCCACTTGGTGGAGGTTGCAGTTCAGAAATGCTTTGCACTTAAAATTGAGTAGCTCCTGGATCTCTTAGCCATTCTCTTCAAACCAGGCTTGAAGTTTCCTTCGTAAAGAAACCAGGTCAATCCTCACTGTTTATGCTGTTCAAGGGCACACTCTGGATGTTATGAGGTTTGTTGAGCATTGTCAGGTTAATTCCAAGTAGCTCTTCCTTCAGCGAGTCCTTGAGTCCATCAATATTGAATTTCCTGTGGCAGTATTTCCGTTTCTATCACCATTTTTGCGCCAGGTTCACAGAGATGGTAGCCCATATTGGGAGATGGTCAGATTCACAGTCGTCAGAATGTGGCATGGCATGGGTGATACAAACATCTTTGTAGTGCCCTGTACAGTTGATGATGTAGTTAAGCATGTGTGGAGTGAGGGTTAGGGTCAGGGTTGGGTTCTCTATTACTACGGGATCTTGTATTTGTCTCTGATAAAATGCGATGTTCGTTATCACTAAATTATGATCTGGCCATTTCAACAATAGGAGATCTCTGTTGGTTTTTGCTTTCCCTGTGTCTTCCTACCAACCTTCACAGTTTTCCAAGGCATGAGACTCTTCCAAGCACAAGACACTCTGCAGTTGTTCACTGAATCACAAAACAGTTCCCCATCATAACCAATTTCAATGTCACTGGAGAGTTAGAACTGTAGCCATTTGGACTCAAAAGAACTCTCTGATCCCAAGGGGAAAGCTATGGTGGAAACCATACACATTGAAAGCTGCCTTGTGTGATATGAAAGAAAAGGATACGTTGACATGAAATTTCTTTCTCTATTGGCTTCAGAAAGGCATTAACCTGTTTTGTTTAATCCACTGTGCAATTCCAACGGAAATAACTTATAAAAAGGCCTGGCAAATGCATCCATTCCAGTTAGTGAGCCAAAATCATTTTTCATATATATGCAAATAAATCATTTCATGCAGAATTTTTATCAGAGACAAAATTTGCATGTGAACTTTAACTGCAAATCCTCAGGCATTGAAAACAGTTCTTTGTTCAATGTATGACCACATGTACTGTTGAACATCTACTGCAGTGTTCTGCAGCAACAACAATTTCCATTAAGAGTTGTATTGAATGTTATGATGTAGAATTAGAAGTTTTAGGAGATCCTGCATCTGTACCCTTTTTTTAGGATTCCACCCAGAAACTCCTATAATCCTTTCTCATGTGTTGTTTTGGTACAAAATTAATCTTGGCTTACCTAAAAAAGTTAATTTAGTATTTTTTTTGTTTATATCTCTCAGTATAAGCATATTTTTAAACATTCTTGCAAAATATAAATATATTGATGTGTTTAAAGCTACTCGTAAGAACAGCCTGAAAAGTTAATTAACTTTGAACCTCTCACTACCAGGCACAGTAAACATGTTATAGTGAAAACTACTTGAATCATGTTTTCAAACATTAACAGACTATGCTCCTAGTACTGTACATGGTTTATTACTATTCTGTTAGAATCAAATGTTTCCCAATTTAGGGGGAAAACACACATTGTTCGAGTTGAAACAGTCAGGTGGACAAGTGATCTTTTCCAAGTTCATTAATGTCAGTCTCGAGTTCAATTTCAATGATATCTAAACTTCCGGAATTAAACTTGAGATTTCAGTTGAATAACTACATCAGCTTAATCTGGTATTTAATTAAGTAGAGGTCAGGCCTTAGGGTCAACTGACTAGTGATCTCAATCTAAGACAAGTAGGCCACACAATGGGTGCATTTAAGAGCTATAGGTAGAAATGAGGATTGGGTGGAGCAGTAATGGGCTATCTGATTAAACATGTTGTATAAAGCAAGTACTGTGAAAGATGTCAGTAAGAAGCCTTGGCATTGATTTGAAAATCAGTTGTGCATTGCACTGCTTTAACCACTAGATAGCAGAGCGTGACAAGGAGACCGTTTGATCTCTACAAGGCTGCTCGTGGAGTTTTGCTGCAAAGTTATGAGAGGAGAAAGTCGTCCTCACTCTGCTCATTTTATGGCGGAATTTTAACCACATTCCATCATTTTTGATGGTGGAAACCAAATTGGGTGCCCTGTCTGCTCACATGCATTTTGTTGGTTAAAAATTAAAGAGCTGGCAGCCTGTGTAAGAGACACGTGTGATCATGTGTTGAGGGCAACTTTCTGACACTGAAATCCATGACCAGCTGATGGGGCAGCAGATACGGATGGTTTATAAATGAACTGCCTGGACAAAAAGGGAGGCTCTGCACCAGACACAACTACCCTGACTGGTTCACGTGCAGCAAAATGCACTGTCGAGAGTGAAGAGTGACAGATTTTATTGAATATAACAGTACACAGAGGATGGGGTGAGGGTAGCTCTTACTTGGAGTTCTCCATCCTCTAGCTCCATTCCATGTAATCTGACATTATTTTGACGAAGCCCTACTCCCACATGCTCACTGCCTATACTTAAAGCAAAGGCAAAATTCCATTTGTTGTATATAACTGCAACGTAAGGTATGCGATTTGTATATATTTTAATATAATTTAATTTTGAATTTGGGTTTTTGAATTTGAACTAGTGACATGTGGGTTGTCAGTGTATCTGAAGGGGTTTAATGATTAACTTATAAATATTTCTGTAGCTCTGACGATTTATTTAAAATAGGGTGTGACAGGAGGACCTCATGGAAAGTAATAAGTTTTTGTTTGCATTAGGATAATTTTACAAGTGAACAAAATGAACAGTTGTGTATTAGGCTCCTGATTAGAAGGTCAAGGTTTTTGTTTTCTTTTGATTGGGGGAAACTTCCATAACTTGGGAAAAGAAGTTTACTTTAACTTCAGTTTGAGCAGTTCTGCAGAAGCAATAGATGAAGCTCGATGTGGAAAGCAATTGCTCCTAAGAAAGGGAATTACTTAGATTCGTTAAAAAATAGATTCCTTCAGTGTAAGGAGTTTAGGGAAAATTCCAAACAATAAGCGTTTGGTTAAATAACTAACTAGGTTATTCAAAGATGGGAAAATTTAAGCTCAGTCAGATGAAGGTTCTTTGAAGAGATCATTAGATTCTCGAGAAGTGAGCTGAAGCCATAATTAAAGTAAGCCCATTAGGAACGGTAGAAGAATTCTCAGTTTTGTGAGTACTGTAAATGGGTACTTTTGAGATTAATGGGATTATATTTTTACCATGCGCTTTGAGATCTTTAAAGGTGTGGTATATGTAAATAGAGATAACAAGGTGTAGAGCTGGATGAACATAGCAGGCCAAGCAGCATCAGAGGAGCAGGAAGGCTGATGTTTCGGGCCTAGACCCTTCTTCAGAAATGGGGGAGGGGAAGGGTGTTCTGAAATAAATAGGGAGAGAGGGGGAGGTGGTTAGAAGATGGATAAAGGAGAAAATAGGTGGAGAGGAGACAGATAGGTCAAAGAGGTGGGAATGGAGCCAGTATAGGTGAGCCAGTAGGTGGGGAGTTAGGGAGGGGATAGGTCAGTCCAGGGAGGACGGACAAGTCAAGGGGTGGGATGAGGCTAGTAGGTAGGAGATGGGGGTGGGGCTTGAGGTGGGAGGAGGGGATAGGTAGGAGGAAGGACAGGTTAAGGAGGTGGGGACAAGATGGGCTGGTTTTGGGATGCATGTGGGGGAGGGGAGATTTTGAAGCTTGTGAAGTCCACATTGATACCATTGGCCTGCAGAGTTCCCAAGCGAAATATGAGGTGATGTTCCTGCAACCTTCGGGTGGCATCGTTGTGGCACTGCAGGAGGCCCAGGATAGACATGTTGTCAGAGGAATGGGAGGGGGAGTTGAAATGGTTCGCGACTGGGAGGTGCAGTTGTTTAGTGCGAACCGAGCGTAGGTGTTCTGCAAAGCGGTCCCCAAGCCTCCACTTGGTTTCCCCGATGTAGAGGAGGCCACAACGGGAAAAACGGATACAGTATACCACATTAGCAGATGTGCAAGTGAACATCTGCTTGATGCGGAAAGTCTTCTTGGGGCCTGGGATGGGGGTGAGGGTGGAGGTGTAGGGGCAGGTGTAGCACGTCCTGCGGTTGCAGGGAAAAGCACCGGGGGTGGTGGGGCTGGAGGGAAATGTGGAGCGGATGAGGGAGTCCTGGAGAGAGTGGTCCCTCCGGAAAGCAGATAAGGGTGGGGAGAGAAAAATGTCTTTGGTGGTGGTGTCGGATTGCAGATGGCGGAAGTGTCGGAGGATGATGCGTTTTATCCGTAGGTTGGTGGGGTGATACGTGAAGACAAAGGGGATTCTGTTTTGGTTGTTATTGCGGGGAGGGGGTGTGAGGGATGAGTTGCGGGAAATGCGGGAGACACGGTTGAGGGCGTTCTCGACCACTGAGGGGGGGATGTTGCGGCCCTTGAAAAATGAGGACATCTGAGATGTTCGGAAGTGGAATGCCTCATCCTGGGAGCAGATGCAGCGGAGGCGAAGGAATTGGGAATAGGGGATGGCATTTTTGCAGGAAGGTGGGTGGGAGGAGGTGTATTCTAGGTAGCCGTAGGAGTCGGTGGGCTTGAAATGGATATTGTTTTCCAGGTGGTTGCCAGAGATGGAAACAGAGAGGTCCAGGAAGGAGAGAGAGGTATCAGAGATGGTCCAGGTGAACTTAAGGTTGGGGTGGAAGGTGTTGGTGAAGTGGATGAACTGTTCGAGCTCCTCGTGGGAACACGGGGCGGCACCGATACAGCCATCAATGTAACGGAGTAAGAGGTTGGGTTTAGGGCCAGTGTAGCTACGGAAGAGGGATTGTTCCACGTAACCTACAAAGAGGCAGGCATAGCTTGGGCCCATGTGGGTACCCATGGCCACTCCCTTTGTCTGTAGGAAGTGGGAGGAATTGAAAGAGAAGTTGTTGAGGGGGAAAAACAGTTTCCATCTCAGTTGTTGAGAACGCCCTCGTCCGTGTCTCCCGCATTTCCCGCAACTCATCCCTCACACCTCCTCCCCGCAATAACAACCAAAACAGAATCCCCCTCGTCCTCACGTACCACCCCACCAACCTTCGGATCCAACGCATCATCCTCCGACACTTCCGCCATTTGCAATCCGACCCCACCACCAAAGACATTTCTCCCTCCACGCCCTTATCTGCTTTCTGGAGGGACAACTCTCTCCGTGACTCCCTTGTCCGCTCCACACTCCCCTCCAGCACCACCACACCCGGCACTTTCCCCTGCAACCGCAGGAAGTGCTACACCTGCCCCTACACCTCCTCCCTCACCCCCATCCTAGGCCCCAAGAAGACTTTCCACATCAAAGAAATGTTCACTTGCACATCTGCTAATGTGGTATACTGTATCCGCTGTTCCAGATGTGGCCTCCTCTACATCGGGGAAACCAAGCGGAGGCTTGGGGACCGTTTTGCAGAACACCTACGCTCGGTTTGCACTAAACAACTGCACTTCCCAGTCGCGAACCATTTCAACTCCCCCTCCCATTCCTCAGATGACATGTCTATCCTGGGCCTCCTGCAGTGCCACAACGATGCCACCCGAAGGTTGCAGGAACAGCACCTCATGTTTTGCTTGGGAACTCTGCAGCCCAATGGTATCAATGTGGACTTCACAAGCTTCAAAATCTCCCCTCCCCCAAACGCATCCCAAAACCAGCCCATCTTGTCCCCACCTCCTTAACCTGCCCTTCCTCCTACCTATCCCCTCCTCCCACCTCAAGCCCACCCCCATCTCCTACCTACTAGCCTCATCCCACCCCTTGACTTGTCTGTCCTCCCTGGACTGACCTATCCCCTCCCTAACTCCCCACCTACTGGCTCACCTATATTGGCTCCATCCCCACCTCTTTGACCTATCTGTCTCCTCTCCACCTATTTTCTCCTTTATCCATCTTCTATCCGCCTCCCCCTCTCTCCCTATTTATTTCAGAACTCCCTTCCCCTCCCCCATTTCTGAAAAAGGGTCTAGGCCTGAAACGTCAGTTTTCCTGCTCCTCTGATGCTGCTTGGCCTGCTGTGTTCATCCAGCTCTACACCTTGTTATCTCAGATTCTCCAGCATCTGCAGTTCCTACTGTCTCTTGTACATAAATAGTTTTGGTTTTGTCTATTTTATTTTAATATCTTTGCTACCTGAACTTCTGTTTCATTGTTAAAACCAAATCTATAATATTGTGAGCTTATGTTTCTTTGAGAGATTAGCTCACTGGAGCCATAAAAAAAGACAAAAAGTGGTATATGAAACCAGATTCCAGTCAGGGATCTAACTTGTCCAGTAATAACTTCAGCTGGGAACATAATATAAGATGTTTTTATGTGTTTGTGAGAAATGGAAGTTGTTGTCTTATTGCCCATTTATTGCCCATCCCGAATTAGGGGCATTTCCTTATTGTTGTAATTTTGCATCCAGTACTGTACTCAGTGTTCTGCAGGACATGGATGAACATACGGGTTGTGCTGTAAAGGCATTGACCGGGAACACTCTCAGTGGAGATAATTGAAATATTATTGGTGTACTCAAAAACCATGGAGTCCATCAATGAACATCCTGAGATGGATCCACGTGTAGACAACACCGACAATTCCCTTTAGGCCCTTTGTTTTCTCACCCTGAATGATTGACCCATGGTCACAACATTGAGTTAATCTCTACATTTGAACTTGCCATTGGGAAAGTGAAATTTCAGCTTCTGTCTAATTAGGTCATCCTACCTGCCACATTTCCCGTTCTCGAAGACCATATAACTGGAGAATGGAGAGCAGTTTTGAAGAAGGGTCACTGGACCTGAAACATTAATTCTGCTTTCTCTCCACAGATGCTGCCAAACCTGCTGAGTTTCACCACCAATTTCTGTTTGTTTCTAAACTATTTACCACTCCCACTCAATTCCTGGGATAGCAAGTTCTATTTGCCACTCTCCCTAAGTAAAAATATTTCTCCTTATATTCCTGATAGGTTTACTTCTCACTATCTAGTACTTGTGGCCTCTGGGTTGTAGATTTTCCCACAAGTGGAAACATTGTCTCCATAGCTGCTCTGGCCAACCCATTCAGAATTTTACAAACCTCAGGATATTATTAAGCCTTCTTATTTGAAAGAAAAAAGTATCAACCTATTCAATTGATCCTGATAACTGCAATCTATCAGTTTAGGTAACATACTTTTTTTTGATGTTTTTCTTCCAGCGTTTCTATATTATGAGGAAAGGTGTGAAATGCATTTTTTTGGAGCTTGGATTTCAAATCAGTGACATATCGGTGCTTTTTGTTTTAATGCGAGGTGGGTTAGCAATTAATTAGGTCAGTCTTTCTGGTATCATGATCTTAAAGCGTGTATATATCAGAGAACAGGTAAGTGAAGGCCTCCTATCAGATTAATGGAAGTTTGTTTATATTGTGGTGGTTTATGACAGAAAGAGAAAGAAAATTAAGTCATTAACTTAGAAGAAGCTAGAATAAGCATTTTTTAAAAAAATAATATTAAAAGCTTTTGAATTCAGCTTGAAGAAAACCAAACTGGAATCAGATGCAAGAATATTTTCTCACAATAAAATAAGATTGTTTTAAGTAGTAAATGAAATAAATGACCTCAGTGGAAAATTTTTGGGAAGACTTTCAGATCAGGAGTGTTTAATGGAGTTCTGCAGGCTTTTAAATAACTGAAGGAATCTCGCCAGTAGGATTGGCTTGGGAAAGGACCAGAACTGTTAACCCAAGCAGTGAAATCAAATTGCAGACTTGATAGGGAAAGAAAATTTCTCTGGGTGTTGAGTACCTGGGGAGTGATGATGTTAGGGACTAGGTAGGACTTTATAGTGCAGTGTGAGTTTTGTCTGTGTTATACGCAGATAGCTTGATTTGTTTTTTTTTAACCTAATTAACTTCTGTTTTATTGTTAAAACCAAACCTACAGCCTGATGTGCTTATGTTTCAGTGATGGACCACCATGCTAAGTTAAACAAAATATGATCTATCAAGCAAGGTAGCTATTGCTCTAGAAATAAATCACAATATTTTGCTGGCATTTTTAATTGCTTCTTTGGCCTTGAATGTTGCTTTTAATAATGTTTTCACCTGTATCCTGAATCCCACTGCTCTGTTACTCCAATCAATTTGTTACTTTTTAAGTTGTGCATAATATTTCTATTATTTTTTCCAAAATGCATTACCTCACATTTTGTCATGTTAAAGTTGCTTTGCCACCTCCCCCAGTCAGTCTGCAAGTTTTCTAATACCTCCTTCTATAAAAATATTGCATTCTTGCTTGGAATAAGCTGCGACACCAGCACCAAGAACCTCTCCCCACAACCCCTCCACCACACTGCATTGTGAAATATTACCTGCAAATTCTGAATTTAAGTTATTTGCTCCCAAGCCCAAATCATTGTTAAAATGTTTAATAGGATCAGACATTAGAAAGGAGTTACATTGTGTGTGGGAGTGCCATCATGAAACCAGGGACAGAGGTCAGACCAGTGTATCCAAGTTCACCAACGAATAATATGAGTGGATGGAAAATTGAGACAAGTTGGCTGGGATTTTCAATATGTACTCTAGTCACAATGATCTATCCCAGTTGTGCCAAATCATAACATCTACCCTATGAACATTTGTAATAGTGCCACAACCACTAAATGCAGTCATGTTTACTATCTTAATAGCTGCATTATCCATTTAAAATAAATGGTTTCACACCTAGACTAAATTAGTAGATAGAGGAATTTGATAAAAATGAATTAAATGTTTGTATAATGATATCACATAGTTTAATTTCAGTACTGTGGAAGCTATGCCTCATTTCTCAACTAAAGCCCCTTCCCCCCACCTCTTTCAGATATATATCAAAATGATTTGCAACCAATGTGTGCACTAATGGTTTGAAAGGTTTTTGAAACCTTTTAACTGATGCGTTCTTCAAGAAATATGCTTCCGTTTGGATTAAAGAGAATGTACAGCACAGATTTAAGCCTGTGATTTTCTTATTAGCCCACATTTTGTTTCATATCTGCCTCACTTGCTAGGAACCACAAAGAACTCTAATTAGTGATTCCTGCGGCTCATAAAATGTAATTTCTTAGCGTGCATCCCAAATTACATTGTTGTAAAATGTGCACAGCTCAGACAACTAGATCAAAGGCAGCAAAATAAAGCTAAATAATGGGGCAGATCATTATTTTAATTGCATAAAATAATTGTTTGTTGTTGATTTTATCAGATTACAATATATTTGCCAATTGGGCCTATTTAAAATGTGCTCAGTCTCTAAAATACTCTTAGGCTATTAAAATCAGAAGAGGACCAGAGAGCAGATTCTAAGTCAAGGACTTTGCTTTGGTAGCATTAGTGAAGTATTAAATGTGAGGACTAAACCAGTTTAACACATCAAGCTGCAAAGTCTTCTATGGGTGGTACAGTGGTTAGAACTGCTACCTCACAGGTTTGATTCACCCTTGGGTGACTGTTTGTGTGGAGTTTGCACATTCTCCCCATGACTGCATGGGGTTTCCACCAGTTGTTCTGGCTTCCTCCCACAATCCAAAGTTGTGCAAGTTAGGTGGATTTGCCATGTTATATTGCTCATAGTATTCATGGATGTAGGTTAGGTGGATTAGCCATGGGAAATACAGGGGACGGGGATCAGTCTGGCTGTGATACTCTTCAGAGGGTCAGTGTGGACTTGTTGGGCAAAATGGCCTGTTTCCACACTGTGGGGATTCTATATATGTTATTTGTTCCTTGGCAGGAATCCTCAAATTTCCTAAGTTATTTCTGATATTTGGCGATTATGAGATAACCATCCTGAAGATGTGCTTTGTAAATATCAATCTTGATTCTCTGGTCTGAAATGGGAGCAGATTTGTTTAAAATAAAATTCTTCAAGGATTTCTTCCCTCTTAAGTAAACAGCAATAATTGCATGAAGATTTTGCTGGGATGGGTACTCTTCTACTTGCGGAGAGGAACAAAATTGGAGGCCATCGGTGTAAGGTAGTCACAAAGAAAACTAATAAAGAATCCAGAAGAAATTTATTCACACAAAGCGAGGGAGAAGAGTGGAGCTTTCACCTGTAAGGAATGGTTGAATGAGATTGATGCTCAGGGGAAGGTAGATGAAGTGTACAACAAGAGTTGCCAGCAATTTGAAGAGAGAATACAGTGAATCTATGTTTTTATAGTGAAGGCAGTAATCATAGTGGAAGTTGAGATTCCATTCACAAAAAGAAAGTGTGGTGGGAAATACAGAAGGTTGCTTATTTCCTGGAAATGTGGAAGATCTTAACACATGCAAAGAAGAATGAGAGATGATCTCATTGAAATATATAGGATTCTTAAGGGCCTTGGCTGGGTAGATGCTGAAAGGGTATTTCCCCTCGTGGGACAGTCTGGGAGCAGAAGGCATGGTCTCAGAATAAAGGGACACCAATTTAAGACAGAGATGAGGAGGATTTTTTTCTCCCAGAAGTTTGTGAATCCTTGGAACTACTTGCCAAAGACAGTTGTGGGGACAGAGTCCTTGTGTATATTTAATGTTGAGATAGATAAACTCTTGATCATTGAAGGAATCAAGGGTTATAGGGAAAACACAGAGCAGTGCATGTGAGGAATGCCAGATTAGCAACAATCTTATTGAATGATGGAGAAGGTTCGAGGAGCTGACTGGCCTACTCCTGTTCTTATTTCTTATGGTATTATGGTTTTAACATAGTAAGTTCCTCCAGCCTGGTAGTCTGTGATGATATATATTCTCTATCTGACAATGATGATTCTTTCCAACATTGTCAATCCCTGTACACAGATGGGCTTCCTCCTGTTTTGCTATACTACCTGCTGTTGCAGTGAGAAGAGTGAAAATGGGTTTGTCCAAATTGGGCACAGAAAACTTCTTGAATCAGCAACTTACACATACAACAAATCTGTCTTCGATGGTTGTGGTGAGAGAGGAATGTTGGCCAGAAGGTCATGAGTATACTCCATTCTTCCCTGAATATTAACATCAGGCCCTTTACATTTGCTTGGTCAGGTTGAAAAGCCTTGAGTTGAAGTGGGCAATTTTCAACCAGCGGTTATCTATTTTTCACCTGATAAACAGATGACTGGTTGAAATAATTGGGATGGGAGCCCCTCTGTGACTCATTGATGTAATGATTCACTTGATACAGACAGACATGGGTGAGACTGGCTATTAATTGTTAGTGTCTCCATTTGCAGCTTTCAGAAAATGGGCAATATGTATATAGGTTACATTGTAGCATGTTGGTATAATCTTACTCTTTTCAGTTTTGCATTGCAAGCTTATTTCAATGTTTCAGAACTCTTATGTTTTCTGGTTGAGGTCCTGATATTCATCAGCTTTGGTGACAACAATCATCATTTCTGCTGCATTGGGAAATACTTGGTATTTCGAATCTTCGCATGAACTGTAAGTATTTACCAACGTCTCCCTCAGACTCCCAACACTCCCCAGACTCTGACTTGAAATGCCTGTCTCTCCCTCCAGGACCTGTACTGTACCACAGCTGCCTCCTCTCCCCTCTCCATGCACATTGCCCCGTATCCTCACTCCAAATCCAGGCTTCCCTAATTTTCCCCTCTCTAGACCCGCTCTGCCTCAATGCCCGCCCTGCAATTGGATTAGATATGCAGCACTCACCTGGCCCCCTTGTCATCTTGTATCCTACCCACTTGGCAATTTGTTCCATTTGGCAGACTACCCCTGGCATGCTACATCATTCCCACTTGGCACCCTGCTTACCTGGAACCATAGCCCCTATACATTTGGCATTCTATGCTCCCAGCACCCTAACCTCACACTTTCCCCGAGTGCTGAGAGTTCGACAACAGATGCAAAGGTGGGGCTGTCTGTGATTCTGAACCTTTAAACTTCAGAATACGAGAGCTGACTATCCTGAGAAAGGGGCTTTCCTGTGTCAGTTCTGCACTACAAAAGAACTGTCAGAATGTACATATACTTTCACATTATTGAAGGAGCTGACTGGAACACCTGTCTGAAACTAGGAGTTCTCTCCATCTGTAAAGAAATAAGTGCAGAGTAGCAATCTGCATGAGAAGATCTATTCCTTGGAAAATCCTGCCCGATATATCCAGCAGGAGAGACTGGACAGGCTGTGGCACTGACTTCCAGAATTCAAAAGATGGGAAGTTATCTGAGTGAGATTTTCAAGGCAAGGAAGTTTTAATTGGTTAAATATAAAGAAAATGCCTTTAGTTATGAGTGAAACCAAAACTAGCAATAAGATCATCATAAGTTCAATAAAGAATTTAAGTAAGACTTGTTTAGGCAGACAGTTTTTAAAATGTTGAACCTGCTACTAGGGGAGGTAGTTAAAACTAATAGTATTGATGTTTTCGAAGGAAGGTGGATAAGTAGATGAGGGAGAAAACAATGGAAAGATGTGTTGATGGTGTTAGGTGAAGAAGGATGAAGGGAAATCAGATTTACCAGTATGGAACTATTTCAACAAAAGCCATGTTTCTGTGCTGCACCTACTTGGTAATGTATTGCAGCAAGTATTGGCAGGTCAATCTTTTTGAGGATTCTGAGCTATATGTCACAGGCATGATCAGGAAGCACAAAAACTGAGGCACAGCAAGATGTGAAAGGCATCATAGTAATATCACTGGGCAAGTAACTCAGAGATCTCAGCGCTCTGTAGACATGGGTTTGAATCCAAATGGGAGAGTTTAAATTCAATGTATAAATCTATCATTTAAAGGTGACAAGGAAATCACTGTCCATTGTTATAAAAACCCATCCTGGTTCACTGATATCTTGTACAGGAGTAAACCTGCCATCATTCCCTGCTTTTGCCCTACGTCACTCCAGACCCAAGAGTGGTTGACTCTTGAAATTGCCCTCTGAAAGTGCCCAGCAAACCACTTAGTGGCAGCAAACTGCTACAAAGTCCAAGTAATGAAATGACACCATACAGATCAGCTGACATTGACCTGGGCACCAGAAACAAAAATGGCCAACCCAGCAAAGTTCACCCTGCAAAGCATTCAGCTAACTAAACAACTCTTTCAAGCAACTTGTTCCATAAATATCACCATTCCCAATGACAGGGAAGCCCTCTCCATATCAACAATCTTCAACCAAAAGTTCCAAGAATGATGCATCTCAACCTCTTCCGGAGGTCCCTAACATCACACATGCCAATCTTCCATTAAGCAGCTGAAGATGTCGGTTACCGCAAGGGCCATGGGCCTGGTGAAAATTCCAACAATGGTACTGAATATTTGTGTGCCTGAATTAGCCATGTCCCAATCAAGCAGCTCTAATTCAACAACAACACCCCAATACCCACCTGACAATGTGACAAATTGCTTAGGTATATCCTGTCTATAATATGCATGCAATCAAGAAACTCTAGCAAAACTGTAGTCAGTGGGAACTAACAGGAAAGTATTCCACAGGTTTTTGTCATACCTAGCAAAATGGTGATGGTTGTGAATGTTGGAGATTATTTATCACAGACCTGGGACACTCTTGCAAATGTTCCTCAGGGTGGTGTCCAGGGTTCAACCATTTCCAGATGTTTCAACATCTTTCATAGAATCATAGAACCTCTACAGTGTAGAAGCAGGCCATTCAGTCCATTGAGTCCACACAGACCCTCTGTAAAACATCCCACCCAGACCCACCCAGACCCACCCTGCTATCCTAACCCTGCACTTCCCATTGCTAATCCACCTAGCCTATGATGTGGATCTACATCATGGCTACCATCGACACCACCGACAGCCAGCTCAAAGTGGAGAGGATCTCCAAGAAGATCACACATATTGACACAGACATCATGAAATGCAATAGAGCACAAAAGATCCCCAAAGGACTACAGATCATGAACCCACTCAAGTCGACCTGCAACACTGAGTAAGCTGAGAGACTTTGCCGTCACACCCCTCACAAACTCTTCAATCATCTTGTACACTAACGCTACAGCAAGCACCATAACCTTAAAATCGAGATGGAGTCTATATTCTCAGCTTGCACTCAACATACAGCAATACAGTTATGAGACACTGTCAAAGAGATGAGGCAATAGAACTACACCACCTACATACAAACCAAGAACAAGAAACTAGAGAAACTTGGCATCACCACCAGCAATAACCAAGTCTCCCCTGGTACCGCAGTTGAAAGCAGTACCATCACGGGAAAATCCATCATCAACTTATCTGGCCACACCCTTCAACCAGACAAGATTGAAGTTCTCAGCCGAGAATTTCTGTCCCTACACCAAAATGGACCCCATTGGTCCCACGGCAGACACAGAGGAATTCATCAGACAAATGAAACTCCGGGAATTCTTCCATGATGTCAGCAGCAAGCCCGCTGAGACTACCAACGAACCAGATCAGTCAACAGAGACAGTCTATGGGGGGAACGGGAAAAGAAGGAGTTGAATTGGACCCCTCCGGAGGGCCATTGCCCTGGGCTTGGCAGGTATGCTCAAGCTATCAGAGAATACATGAACACCAGAGTCATCAGCCGCAGTCACAAGGTAGCACAAAATGTCACCCAAGCACAACGCAACATCATCCATGCTCTCAAGACCGATCGCATAGCTGTCATCAAACCAGCAGACAAAGGAGGAGCCATCATCATACAGAAAAGAACAGACTACTGCAAGGAAGTATACAGACAATTGGACAACCAGGAACACTACAGGCAACTATCTATCAATCTGACCGAAGAGCACAGCGGTCAACTGAACAGACTGGTGAAGACTTTTGAATCAGTCCTTCAGAGTATCCTATGCACTCTCATTCTGTGTACTTCCCGAGTAGGGGACTTGTCTTCCAAAGATACACAAAGCCAACACAGCTGGACATCCCATCGTAAGAGGTGATGGGAGCCTGTGTGAGAACCGCACCGGCTATGTCGAAGGTATCTTGAAACCCATTGTGCTAGGAACCCCCAGCTTCTGCCGTGACTATAGATTTCTTACAAAAACACAGCACCCATGGACCAGTTGAATCATGAACATTCCTCGTCACAATGGACATTTCAGCACTCTACACCAGCATCCCCCATTACAACAGCATTACCACACAGCCTCAGTACTCAATACCATCAATTGCCAATTTCCAGATGCCATCCTACAACTCATCCGCTTCATCCTCTACCACAACGTCTTCACCTTCAATAACCAGTTCTTCATCCAGACACACGGAACAGCCATGGGGACCAGATTTGCTCCCCAGTATGCCAACATTTTCATGCACAGGTTCAAACAAGACTTCTTTGCTGCACAGAACCTCTCACCAATGCCATACACCAGATACATGGATGACATTTTCTTCTTTTGGACTCATGGCGAGGAATCACCGAAACAACTACATAGCGATATCGACAACTTTCATCCCACCATCAAACTTACCGTTGACCACTCTTTAGAATCAGTCTCATTCTTGGACACACACATCTCTATCAAGGACAGACGCCTCAGTACATCACTCTGCCACAAGCCTACGGATATCCTTATGATGCTGCATTTGTCTAGTTTCTACCCGAAACGTTAAAACAGCCATGCCCTATGGACAAGCCCTACACATACAGAGGATCTGCTCAGATGAGGAGGAATAAGGCGAACACCTGAAGGTGTTGAAGGACGCCTCATGGAAAGAGGATACGATGTTCAGTTCTGACGTGCCACCGCGAAAAGCCATAATGACTTCCTCAGAAGACAGATACGGGATACATCCGATAGGGTACCCTTCGTCGTCCAGTACTTCCTGGGAGTTGAGAAACTACACCTTGTCCTTCACAGCCTTCGACACATTGTCGATGCCAATGAGCACCTCACCAAGATCTTCCCCACCTTTCCACTCCTCGCCTTCAAACAACTGCCAAACCTTAAACAGACCATTGTTCGCCACAAACTGCCCAGCCTTCAGGACAACATTGGCCACAGCACTATACAACCCCGTCATGGCAATCTCTGCAAGATCTGTCAGATCGTTGGCATGGACACTACCATCACACATGGGAACACCACCCACCATGTGATCACGGCAGATACTCATGTGACTTGGCCAACATTGTCTATCTCATACACTGCAGGCAAGGATGCCCCGAGGCATGGTACATTGGCGAAATCATGCAGTTGCTATGACAATGGATGAATGGATACTACGCAACAATCACCAGACAGTAACGTACCCTCCCAGTGAGGGAACACTTCAGTGGTGAAGGACAGTGAGCCTCGGATCTTCGGGTAAATGCCCTCCAAGGCCGACTTTGGGATGTACAACAACGCAGAGTCACTGAGCAGAGACTGATATCCCAGTTCGGTTCCCATGGGGACAGCATCAACAGGATCTTGGGTTCCTGTCACACTACAGGTGACCCCACCACACTGTACACTCTCACACACACTCACACACACACACAATCTCACACACACACACACACTCACACACACACACACACACACACAATTGAATTTATGGGGTGAATTTATATTTGTAGATATATGTTGTTCTGTCAATACAGTGTTTTATAAATTCCTACTAGAAATAAAACCAGTCTGACTCCAAACTGAAACACAAACAGATTCTAAACAAGGTCTCACACCTAACATGCATTGTCTGACCTAAACTGTCACCTCTTTTTTACACTGATAAAACCTTTAGTTCTCTCAGGACTGTGACTTGAAAGGAATTTGGGGATTTACATATACATATTAATCAATTAAAACCTTCTAACTGATTAAAGATTTAGCAGCATCTTAGGTTTGCTTAGTACATCCTCATCAATGGTGTGAACCTTTGATCCTTTACTTATAAATTCTGTGTCTGATACTACTTCTCTGACTAACACCTGAGGATGGACTGAAGCTCCGAATGCTGTTTTCAAATAAACCTGTTGGGCAATAACCTGGTTCCATGTGATTCTGACTTTGTCCACCCAGCCTACACATCCCTGGACACCATGGGCAATTTAGCATGGCCAGTCCACCTAACCTGCACATCTTTGGACTGTGGAAGGAAACCCACACACCTGGAGGAAACCACGCAGACACGGGGAGAATATGCAAACTCTTCTCAGTCGCTTGAGGTTGGAATTGAACTCGGGTCCCTGGTACTGTGAGGCAGTAGTACTAATCGCTGAGCGACTGTGCTGCCCCGCTTTCATAAGTTTAGAAGTGCTAATGTTTGCTGATGAATGCATAATGCTTGGGAACATTAGCAACTCCTCAGAATTTGGAGCAGTCCGCGTCCAAATACAACAAGACCTGAACAATACCCAGGCTTGGGCTGACAGGTAGTAAGTAACTTTCACATCACACAAGTGCCAGGCAAAGACCATCTCCAATATGAGAGAGTCTAACTATCTCCCCTAGTGCTAAGTTGTTCTGGGAATAGCACGTGATAAGGTGGGGCTGGAAGTGGCCATGAGGAGCACTAATGAAGTGGAAGAGGCAGTTAACGAGGCAGGTTTGGTAAGATACAGCAAAAAATTTCACTAGGCCTGGGGCCAAAAAACTCATTCTTAGTCAAAATAAATAAGATTCAAATCAAGATTGTCAATGACTTATGAAGTCAATCACTCAAGGTGCATAATAAGCAACATATACATGACCTCCTGCTCTGCAGCCCAGTAAGTCAGGTTTCTATCTCCAGAGGGAGCAGAAGTAACATATATTCCTTCGAAAGATATTATACTTTTAGTTATGTTTGTAGAAAGTGTGCTCAGAGTCAGAAAAGGAGGAATCTTTGTAGCCAGAACCTTTTCTTGAACTATATACATTCTGTACAGGACAGGGTGTATTCCCTGTGCAACTATCTCAGAGTAAATCCTTGTACGTTCTGAATGTCCATGACCTGATGTCACTCTTGGATAAAAACCAAAAGAACTGCAGATGCTGTAAATCAGGAACAAGAACAAAGTTGCTGGAAAAGCTCAGCAGGTCTGGCAGCATCTGTGAAGGAGAAAACAGAGTTAACGTTTCAGGTCCGGTGACCCTTCCTCAGAACTGACCCTTCCTCACTCTTGGATATATCATCATTATTCTCTTGATAACAATTTGCCTTACAATGACATTGTTGTAACAAAGTTATTCCTGATATTCAATTGGGCTTATGTCTGTACAATTCACGTATCAGTGTGTGAACTGACTATATCTACTTTTTCCTGGGCTGCACAATCAGACTGACATTTTCACAACTCCTCTTGGCAATTTAAGTGTTAAGGAGTTTCTTCTGAGAATCTCATCCAAGGAAGGAAGCTTTTCAAATTATAGTTAGGATTTTCTTTTATGTGAAGATTATGTGGGAGAGAGATGGTGTGGATATAAACGTGCCCGGCCTGAATGGAGAATGGAAATTCCATAAAACTATAGGTACTTTTGCTCCTCAAATAGTGGTAAATTGACAGTTTATTTGAAATACTGTGTTCATCAGAAACTTTGTACTGCTTACAGCAGTCTGTCAAAGGGATGATTTATAAGGTTGAAACACAAGAGGCACTAGGCCTTCTGCTAGGCCTGTATCACCTGAAGCAATCAAATCCTGCAAATATGAAGCAATTTAGCACTCCTATTTCAAACTGTTCTGTACAATAGGGACTTTTGTGTGCTTAGGTTTAATATTCAGAGCAGAAACCACAAACTCTGACAGCAGCACTAGGTTGAGATAGAATAATTGTTCCCAGGCAATGGGTCTGGTGTAATAGTATTGCTCAAAGCAATTGGGGATTTAGTTGTATGTCAGTCTCTAAATCTGACAACTACAGAACTGTGGTAGGTCAAAGACATCCATTTGCTCACTGTTTTGATATAATTGCATAAGGGCCCTTGACGCAGAGTACTATCACATAGGAACAGCAGGATTGTCTGACCTTACTGTCATACAATCCACCAAAAAAGTATTGGTTCTACGGTGAAATTTACTTCAGTGTTTATTTATCAGTAATTGAAACAATGTGAAGACGTTCTGAACTTGACAGTAATATGCTTTTGGATGAGTTTCTTTAGCAAGGTGAATGCGGTGTTGCCTGGTTTTATTGGCAGAGGTCTGCAAATTTCATGAAATAATTTTTCTTTGAAATACACAGTTCGATAGCATGAACTCTTGACAACATATATTTTAAATAATTTACACACTTGTTTATGTTTTCGGTCAGAATGCATACATCATAATTAATATCCAAGTAGATCAAGATTGAAATGATAAAGCACAATGTAAATTGTTGGCTTATATAAACTCATGCCAGTTTTTAATTAATACTTTGATGTGGACTTTGTATTGACTGTAATACACTAATGTACGTCCATGTGACAAAATCAGCAGGATGACAATGTGACATTCAAACATTCAATTAGACCCTCATGTTTTGGAGTGTTGATTTAAATTCAGAAACATAAGAACATAAGAGGGGGTTTGGTTAGTTCATTTGGTTGGATAGCTATTGTGTGGAGCAGCTAAAAGGCACATAGAGTGCAGTGGTTCAACAACATGGTTTACCACCAGCTTCTTGAGGACAACTAGTAAGGGGCAATAAATGCTGGCCTAGCCAACGACACCCAAATTCTGCGAGTGAATAAACAATAGACAATGATCAAAAACAAAGTTACTAGAATAGCTCAGCAGGGCTGATAGCATCAGAACTGAGGAATCATCTTCGGACCGGAAACGTTAACTGTTTTTTCCTTCACAGACGCTGCTAGACCTGCTGAGCTTTTCCAGCAACTTTGTGTTTTTGTTCCTGCATCCGCAGCTCTTTCGGTTTTTAAAAGACAATGATCCCCTGGTTGGAAGAAATCAGCTGGAGAAATTACGGTCAAATCCGGCTGAGTTATTTACGCCAAGGATCTGTAAAATTATTTCTGTCATTGATGAAGTGTCAAGAGAACATAAAATGGTCTGTAAGCAAGGAGGATGAAATTAAACAAATGGCATCACGAGGCCGAAGTCAAGGTAAAAGACAAGCTGACAATTTGCAAGGCAAGGCCAGTGCCTTACGCACAGTTAGAAATAGTAAGTAAAAAGGTGAAAAGATTGGAAAGAACATGAGCAATCGTGAAGGCGAAGAGTTGTGAAAGGTTTTCACCCATTGAGGTCATTCAAAAAGCAGACAGGTCCATTGGAGATGATAAAAAAATTAACCCATTTAAAACGTAAACTGATGTGTTAATTATTTATCATGACTTACGGCTCACAAAGTTAAATCACATCATTGTTAAGAAGTTAGTAAACACACTGCATAATAAACATGGGAGATAGTATGAAAGCCATGTAAGTATGCCTGGTAGCATGGTTTCAGGGATTCAAACATTTATTTTAACGGCCCATCAGTAAAATATTAAATACTGAAAGTCAACTGCTCATGCAAATTCTGATGTTCTGTTGAGATTTCCCATAACTAATTCATTTCTTGCCATTGAGTTACCTGTGAATAACTTTCCAAATGCCATGCCAATGTGTGCTAGAGAAACCAATGAAGAAACTAGCAAGAACATGATGCTCTGGGAAACGTTCTTTCATGTCATGAATGTGTGGCTTGAAGAGTGTGATGATGAGGATTTTGCAGGAATATTTCCCAAGTAGAAATGAAACTAAATGTCGATCAAAGCTGCCTCCTATGAGGTTTTAAAGTTAGTATTCTGTCAATGTCAAGGAACTTCTTGAATAGCACATTGGGATAGTCCAAATGAAAGCAGTAGACGGAAGTTATTTTGGGTATCAGAAGTTAGACAAATACATTGAAGAAATGGTGAAAAGTTATGAAATGTGTTTCAGAATGATAAATAAGCCAAACACGTTTCCTTTTATTCCATGATCAACCTTAAGGTGGAAGGGAACTTTGGCAATGGGGATAAAAGTTGAGTATTTCCAATGACTCAAGTACCAACACTATTGATTGTGGTTTTAAGAAGTTGACTTATAATTTACAGGTTAGGCTGTTGGTGACAGATAATGGTCCATAGTTTACATTTTTGGAAATATTTTTGAATAAGAATTAAGTCAAATACACTTTGATACAACAATATCGCCCAGAATTAAATGGTGCTATGAAAGAAAGGTGTACTGATTTTGAAGAAGTCTTCACAGAAGCATTTGCTAAGTGACAAGTGAGGTAGGTTTTTCACTTTATGAATTAACATAGCGTAGAGCTGGAGGAACACAGCAGGCCAGGCAGCATCAGTTTGCAGGTAGTGTCATTGTAACACTGGAGGAGGCCTCCTCTATATCGGTGTGACCAAGCAGAGACATGGAGACAGTTTCAAGAGCATCTGCGCTCTGTTCGCGACAAACAACACCTTCCGGTCGCCAACTATTTCAACTTCCCCTCCCACTGTCTGGGTGACATGTCCACCCTGGGCCTCCTCCAGTGTCACAAGGACACCACCCACAGACTGGAGGAGCAACACCTTATATTCCGCTTCAGTAGCCTACAGCCTGATGGCCTAAACATGGAATTCACCAGTTTTAAAATCTTCCCCAGCCCCAGCCTCATCCCATGTCCAACCCTCCCTCTCATCCCCACCTCCTTGACCTGACATAACCTGTCCATCTTCTCTCCCACCTACCCGCACCGCACACCCCACTGACCAATCCCCACCACTCCCTACCTGCACTCATCTATCACCATCCCATCTCCCTTCCCCAGCCCCATTCCTCCTCTCTCTATTTATTTCAGAGCTCCCTTCCCCCTCCCCATTTCTGAAGAAGGGTCCCGACTCAAAACATTAGCTTTCCTGCTTCTCTGATGCTGCCTGGCCTGCTGTGTTCCTCCAGGTTCACACTGTTATCTCTGACTCCAGCATCTGCAGTTCTTGCTATCACTTTATGAATTGTTGTTTAAATGTGTTCCTAGATCAAGGTTTAGTTTGCTTAACCCTGACATTAAAAACAAAGTAGCACAAAAGTAATACAAAGTGAAGATGAGTCTGATACATGAAATATAAAATATAGGGATGCCAGTGCTGGTCAGAAGGTCATGGTGCAAAACCACTGCAGTGATAAGGGGAAGGATGTGATTGATGTTGTTATGAAGAGACTAGATACATGCATATAAGTGATCAAGATTGGAGAGAGGCTCAGTCAATGTCATGTGGATCGTATGCTTGAAAGCAGAATGCTGACAAAGGGAGTGCATGATAAACTGTACAATTCCAAAATTACTCCTACAGCCGAAATGAAATGTTAAAAGAAAAATTAAGTTACAAAAAATATAAATTTGCCATTAGCACAGACTCCACTGGTAGAGAAATGTGAACCGGAGTCTTTGATGAGAACAAATCAATCAATGTCATAGTTTGAACCGTTAAGTGAAGCTGGTAGTCAAAATCAAAGTTCAAGTTAGACACAGGTAGAGATATTGAGAGAGCAGAGTTAAGCAAACTGAAATAGCAGGACATACTCAAAAGCAAAGAGAAAAACACAATACTTTTTATTGGTGCATATCAAATGGGCTACTTTGTCTGGATGGTGTCAATCTTCTTGAGTATTGTTGAAATTGCACTTATCCAAGTAATTTGGGAGTATTCTATCACACTCCTGACTTGTGACTTATAGATGGTGGGCAGACTTTGGGGAATCAGGAGGTGAGTTACTGATCACAATATTCCTAGCCTCTGGCCAACTGTTGTAGCCTCTATATTTATATGAAGAGTCCAGTTCATTTTCTAATCAATGGTAACCTCCAGGATGTTGATAGCGAGGGATTCAGTGATATAAATGCCATGGATGTAAAGGGGAGATGTCTAGACTCCCTCTTGTTAGAGATGGTCATTGCCTAACTGCATTGCCTTTGTGGTGTGAAAGTCACTTGCCACTTGTCAGCCAAACCTTGCCCAGGCCTAGCTGCATTTGGACCTGTACTGCTTCATATAAACCTTGATATAGATTGAGTCAGTCTTGCCTCAATAGAACAATAACCTCTTTACAGGAAACAGTCCCTTCATTACACTCCCTTTAAGGCAGGAATATTCTCCTTTGGGTAAGGAGACCAAAACTGAACATGGTAATTTAGGTGTCATCTCCCCAAATTCCTATATACAGTCGGTTCTGATATAGTGCGATAGTCCTGTTTTCGTGCGATATTTCTTTCTAAGAAAATTGTACAATAACAGCACCATTTAAAATAATGGGCATGGAATTGCTTTATAGCCAATACAGATAGGGAAATCCGCATTCTACAAATAATGTTCTATAATTCTTCAATCGTGTTAAAACCAATTTGCTTTGAAGAAATACGCATTATATCAGACCAATTGTAATTGTAATAGAGATAACAAGGTATAGAGCTGGATGAACACAGCAG
>NC_063351.1:37520425-37539215 GCF_021869965.1 Rhincodon typus | reverse complement strand
ACACAGCAGACCAAGCAGCATCAGAGGAGCAGGAAAGCTGACGTTTCGGGCCTGGACCCTTCTTCAGAAGTCTAGCCCAAAACGTCAGCCTTCCTGCTCCTCTGATGCTGCTTGGCCTGCTGTGTTCATCCAGCTCTATACCTTGTTATCTCAGATTCTCCAGCATCTGCAGTTCCTACTATCCCTGTAATTGTAATAGGACTTTTTTACTCATCTACTCCAATCCTACAGCCTAATAAATCATTTTCCTTTCAACCACTCAATCAACCTGCATGTTAACTATCTAAGATTCTTTGTGTGAATGGTAGCTGTTCAGATTACCTTGTGTATGATTGACCTGAACTCATTAATTCTGGGAAAAATAAAACAGTAATGGATAGTAGAGATAGTGGAAATGCAGTTTGAAGAAAGCATTGTTTCTTTTTTAAATGTTAAAGACAAGTTTTTGTGGAGCAATCAATCTTTTTTTCCCTTCAGCTCATCACTTCATATCCATTCAACTCCTAAACTACTACACCTGTGCATACACCTGCGTGGGGATTAGGTGGACAACACTTTGACCGGTCATAGTTTTAATACAGACTGTCTCAGTCTATACTTGAAAATGCTATAATTGGAAGTTCATACTTTATGACATAGATTTAACATGACAGTAAAATGTTAATTACACAGGCTTAACAACAGCAATTAAGCTAATTGCTGTTGAGTGGATTTAATTAATTTTACCTGGCTACCAATCCCCTATATTGTTGTGACAGACAGCAGAAATTTTAGTCACATTCAGACTAGGCATTAATGTAACCCAGGCCAGAGTGAAGATGTGTTTCTGATTGTTCTGATAATTGGTAATATAACCCTGCTAGACTGGTACGTGGGGGAAGAATAATGCAATAAATATGAGAATTGGCAAGCACATTTCGTGAACAGTTTGTCATGGATTGTGTATCTAATGTGCATGGAGTTAGAGCGAGTCATTATTCTGATTATATTTTTTTGCTAAATGGATACACATGTAGCATTTACATGGATAAAATGATTTATACTTTCACAACATTGTGAGCGTGAACACCAGTGCATGAGGATTTTAATGCTGTCAGGACCAATTTAAGAAAAGAGAATCAATAGAAGAGAGTATTTTTGTAACTGCCACAAATTCCATCATTCCACCTGCCAGGGTTGCACCATCTGTTTTATTGCCTTATGGTGGCAATTACAACAGACAACGTCAGGCCAGACAAGGCTGTGGAAAGGCTGGAAAATGTATTCTCAATAATATTATTAATTCAGGATAATATGACCCGCTGGGTGTGTTCTTGTCAGGAATCAGGTTTGCTAATCCACCACCTTCTCATACACAATACAGAGAGTGGGCTGGTGCTGAAACTGGCAGCCCACCTACCATCTGTACTGTAGGGTCAGTTGAGTTTGTTAATAGCCCAATCAACTTTGACAATGTGCTGCCTTCAGAAAAATACCTTGACATGGGTGAGCAGGTGGGTGTAGACAGGCTTTTATAAAAATTATGTTTATAAAATGACAGGAAGGAGGTTGGGGGTGTGGGTGTGGAAAGGGATGGGGTCTGCTGGTGGGGTATTAGCTTCAGTGAACATGCTCTATGAACATCAGGGCCATCCACCCAATGGTAGTATCACTGCCCCCTTCAAGCCACTTGCCTGCTCTGACAAATCCAGAGCGCAGAATCACAGAATTGTTACAGTGCAGAAGGAGGCCATTTGACCCATCGTGCCTGCATTGGTTCTATCCGCTAGTGCCAACCTCCTGCCTTTGTCCCATGTCCCTGCACGCAATATCTATCCAAATAGGCATCCAATGCCTTCTTGAATCCACCCAACAGCTCCCACCCAACAACGTCCCAAAGCTTTCCAAACCCTCCCTGAGCCAATATCCTGGACCTAACTCACTCCAGGATCAGAGCCGTCTTCTTCCATGACCTGCCTGCAGTACAGACAGCATCCATCACTTAGCACTTGGCACTTCTAATACTGCGGGACCTGCTAGTCCATTAGATGAGTCTGCCCAAGACCCACAATTAGTTAATGCAGTCTGCCTGTATATGTTATGGGACAGGCTTCTTTCTGGTACATCATCTCATCACTATCTTTCCTTCTGGAAAATAGAGTGGGACAAATTGTGCTATGTCTAGTTTTAGCCTCTTATGGACGGGGACAGAATTTTCCTTTCTCCCCACATCTTGACTAACCACATCAAGTTTAGAGAAATGCTTTGTTTCTTTGACTGTTTTGACTTTTGGGAAGTAACACAAAACAAGCTTTTTGATAAGTTTAAAATCAAAACAAAGGATAAACATTTATGTCTCATGACACACCTGAAAATGTACGCAACAAACACCCACGTTTTATACACACAGTAGAAAAACTGATTTCCAAAGACTCAAGATGCACTTAGATTGTTTAAAGTCACCAAGGTCCTCACAAAACTCACAAAGGACTTTGACTCTGTGAACCTGTTGGGATTATGGAGCATTATCCTTACATTTGGCTAGCCACAGTAATTCATCACAATCCTTTGAATTGTAGAGCATGGAAACAGATCCTTCAGTCCAACTCATCCAAGCCAACCATGACAACATGTAGGTCATGTTCCTCATCAACAATCTACCAGGGGCCCAACATGTCCAACATGTACAAAAACTAGCATTAAGCAAGACTGTGTCATCACATGAATGGTCTCCTTGATCTTCCTCACTGGAAAACTCAATCTTATATCCATCAAGCTTCCTGCTGGAGTGGAGCTTCTCTACAAGATGAGCAGGACACTGTTCAACCTGCATGGCTTCCTGTCCAGAAACAAGGTCATCCTAACCTCTGTTATTGAGCTACAGTACACAAACAAGCTTGCATAGCATACACTCAGAGACCATGTTCCAAACCATTGTCACGGAGACCAGATGAGGGAATGAGCTTTAGGTCAAACATTCAGAAGATAATGTTCCTTGACTAGTTAGCTCCCATCTTGTAATTCTATCTTTAAAGTAGATTCACAACAAAGAACTGGTCAATGTGGATTAAATTTCAGATCTTGAGAACTACCTTTCAGTGATGATAAAATTCAATATTGCCTCATTTGTGCCAACCCAACCTTTGGCCATCTGAGAAGCAGAGTAATGTAACCAGTACTTATATGTGCATCAGAGACATGGACAATATACAGCAGACATCTGAAGTCCCTAGAGAAATATTAGCTTCACAAAATCTGCCACGCCTCCCCCCCACCCCACCCCAAACCAGGGCATACAACTCCAGGAAGGAAGAAAATCATTCCTGCTCTCAAGCAGAAGAATCTTTGTCAATGTCAAAACCACTAAAGAGGTCACCTGACACTCTTGTCAAGATAAATTGTCAATATTTTATGCTACTTTATATTAAAAGGTTGTGTCCATCTACTTGGCCAGTTTTACAGACATTTTATGCGACCATAGCAAGGGATATTGCAAAAGCATCCCTTGGAATCTGGGCTGGATACACATCTCATTTCACACTAGTATTTCTTCATTCCCTCCAAATTTAAATCAAGTTAACTAACATTAGGTGCTGCTGGTGGCTTGTTTGAATCATTTGATTGCATTATTCCATCATAAGGCAAATGTAAATAGTAGATGTTGTGGTCAGACTAATTCAATCCAATCAGTGTAACTTACTTCTCTGCAATGAATCAAAATAACCATTCCAAACATACCTGCTTCAGAGGCTTATCTGATTTGATTTTTACAGGATTCTCCTTAATAATCGTGTAACATTTCAAGTAACTTTCTGTCAGCTTTCTTCTGAATAAGCCAAGCCCTTGCAACCCTTACATAGAGATCCCAAAACCTATTTCCCTGTCTCTAGTGTCAGCTCCTACTTAAAACTGATTACCCTCCC
The DNA here is from genome assembly GCF_021869965.1 of Rhincodon typus. Lineage (NCBI taxonomy): Eukaryota > Metazoa > Chordata > Chondrichthyes > Orectolobiformes > Rhincodontidae > Rhincodon > Rhincodon typus. The sequence continues at coordinate 37,535,313 of NC_063351.1, read as the reverse complement.
ACCAAATTGAATCCACCATCCCAACTTGGCAATAAGCCTTGCTGAAGTCATGTGAAGGGTACTTTTGGAACAGCAGTGTGTGTGAATGACTATCAGCATGTCTAACAATCTCTCATTATTTCCAGAACGCTAGTTTCAATGCTTCATCTGTAACTTAATTTAAACCCACCCTACCACATTTTCCCTGTCAATTTAACCTTTTGAGAGCTAAGTTTAGTTCAATAACAATATTTTGCACTTATATAGCACCTTTCACGAGTTAGGTATCTCAAGGGGCTGTGCCATAAAGGCAATAATAGCACAGACAATCGAAGCTTTGTGAAAGAGACTTGTTTTAAGAAGCAACTTAAAGGAGGAATGAGAGTCAGATATATAAGCCTTTAGGGAGAGGATTCCAGAGCTTTAGCAGCCAAAGACATGGGCATTAATGGTGTGGCAATTAAAATTGAGGATGCACAAGTGACCAGAATTGGAGGTGTGCAGGATATCTGAAAGGGTTGTGATGCTGCAGGTGATAACAGAGTGACAAGCCCAGGAAAGGACTGGGAAACAAAGGAAGAGAATTTTAATTTTAAGCTATTGCTTAACTGGCAACCAATGAGGGTCAGCAATCACAGAAGTGATGGGACTTGGTGTGAGTTAGGACTCTGGCATCAGAGTTTTGGATGACCTCAGGTTTATAGAGAGCATGATGGAAGAGTAAGCCAGGAGTGTGTTGAAATAGTCAAGCATAGAGGTAACAATGCTTTGATTGAGGGTTGCAGCAGCAGATGAGCTGGGGTAGGTACGAAGTTAGATGATATTATGCAGGTAGACATAAGCAGTCTCAGGAGTGGATATGTAGTTCAACCAATGGTCGAATATGACACTGATGTCAAGTTCATTCAGCCTCAAACAATCGCCAGGAAGAGTGGTAGAATCAGAGACTAGACAATGGAGTTTGCAAAAACATAGGCTTTGGCCATTCGTTACTTAATTGGAATGTTGGCCAAGCTTTCCAACAATTTAGAGACAGTGAATGGACTATGGGAAGCTGGTGGTGCAATAGAGCAGGAGGTCATCAGCCAACATTTGGAAATTGATATCAATTTTTCAGATGATGTCACTGAAGTTCAACTTAGAAATGAGCAAAAGAACAGGCCAGCAATAGATTCTTGGGGGACACGAGAGGTAGCTGAGAGGCGGCGGTAAGAGAAACCATTGCAGGTGATATAGGATTGGTAAGAATGGAACAGTTTCAGCTGGTTCACAGTGGATCAGTAAAAATATTTGTTCCACATTTCACACCAAGACCTTTCTGCAGCAGCATAATTTATCATGGGACAAGCATCAAACTTCTGATTACTATCTTTGACTTAGCTATCTTGTATAAAGCATCATCGTTCCTGAAATTAGCTCAGACAGATGCAATAGGAGCTACTTACACTAATTTCAATCAGTTAGGAAGTAAATATTCCCTGCCTGGATATTTTTTAATCAATGTGTTCAGACATTTTACTGTACACTTCTGGAGAAGGTGAGACTTAAACCCAGGTCTCCTGGCCTAGATGTAGAAATGTTATCGCTTTACTACAAGATCCCTCAGTATTCCCTGCCCAAATTAATATAATTACTTCTGCCAGGATGAATGTATTGCCAACCAAATATAGACCAGCACCTGGCTCTGCTCACAACAAAACTGCTTCAGATACATTTTATATCTTAATCTCCTCTTACCTTCAGGCTTTCCTATCCATGGGCAAGACAATACTTTACACCTCCATCCTCATTAAAGCTTCAGGATGAGTCAGATTCATCAAAAAGCTACCAGTTGAGCCTGCAATTATCTTGCAGAAGTGCCAAAGTAAATAGTTTAACTAGTGACAGGTGCATCTGTCTTCTTGTCCAAGTCTGTTTGAACTTGGTGATTTTTGAAACATGTATCTTGGCATTACACTCTTTTTGGTCGGTTTACAGCTTCTGTAGCTTTGAGCTGGCAGTATCAAAAATGTACATGTTTCAACCCTAAATGTATCAAAAGCAAAACAGGTGAACCCAACATCAATACTGGTTTGAGGCACGTAACATCAAATAGAATCACATTGGTCAGAGGAAATGATCTTCAGAAAGATGAGCCAGTAAAACTTGGAGTGAATCATAAAGGAAGATAAATCAGCAGAAAATAATCAAAACAGACAGAAGGTCTCACCTCAATGTTTAATTCATCACCGATATTCTCATTACCATGGAACAAAGTTGAAATGTTACCCAACATTTTGTCAAATTAGTCTTCTGCTGCTTTAAAACTTCAACATCTGTGTTTCTTATTTACAGTGATGCTTTATAATTATAATTAACAATGACTGTCATATCATGTTTTCCATAGTGTGTGCTTTAATTTTGCACTTGCAATGTTTCACACTTAGCTACTAATTGTAGATTAGGTAGTTTAATGTCAGCAATGTTGGTGATGTTCAGTGAAATTTAATGAAATGTTATCCAAGTTCGGCCGAACGTACAGAAACCATAAGGCATGGTGAGCATGATGTTAGAATGAAAGGGCTATACCTTGTAAATCTCCTGGATTTCTTTAATCCTTGACAGAGGCAATGAGTGAGGTAACTCCAGAGGATATATTTATTTGGATCTTGTGAGGGTAGTAAGATTTTACCTGTAACTTTGGAAGTTGATAAAAATCCTTTAAAATTAAGCCAAATTTAACTAACAAAGCATAGATTAAGCTTGAAAATAGAAATCAGGAGGGAGTGAAAATAAAGAATGAAATTGTTCTTGGCAAAATAACAGTCTTCCCCAAGATGGCAGTAGGACACTCCAGCCAGATCATGTCTGCTCTACTTGTTCTTCTTCTTTTCTTCTCTTTTTTTCCCCTCAGCATTTTTTTTCCTTTTCTTCTCTCCTGGCCTCTGAAGACTCCCCGTCTCTGGCAACTGGCGACCTCCCGGCCAGCATGGAGTGGAGGCTTGGTAACATCATGGCCTGGATTGGAAGACCATGGTTCTGAACTTTTATTTCTGCAATGCTGAACATTTTATTTCTCTGTCTTCTAAGACCTCGTAACTAAAGAAGCTGTATCTAGGTACTTTTGTACTTAAGATGGCACTGTACGTGGTGATGTTTAAGCTTTTCTCTGTACTCGTTGAGTATATGTGACAAAAAAGGCTAATTCTATTTCTAATTGTGAAATACTAAAGGCGTCTGTGATAGGTCCCCTGCTCTAATTAAGGGAGTGCATCATCCAGTATTATAACAATAGTAACATTGGGTCAATACAGTGTGGAGCTGGAGGAACACAGCAGGTCAGGCAGCATCAGAGGAGAAGGAAAGTCAATGTTTTGGGTCAGGACCCTTCATCAAGACTGAATAGGAATACTGGGATGCAACATCAGAGAGATTGTTAGCTAGTTAAGAAATAACAAACAATTTCATTGTGGTTCATTGTTGGGTAATGTATGTTATTAGGTAATGTAATGTATATGTCGTAAGCACATACAGATTTGTTGAATAGCCACAGTAAAATTGAGGAAGGAAAAGATGTGGATGTAATTTTTAACCATTCACTGAAATTATCCAGCCATCAGTGAGGCTAATTTAAAATTGAAATGTCTGTTGAAGGCATTTGATTCTATGTCAAAACAGATTAGTTCAACACTATTTGAATCATTGGCACAATCTTTTGTGAGGTATTGTATTCAGTTTTAGGCACCATGCCTTCAAACAATTATTGGCCATGTGGAAAGGTTTCTGACATATGGAAAAGAATGCTCACAATATGAAAGCAGGCAAATGGAATAAATCTTAATTCCAATGAGAGGATATCAGAGAAAAGGACTGACGACTCTTAAATAATACCGGAGTTCAGATTTTCCTCTCCATGCGTACAGTAATAGTCCACTTGATACTACATTGATTGTCCATTTAAAAAGGAGCTCAGGAATAATTGGAAATTAGTTAGCAACAATTTACATTGTTGGCAAGTGCAAGGTAATAGGTGAAAAAATTGAACAATGGCATAGGGTATAACTGCAAAGAACGGGGTGATTTTGAGTTTATGAGTTGAGGAGACCAAAAATACAAAACTAATGCTTTAGAGATGGATGTAGGTAGTCTTTAACATGGAATAGATATGAAGGTTGAAAGAGATAAAGCAGCACTTTATGGTTATGCACCTTCTCACTGGTTTTGAGTTCAATTTGAGCAAATATCTCAATTGTAATGTAAGAAACGATTGGATATTTTCTACCCAATATTTAGAATCTTAAAAACAATTTGAATAAATTTGCTTCCATATTACAGTAATCCCTCAATGGAAAACAGAGCAAGATTTCCCTGCTGGGTTATTCTCAGAATGTATATGTTACTTTCTCAAGGCATCAAGGGAAGCATTTCCATATTAAATTGAATTTACTGTGTTAATTGAAATGGTGACTATGGACTAATTGTTATCAATTCTGTGCTTACAAGAACCTATACTATCTTTTGTAGTTTTATTATCAGACTAGCACTGAAGAATAAGTTGTTTAAAAATTTGGGTTTGACATGAATCTGAAATTGTGCCCAAGAATATCTTCAGAAGTCACATGACACCAGGTTATAGTCCAACAGGTTTATTTGAAAACATAAGCTTTCAGAGCCTCAGTCCTTCTTCAGGTGTTAGTGAGAGAGATAGAATCAAACACAGAATTTATAAATAAAAGATCAAAGGTTCACACCATTGATGAGGATGTACTAAACAAACCTAAGATGCTGTCAAATCTTTAATCAGTTAGAAGGTTTTAATTGATTAATATGTATATGTAAATCCCCGAATTCCTTTCAAATCATTGCCCTGAAAGAATTAAAGGTTTTATCAATGTAAAGGAGAGGTGACATTTTACATCAGACTTTGCCTTTTAGGTGTGAGACCTTGTTTAGAATCTGTTTGCGTTTTAGTTTGGAGTCAGATTGGTTTTATTTCTAAGGTAGGGGAGGTGATGGCCTAGTGGTATTAATGCTGGACTGTTAATCCAGAGACCCAGATAATGTTCAGGGGACCTGGGTTTGAATCCTGCCATGGTGAATTTGAATTCAATAAATATCTGGAATTAAGAGTCTAATGATGACTGTGAATCCATTGTCAATTGTTGGAAAAACCCATCTGGTTCATTAACGTCCTTTAGAGAAGAAATCTGCCATCCTTACCTGGTCTGGCCTACATGTGCCTTCAGACCCACAGTAATGTGGTTGACTCTTAACTGCCCTCTGGGCAAATAGGGATGGGCAATAAATGCTGCCTCGCCAGCGATGCCCTCATCCCGTGAATGAATAAAGGAAAAAAAATTATGAAATGCCACATTGACTGACTGTCTATAAATATGAGCTTTTTGAACAAAATAAAAGGCAATTGCAAATACAAATTCACCACACAGATTCACGTGTGTGTGTGTGTTTGTGCGTTTGGGAGAGAGAGAGAGTATGTGTGTGTGTGAGAGAGAGAGAGAGACGGAGGAGAGAGTGTGTGTATGTGGGTGTGGTGGGGGTTAGTGAGGGGGGGAAACAGAGAGCGGTTTGAGAGACAGTGTGTGTATGAGAGAGTGTGTGTGTGTGTGAGAGAGAGAGCGCGTGTGTGTGTGTGTGTGTGTGTGTGTTTGTCGTGGGGGGGTAGGGGGGGGGGAACAGAGAGAGGTTTGAGAGACAATGTGTGTATGAGAGTGGATATGTGTGAGAGAGTGTGCGTGTGTGAGTGTGTGTGCGTGTGTGTGTGAGAGAGAGAGAGTGTGTGTGTGTGCGCGCGCGCGTGTGTGTGTGTGTGTGTGTGTGTGTGTGAGAGAGAGTGTGTGTGTGACAGTGTACAGTGTGGTGGGGTCACCTGTAGTGTGACAGGAACCCAAGATCCTGTTGAGGCTGTCCCCATGGGAACCGAACTTGGATATCAGCCTCTGCTCAGTGACTCTGTGTTTTGTACATCCCAAAGTCGGCCTTGGAGGGCATTTACCCGAAGATCTGAGGCCCACTGTCCTTCACCACTGAAGTGTTCCCTCACTGGGAGGGTACGTTACTGTCTGGTGATTGTTGCGTCGTATCCATTCATCCGTTGTCATAGCAACTGCATGATTTCGCCAATGTACCATGCCTCGGGGCATCCTTGCCTGCAGTGTATGAGATAGACAATGTTGGCCAAGTCACATGAGTATCTGCCGTGATCACATGGTGGGTGGTGTTCCCATGTGTGATGGTAGTGTTCATGTCAAAGATCTCACACACATCCTCTCTCATACACACACTGTCTCTCAAGCCTCTCTCTGTCCCCCTCTCACTCACACACACACACACACACACACACTCTCTCTCCCACACACACACAATGTCTCTCTCTCTCACACACACACAGTCTGTATCCCACGCACTCTCTCTCTGCCATACAGTCTCTCTCCCACACACACACACACTCTCCCACACATACACAATCTCTGTCTCTCTCCCACACACACACATACTCTGTCTCTCTCTCACACACACAGACTATCTCTCTCCCACACACACTGTCTCTCCCCCTCCGGTCTCTCTCACACACACATTGTTATGAATTCCTACTTTAGAAATAAAACCTGCCTGACTCCAAACTAAAACACAAGCAGATTCTAAAGAAGGCCTCACACCTAACATGCATTGTCTAACCTAAAATGGCACCTCTTCTTTACACTGATCATACCCTTTGTTCTCTCAGGACTGTGACTTGAAAGGAGTTTGGGGATTTACATATACATATTAATCAATTAAAACCTTCCAACTGATTAAAGATTTAACAGCATCTTAGGTTTGTTTAGTTCATCCTCATCAATGGTGCGAACTTTTGATCTTTTACTTATAAATTCTGTGCCTGATACTACCTCTCTCACTAACACCTGAAGAAGGACTGAGGCTCTGAAAGCTTGTGTTTTCAAATAAACTTGTTGGACTATAACCTGGTGTCGTGTGATTTCTGACTTTGTCCAGACCGGTCCAACACTGGCACTTTCACATCAAAAATATCTTGACAGAGCACTGCCACATTTAAATTCTAGCTTGAGAAGATTTTCTAAATAGGTTTTTTAATGAAATTTATAAACCTTTAGCTTGACGAAGACATCCAACTTGAGAGTCAGCAATGAAGCAAGATATAAACACTTAGCAGAAATCTTCTAAGCTGCTAAAGTACAGCTTCTTTCCATCCTACGTTTCTTCATTTGAATTACAATTCACACTTGCAAGCCAAATGATATTTGGACCAAGTCATTCGAGCCAAGATATATTGGAACAGCTTTGCTTGTGTTGCAAATGCCAAGGATATTTTCATGTTGCATTTCTCTTTTATCAGTTGCTTCCTCTTAGGAATAGGTTTTGCAGCTATGCTTTATAGTGGGAAGAAACCTGCATACTGGTTAATTTGAGTGGACTATGCTATCAAATTAAAACATGAAAGGCTCTGACTTATTTTAAATCTGAGTTAGTTTTTATTGTTCAAAGATTTTAAGGGATATGGGGAAAATGTAAGTACATGGTGTTCACAGATCAACCATGATCTCATTGAATGACAGAAAAGACACAAGAAACTGAAGGACCCTATCCTATTCCTTCTGTGAAAACTCAAAGGGTCCACTAATGAATGTCCTTCATGGGGGACAAGCAGCAATGCCTATCAAAGATATCTGGCAGCTTCCGATCCTAGGCCCACACACGATAGATAATGAATATGACCTTGCCAGAGAAAGTCACATCTCAAAATCAGGCACAAACAAAGCATTGGAATACCTGATGAGCAATAGGACCCTGAGAAGCACCAAGGATCAGAGGGACCTTGGTGTGCACATACACCAGTCCCTTAAGCTGTCAGACAGATAGATAAAGTGGTTAAAAAAAACATGCAACATACATGATTTATGTGCCAAGGTGTGGAGTTTAAGAGCAGGGAGGTTGTGCTGGAACTGTATAAAATGCTGGTTAGGCCACAGCTAGGGTATTGTGTGCAGTTCTGGAACCCACATTATAGGAGGGATGTGATAGCACTGGAGAGGGTGCAGCGGAGATTTACCAGGATGTTTCCTAGGCTGGGGACTTTCAGTTATGAAAAGAGACTGGGCAGACTGGGGTTGTTTTCCCTAGAGCAGAGGAGACTGGGTCGGGGTTGGGGGGTGATTGAGTTGTATAAAACAATGAGGAGGATAGATAGACTGACAGGAAGGAACTTTTCCCTTCATGGAGGGATCAATGACAAGGGGACAGATTTATGTTAAGGGCAGAAGGTTGAGAGGGGATGTGAGGAAAAACTATTTCACTCAGAGGATGGTGAGAATCTGGAACTCTCTACCTGTAGGGATGGTAGAGGCAAAAACCCTCATAACATTTAAGAAGTATTTAGATGCACACTTGTGATGGCAAGGCATTAAAAAAAAGCTATGGGCCAAGTGCTGGAAACGGGATTAAAATAATTAGCTGTTTGTTTTTAACTGGTCCGGACATGATGGACCAAAGGGCTTTTACCGTACTGCAGGTGTTTATGACTCTAAATAATAAATATTGTGAGGTTTGGAATAAATCAATCTCATCTCAATGCCTTAAAGAAAGGGCATTTGTTACAAAAATTTCTTCATCTTGCACATTACGCTATAATTGATGGTGTTACTCTTAATTGTTGTCCAAGCACAAAGTAATTATATTCGTAAATAATCCATCTAAAGTAGAACAAAACATTTGTAATTGCATCTGGTTATGGCTACATGACAAACTTCTCTCAATGTAATAAAAACCGAAAGAACTGCGGATGCTGTAAATCAGGAACAAAAACAAAGTTGCTGGAAAAGCTCAGCAGGTCTGGCAGCATCTGTGAAGGAGAAAACAGAGTCAACGTTTCGGGTCTGGTGACCTTTCCTCAGAAGTTTCTCAGAAGTTCTCAGAAGTTTCTGAGGAAGGGTCACCTGACCCGAAACGTTAACTCTGTTTTTCCCTTCACAGATGCTGCCAGACCTGCTGAGCTTTTCCAGCAACTTTGTTTTTGTTCCCTCAATATAATATTTACTCTAATCTTCAAAACAAAACTGTACAGAAAGATAACACTTCTGCACCTTTCACATCATCTTGGTGTTTCTATTTATAACTGAACTGAGTACTGTCAAAGTGAAGTTAACACTTTTAAGGTAAATCCAGCAGTGAATGTACGCACTGAGATGTCTAAGGACAAGCAAATGAGGAAAATGAGCAATTAATTTATTTTGATTGAGGTTTGCCTGGTTTAAGACACCAGGTAACTCGCTGCTCTTCTTAAAAAAATGCACTGAGATCCTACCCCTCCAGTTTAGATTAGTAAGACCTCAATTTATAACCTGATCAGAAAGACGGCACCTCTTTCAGTGCCATGTCGAAACATCAGAATCAGTTCTGTGTTCAGGTCATTGAGTGGGTGCAAATTTTCAACACTCTAACTCAAATGTTAAAGTCATTCAGTCAAGTTGACATGTAAATGAAGTAAGGAAATAATTTTAATGTGAAGGCTAATGTATTTATAGACTAATAGCACAACCATAGCTCTTTAACTTGCAGGGTTTTGTTTTCTCCACTATTTGTCCTACAAATGTCATAAACACATTCAAGAAATAATCTTCTAGCCCAGAATTGATGCTGTTCTAGCATGTATGAGGTCAATCTAGGGTAAAAGCCTAAGTTTCTCTACAATTGTTAGTTCCTATAGTGAACAGTACTTCATCTCATTGTGATTTCTCTTTGTGTTCGGGATGAAGACGTCAATGAGACTGGAATGCAACCTATATCTGACCATTTTATAGTTCAATGTTCTGCAATGTGACACTCCTTCCAACTGACCTGCTTTTTAATAATAGGTGTTCGTCTTTGTATTTTCATGCTTAGGTCCCTCCATAGTCTTGAGCCTTCCTACACCTGCAACCTTCCAAAGTCCTTCAGACATGCCTTCCTCCAAGTATAGCCACATATACAGCCCTTCTTTCCATAATCGGATAATGACCATGCATTGAAGTGACCATTATTGAAACAATACTGATCAGCAGAAAACCTCTTGGGAGTTGTGGCTGCTTTAAATAACCAAGTATATGTTCCCAACATAAAACTGGCTGCAGTGATCAATTTGTACACGCACAGCTGCACCTGTGACTCTGACCAGGACTGCATTAAATTTTAAGCTAGTTGTAAAAATCAGGAAAACACACAGTAATTCTAATCGTAAATTTCTTTTGTAACAGAGATCCTGGTTTCAATGAAAAAGAAAGCTGGTTAACTATTAGACTAATGTTGCACTGCATTTTTAAGAACCAGGCTATTTCACAGCTACTAGGGGAGCCAATTTACAAAGAAATTTGTGAACTGATTATAACTGCTGCTGTCTATTCTAGAATCTTACAGCCACTTTAAAACTTTCTGTTGGCTAGTTATTTCCTTTCTGTTTTAAATGAATTTTGGGACCATAAACATGATCATTTTTGCCACACTCAGTCAGGTGCATCTGTCTCATTAACGGTCTGCAGTGTTTCAACTAGCAGTGGTATTGTTTATAAAGTCTTTATTAAATATTAGACTTGAATAATAAGCTTTTTACACAAACAATGTAGGTACATTTCTGAATATGTGCTATTTCTTGGTTCTAGACAGTAAAAGTAATATTGAGCAATTTTACACCAAGCAGAAAATTTAGCAGTTACGCCCAGGAATTGTATTGAAATTGTAATTTCTGAACTGTGGCAAAATCTTATAGGGCTCTGAATAACATGGGCTACAGTAAGCAATCTGGGAGAATCACTTGACAAGTCCAGCAAGACCTTTCTCAATGTTAGGAGCAACTAGTTGTTTTTTCCAACAGAGTCAAGGCAAGGTTCTCGCTAGGGAGTGGCAAAAAGCCAAATAACCGAGATTATTCCTCTTGCTTCATTAATATGTAGCTTCCTGTTGTACCGTAGAATGGATCGGGACTAGAATTCCCAATGTGGAGGTCAAGGTGGGTACCTGGCGGATTCAGATCTCCATTGGCTGCGAAGAATCTCCATGTCTCAGGACAAGCTTCAGGCAGGATCTACCATCCCCCTACCCATTCCCACACTACCCTCCCCTCCGCCACCAGGAAATTGACATCACCAGTCAACATGTAGGGTGTCAATTTCCCTTGACCTTCCACCACAGCCACCAAACTATGTGCAGTCATGCAAGGCAGCTGTAGAATGCCAGCACTTCTCTGGATGTGTAATAGCCTTTCAAGTATGGTGCCAGTGCCAGGGATATCCAAACAGTAACCAGAACATCCAGCTATGGTGAATTGGGCTAGTATCAAATGAAGGAGGATATGTAGTGCCCTGGTAGGTCATTAATGAAGCAAGTTTAGGACAACAGTGTGTGAAAACTCATTAGGTTTCGCAGAGAAGAACTCTCTGTGAAACTGAACAACATTGATACTTAACCAAAATATTGTAAGATTCAGCCCATAAAATAGAACCTGAATGCTAGAACACTGAAAGAAAGTTACTTTCACTGTGCTTAAAGGACTTATTAAAAATTCCATTTGAAGTAAGGTTTTAGAACCTTTGATAAGGTAATTCACATTTTCACACTTACATATTATTATGACCAGACCCCAAATGAGGTTCCTTAATTTCCCTCAACTTGTTAAACTGTTGAGTGGGGAGGGATGAATTTATTCCCCTTCCTTTATCCTTGGTTTGTTGCAGCAAGTTTCGTCCAAAAAAGGATCCCTTCCCTTGTGTCTAACTTTCTCCCAAACCCAAGTGAATTTCAGTTTTAAAATGAGCCATTTGAACGAGATTTTCTGCACAAACAAAAGCATCAGTTTATGAGTCACCAAACATGAGGAGAAATAATATTACAACACAATCAGATACAAAATAAGTATGAGAAGTAAGTCCAAAATAAGTTATAAGTTAAAAAGACACTGTCTGATCCATTTGGGAAATTAGAGAACATTATAATCGTTACATTGTCTGGTAGCAGTAGCATTGACATTGTTGCTTGAGCAGTGATTTTTGAGATTATCGGTTTTGCAGGCAGATTGAAATTATTTCACACTTAGTCCTTTCAATGGGGGCTGGCTGGTAATAATTAGTGAGAGAGACAACTTCCGTTTTTTTACCTGCAGTACAGGGATGCTTAACAATTGTTCTCAAACTGTAACCTTCAAACCTCATGTATTTACTGGTACATCAGGCCAATATCAAAGCAGCAGTTTCAGTCAATTTGTACAGAGGGATAGTAGGAACTGCCGATGCTGGAGTCAGAGATAACACGGTGTGGAGCTGGAGGAACACAGCAGGCCAGGCAGCATCAGAGGAGCAGGAAAGCTGCTGTTTCCGGTTGGGACCCTTCTTCAGAGGGACCCTTCTCCCAATCCAAAACATCAACATTCCTGCTCCTCTGATGTTGCCTGGCCTGCCGTGTTCCTCCAGCTCCACACTGTGTTATCTCAGTCAATTTGTAACCTTCTTTCTTTTTTATGCCTGGAAAGGCAAAATACAACAGTGTCTGCAGGAGATGGTTTCCTGCTGAGGGGGAGGTGTAGATAATAGTCAGTTTCTCGTTATCACTTTCCTCTTAATCTTTGTTTGAAGTTTCTCTGACTCTGTGAAGGTGTGACATTCCAATTGTACACACAGAACTCTACTAGAAAGCCACTGAACTTGTCCTTTTTTAAAAAAAAGGTCATATGTTGAAATTAAAAGTTCAATATGTTCACAAGTACTGCAGAGTTCCGATCTGTCACAATGACAGTATCTTCCTAAGTATCTTGAGTAATTTTATTGATGCATTCTTTCACAGAATGTGGACACCACTGGCTAGGCCAATGTTTATTTCCATTCCTAGTTGCCCTTGAGAAGATGGTGGTGAGTTGCCTTCTTGAACCTCTGCAGTGCATGTGGCATATGGATACCCACTGTGCTGTTAGGAAGGAAGTTCCAAGAATTTGACTTCACATCGGAACTGTGATATAGTTCCAAGTCAGGATGGTGTGTAAACTTGCAGATGGTAGTGTTTTCATGCATCTGCTGCACTTGTCCTTCTAGATGGCAGAGCTCAGGGGTTTGAAAGATGATTTGAAAGGAACTTTGGTGAGTTGTTGCAGTGCATCTCATAAATGGCACACACTGCTGCTGATGAGCATTTGGTGGTGGCTGAAGTGAATTTTGAGGGTGATGGATGAATGACAATTAAGCAGCCCAGTTTGTCCTAGATTCTGTTAAGTACCTTGAGTGTTGATGGAACTGCACTCAACGAGGCAAGTGGAGAATCTTCTACCACCTTCCGCAGTTGTGTTTTGTTCATGGTGAATTGACTTCAGCTATCACGAAGTAAGTTGTTCACTGCAGAATTCCCAATGTCCAACCTGCTCTTGTAGCCACAGTATTTACATGGTTGGTCTAGTTCAGTTTCTGGTCAATGGTTATACCCAGGATGTTGAATTGGAAGATTCAGTGATGGCAATGGTGTTCAATGTGGAGGTGAGATGGTTAAGTCTTTTTTTGTTACTGGAGATGATCATTGTGCAGCATGTGGGTGTCATTGAATATTTTCTGTCAATTATCGTCCCAAGGATGAATTCTGTCCAGTTCAGTATCTGCACAGTCAATACTGGCATTGAAGATTGCAAAATCATCAGCAAACATTCTCATTTCTGATCTTATGATGGAAGGAAAGTCATTATGAAGCTGATGAATATAGTTGGGCCTGGAACGCTACTCTGAGAAGCTGTGGTGGCAAGTCCTGGAACAAGGGATGGCATGGTGGCTCAGTGGTTAGCACTGCTGCCTCACAGCACCAGGGACCTGGGTTCAATTCCACCCTTGGGTAACTGTCTGTGTGGAGTTTGCACATTCTCCCTGTGCCTGCATGGGTTTCCTCCAGGTGCTCTGGTTTCCTCCCACAGCCCAAAGAAGTGCAGGCTGGGTGGATTGGCCATGATAAATTTCCCATAGTGTCCAGGGATGTGTGGATTATGGTGGGATGCTCTGAGGGTTGGTGTGGACTTGTTGGGCCAAAGGACCTGTTTCCACACTGTAGGGATTGTATGATTGAACAACCATCTTTCTTTGTGCTTAGTAAGACTACAATCAATGGGGGGTTTCCCTTGAATCCTGGTTTTCTAAGGCTCCAGAATGGCAAACTCAGCCAAATAGTATCAACAGCAGTCATGCTCACTTTATTTTTGGTATTCATCTCCTTTCATTCATTAAATGTTGCCTAAGTTTAAAGGAATTTTAACAACTCACAAATTCACAGTTTGGACAAAGTTTGTAATGAGGTCAGGAGCAGAGAATTGCTGGAATCCAAACTGAGATTCACTGATCAGATTATTGCTGTGTCAGTGCCATTTGATAGCACTATCAATGACCCCTTCCATCACTTTTCTGATGATCAACAGTAGAATGATTGGACGGGAATTACCAGTTTGGATTTGTCCTGCTTTTTGTGTACAGGATATACCTGGACAACTTTCCAAATTGTGTGGTAGATGCCAGTGTTGTAGATGTACTGCAACTGTTTTGCTAGGTAGTGGATAGTTTTTGGAGCACAAATCCTCAGTACTAATGACAGAATATTGTTAGGGTCAATAGCCTTTAGTACCTCGTGTCTTCAGTCATTTCTTGACATCACGTGGACTGAATCAAATATTCAGTATGTAAAAAACAAGCTGATACGACCTTCCCTCTGATAAAAAGAAACCATTTTTGATGAAGATGAATGACACCCTCTTATATTCAAAGATACATACACTTAAAAGCTCATTCTTAGTAGGTAAACAATGCACAGAGAACAAGTCTGCTTTCATAGTATCAGAGATAGTAGGAACTGCAGATGCTGGAGAATCCGAGACAACAAGGTGCAGAGCTGGATGAACACAGCAGGCC
>NC_063351.1:37438466-37520025 GCF_021869965.1 Rhincodon typus | reverse complement strand
AGGGTCTAGGCCCGAAACGTCAGCCTCTCTGCTCCTATGATGCTGCTTGGCCTGCTGTGTTCATCCAAGTCTGCTTACATGTTTCTTTCATGGTTTCAAAGTTGGTCTTCATCAAATTTCAAATGGAAATATCTTACCATATGTCATCAAGACAGTTTCAAAGTATTCTGGTCAGGATTGTTTCTTATCTGGATTTCTGAAAAATGACATTCAGCAGAAAAGTTTAATAGTAGAATTTTTTTAATTTAATGTAGATAGGTCACTGCTGTGGTAAGCTTGTAGCAAAACTGAACAATATTGCCTGAAAGCAAGAAACCATCACTATAGGGTATCTCGTTCCTTGTAAAAACACCCTAGTAAAATGATATCTGCAGAACCCCAATGAGGCAAATATTAAGTATTATTTATTATTATTATTATTATTCTACTGCAGGCAGAAGGTTCCCAGCCCCAAATGACATGGGCTATAGTGAGAATGCTGGAAAAGTCGGGTGAGCAGGAGTAGTCCAATGTTGAGAGCAAGAAGTCCCAACTTCAACCCGATATGAGACTCTCACTATGGAGCAGCATGTATTAGCATTCTCATTATTATGTCACCTCACCTCATTAATATGCAGTTTCCCATTCGCTGACCTGCTGCTTAGAAACCAGTCAGCAACAATTCCCAGTAAGAAAGCTGGCGACTCCAAGCTCACCCCTTGCTCTTCAGCCCTCCATGAATCATTTACATCTCAGGGCATTGTCCATGGGCAGTGGCTGTATGCACAAGATTGCAGCCCCCCCCCGCAATCATCACCATTGCATCCAGCAGGATTTCCAGCTCCTCTAGGCAGAGCAAGGTGTCAGTTACCCTCTGTCTGACAACTCCCGAGCAAATCAAAGGTACCCTGAAGGGCTGCCAGCATTTTACAGGGTGCACAGATGGGCTTTAAACATGGCACCATTCAAGGGATCCAAACAGTGTTCAGTACATCCACTTCTGGCAAGTGGGAGAATATGCCAAGCTGGCTCAGGAATGGTCACTTAGTTTTCCAAAGTGAATGGGAAATCCGGCTGCAAATGGAGAGATCTGTCAGGAAGGTTGTTGGGGAACAGCATATTGTGCAGGCAAGCATTTAGGGATCAACCAAGCGCACTTGGAGAAGTCGCAAGTCAGATCTTCCCAAGACAATAAATTCCTGAACTACTATGTGGATGTGACAGGTGACAGTTCCATTTTTTAAAAGGACTGCAATCAATGCTATAATGGTTCTATGACATCAAGGATAGACTTAAAGAATGTTACTTGCTATTCAAAATTAGCTTCAGATTTTCATGGTTATAAGTGAATGCTGGCAAAAATAAGCTTAAGACATTTGGACTGATTACATCAGTGTTTTTCTTATAGAACATCATTATTTATTTCTTTTAGGGCACCTCAACCTGAACTGCTTTCCATGTTTAAACCATCTCTGCATGAGTACATTTTGAAAGTGACTCAAGTATAAATCTAACTTTTCACATGTAACATATAAACATGTGTATGCAGTCATCAGACAAGCTTGTTCAGCTTGTTCCTTGGTCCACACGCTAATCCAAGTTATTATCAAGGTGCTTTCGATTACCTTTTCCTCATTTTTACTCTTTATATTCCCTGATGAAGAAAGAATTGCTTAAATAAATTATTTTCTGAAAGCATTGACTGAATCAGATGGCACTAGGTGGCAGCCTATTCCATAAATCAAATGCTGAATATGAATAATTTATTAATTTTGATAATTAATGTACTTTGTGCTTCTGTTATGGATTTTCACAAAACAGTTTTTTAAATCTATGTTAGTGAGTTTTCATTTACCTCTAACTTTACCTGGCTCAGCCTCTCTTCATAATTGATATCTCCGATCAACAATCTTGCCATATTTTTAAAACTATTTACTGCTACCTTCTTGAAATATGTTGACTTATCTCAGATAATATTCTTAGATAGGGGCTTGAGTATCATATCAGTGAGTGTGGTGTCATCCCATTGGGCTGCTGAACTGTGAGTTCAGTGGGTAGCATGGTTGTCTCTGGGTTCCAGTCCCATTTCAGAATGTGAGTGCAAAATCAAAGCTGAGAATACTTTGTCAGGGTATAACCTTTTGGTTAAACGGACACCCCATCTACATGCTAGACTGCATAGAAAGGCTCCCATGGCCCTATTTTAAAGAAGACCAGGAGAGTTATCCCTGACATCCTGCACAATATTTATTCTCAATCTTTGTTACTCAAAAACAGATTAACTCATTATTATCACAATGCTGGTTGTGGGAGTTTGCTGTCTGCATATTGGCTGTTGTGTTTCCCACATTAACACAATGTCTACAGTTCAAAAGGTACTTATTTGGCTGTAGAACATATTGTAACATACATCACTAGAGAAAGGTGTTATTTAAATGCAAGTTTTGGGGGTTCTACTAATAAACAGCAAAATTTCATCTGTAACATTGTGTCTCTCTACTTTTAAAGTTGCTCAATGTTATAATGTTTTGTATTAGGCACTTAATGGTTTACCTTTCATTTTGTCATGTTCCCTGCTAATTTTGATCAGGGTGCAGACAATTTTCACCGCAATATGCAGTTTGTAATTTATTTGTCACCTTCTTAGTCCTCTGTGTTTCTCACAATTTAGCCATTTCTCCAATGTTTTACAGCGTCCTGAAATGTGATATAATGCACCATTGCAAAGCTTCACTTGTTATTTCTAAGCAGCAGTCAACATTTTGCTAGGCTGCTATCTCACAGCATATCCCATTAATTTAATTCACAGTTGCACGTTTATATTTTACAAAGTTGCTGAAGGTACAAACTGGTCATTGTACAGCGACAGCAACAGGATATCTTGGTGAACAGCAAGAAAGAGTACCTCTTCCAAAAACATTAAATGTTAAATAAGTACTGAGAAACAAGTTTATAATATACTGAGCGAAGCAAATTTTAAGCAGGTACAACAAACAAGATAAAGGGAGGGAACAAAAATTGAATGAAGAGAGAGAGAGATACTGAGTGAGAGAGAAAGAAATAGAAAGGAAGGGTTAAAATAAATTTAAATATTTGAATTTGAACAATCTTAATCTCTTGAAATAGCTCACAGTCTGAAAGAATGACTCTGCACAATTAAAATTGTTTACTTTCTCGGCTACAGAGATTGTCATTAATAATCATCATCTCATGGGGGCAGCACAGTGGCATAGTGGTTAGTACTGATGCCTCACAGCATCAGGGACCTGGGTTCAATTGCAGCCTTGGGTGACTGTGTGGAGATTTCATTTTCTCCCTATGTCTGCATGGGTTTCCTCAGGATACTCAGGTTTCCCCCTACGGTCTAAGAATGTGCAGGCTAGGTGGCTTAGCCATTACAGGGATAGGATAGCAGCTGGGATGTCCTTTGTAGCGTTGGTGTGGACTCAATGCACCAAATGGCCTGCTTCAACACTGTAGAGATTCTATTATTTAAAGGATACCCACACTGATATTTGCCAGATACTATATGGCGAGTTTAGCAAGAAGTTAGGA
This sequence comes from Rhincodon typus, assembly GCF_021869965.1. NCBI lineage: Eukaryota > Metazoa > Chordata > Chondrichthyes > Orectolobiformes > Rhincodontidae > Rhincodon > Rhincodon typus. The sequence goes on along the minus strand of NC_063351.1, from coordinate 37,516,491 downwards.
ATGAATTTAAAAAGATCAAGAAAAAGATGATAAGTAGGAAATCTAAAGATGAAAGTTAAAATTGAAATAAGCAGAGAAGTCCAGGGGGAAGTTAAAAGGTTTATATATCTTGGACTGGTTATTATCACAGATGACAGTAGATGTGATTGTGAGATCCAAAGGAGAATTAAAAAAGCTAAGACCAATTTTGTCAGAATGAAGGACAGGCTAACATCCACATCATGGAAAAGATTGACAGAGAACAAAGGAGACGGAAGCAGTGGGGAAAACTAGTAAAGGACTCGATGTAGTTGATTTATTTGGATTAGGGAAAGACAGAACAGGCACACATCGAAATGCGCTACATTCTATATTGAGGAAAGATGGTGACACCAATAAATGAATAAATGTGCACACGACATTATATTCCACAACATAAATATCGAAGGATATGGAGTATTGTGTTTGAGCCTGTACAGGTGCAGCATCAACAGGCTTTGGTAGAAAAATTCATCTCTTTTCCTTTGCTGTTTCTTCCAGTGAAACCACAATAAATTCTTTGGTACCCCACTAATACTAATGGGAGTCAACCTGCTCTTTAAAATTCTCTTCTTACTAATGACACAGATAGAATTTATGTGTTCCCTTTACTGCCTGTGAACAATATGTTCTTGTATGTAAGGCACATATATTTTCCTACCCTTGGAGTGTGAATTCCAAATCAAATAATTTCACAGCAAATTTTTGTGAGTTTAAAACAAAGATGGTTATTTATTCAAACACACTTAACCCTATGAAAAATGGGGCAACATACAAACTGGTTTCCATATACATATCTTAAAAGATTAATTACTGGTAAAGGTAGTATACTGTTACAAATTAAGGTTAACAGTCTCTAGCTTAAAACCCCCATCTCCCATGTAGTAAATCTAGTTTATTAAATGATATTGATGCTTTAAAGTGAGGATCTTATAAACTAAAGAATTCTTAGTAAGCTATGATGTTAACTATAGTTGAATTTCTAAGATGTTGATTCTTAGGTGAACTTTAACTGCACCATGTTAGAGGACTCCTTCACTGTTAGGATATCCCACTTCCTAGGCTTTGCTGCTAATTTTCTTAACAGCCTGAATTATTTGCAGCTAAGTTGATGGCTTTACATGGAATGCTGTCAGCAAACAGCATTGAACTGGTTTTAAAAGCAGACAACAACAGGGATTACAACTTCCAAAAATTCAAAGACCTTTTTCGAAAAGAACAATGGTGTGTATGTTGATTCCAAAATCCTGTCTTTCTGTTTAACACCTTGAGCATTTGAGACAAGCAGTGTCCTCGTATTTCAAATGACCGATTTAATTTGGTACTACTGGTCATTGACTCTCACAGCATAGAACCAGACCCCTCGGTGCAACTCATCCACGCTGACCAGACATCCCAATCTGACCTAATCCCATTTCTCTGTATGTGGCCCATGTCCCTCTAAACCATCCTATTCATATACCCATCCGGATGCCTTTTAAATGTTGTAATTGTACCCGCCTCCAGCACTTCCTCTGGCAGCTCATTCCATACATGCACCCACCCTCCGTGTGAAAAAGTTACCCCTCAGGTCCTTTCTAAATCTTTCCCCTCTCATCTTAAACCAATGCACTCTAGTTTTGGATTCACATGAATCTGGAATGTTCTTTTTGTTCACTCTTGAGATAGGGGCGTGCTTTAATTCACAGAAGAAGTCAGATGATTTTGGTTAGCCATCTATTTCAGGCTCTGCATTTTGTTTTAAAAAATGAAAGTACTGACCGAGAGTTCAGAATATTCTTTGGCATGACACAAAAAATGTCAAAACTAAAGTAAATGTTCTTTACTCCTCCTAATATCCACTACTATTTATTTTCCCGTTTTCTTCTTTCATGCATTTTTTTTGGTGATTCTTCAATTTAATCATTTTTTTCCAGTAATTCACCATTCTCATATTTTGAATTCTGTCCAATACATTTAACTTTTCTATTTAATCATTTCGTCCTGTGTTTCAATAACCAATTGCTCTGACAATCTAGTTACTGTTTGGTTGCAGTACTCATTAAATCATAAAATGTCAGCTCTGAAAAGTTTCAAGTTTATCACTAACAAGATCTCATCCAGGCAATGCCTGGAACACTCCAGTTGGAGCCAGTACCTGTAAACCAGGCAGAGAAAATCAGTGAGGGCCCAAATGGTGGAACGGCAAGCTGACACTTGCTCACTAGACTATTGTATAAAGAAGGGCCACTTCCACAGCAATTGGAGAGATGTTGGTAACTGAAACCTGCTAAGAGAGTTTGCTGGGGCTTGTCGAAAGTTTTACCAGCAGCAATCCACCTCTTAAAAGGGAAGGAAATTATTTTGATAATTGCCTTCTATTCGGATGTAGTAAATACAGTATTTAACCTGCAACTTCTCTAATCTACTCTTTAAAAATAATTTAGTCCATATTTTTTACCTCAGGTTCTTTTTGCATTACACAGTGGCCATCAACAATTCTTAACTCTATAAAGCCCAAATGTCTTGAAACATCATTTCTGTCTCTGGACTGTGTTTTCTGATAACTCTCTAGCACTCAGTACACGAAACAGTAAAAAGCTTATCTGATAGATGACCTATTTACACCTCTTGGTCATAAGCTTTTTTGTTGTTTATTTAGAAACATGTTGGCCATGTTCCTCTGAACTTTTCTTTATGATCCTGAGCTGCAAATCTCCATAGGTTTCTAATGCATTGATGTCAAGTTCCTGAAGCACCATTCTATCCTAACTCATTTGTATGCGAATGAGAAGTAGCTTCTTTTTTTTATTTTTAATAGTTGGTTATTTGTTCACTGGTGGTAAAGCTGTTACTTCCAAATTAGTTGTACTGACTTCTTCAGTGCAGTTCACCAGAAATTGTCATTGCTTTTGCAAATGATCAAAAAATTCCAAGTACAATTTGTAACCATCGCAAATATGTTTCTGTAATTTCTATGTTTATCGCAATCATGATAGAAGTTAGCCCCACCCACAATCCTGGCCTCATGCCCAGGCTGAGTTAATCATCAGGGGAAGTTCCCAATGATTATGTTTTCTTGTACTTACCCCAGGAGGTTCCTAATATGAAACTGGAACCTTTGGGTGTGAGGACTGAGTTAGGCATGTTTTACAAGTTTTTGATTACTTAAAATATACTAACAAACCGACTTCTCTACGGCAGTTAACTAGTAAATGGCTCTTTTGTTTTGAAATGTCATCTTTGGCTTTTTAAAGTCAGATTATTCACAGCAGGTAGATTAGCGCTGTGATTACAAATGCTTACTTTTTAAACGAATAAATGCATTTTCCGCTGCACTGATCAAACTGTACCAAGTGACCACAACATAATAAGGATTGTTTTTGAGAATATATTTCAAGACAATATTGGATTGTTGCTGGAGTTTGGCAGTTTTTGTCCTTGACTGTATGCCCAATCAAGGGTAATCTTGCCTCTGATTGGAGTCATACCTGGCACACAAGAAATTATTGGGGGTTACTGGGGGTTAGTCATTCCAGCTCCAAGACATCCCTGCAAGAGATCCTCAGCATAGTGTCTGAGGCCCATCCATCTCCAGCTGCTTCTTCAATGACCTCCTCTCCATCATAAGGTCAGATGTGAAATGTTGCTGACGATTGAATTTTTCAAAACCGTTCATAATTTGTCAGATATTTAAGTAGCCCATGCTAAAATGCAGCAAGACCTGGATATCGTTCAGGCTTGGACACCTAAGTCGCTAGTTAATTTGGTGTTACATAAGTCCCAGGCAATGACCATCTTCAATAAAAGAAATATCAACAATTGTCCCTTGATGCTTGGTGGTGGAAGGAGTCAATGCTGGAGGTTGGTGATGAAGGGCTGATCAACTGGACTGCTTTGTCCTGGATGGTGTTAAGTTTCTTGATTGTTGTTGGAGTGACACTCATCCAGGCGAGTGGGGAGTATTTCATCACACTCCTAACTGTGCCTTGTAGTTGGTGGACAGGCTTTGGAGAGTCAGGAGGTGAGTTACTGAATAGAGAGTTTCCAGATTCTTCCTTTCTCTCGTAGACACATCATTTATAAGGATACTCCAGTTAAGTAGACAATTGTGCCTAAAACTGAAAATCTGCCTCTAATGCACAAAGGAGAAGCTATAGAAAATAGGAACAGTAATAGGCCATTTGGCCCTTTGAGCCTGCTCCACCGTTCAACATGACCATGGCTGATCATCCAACTCAGTACCCTGTTCCCACTTTTTTCCCTTACTCTTTGATCCCTTTAACACTAAGAACTATGTCTAATTCCTTCTTGAAAACATTTGATGCTTTTACCTCAGTCGCTGTGTCATGGGGATGAATGACATGTTATATTGTCATCCAGAGGAATGCACAGCAGAAAAAGGCTGTTCAGCCCATTGAATCTGCACCCAAAACGTCTGAAGAGCATCCTACCCAGACCTATGCCCTATCCCTGTGACCTACACATCTTGGGACTGTTTGAGGGTATTGGAGCACGCAGCAGAAATTCACGCAGACACAGGGAGAATGTGCAAACTCCACACAGATAGTCACCCAAAGCTGAAACCCGGGTCCCTGGCGGTGTGAGGTAGCAGTGCTAATCACTGAACCACCATGCCACCCTTAAGATCAGTGACCTTCGCCACTCTGCTAGCTCTGCCAGTTGCGTGACCCACTTTCATCTCAATCATTTCTTCCCATTCCCTCATTACAAGACAAACCAGTCTGTAATAAGGCCGAAAGAACGAAGACGTAGTGTGTACTTGCTCCTCTCCCTTTACAAGGAGAGGGTCCTGAACCTGGCCATCTGGAGTCACGAGGTACCCACTCAGACTTACATGTGTAATGAAGGTGCCAACAAGTAAAAATCCCTGTTAAAAGGCATCTCGCCACACCCCAGCAAGAACACTGTCTCAACACCCAGAGTTTAGTTGGAAAATGCAGCAAGATACTTCCAAAGTCAGGGAAGGCCTTGCTGGAATTATTGACTATTTCTCAGCATAGTCCACATTGTTCAGTCCCCTGTAAGATTTCCCCCGAGATTTCTTGTTAATAGTTTTGGAAGTATAAGATGAATAATATATGTACTTGAGTAGTAGTTTGCTTGGCAATTTGATTGGCAGCTTGGCAAACTGCCAACCTTCACTTCTTTTGTCTCTTTTTCTGATGTGCATTAATGTTGGTAACTGAACATGCTCTTATCTGCAAAGATGAAGTACTCGATTGATTTATGTTATATAGCTGAGCTCAAAGTGGAACAGAAACTGCTGAAATCACCCTAATTATGTGTATTATTGAACGTGATCCCAGTGTGATATGTGGGCTGTTATATTGACAGACAAACCATTTTCTGTGCGCTGTTAAACTACTTTTGTTTCACCATTTATGTTTCCGGAACTCCATTCCAAATTGACACCATAAACAAACCAAGTCCAGGTGTGTCCCTGGGCCATCACAAAAGCCCTGTTACACTGCCATTTCTGAGCTACTCACTGCAGCAAGCTTACTGCTGGTATCTGAGGTTATGTTACAGTACTTTTAACAGGAGGTAAACTTCAAATGCTTACTTCACATGACACTTAATATCATGAAAGTGGTTAACTTAGTGCCTGAGTGGCCCTTAAAAACGTCGGGGCATGACCTTGAAAGAGATATGGGGAAGAAGGTTTGGCGATAGCTGTGCAGCCAGCAATGATCTCCATCAGAGGTTAAGTGGCACAGTTTGGATTGTACCACAGTCTGCTTCCCTTTTGGAAAATTGCAGCATGAAAACATTTGATAAAAAGTTACATCATAATTCGATGGGCCTGGATTTTCCGATAGTTAGATAGTCGTTGGAGCAATGCATTCTTTAGTTAGGCATCAAACACCTGCAAATCCCAGAGGCAGCAGGCTCAGTGGGAAGATCCCAATGGTCAGTTGCCCTGCATCCAGAACCTACCAGCCTGATATCCCTCCCTGAAACCCATCACCCAAACACCTGCCAGCCTTGTCAGAACACCCCTCTGCCCCAGCTGGAACTGGCCCCCAATCACTCATCATCCACAACATCACACCCATAAAGCCATAAAACAAATCAGGAGAAGTAGGCCATTCAGCTCATCGAGTCTGCTTTGTCATTCAATGAGATCATGGCTGATCTGAAAATCCTCAATTCCACATTCCTGCCTTTTCTTCATCACCATTTATTCCCTTACTGATTAAAAAAAAAAGTCTTTCTCAGCTTTGAATATATTTAATGACTTTGGCCAACTGGACAGCACCCTAACCCAAACATCCTAACACGAAAGCAACCCCCCACAGGCTCTGAAACTCCTCCTGCTGCTGGACATTACACCCACCCCTCATCCCCCAATGGCTCCAACACCCCTTCACTGGTCCTAAATGTCCTCTCCCCCTCCACCAGCCATGACACCTCAACTCTGCTGAACCCAACTCCACCACTCACCCCCTCCAACAAGACTGGCTCTGACACTGCCCTCTCCCACCACCGGGCCCAACACACCCACCTCCCCACCACCACCTGCCACCTCCAGCCTTCGTTAAGCACTCCATCTGACACCCTACCTACCTGGCACACTAACCCCCTTAACCCCTACTACCTTAGCCCCACATGCCCCTTAAACTTATCAATTACTGGAGACCGAGTACAGATTTTACAATCACCGCATTCAAGCGATGCAGGGAGAGATCCACCTCAGCTTAAAACCCGAAGCGAAACTCTGAAGCATACAGACAAGTTGAGTATCGTTATACGAAAGGCATCTCATTTTCCAAATTCCAACCTTCCTTCACACAAACAAAAGAAATCTCCATTCCAGGTGATGGGTTAATGGTAATGATTCCTTCACTCAGTCAAGGAGTAATAATATCCTAAATGCTAGTGTTATGCTCTTCCTTATCAATGTTATATCCCGGTTTCTCTCTGCGAGGCCATCTTCAAGTGTTTTTGTTAACATTACCTCCTATTTACACAGGTGCCTTCAGAATTCCTGCTGATACTAGTCCCTCGGATGCATAGGATTCCTTTAATACAAGGTTGAATAGTTTGCTTTTAGTTTTACTATTGAAATATCTGTTTAACCCTTGCAGATATAATCCAGAAATCTAAACTTACTCTAACAGTTACCCTTTCACAGCAGCTGTCAAAGTGGCTGACTCTACTGATGGACATTTAAATCTCAGAACACCATGCACTGCTGCTAAAGGCGTGGTTTGACTTCCCCCGAAAAGCCTGCACTCTGAGCAAACTGTTAAATTTCATGTCCTTCTTTGGAAGAAGCCAAGATCAGAATGCCCACCAGAAACAGGAAGCCAAATCCAACAGGAAAAAAAGCACTGGAGCATTCTGACAATTGAACTCTGTTCGACACTCCTCAAGATATCAGTGACAGTGTTTCATTGAAATCCAGTGATTAATTGTGCAGAAAATGCACTCCACATTCGAAGGTGACTTATTCTTCTTTACTAAATATCTCATACGGCCATAAGATCTAGGAGCAGAAGTAGGCCATTCAGCCCATCGAGTCTGGTCCACCATTCAATGAGATTGTAGCTGACTGTAATCCTTGTCTCCACTTGTCTGTCTTGTTAACATAAAATTTGATTCACTTGTTAATTAAAAATCTGTCTATCTCAGCCTTGAATGTACTTACTGATCCAACTTCAACAGTAAAGAATTCTACAGATTGACTATCCTGCTCATCTCTGTTTTAACGTGTCACCCCTTATTCTGAGGTGATACCCCCTGGTCCTAGACTCTTCCACAAGGGGAAACAACCTCTCCACATCCACCCTGTCAAGCTGCCTGAGAATGCCATATGGTTCTTTCATTCTTCTAAACTCCAATGAGTACAGACCCAACCTACATAATCTCTCCCCATCAGAAAATCCCTCTATATCCAAGTCAAGCTAGTGAACTTTCTCTGGACTGTTTCAAATGCTAGCATATTTTCCTCCAACAAGGGGATCAAAACTGTTCACAGCATTGCAGCTGCAGCCTAACTTTTGCCTTGTATTGTTTTAGCAAAATCTCTCTTTCTGTAATCCATTCCCTTGAAATAAAGGTCAACAGTCCATTTACCTTCCCTGTTACATGCTGAACTTGGATTCTAGCTTTTTATGATTCATGCACAAGCACCCCACCCCCCCCCGATCCCCCTATGCTGTAACTTTCCGCCGTCTATTTAAATCGACAGTCGGGTTTTTTTTATTGTTCCTGCCAAAGTGTGCAACCTTGCATTTGCCCACATTATATTCCATCTGCCAATTATTTTGTGCTCAATCACTCAACTTGCCTATAGCCTTCTGTAGACTCTTTGTATCTACCCCACTATTTGCCTTCCCACTTGCTTTCATGAGATCCACAAATTTGGCTATAGTGCATTCACATCTGTCATCTAAGTCATTCATTTTTTGCACTAATTTCTGTAGCACCACTCTATTTGCAGGTTGCCATGCTAAAAATGACCCCCTTGTCTCAATTCGTTATTGTCTATTCATTTTCTATAGTCCTATTCTGTCTAGAATAACATGTTCTGTTACTATTATTTAAGAATATCTTATATTAACTAATCCTCAATCCATGCTAATATACCATTTCCAAAACCATGGGCCTTTAAGTACTCATTATGCATCTTGCCTTATTAAACACTTGGTGAAAATCCAAATATATTACGCCCGCTGCTTCCCCTTTATCTATCCAGCTTGTTACTTCCTCAAAGAGCAGTAATAAATTTTTCAGACATGATTTCCCCTTCATGCCGACTCTGATTGATGATAGAATTTTTTTTTCCCAAATGCTCTGCTAATACATCCTTTACAATACTCTGCTATTTTCCCTCCCTTTTGGAATAAAGGTGTTATGTATGCAGTTTTCCAATCCTCTTGGCCTTTCCCAGAAATCCTGGAGAATTACTGCCAGGGCACCTAATATCTCTGTAGTTACTCCCTTTAATATCCTATGACGCAATCCATCAGTCTAAGGGAGTGATTAGTCCTTAGCCCCATTAATTTCACCAATACCTTCTCTGTAGTGATAGCTATTGTATTTCTTTCCTTCCCCACTTGGACCTTCTGATTATTTGATATTTTTGGAATGCTATTAATGCCCTTTACATGAAAGCTGATTTAATTCATCTGCCATCTCCTTGCACTGTCCTCTCCAAACACTTGGATTTTTTTTTCCCTGTTTGATCTTAGGATATGGAAATACTCACATATTTATTGCCTATTTCTGGTTGCCTTGATGGTATAAGAAGTAGACCATGTAGGACAGTGCTGGAGTCCCATGTAATTCAGACCAATAAAGTGTAACAGAATCAGCTCCCTGAAGGAAATAAAAGGACTATATTGGTTTTTATAACAATCCAGCAAATCTCATGATTGCTTTATCTAGTGCCAGTTTATAATTGACTGGTTTTACAGAATTCAATTCAATTCATGAATTGATCTCACAACTTCTGGGTAATTAGTCCAGATTCATAACCACAAGGCTATAATTACCCTGGAATTTAAAACATTCTATGTGTCATATCCCATTATATCCCGAACATAAACTAACCTTTATGTTTTTAAACTAATCACAAACGGCTGCATAGAGATGGGTGCCTGAGGAACACTTCACTTCTTTTGTGGACTGAAGAACTCCTCTAAGGCAAGAGGGAACAAAATGAACCAATCAGACTGATGTTGACTCATTGGTTTTTCCTGATACTAGTTCAAAACTGTAATTTCACTGTTAATGCGTCATCGACGTACTGAGACACTGGACCATCTCAAACTCTTAAGATGCAAAGTCACAAAACAGGGGGCAGGCTCTTACCGTATTTTGGCAAAGTGACATTTTTGGTGAATTTCATGGTGTGAGGCCCCAATGAGTTTTCTCATGTTATCATCCCAAACTTGCCTCATTAACTACCTCCCTATGCTGCCCCTCTCAACCAGTGCTAGCTTGATTCATTCACATGCTGCAGACAAAGTATTCACCTCTGCCAGGATATCCCAGATTAATGCGGGATTTCTGGTGCCTGTACCATCCGGTCAAGCATTTTCAGGCCAGAGCAGCCCTACGTTGTTTGTGCCATATGCCCTGGATATGGTAGAGAAGGCAAGATCCATGCCCCACTTTTGGATATGGTCCTGGTGGAAGGGGTGGAGCAGAGAAGAGCTTCCCCCAGTACTGGCAGGGGGAGGCCACAACACCAGACCCTGCCAGCCTGCTTCAAAGTGGCCACCAGGGTCAATGTGGTCTCAGCAGTCTGGAGGATGGTCAACAACCTTCTCCCCTTCAGCTAGGGGAAGTGCCACCATCTTCTCTCTGCTCCCCCACCCCCCACTCACTCTGTCTTTGCTGCTGCATTTACCCTTCACCAGGGCTCATGCTGTGCCACTCTCATGATTGCATTCAACATCTTCCCTCAGTCACTCTCACCTACCCTCACCCACCCACACTATTAAACTTGCATTCCTTCTGTGCTGCCTACTCACTCTCTTGGGACAACTCAAAACTTTTGTTCCACTTGCACTAAGCACTAACAGCTGTCCAATCTACCTTCCTCTCACTCAACGTTTGGATAGAAACAGTCATGACAGGTGGCACTGTACCCACTGTTGGAGTCGTCGCCATCTACAAGGAAAGGCCCCTGACTCTGACCCTGACCGTCCCAAACTGCTGACTGACTGTACCCGAGCCTCTGGACCTATATTCGGGGCTGTCATTGGTTTACTGTGGCAGAACACCCTGACTGATGGGTTTTCCATGGACAGCACTGAGAACTATTCCCACAAGACATTGCGACATGGTCGTTTGGTTACAGCACATACAGTGTGTTTACTGTCTACGCAGCTGTCACATGATACAGATGTGAGATTGAGGTAGCAACGTGCCTTAGGAAGATGATCGTCCTCTTGACTGAGAACTGCTGACCAGCATGGCAAGCTTCCTGGCTCTTCATCTGCTCAACTGCAAGGCATTACAGCAGTAACGTGAGCCTTTAAAGTCAACTTGAGGGGGCAAAGTGCAAAAAGGCAAAGCAAGGAGAGGCAGGGAAGAGATGTTGTGAGCACCACGTGAGTGTGTACTAAGAGGGCAAGCAAACAGACCTGATCAGTCCCTGCATATAATGTGCCTTCACAGCACCATTCCAATGAAAGATGTTGGTTTGTTCCAAAGTGTATAAGTGAAGTGTACAGTAAGGGGCTCTGAAATGTTTCATGATGGCACATAGTGGTTGCCATGTGTTGGATGCCAGAGTCTCCAGCCATGTGGTGCAGGTGACCGCTTCCCTGTGATGTTAGTGCCAGGTATCCAAGATGGCGGTCTGGATGACCATGCAGTGAGCTAAGTTGCCAGGTAACCACTCTGACTTTCAAATGGCGAATTCTTGGTGTCGAGTTTATATCCAGTTCACAGCAAAATAAGAAACCACATATTGATGAGGCAAGATCAGGTAGTGATGAGAGTGGTAATGACCAATAATCCTTGTTTAGAGGCCCCTCACCACCCTCGAGTGAGAATCTCGACTCAAAATTCAGAACTGTTGGAAAATGCAAGTTGTGACTCCTGACATAGAGAAAGGCCTCTCCGAAATTTTCACAAGATTGTCCCAGATTTCTCGCCATCACTCTTGTTGATCAGGGCCTGAGGAGATTGTGCTCAGGATGTATAATTGACCCGAACTCCCTACCAAAAATGAAAAATGCTAGAGATCACAGCGGTTCAGGCAGCATCCATGGAGAGAGAGCAAACTAACGTTTCGAGTCTAGATGACTCTTCACCACGTGCTTTGATGAAAAGTCATCTAGACTCGAAATGTTAGCTTGCTCTCTCTCCATGGATGCTGTCTGACCCACTGTGATCTCCAGCATTTTTTTGTTTTCAGTACAGATTTCAGCATCTGCAGTAATTTGCTCCTCCAACTTTCTATCTAGTTTGGAAAATGAATTCAGACTTGAAAAGGTTGCAGAATGAGACAATCATATTTTCTGCTTGTTTGTAAGAATATGAAGAAGCTGACCTGCAGTTCCATCAGAAATCCATCTGACCAGCTTCAAGTCATCTGGCCAGCCAAGGTGGTAAATAGCAATGCCTCGAAACTGGGAGAAGGACTCTTCCAAACCTGCTCCAATTTTGAGTTCACCTGAGAACGAACCTCCTGAAAAGTGGTCTACAAGAGACTCACAACTTACTATGAATCCTCTATGTTTTCTTCCCCAATCTCTAATTGTCCTAGTTCAAACGTAGACATCATTTCTTCAGGAAACAATATAGCATGGATTAGTCAGATTCCAGTACTAATGGTTTCAGAACAATGAGAATGTGTAGAACTTTTCCATCAATTCTTTCAATAAGCTGTTACAGAGAAAGAGGTTAACACTTTTAAATGTTTTTAGATTTACTTTCTATTACAGTATAATCATTTTTTTTAATGGAATCACAATTGTTTTCATTATAAGTCAAATCAACCAGTATAAATCAATGTGAGAAGATTGACTGTACTTTAACAGAATTAGTATAACCACTTTCAAGTTTTCCATTTTGCTTCAGGGATTTGTAGCATCTTAATTCTACAACTTTGAAGTAAGCAAAATGTGCAGGTAGAAGGTATGACATCCAGGGAAAAGAACAAACTTCAAAAAAAGTACATGAACACATTGCAGTGCCAGACCTAATATCCTGAAGATATTTGAATTCAAATTATGTAAGCTCATTTAGCAGCAGTAAATTGGTCTGAGTTCAATCAGCAAAACTCTGACACAGAACAAGGAGTGCAGGCTAATTGTCATTTGTTCATCAAATAAATTTCATTCCGAAAGAAATGAAACCTGCGAGCAAATTCTTTTGAGGTGAGCAGCGAGTTTATTATCAGTTAAATGCAGTAAATCGGTAATCAAATGGTGATAATGAAAATGGAATAAATGTAGCACTCAGTCTTAACCAGCCAAAGGGCAGTTCTGATGAAACTTAAGCACTATAATGTTCGGGAGGTTTGATGACACAAAATACTGCTCTGTACCCTCCTGATCTATTTTGCATTTTAAAAAAAATCAAAGCAACAAGGGAATGCAGAATATCTGCCTGAAACATACTGAAGGCAAATTCAGATTTAATTTATTATGATTGTGACTGCTTTTGACTGATGTAATTCTATAACCATACATGCACACATGCACATGTTCATGCTTTTAATAAATATGTTATAATCCTTGTATTCTGTTCTTTACAAATTAACACTGCCAGATTCTTTTCTTTTTCTGTTATAATATTGTTCCTTTTCCGTTACAGAGGAACATTTTGATGCAGCACATTTAAAAGTACAATTGCCCAAAACCTTAATCCAAGTTGATTTGAGAAAAGCAGAACAAAAGATTGGCAAAATATTCCATTTTCACCATATACAAAGAAGGAAAAATAAAACGATGTGAGAGAAATGTTTTGTGTTTTTTGAGAAAGAATAAAATAATCATCAGGACTATCAGAGGACTTCATGGGACTCTAGAACGGAGAAGGTTGAGGGGTGCCCTAATAGAGGTTTTTAAAAATTATGAACAAGTTTGGTAAGGTGCTCATAGAAATATTCCTACTTGTGGAGACATTCAAAACTAGAGCCATACATTCAAATAGTCACTAATAAATCCAACAGAGAACTCAGCAGAAACATTTTCTTCGAGAGTGGTAAAAATGTAGAGCTTGCCACTACATAGCCAATCAAGGTAAATCGTTTAGCTGCATTTGAAGATTTTGATTTTGATTTTGATTGATTTATTGTCACGTGTACCTAAGTTCAGTGAAAAGCTTTGCACAGTACAGGCAGATCATTGTAAGCAAGGACATAGAGATCATAGGGTGAAAAAAAAGCTAAACAGAGACATACAAGTTACATCACACAGGGCGTGCACTAGTCAAGATCAACATTAATGAGATCAGCCTCATTTGAAGTTAGAGAGTCCATTCATCAGTCTAATAATGGCAGAGAAGAAGCTGCTTTTGAACTTGTTGATGCGTGTTTTCATGCTTCTGTATCTTCTGCCTGATGGAGATCATTACCGAGGTCTTTGATGATATTGGCAGCCTTTCCGCGGCAGTGAGCTATGTAACTAGAGTCCGTGGATGGAAGGTTAGCTTCCGTGATGGTCTGGGTTGTGCACACCACCTTCTGTAGTTTCTTAAGGTCTTGGGCAGAGCAGTTGCCATACCAGGCCATTATGCAACCAGACAATATGCTTTCAATGGTTCACCTGTAAAAGTTGGTGAGGGACCTAGTGGACATGTCAAATTTCCTAAGCCACCTAAGGAAGAAGAGGCGATGTTGTACCTTCTTGACTGTCGCATCCACTTGGGAAGTCCAAGACAGGTTGTCGGTTCTCGTCAATCCTAGGAACTTGATGATCTCCACCTTCTCAACCTCAGTTCTGTTGATGTAGGTGGGGGCATGTTCTCCACCTTTCTTTCTGAAGTCAATGATCAGTTCTTTAGTTTTGCCACGTTGAGAGAGAGGTTGTTCTCATTGCACAACCCCACACACACACACACACACACACACACACATACTCTCTCTCACACACACACTCTCTCACACTCACACATTCTCTCTCACACACACACACACGCATATATACACAGACACATTCTCTCACACACACACTCTCTCACACTCACACACTCTCTCTCTCACACTCACACACTCTCTCTCTCACACACACACACACGCACGCACGCACACGCGTAATAAATCTATGGGGTGAATTTGTATTTATAGATACATTCTATTTGGTTCAAAAATCACACAATTTATAGACAGTCAGTCAATGTGGTGTTTTATAAATTCCTACTTTAGAAGTAAGACCAGTCTGACTCCAAACCAAAACACAAACAGATTCTAAACAAGGCATCACACCTAACATGCGTTATCTGACCTAAACTGTCATCTCTTCTTTACACTGATAAAACTTTAGTCCTCTCAGGGCAGTGACTTGAAAGGAATTCAGGGATTTACATATACACATTAATAATTAAAACCTTCCAATTGATTAAAGATTTAACAGCATCTTGGGTTTGTTTAATACATCTTTGGTGTTTTGTGACCCTTTGATCTTTTGCTTATATATTCTGTGTCAGATACTACCTCTCTCACTAACACCTGAAGAAGGAGTGAGGCTCAAAAAGCTTGTGTTTTCAAGTAAACCTGTTGGAGTATAAACTGATGTTGTGTGACTTCTGATCATTACACCATGACACCAAGCCCTCTATCTCCTTTCTGTATTCTGGCACATCATTGTTTGTTATCTATCCTACCACGGTGATGTTGTCAGCAAACTTGTAGATGGCACTCACTCAGAATTTGGTAACACAGTTGTGTGGGTACAGGAGAGTACAGTAGGAGGCTGAGAATGTATCCTTGGGGGTTCAGTGTTGAGTGTTATCATGAAGGAGGTGCTGTTGCCTATCTTCACTGATTGCGGTCTGTGGGTCAGAAAGCTGAGGATCCAGAGAGCAGAGGGTGGAGCCAAGATCTAGGTCTCGGAGTTTTGAGATCAGTCTGATGTTGACAGTGGAGCTGTAATCGGTGAACAGCAGAGGTGTCTTTGTTGTCCAGATGTTCCAGGGATGAGTGCAGAGCTCGGGAAATAGCATCCGCTGTGGACCTGTTACGTCAGTATGCAAATTGTAGAGGATCGAGGCAGGCTGGGAGGCTCGAGTTGATATGGGCCATGACCAGCATCTCGAAGAACTTTATGATTATGGAGGTCAGAGCCACCGGGCAGTAGTTATTAAGGTATATTGCATGAGCTTTCTTAGGTACTGGGATGACAAAGATAATTGGAAATAGAAATAGAAGGATATGTGGGTCTTGATGAAGCAAGATAGAAGGAGACACTGAAGAGAGGTATAAATAATGTCATAGACCTGTAGGAGAGAATGGTCTGTTTCTGTTCTGCACATTGTATGTGCATCAGTATAATGTAAAAATGATGAGGAGAACATTTTTGTGCAGCAAGTTTTTATGATCTGGACTATGCTGCCTGAATTGGTGGTGAGAGGACATTTGACAGTACTTGCTAAAGACAGTTGGAGATATCCTTGAAAAAAATCTTGCAAGGTTATGGGGAAAGAGCCAATTGAGGGCCATTGGATACCTTTCAAAGAACTAGCATAGTCAGAATAGGCTGAATAGTCTCCACTTCTGTTATAAGATATAATAATAATGCACTAGCTGATTGTCTCCCTGGTGGGAAATAGAGATAGCAACTTTCTCAATGAGAATTCAATTAGCCCTGGTGCAACTGATAGTGCATTTTGCACGTAGAAATTTCACATTTCTAATCCATGGAAGAAATCTATAGTCGAGAAAGCATAAAATAATGGGGAGAATGAGTTTTATTTGGTAATAAAATTGTTTTGGGGGTAAAATGAAGCTTTAAATTTAGTAATTCAAACATTGCAACAAATTAATAATTTCAAAACACCAAAAACCCGCACCTCATCCCTCACACCCCGTCCACGCAATAAAAACCAAAAAAGAATCCCCCTCGTCCTCACGTACCACCCCACCAACCTCCGGATCCAACGCATCATCCTCCGACACTTCCGCCATCTGCAATCCGACCCCACCACCAAAGACATCTTTCCCTCCCCACCTTTATCTGCTTTCCGGAGGGACAACTCTCTCCGTGACTCCCTTGTCCGCTCCACACTCCCCTCCAGCTCCACCACACCCAGCACTTTTCCCTGCAACCGCAGGAAGTGCTACACCTGCCCCCATACCTCCTCCCTCACCCCCATCCCAGGCCCCAAGAAGACTTTCCACATCAAGCAGATGTTCACCTGCACATCTGCCAATGTGGTATACTGCATCCGCTGTACCCGGTGTGGCTTCCTCTACATCGGGGAAACCAAGCGGAGACTCGGGGACCGCTTTGCAGAACACTTACGCTCGGTTCGCAACAAACAACTGCACCTCCCAGTCGCGAACCATTTCAACTCCCCCTCCCATTCCTCAGACGACATGTCCATCCTGGGCCTCCTGCAGTGCCACAACGATGCCACCCGAAGGTTGCAGGAACAGCAACTCATATTCCGCTTGGGAACCCTGCAGCCCAATGGTATCAATGTGGATTTCACAAGTTTCAAAATCTCCCCTCCCCCCACCGCATCCCAAAACCAGTCCAACTCGTCCCTGCCTCCCTAACCTGTTCTTCCTCCCACCTATCCCCTCCTCCCACCTCAAGCCGCACCTCCATCTCCTACCGACCAACCTCATCCCGCCCCCTTGACCTGTCCGTCCTCCCTGGACTGACCTATCCCCTTCCTAACTCCCTACCTACACTCACCTTTCCTGGCCCCATCCCCGCCTCTTCGACCTGTTTGTTTCCTCTCCACCTATCCTCTCCTCTATCCCTCTTCTATCCGCCTCCCACTCTCTCCCTATTTATTTCAAAACCCCCTTCCCCTCCCCCTTTTCTGATGAAGGGTCTAGGCCCGAAACGTCAGCCTCTCTGCTCCTATGATGCTGCTTGGCCTGCTGTGTTCATCCAGCCCTGCACCTTGTTGTCTCGGATTCTCCAGCATCTGCAGTTCCTACTATCTTTGGTTCTACAATAGTTAGGTGGTTAGAAATTCTTACAAGGATCCTATGTTTCAATGAATATAAAATGCAACCATACCTGAGTGAATTAACAGGACAACTTGCTGTGCTACAGAATAGTGAAATAAATGTTTGCATATAGACTTAGCCTATGATGTTCCCATGGTGAGTTTTCAGTCTCAATCTCAGTCAGTCCGTTGCAGAAGATTCATACAGCTACAGAAAACATGTCAGAAAATTTCGGAATTGCTTAACTAGAACCCTGTGTAATCAGTCAGCAGAGGGTAGATGGACACACAGAACCTGATGTGAATTAGGACACAAACAGCAGACCATTGGATGAGATCAAGTTTAAGGAGGGTAGAACATGAAAGAGCAGCCAGGCATGTGTTGGAAAAGTCAAATCTGGAGTTGATAAATGCAGCAAAGACAGTTACAGCAAATGATGAGCCAAGGTAGGAATGGAATTGGGCAATGTTACAGAGATGCAAATAAACAGTCTTAGTGATGGCACAAATTTGTGGTTGGAAGGCTCAGTTCAGGGTGAAATCCGATGTCAAGATTTGTGAATGATCTTGTTCAGCCTCATAGGATAGAATTGATGACTAAGAATTGGAATTCTTAGGCAGGAACTGAAGTCAATGGTTTCTACCAATATTTAAATAGGTGGCTGTTCTTTCATGTTACGTCAAGAAATGACAGAGTGTTGATGAGAATGAGGAGAGCCCAAGGATGGAACACTGGTGGGGAGCAGAGGAATAATGCCAGTGCAGAACGAGAATTATTGAGGTTACAAATACATCGATATGAATGGAACCTGGTGAGGACATTCCAAGCAGCTGGATCATGGTAGATAGGAAGTGGAGGAGATTGTGTGACCAACCACCTCAAAGTCTGCAGAAGGACAAAGAGAGATAATATATCTTTGCCACTGTCACATGGGATGTCCTTTGTGACTTTAATAAAAGCCATTTCAATGACCTTTCAGAGCAGCATTATTATACCAAGCAAATGTTAAACCATTTCCCTGGATTATCAAACCTCAAAGAGCTTTTTTTGTAAAATAATTATGACGAAAGAAAAAGTAACTGATTCCACGTCAGCAGTTATTAATATGTACACTAATTAATAAATATCCAGATTCATACTATAACTTGGAAATTATGCTATAGACAGGAAAACTGTTAAGAGTTTTGAGTGATTATGGAAGATGATTAGTAATTAGTAACAGATCACAACAGAGAAAGAGAGCACAAGGGATAACAAATAAAATCTCTGAGATGCACCAGGAACCATTTAAACAGTTTAAATAGTATTGGCAAGTGGTTATGAGGATAAGTATAAACAGAGCAAGATTAGTGATGGCTAGAATACAATACAATAAGATAGGGAAAGCTCAATGGTCCAATGACTATCTCCCTCAGGAGCAATTGATGAGGTGGAGGAGGAGATGAAAAGTTTTGCCTATCATTGTAAAACCAAACAAAGTTTTGATCAAATGGAGATAATTTAGTGTGTCACAATTAGAAAGCACCCATGATATTCTTTTCGTAAAGCAAGATTAGTAAATGCAAAGTTATGAGTTTAAAATTCTTCCATATGAACTTGATAAATAAGATGTGAGTTGGCACCAGAAGTAGTAACCATTTCTATATCTCATTGTTTCATGAATGTTTTTCAGAAAAGGCAACTTGTCACCCATGACTGCAACCGAACTCTGAGTAGCTAACTTTTAGTCCACTCCAATTAACTTAGCAAGCTATTCAGTTATAAAGAATTACTGCACACTGTAACGCACCATCACCACCAGGGCTGCAAGAGTTCAAGAAAGTCCACCCCCTATATTGGCATCTCAAAGGATAGCATACTGGTTAACGCTGCAAATATCAGCAGTGCAAGCTGGAATAAATTGAATGCTCAGAATTGCCAAAGTTTCTACTTTAATGATTAGTGGTGATGCTGTATGATGTTAGATCAGAGCTGGTGATCTTCTTAACGGAGATGGCAGAACTCTGTCAAGAGCAGACCTCTATTGCTACACCTCATCTCATTTCAAAGTCCATTCCAAGTGTTGTTCACTCTGCATTTGAAGGTGAAAATTCTGACATGAGCAACATAGTTCCCTTTTACTAATTCAACTTGTGTCCCCTTTTCCTAGTCCCACAGATTAATTTGAATTAATATTCCAGATTAATCTCTTACACACGATTTACGTTCTCCTATATTTAGACTCTTGGGTGTCCCCTCTCCAGGCTGATAATCTTGCTTGCCTTTCCTAAAAATTCAGAAAGTTCATATCTGGGATCAACATTTCGGCTCTCCTCGGCATTGCAACCAGATATTGACTGTCTCCCTCTATCACAGTAACTGGAAATAGGTAAGTATTGAAGAAGCTGTCTGAACCAGAGCACTGTATACTCTGAGCAGGATTTCCTCAGACTTGTATTGTACTGGTTTGGATGAATTGTTCAATATTTTTGATTTTGCTTTGCCGATTGTTTTTCTGCATTGATTGGACATCCAAAGTAGCAATCTTAATAAGACACTACTCTCCCTTTCAAATTCCTCTTTTGCTTTTTTCATGTTATTCCTGAAATGTGAGAGTCATCCATGTTTCTATCCTTTGATCGCTTGTCTGCATTAAATTCATTTTTCAATGTTCAACTCACCCGAACATTTTGTTAATTGAATTGCTAATTCCTGGACAGCTTCAATTTCCCTGCCCCCTCCAAGTTTGGTATGTTGTGAAAATTTGATATTTTTGCATCAGGTATCCAGCTCTAAAACATTGATGAGCATTAGAAATTGTAGTGGCCTCAAAGCTGAGCCCTGGGTCACCTTATTCTATGCTTATACCCAATATCCTGATGTTATACATCCAATCAGTACACATTAAACCCTACAACAAAAACAGCAATTGATGGGAAAAAAAAACTCAGCATGTTTGCCTGCATCTGTGGAAAGAAAGCAGGGTTAAAGTTTTGGATCCAGTTCTGAAGAAGCATCACTGGACCTAGAATGTTGTCTCTGCTTCCTCTCCACAGATGCTGCCAGACCTACTGAGTCTTTCCAGCAATTTCTGTTTTTGTTTCTGATTTCCAGCAACTGCAGTTTTGTTTTATTTTTGTTCTAGATCAATTTCTAGCCAAGTTGAAAATTGAAGACTAGCACATCCCTGACCAACTGGAATATTGCTTCATCATAAAAGTTAGAGATTGATCAGGGAGGATACTCACCATCTGAAAATGTGCTGAATGTTATTTTCTGGATTATCACCTTTCTTTCCTTTGAACCCTTCGCAGTGCATCAATAACTTTCTAAAAGTATAGATACCTGAAATTCACAAGAAGTCTGCCAAGCAACTTTCTGACTGATTGCACCAATGAGTCATGCAAGGTTAAGGTGACCAGTTTCAGATTTAAAATGAATGTACTTTAATTTATCATAAAACTAGAAATGCAATATATTGGTATAAAGAGCATAATATTTGCATAATTGCACATAAATATTGAAATAAGTGGCTCAGAAAATTCATATTCTAAACACATGCATTTTTAGATTGTCACAGTCTGAGCTATTGATAATTTTCAGTGTTCAACAACTCCTGTAACTAAATCCCCAATTCTGTAAAATTCTATAAATTGTGGGGACCCATGGTTACCTCAAACATAACCATATTTCCTTACTAAATGCAGTTGGTATGCATGTAAAATAATAAATAGTAGTTAGTAATGCATGTCCCCTGGATAACCTCTTAGAAACTATTAATAATAATCTATACTAATGCCTCAGCATTTATCAATCAACTGGATGGCATTTCTTTCTAAAAATTGTCATCAGAGTGTAGTTTATTTCTTTGGTAATTGTACTTGCAGTCTGTGAGCCAACAAAAGCAAACTATTTTGTCTGAATTCCTGACTTCAACCATTTATGCCATATTGACAAGTCCTGCATGTGGATACCAAATGCTATGTACAGTCTGGTACCAGCTACAGAAACGCTCCTGCTCAGTGTGCAACCCATTAGTCTAAAGTGGGCATTTGGTCAAAGCTGGGTTTCGAATTTTAGAAAATTGTGTCATTTTCTTTTTACCATTTTTTATTCAAACGAAAACGACAAAGATTTTTTTGTGTTACTTGTACAATTTTAGCACAGTATCCAGGATTTTGGGTAAAGGTTGCTTCATGCTCAACCCATTTATCATGAAACACCACAATGGTTCACAGAGAAGCAGTGGCTTTTATTAAGATTTGCCACGTA
The DNA here is from genome assembly GCF_021869965.1 of Rhincodon typus. Taxonomy (NCBI): domain Eukaryota; kingdom Metazoa; phylum Chordata; class Chondrichthyes; order Orectolobiformes; family Rhincodontidae; genus Rhincodon; species Rhincodon typus. Next base: position 37,494,629 of record NC_063351.1, on the reverse strand, counting down.
ACACAGGCCACAGGAATGCTCTCTGCGGTAACATTTTCTCCTGATTATTATTTTTAAAAATGATGTGGCTTTGTTGATCATAATCCCACTTTTCTCGTAGTCAACACTGCATTTTCTGCAATAAATTATCAGGCAATGACTGAAAGATAAATTAAATTAATTATTAAAAGCTGGATTGATTAAAATAACCAAAGCTACATTTGCTTACACCGTTTGTTTGTTGTGTGGGAAACATGCCTCCTTCCAGGAAAGGACTTACAGTCACAAAATTGTGCAATTTTTAGCTTATTAAATCATATTGGCCGTATTTAGTCGAAATATAGTCATTTTGTCGTTGTGCTTATGAATTCGCCAGTTCAATGCTACTGCACAATTCTATCAAAGACCTACCAGCCCAGTTTTCACAAAAATCAGAAGCCCTATCATTTACTAATTAAACATACCATCCACTTGAACTCTCCCTAACAATACACATAGGCATGTTTTCATTGTTTTAGCTGGTTCATTGAACGAAAGTAGTAATTTTCCAAATCAACGTTCACTGCCTTTAAATGAATATAATGTTCAGATTAGATTCACAAAATTTGGTTTGTGGAAGGGGCAGTGTATGATGTGAAATGACCTTAAAAGGATTTAACTGTACAACTGAGGACACAGGAAAACGCAAACTTCTCTTACACTATTGCTATTTCAGATCCGTTTGAATTCTGAAAATGCTAGATCAGTAAGTTTGGTCTTGTCACATACACTATTAAATCCAGCTCCTTTATCCCAAATGGAACAATCATAGTTCCAGCTTTCCATGAATGTCTGGTTTGGCTCCTGGAATACAAGTGCTGGATTTAGTAATGCTAATGCCAGTAGTCGACTCGACTATAGCACTTTCTGAGATTCCAATCTATCAAAGTTTTGTTTTTTGTCAGCTATTCTTGATGATTATGGATGGGGTTCAATGCCTAGAAGCCAGAGAATCACAAGCAGTCTACTGCAGAAAAACATTAAACATAGCTCAAAATACTCCATCCTTTGGAAGTCAGGAACAGAGAGCACAAAACATTGTAAGTTATTTCATTTTTATTTTCTCAGTTCATTTTTGGTGTGCCCTGTTCGAGGTTGTTCTGCATCATTGTAAATTTGCAATCAAGGCTGGAGACTGGAGAAAAAAGGGGGTCAAAATTGAGAGAGCTTTCAAGCCTGACTCATCACCAACGAACCATTCAACGGGATCAACATGAATACAGCGATACCAATGTGTGTAGGAAATGAACCCAGGAAACTGTTCATATTGTGGTTTACACAATCCAGATGTGTATCCAGATGTTGTAGGTCTTGTATCAGTGGCTGCTGACTCAGTTGTTACCATCATCCTGGTAATATATTCACAGGTTTAATAATTACCAGAGGAAAATTTGACAGATCGTGATACAGATGGTCCTGCTTTGCATGTAACTGTGGGAAGTATGCCACATTAAACTTTCAGATGTGGTAGAGATCCTGCGCCACTCCCCAGCATTTGTAGATGAGTGAGGGGCGAAGATTCCATGCTGCTAATGTCGCTGGGGTCATGGGTTCAAATCCCAGCAGGAGAGTTGGTGACGTTGAAATTCAATTAATAAATCTGGAATTAATAACTAATCTATCATCAACAGTTGCAAAAAAAAATCCATCTGGTTCATTAATGCCACTTAGAGAAGAAAATCTGCTATCATCACCAGCCTACTTGTGACTCCAGGCCATAATAATGTGGTTGACTCTTAATATCTATGTTATCCAAATGTAAACAGCTAATTGGACAGAAGTGCAGGGTTCACAATCAAAGGCCTGAAATGGTCTAGAAAGCTATTGGGGCACTTAGGGATGGGCAACAAGTGCTGAGCTTGCCAGCAACTCCCACAATCTAAAGTAAGAAAATCAAATGGATCCATGAAATAGTTCAATACGACAGCACTACTGAAGTTCAGAAGAGGCCATTCAGCCCATTTTGCCTGCACCAGTTCATCAAGTGAAACTTAAATATTAAACTTCATCACCTAGTGCCAGTCATTGTATTGAAGGAAATGTTATAATTCTACACTGGCAGAAAGCAAAAGCTGCCATTATTTATATTTAGGCAAGTCATTACTTATTAATAAATTTATCACGTTTCTCTGAAATGGTATCGTTTTGTGCTGCGGGATTCAACATTTACTATTATAATTCAATACTCCAGTATCTCTGGTAAGTACACGCTTTGATCACCTCCGGACTCAGTGACTACATTCCAATAAACTGACAAGAACTTTGTTGTGCAGATTTATTAATTGAATTTAAGTACCACCAGCTGCCGTGGTGAGATTTGAATCCACGCCCCCAAATCTTTGGCCTCTGGATTACTAGTCCATCATAATACATTTAAGCTATCAACTCCTCCAAAAATTTAAGGAAGATCAGCTTCTGACCCTCTTTAAATTTTAAATTATCCATCCAGCTGCTGCCTATTTAGTCACTTCTCATTCTTTATCTCCAGATCAATTTAGTTCTGATTATGCCTCTTTAAAATTCTTTGAGGTACCTGGCACTATATAAATGCAAGTTGACCTGGAAGTTTATTTTGCTTAGAGAAGGATAAAAATTTGTGCAATGGTGAGGATTTTCTCTTAATCTGGTTCATTAAAACTTTGTCTGGTTCACAACCTGCAACTGGAATTTATGTTGCAAGTCTTTGAAACTTAAAGTTACAAAAATACATATTTAGAAATTTTAGGATTTGAATAGTTGTTGACTTTTATGTTCGGTGCTGAATCAGTGGTGTGTCTGTGATGGTGGGAGACACAAATCACTTAACATTTTCTTGGTATCAAACCAATGGGCCACTTTAGTTTACTGGTCTGGCCAAGAGGAGTAGCAGTATGCAAGGGGATACTGAAAACAGTTTAGGAGCCATATAGAAGTTTTCTTTGGGATGTGGATCAAAACACCGGCACCTCGTAGTCCAAGAAAAGTCTTTATTTTTTAAATCTTACCTCTTGGCAGAATCATTCAGTGACGCTTTTTTAGGGATTGGTGGTTGATCCGGTCAATGCCAGTACCAAGTAGTTCCATAGCCTATTTCTCCATAGGTCATGCTACTCAAATATAAGCAACTAATTGTGGTCAGAAGTGCTGTGTTTGCCTTAAACAGCCTAGTAGGAAGTAAACCTAGGCGAGTAAATGGGTGCATAAAGTCTCTATTTGATGCCAGGCATCCATTCTTCAGACAGACAATGAACATGTGTAGTTCAAAGTCCTTTTCCCCTCCATATAGAGTGTGCCACCTTATCCTTATGAAATATTTCAAGCACATCTTATGAAACAGAAGTTTAACTTGATAACTTATTTTCCTCCAGGCACTTTTGAGGTTTTCTGTTTGATTAGACTGTTGCATCTGTATGTAACATGATAATGTGATAAAATGTCATGGGTATTCTCTGATTAATTCCTAATTTTACATTTTTCTTGTTCTTATTTTCCGTGTTTTGCAAATGTGTTAATTCAGTTTTGTTACTTCTCCCATCCCTTACAGCCCATCCATGAAGGTGGGCAAATAAGCTGCTTCTGGGCTTTTGCCAATGGCTTTTTAAGGCTGACAGGCAACCTGGTTGGAATGAAAACCTAACTTTGTGGAGGAATCAAAGGGAGGAGGTTCTTATCTACCAGCAAGTGGTGTACATAGAGAGATTTACCTTACCAGCAGACAATGCATATTTAGTTTTGATCTTACAAGTTAAAACTTGTTTTTTGGTAATAGTCTGTACTTGGGTAGAATAAATATTTGGAACAATTCTAATTTTAGTTAGATTAAAGTATGCCTTGCCTGAACGCTGAAAAGATGGAATATGATGGGGGATGAGAGAAAGTAGCCTAAAGCCAGTGAGGATATCACCCAGCACTAGCAAAACAAGAAAATGGATATACTCTCCCACCACATCCAATCAGGCTGCCTGCGCTCACTAACGTAGAGTTTTGAGCAATTCTTTTCCTTCCCTTTAATATCTTCCATGTGTTCTGCGTTTTCAGGCACATAGACAAACAGATTGACAACTGATAGAAATGCAAATTTCTGCAGATGCAGGGAATCTAAAATAAAACAGAACACGCTGAAAATACTCAGCGCCTCTGGTAGCATCTGTGGAGGCAGAAACTGTTCTAATGAAAGGTCCTTAAATTGAAAGGTTTATGGAGCATCTGCCTGTACAGATTGTGCCAGATTGACAGATGGGTCTGACTCCGTTCCTAACATGACTTCCACACTCAATTTCCATTCAGTTTAAACAATGCAGCAAGTATATTTATTAATTTTTCCCAAACTGGAAAGTGGAGTTCCAGAAAGACAGGGTAGTGAAAAAGGTGTTTGGTACGCTGGCCTTTATTGGTCTTTGCACTGAGTATAGGAGTTGGGAGGTCATGTTGTGGCTGTACAGGACTTTGGTGAGCCCACTATTGGCATACTGCATTCAGTCTGGTCTTCCAGCTACAGAAAAGATGTTGTCAAACTTGAAAGTGTCTGGAAAAGATTTACAAGGAAGTTCCCAGAGTTGGAGGGTTTATAGGGAGAGATTGAATAGGCTGGAGCTATTTTCCCTGGAGTGTCAAAGGATGAGGGGTGATCTTATAGAAGTTTAAAAATTATAAAGGGCATGAATAGGATGAATAGTGAAATTTTTTCCCTAGGGTCGGGAGTCCAAAAATAGAGGGCATAGGTTTAAGGTGAGAGGAGAAAGATTTAAAAGGGACCTAAGGAGCAACTTTTTCATGCAGAGGGTGATGCGTGTATGGAATGAGGTGGAGATTGGTACAATTGCAACATTTAAAAGGCACCTGGATGGGTATGTGAATAGGAAGTGTTGAGAGGGATATGGGCCAAATGCTGGCAAATAGGACTAGATTAATTTAGAATATCTGGTCCACATGAACGAGTTGGACCAACGGGTCTGCTTCCATGCCGTACATCTCTATGACTCTGTGGGGCAACGTGATTAGACTTGGTGCTTTCTGGTTGGAACGAGACATGACAATGACTCAACCTGAACATTGCATAGGATTCCTACAGAGCAAGGTCAGCTGAGCTTTTATGCAGAGCTGGATATCAGTGCAAGTGCAAACATCATTCTACTTCATAAACTGAAATGTGCATACCCACAGAAGTGGCAAGTGATAATCCAACCAGCCAAATGTCACTGCAAACAATGTCTCAGAGATCTAATCACCGGCATCCATTACACTCAATTATTGCAACAAAAATTCACCCTTGTTGCCCCAGATATCTTTTTTTTCTTTATTCATTCACGGGATGAGGGAGTCGCTGGCGAGGCAGCATTTATTGTCCATCCCTAATTGCCCGGATGGCAGTTAAGAGTCAACCGCATTGTTGTGGGTCTGGAGTCACATGTAGGCCAGACTAGTTAAGGATGGCAGTTTCCTTCCCTAAAGGACATTAGCGAACCAGCTAGGCTTTCCCCCTGACCATCGGCAATGGATTTATGATCATCATTAGACTTTTAATTCCAGCTATTTCTTGAATTCAAATTCCACCATCTGCCATGGCAGGATTCGAACCCAGGTCCCCAGAATATTATCTGGGTATATTGTGGTCACCATAGAACCACCAGCGTGCAAAGATCTGTCCTTGGTCATGATATCATCAAGACAATAGTAAAGATCACATTCATTAAGGAACACCATTGGAAATACCATGCTTACACAGGGAGAAGATATCTTAATTATGCATTACAGATCCCTAAATACATGTTACCGTTCAAAATATAGACTCTTTATTGTAATATAGAAACAATGCAGAAATGTTACTTGGCAGATAAATGCAGACAACACTCCCCATCATCACTCGTTGTTTTTGCCAGGAGTACGAGATGCAATACTCAAGAAAGAGGGGAAGATTAAAGATGTCCCTGACCAGCATGCAGGTAATGAATTACCCAAACTGAATATTGGATAGAAAATTGCAGTACAGCTTTCAACAGATGTTACATGGAATCCAGAAAAAATATTTGGCATCTGCTCAGAATTAATATCAAATACAAAGACAAATGGAATGATCATGTAATGAAAAAGATGCAAATCAGAAGACTACAGTCAGAAACACCAAGTAATCCTATTTTGACTAGTCTAAGTTGCAATACAAACAAAGCAACCGTAACTGGCATTCTGAAAACATTCAACACCCTTCAGCAAAGATCACTAGAATGGAGTTTTAATGGATAAGCAAATCACTGATACATTTTTGAGACTTGTAAACTTATTGTTTTGTATAATGATTTAGCCAGACATAATGTAATTTTATTGTCTTGTCATGTAAAGAGTTTGATTCTTCAAGTGTAAACCTTTAATTCAGATAAAAATGAGATATTAAGATGTGGAGAAATGTACCTAACAGGGGGTATAGCTTAACCTGCTGTCAAGTATGACTACCTCGACAGAATGTGGTACATTGCTTCCATGCCTTGTAGTTAATTTAAAAGCAGTAGTGATCAGATACATACATTTGGCCTCTTGTTTATCTATATACAGAACTAGCTTCGAATGAAGAACACACATAATTGTTTCACCAGTCCACTTTGTGGGACTAGTACCATTACATTGAAGAGCAGAACATACCATTCACCATTCCTGGTCTTCCTGATGCAAATGACCTACCTTGATACCTTCCAACTCCCCCTCCACTCCCCCAGGAGGAGATGCACCTCCTGCTTCACCATGAGTCCTCAGAATTACCATTGTCTTTAGAAGTTGGGTTCGGCTACAGTTCCAGAAGTGGCATCACTCCCAGTCAGATTGCTAGTGGCTTCCTGAGGCAGAGCTTCCTCCTGAGTGAGAAGTGGAAGTATTGTCTCCCCCTGAACTGTGAACGCACCACCCACCAATCTTTTTTGATGGCAGCTGAGTAAAAACTGCCACATGCTAAATTCTTCCCATGGTGGAGAAAATCAGTAAGAGCAATCATATAATGATCGATATTTTTTTAAAAAGCAATCTATAGCACCTCAGATTTACTGTACTGATTAATTATAGTTTATGATGCTTTCCTCATTTCTTCAGGGTCAGAAACTTAAGCGGAAGGCTTATGAATATCCAAGTCATTGAAAGCAATATATTTTGATGTGTAAGGTTACAGAATGACAGCACGCAACTATTTTAGCAGATTGCGGGGCATCTATTAAGATGATTTGCGTTGTATTCTACAGCTTGCAGACACTGCTTTTGTTTTTTCTCTCAAATGGGCTGAGCACGCTTCTGTTTTGAGTGGAATATTCAGAGTTAAACAGAGAGAAATTACCCTTTTCCCCTGCATTATTGCGCAGGAAGAATATATAATCAGGAAATTTCATTAGGATGCCTTATCTCCTGTATTTTTTTTAATAAAGCAGGTCCCTACAGTGAAATAATGCAAATTTGATCAGCTTAGCTGCATGCTTAAAGCATTTTCACGTGGTAGACATTTGATTTTAATTGGTTACCAAGCGCAGACAAACAATCAACACATCCAAACACCTCCAAGCAAAATTGTTGCAATTTAGACTATAACAAAAGCTTCAGATATTTTAAGCTTTCAGTAAAATTCAACATCGAATGTTGATACAATCCTCTTCTGTATAAGTTACATGTCATCAGACTGACAATATTTATGTCAGAAATAAACACTTTTATTTGTATAACAATGTCTACAGCATTACACAACCTATTAATCTAAATTGTGACACAGTTAATTCATGACATTGTTCATTCTTAAGTTTTGCCGCAGTACTCAGACTAGAGTTCTGCAGCCCAGTGTTCAAAAGGAGGTCATTGTCATTTCAGGTTGAAAAAGGCACATGAGAAAATGTTCAGAGATCCAGTTCTTAATAGCAAACATTCCTCATTAAAATGTTTTCATATGTTCACAATGAATCGCCTATGCTTGTCTACATATGGAACTAATTTGAATTCCTCTGTTATTTGCCAAGGAAAATCTCTGCAAATCAAGGTATTCCAAGGTATCTTAACAGTACACCTGCTGTTATCTGTTATCTGCCTACAGAACCTGGGGATAAATAGCCTGTTGTTTCATGTTGGAATGCAACCTTGCTGCATAATTATCTACTAAACGGGCATATAAACTTGAAGAAGGTGATTTAATGAGTGAGGTATTGCCATTTACCACTGTGCCTTTACTTTGATCCTTAGCTTAGCTGGTTGAAAGCCAGAAATGTGGTTTGGCAGGGATATTTGGTTTATGGTCTCTGTTCTAATTTGTATGGAAGAGGACCCTTGTGTAAAATAATCCTTCACAATCATGGCCAATGTACATATACATTAAAGATGTCAATGCAGTACTGCCTTAGATGCAGGGCTTTGGAAACCATTTTTAGAATTTCACTCTGCAATGTATTTGTTTCATTATGTTTGATAATGGGAAGTACTTCAAAGTGCAGCTTATTTCATTCCAAAGCATTTGGCTTCAAGGTAAAACTGTGCAGAATAAATCCTTCAAATTGCATGAGAAAATGTTGCAATATGATGTGTTTGTAAGTTGTCTGGACATATTCTGTTTTTGTTTGATACATGGTGCACACAATATCAAGGTTCAGAGCAGTGACTGTTCCTCAACTGGTTAGGACAAGTCTAGCCTTAATACTGTCTTCATAAAGTGGGAGCTTTCCCTCTCTGCTCACCACTTTCATTTCCTGCCTGCTTTAGTGCCAGTGTTCCATCCTTCTATTCTGTGTTCAGTCAAGAATTGATTGATTCTTTTCCAGAGCTTCAACTGTTAACTATATTAGGTAGCAGCCTACTTCACCTTTATCTTGATATTTCTTTAGCCTTATAATTATGGCCTCTGGGTTTCTTCAATGGAAATAACATCAGTTGACCAGAGCAATACAGAAGTTAAGCAGAGGGTCTAATTGCAAGAGTAGTAATTTGCTAATACAAAGATGTTTCCATAAGCTGGAAAATGAGATGGTAATAAGAAGTGCGATGCTTATTTGCAAGACAGTCACAGTACTGTAAAAATATGAACACTGACCCGAAAATGCTGAAGCAAGGACATGTCTGGAAATGTTCAGTTGCAGCAATTACACTGAAAATTAGTTTAAGAAGATGATTGACTAATGGTGACCCATCACCTCTGTTATTGCTAATCTAATGACTGCACATATTTATATTTTTCCAGTGCCATTAACATAATCACACTTTCCAAGATGTCACACAGGGGCAAAATAATAAAGGATGAAACATTAGGTCAGGTGACCAAAAGGTTGGTGAAGGAGCTGGATTACAAAGAGGTGTCTTGAAGGAGAAAAACAAGCTTGAGAGTTGGACAGTTTTGTGGAGGTGGGGGAAGGAATTCCATAGTGTAGAGAAACTTGCAAAACTGGAATCAGGGTGCAAACTGCAGTCTGGAATTATACCTGGCACATAGGAAGATCATTGTGGTTGTCAGAGGTCTGTCATTTCAGCTCCAGGGCATCTCTGCGGGAGTTCCTCAGGGCAGTGTCCCAGGCTCAACCATCTGCAACTGCTTCATCAATGACCTTCCCTCCATCATAAGGTCAGAAGTGCAAATGTTTGCTGATGATTGCACAATATACAGCACCATCCACAATTCCTCAGATACTGAAGCAGTCCATACAGCCATAGAGTCGTAGAGTCATACAGCATAAAAACAGACCCTTCAGTCCAATTAGTCCATGCCAAACATAATCCCAAACTAAACTAGTCCCACCTGCCTGCTCCTGGCCCATATCCCTCCAAACCTTTCTTATTCATGTACCTATCCAAATGTCTTTTAAACTTTGTCATTGTACCCACATCCACTATGGCCAAATGCAACAGAATCTGGGCAGTATCCAGGCTTGGGTTGACAAGTGGCAAGTAACATTCACGCCACACAAATGCCAGGCATGATCATCACCAATAAGAGGCAATCTAATCACTGGCCCTTGACATTCAGTGGTGTTACCCTCGTCGAATCCCCCACTATCAACATCCTGGAGGTTACCATTGACCAGAAACTCAACTGGACTCACCACATAAACACAGTGGCTACAAGAGCAGGTCAGAGGCTAGGAATACTGCAGTGAGTAACACACCTCCTGACTCCCCAAAGCCTGTCCACCATCTACAAGGTACAAGTCAGGAGTATGTTGGAATATTCTCCACTTGCCTGGATGGATGCAGCCTCAATAACACTCAAGAAGCTTGACACCATCCAGGACAAAGCAGCCCGCTTGATTGGCACTATATCTACAAGCATTCACTCCCTCCACCACAGCAGCTCAGTAGCAGCAGTGTGTACTATCTATAAGATGCACTGAAGAAATTCACCAAAGATCCTCAGACAGCACCTTCCAAACCCACAACCACTTCCATCCAGAAGGACAAGGGAAGCAGATATATGGGAACACCACCACCTTCAAGTTACCCTCCAAGCCACTCACCAACCTGATTTCGAAATATATTGCCGTTCCTTCACTGTTGCTGGGTCAAAATCCTGGAATTCCCTCTCTCATGGCATTGTGGGTCAGCACACAGCATGTAGACTGCAGTGGTTCAAAAAGGCAGCTCCCCACCATCCTCTAAAGGGCAACTAGGGATGGGCAATAAGTGCAAGCCTAGCCAGCAACACCCACATCCCACAAATGAATAAAAAAAAAGAGACAGCACAGGTGAAGGCAAAGTCAACAGAAGTTCTGGGGAAGGGTCACCGGACCCGAAACCTTAATTGTTTTTTCCTTCACAGATGCTGCCAGACCTGCTGAGCTTTTTCAGCAACTTTGTTTTTGTGTCAACAGAAGTGGAGCAATTACAATTGGGAAGTCTCTAGAGGCAAAAGTTAGAGGAGCACAGGTGTGCTGTCAGTCTGGAGGGTATTACAGAGGCAACGCCATGGAGTGATTTGAAAAGAAGTTCTAGAATTTTAAAACCAAGATATTGCAGGACCAAGAGCAAATATAGGTTTGCGAGCACAAGGCAGCTTGGGATGGTTGGTGAAGTACAGGGGAATTTGATTTGTTGCCGGCTGTTGGTGCTCTAACGCTTAAACTTATAATCCCCATCCTTGTGTTTACATCTCTCCATGTTAGTGCCCCCTCCCTATCTCAGTAACATCCTTCAGACCTGCATTTCCCTTCAGAACTCTCGGTCCCTCTGACTCTGCCCTCATCAGTACCCTCCATCTGTTCCTTTAGCCAACAGCTCTACTGTCTGGAAGCCTCCACCTTCAAATCCCATCTCAAAATAATTGCGACATTCCTGGACTAATTTTCCAGAGATGTGGACGAAAGTTCTGGAGACATGAGTTCAAATTCCACAAAGGTGGCTTGGAGAATTTAAAGTTATTGAACACATCTGAAAAAAAATGCAAGTCTGATGAATAAGGTGTAAGTTTCTAAATTATTGAAGGTATGCTTGTTAATGGCTATGAACCAGGTTATATCTGGAGAATGGGAAGGAAAAAGCAAAAGGTTATTTTCTGGAGGTATTGGGGCTCTCGGCGTTAAGCTGCTAAGCAAGTGACAGACCCCATGGTGCCCAAAAGCCCTGTCAGTATCAGGTGCCAATCCAGCATTTGAGAAGGGGCAGGCAGGCCATCCATTGGATTAACACCTAGCTGAGAAATCCTGCCCACTGAAAGCTGCCAGCCAATAGTCAGCATCAGGGGATGTTGTGGCCTGTGCTAATATTACATCGGCCGGAGATGTAGAATCACTGAGTGACCCCAGGGCAGAGGTGAGTGTGGATGAGTTGGTAGAAATAGCAGAGGTGTCTCTCAGAAGGCAGCCCCTTCCCATCTCTGGGGTCCTTTGTTCAGGCACCAAGTGCTTTTAAATGAGGGACACCCAACCCAGTACCCGGGAGCCCACAAGCAACCCTGCACAGGTTTGTATATTGTTCTCCCTGTGCGATGATAGGCCTGACTGTCAAAGACCTAATGCCAGTGGGAGGTGGTGGCAAAGTGGTAATATCAAAAGTATGCCACAAACGCAGAGAGTCATAATTTCAAATCCCACCATGGCATTGGTGAAATGTGGATTTAATAAAAAGCTGGAATTAAAAAGTTGGCCCAATGGTAATCAGTGTTGTAAACAAACATCCGGTTTGCAAATGCTCTTTAGGGAGGAAATCTGTCATCCTCATCTGGTCCATGTGTGACTCCAGACCCACAGGAATGTCACTGACCTATTTAACTGCTCTCTGAACACTTAGGGATGGGGAATTAGTGCTAGCTATGCCCACATGCCATGAACAAAAAGAAATTCAGATCTGCTCCTCTGATGCTGCTTGGCCTGCTGTGTTCATCCAGCTCTACACCTTGTTATTTCAGATGAGACTTTTGTTTTTTGTTTACATATCTAGAAGTGCTCTTACACATAACTGAATGTTTATTTTGCTGTCTCAAAATCACCTGTGTTTTTTTCCACCTATAATTAGCTCCAGTAAATCGTCCATGTTTGTAATTGAATAATTTACATGCAAAGTCTATTAAGAGCAATTGCAAACCATCAAAGGTGAAAGAGAGGTAGGGAGAGGAATTGGACGGGGAACTGTACCCCCTGTGGTGCCCACCTCACTCTAAAGACATCGAGAGCATTGATGGTCACTGCGTGCTCCTTCTCCAAGGATGCCCAGGCACAATCATAACCACAGAAGAGGGACAAGCAGTTAGCTCATTGTTTCAGTTGACACACTTAATCTAAGTGGAGACAGAAAGGCGACAGGGTCATCATGATTAAGTCCCCTCCTTCGCTTCAAATTTGTCAGTTCCAGCATCACTCATCACTGAGTTTTGCAACCCTATAGTCATAGTCATAGAGTCGTACAACATGGAAACAGACCCTTCGGTCCAACTACTCCACATGTGATGGATTTAGACACATGGGAGTCAGGAAAATAGCTGGGTCTGGGGTGGGATGGTTCCCAATGCATTCCTGCTGCCGGTGAACCTTCCCAGGGCAGACTGAGAGTAGGATTGGCTCAGAGACAGCCTCTCAGTGGCGGAGCAGAATGCCACTAAAGCCTGAATCTCCAGTCTAATGATTCATGTGCAGACCAAGTGAGGACACTTTCACAGTGAGGCACCTTCATGATCCCTGACCAGCCTTAACAGAATCTGCCTCTACAAGTGAGGTTAGTAAGGCTCGAGAGCTGGCAGCCATTCGATTGGGTCTATAACATTGAGAGGCTACCTGTCCCCTTTAAGAGGATGGCAAATCTCGAGATGGACAATGAAGAGGCCGCATCCCAGAAGGTCCCTTATCTAATCTCGTTGAAAGGAGGCCCAGGCTCAGGTCTCGAAAATCATAATAAAATCCAGTCCAGTGTAAAGACCAGCTTTTACTTCCCTCAGGAGGAGTTAAATGGAAGCAACATCCATCTTCTGAGATCTTGGAAGGAAAGAGTTAGGTTGGACAAAGGAATACATCTCCAATTAATGTGTCTCAGAGCATGGAAACAGAGGCACTTGGGGGAAAGAGTGATAATGTTAATTGGACAATCCATCTAAAGGCCCAGGTTAACACACGAGATAAAATGTACCAATCCCACCACATCAACTGGTGCAATTTAAATTCAATTAATAAAGTCTTGAACTGAAAGCTAGTCTTGGTAATAGTGACTATGTCATCGATTGGCATAAAAACCCATCTGATTTACTTATGTCCTTTAGGAAACAAAATCTGCCATCCTTACCTGTTCTGGCTTATGTATGGCTCCTGCCCACAGCAACGTGGTGGACTCTTGACTACTCTCTGAAATGACTGAGAAAGCTATTCAGTTCAAGGCAACTTAGCGATATGCAGCAAATGCTGGCCTTGGCAGTGATGCCCACATTCCCATGAAGGCATAAATAAACCCAAAGAAGTTTGAAAAGGTTACAAGCGGGGGACCAACACTATTCTGTGAACCCTGGCTATCAAGGTATTTACAGGTTTGGATAAAGAGAAAAATGGAGGCTAATGGCAGATACCAAGTGCTCAAAATGGCAAAAGCCCACAAGAGTACAGAATGTACAAGGGTAAACTTCAAAAGGAAATTAGAAGGGCAAAAAGGGGACAAGAAAGAACAATGCCAGGTAAACTAAATGAAAATCCTAAGTTATTTTACCTATTCATTCAGGGTAAAAAGACAACCAGGGCATGAGTCAAACTTTAAGGACCACAGTGGTAATTTGTGCATGGAACCAGAGGATATAAATAGGAAGTATTTAGATGTACACTTGTGATGCCAAGGCATTTAAGGCCAAGTACAGGAAAATGGAATGAGAATGGTTTTGTAGTTGTATATGATCGGCACAGACTTAATGGGCCAAAGGACCATTTCTGTGCTGTGGACCTCTACAATTGTATGAGTCTGTACTCAGAAATGTATTTTCCCTACAGTTTCTGAGATTTGGAAAAGGCTGCTTTGATATGCAGCAAAGCTCAATAGACAGCACATTTGAGCATTGATGCTGACTCTCACACTGTCTAGCTGACATGATAAGCAAGGTACGTTGTGTCATGGTCATAAGTCCCTCATGTACAATAACCACCTCTCAAACATATTTGAAACAGTTTCAAGTTTCAATGATAGTGAGTGTCTGCAGATACATAAAGTATAAATTCGGTGGAAATGAGTAACAATTCTCTCCATGGAAATGTTGATTACAACCACACGTTCAGTAGCAACATTATGCAGAATATACTTTTGTTAGAAAGAAACGGTCAGACCTTCTGCAGATAATATTGCACTAGAGCGTCTCATTTGCCTAAGCACTGGAAATGTATTTTTAATGTTCCAAATGGTCTTTTAATTGTATGCTCAGTGAACTGATGTGTCCAATTATATTGTACTTCACCAGATTTCACTGAATCAGAGAATCTGGAGCCATATCTGAACATCCAGTGTTTTACCTCACAGTGGTGAAGAGGTCTAATTACTTAAATCTTTCCAGTCAGAGCTGTAATAGAATTGTACAAAAAGTGTGTGAACACATGATATTTTATGGAGCTTGGCAAGTGTTCTAAGGCTGAGATTTAAACCATATTATATCACCGAGCGAGCACTTGTGGAGCATTATCCTGTATATAACCTCTAAAGTACTCGACCTCCAGCGACACTTTGATGTTGACACTAATATCAGCAATTTGAGGTATTATTCCACTGGATAAGCAGAACAAATCAGTGAGAAGCATAGCCAGGGGGAATGGCAGGGTATGTGTGGGGCACTATTCACAATCTACAGCGCACCAGCAAGTTGCTTGCTCTAAACCAGCTGATCACTTTCAGGCTGGACGATATCAGAGACCGTCCTCCAGCGTCAAGCTCAGTGATAGGTACGCAGCTGTGTATTTGGGATGGGAGCTGCTGTTAGTATTGGCCGGAGTTGGTGAGAAGGGAAGATAAGTGGAGTTTTCACAAAGTGGGCAGGAAGGCCTCAACATCAGCGTTATGGGTTCTCAAGGCAGCTTCTTCCAGCTTCCCTTAGAGAGACCACCTCTTGCTCCTCTCCAGGCTTTCCTAGAGCAGACAGTCCCAGTTGGATAAACTTTAACTGTGCATTAAAAATGCATTTCCAGGCCATTGAAATGGCGTCAGAGTCCTACTGATGTTATCTCTGTCAGGTGGACATCTGAGGCATCTATACAGTAAGGGTCTAGTGCTGCTGGTGGCAGACAGTGAGAACAGACTGGCATGGAGGCTTGCTCCAAGATGTACTACAGATGGTTCAATGTTCAATGGGACTTCTGGACCCACAGCTGAAAAACAGGCCTGACCAACCAGTGTAGATGCAGGGAGAATTTAGCTCTCTGAAACTGAACTTTCTCAATAAAACTCGCAACAAAGGCTGAAGGCAGGTTTTAAATCTTATTCTCATTTGAAAGACAATTTACCAGCTAACCCCTCTGATGTCATCCAGTCCAAATAATGAGAAACTATCTCAGTATTTGGAATGATGTGAGCAGGCCTGCTCTGAAGAAGGGTCTCTGGACCCAAAACATTAACTCTGATTCTCTCCACAGATGCTGCCAGATCTGTTGAGATTTTCCAGCAAATTCTGTTTTTGTTTTAGATTTCCAGCATCTGCAGTTCTTTTTGTCATTTGAAGTGATTGTACCTTGGAAAAGAACTGATCAATGTAGTTATCAAACTGAGCAGCAGCATATATCTGTAAGATAATGAATTAATCAGAGCATATTACACAATATTGCATGGAATAGTGGTTTGGCCAATTCTGAACTATCTACCAACATCAGTGTGATAACTTGCTAACATCAGTGATAATCTTTTAATGCGAATGTCAATCTTCCAACATCAGTGACAAGCTACCAACATCAGTGTGAAAGTGTGCCAATATAAATGACTATCTTCCAACATTAACGTGACAACTTATTGTACTAACATCAGTGTGACAACCTTCCTATGTTAGAGTGACAATCTATTAACATCAGCCTGGCAATCTACCAACATGAGTGACAATCTACCGACCTAAATCATACTCTACCCTATACTAATGTAGACATAACCTGGCCAGGCTGCACATTGAACCTGATTTGGGTGTGTATTTGTTAAAAATCCTTTCACGTCTTGGTAGAATTGTTGCTGAGCACATGTTTCAGGTTTGGCAGGTAAAATTGAAATACTTTTGTTGCAGGGGGCCCTTGGTACTTCATAAAAACCAAAGGTAGCTCACAGAAGCAAAATGGTTAAAATCTCATGCTATCAGCCCCAATTTGTAAAGCCTAGTACGGCATATCATCTATTGATGCTTTAATACTCTGTTCCATAACCTTCCAAAGTTTGTGCACAAACAAACAAGGGTCCTCCCTTCCTGCACCCCCATTTAAAATTGTTCCACTCTCACCTAAATCTACTTACCACCTTATTAGATGCTACCTCAAGACCCCCACAACATTGACATTTCAGAGGATACTCACCACTACCATTGGACAACTGTCAGGATTCAGAACTGTCCTGCTGAGATTTCCACAATGATACAGTTGACTGAAAAGTGCTGGAGAGAAATGCGTGAGATTGTATCAGATTTTAGAAGGCACACGAGCTGCTGAGAAAGATAGTGTTTGAAGTTTTTGATGCTGTGAGGAGTAGCTTGTAATAGCATCACTATGTTAATGCAAACCAACACACAGGGCACAAAACAGTTATTGTTTGTTTTGTGGCTTCTCTGATACTATCGTTGCAATAATGCAAGAAAAATTGTATTGTGATTTATGCCACTAATTACATCAGATAAAGCTAAAAGAACATTGAGATACTTATTAAAACTTTTCATTCTGAAACAACTTCATAATTGCCCTGTCTTGGCTAACTTCAGTATAATTAGAGACAGCCATTTCTAGGGAAAAGAAGACATAAATAAGAGATAACTTTTTCCTTGTTCTTCCTGGACACTTTGGAGCCAGCAGCTAAAGGACATTCCAGAAACCAACTGGTGCTTTCTCTGCCATTAAAAAAAAAGCAGTTCATTGAACACACATTTGGCAAGATTTCATAGGGAGTAATGTTCACACATTTGTAAGACATTAGAGACAGGATATTACTGCTTGTGCAGATTTTGAGCTTTGACATTTCAGTACTAAATAGTGAATCATTAACCTACAAAATGTTCTCTTTTACACTTCAAGTGCTGATACTATTTCGCAGGCAAATCTGAAAATCCTTCACATTATTCTTTCAGGAAATGTTACCTCACATTTTGAATTCTAATACAGGAGCACCTTTGGACATTAGCAAGTAGTCAGAAGGAATTAACAGACAATGATCTAATAATGATCAAGCATCTTTTCTCAAATATTGAATTCCTCTCTTAAAGCCTCGGGATGAGATACAGTTCAACATGTGGCAATGCATCAGTCACTTGCAGCTTTAGAGCAGAATCCAAGGCCCAATTGCAGACCTCAGTTTGAAGTGTGTACTGCTAGCACCCAGTAGCTTCAACTAAATACCTACTTCTAAATATCACACTGAAATGATCAAGCAATTTATATATATGTAACAAATTAAGTGTGCTTTGAACAGGAAAACAATTTAAATAGGGTATTAAATGAAAATGAGTACTTGGGTGCATTGTTTTGAGTTTTAAGCCTTTTTATTAATTCATAGGATGCAGATATCACTGGCACAGTCATCAATCACTGTTCATCCCTAATCTGTGGTGGCAATGTGGTGAAAACGGTTGGAGACATTGGATAAATGGAGGTACTAGATACTGCAAAGGCTACAGGCTGTGACAACATTCCGGCAACAGTACTGAAGACTTGTGCTCCAGAACTTGCCGCTCCCCTAGCCAAACTGTTCCAGTACAGTTACAACACTGGTATCTACCCAGCAGTATGGAAAATTGCCCAAGTATGTCCTGTACACAAAAAGCAGGACAAATCCAACAACATCAGTCTACTCTCAATCAACAGTAAAGTGATGGAAGGTGTCATCAACAGTGCTATTAAACAGCACCTGCTCAGAAATAGCCTCCTCAGTGATGCCCAGTTTGGGTTCCGCCAGGGCCACACAACTCCACACCTCATTATGGCCTTGGTTCAAACGTGGACAAAAAAGGAATTGAATTCCAGAGGGGAGGCGAGAGTGACAGCCCTTGTCACCAAGGCCGCATTCGATCGAGTGTGGCATCAAGGAGCCGTAGCAAAACTGGAATCAATGGGTATCAGGGGGCAAACGCTCCGGTAGTTGGAGTCATACCTGACACATAGGAAGATGGTCGTGGTTGTGAGACGTCAATCATCTCAGATCCGGGACATCTCTGCAGGAGTTCCTCAGGATAGTGTCCTCGGCCCAACCATCTTCAGCTGTTTCATCATTGACTTTCCCTCCATCATAAGGTCAGAGGTGGGAATGTTTGCCGATGATTGCACAATGTTCAGTGCCATTCGCAACTCCTCAGATACTGAAGCAATCCGTGTTCAAATGCAATAAGATCTGGACAATATCCAGACCTGGGCTGACAAGTGGCAAGTGACATTCGTTCCACACAAATGCCAAGCTATGACCATCACCAATAAGAGACAGTCATTCAATGGTGTTACCATCACTGAATCCCCCACTATCAACATCCAGGGAGTTATCATTGACCAGAAACTCAACTGGACTCACCACATAAAAACAGTGGCTACAAGAGCAGGTCAGAAGATAGGAGTACTGCAGCAAGTAACTCATGTCCTGACTCCTCAAAACCTGTTCACCATCTACAAGGCACAAGTCAGGAATGTGATGGAATACTCCCCACCGTGCCTGGATAAGTGCAGCCCGAACAACACTTAAGAAGCTTGACACCATCCAGGACAAAGCAGCCTGCTTGATTGGCACTACATCTACAAGCATCCACTTCCTCCACCACTGATGGTCTGTGGCAGCAGTGTGTACTATCTACAAGACACACTGCAGAAATTCACCAAAGATCCTCAGACAGCACCTTCCAAACCCATAACCACTTCCATCTAGAAGGACAAGGGCACCAGATATATGGGAATACAACCACCTTCAAGTTCCCCTCCAAGGCCACTCACCATCCTGATTTGGAAATGCATTGCCGTTCCTTTACTGTTGCTGGGTCAAAAGCCTGGAATTCCTTCCCTAATGGCATTGTGGGTCAACCCACTGCAGGTAGCCTGCAGTGGGTTCAAGGAGGCAGCTTACCACCACCTTCTCAGAGGCAACTAGGGATGGGCAAGAAATGCTGGGTAGCCAGCGACGCCCACATCCCACAAATGAATTTTAAAGAAAATGTGGTGATGAATAGCGTCTTGGACCATTGTAGTGCATTAATGAAGCACTGACAGTGCTATTAGGAAGGATACTGCAGGGCAATGACCCAATGGTGATGAAGGAAGAAAGCCACACTATTTTGCAACCATTGAAATCAATGGTTGGGAAATTGATCTGACTTCATTGGGTGCATTGTGATCATTTCCAATGTTCCTGAATCCACTGTAGCCAAATGATCTTGGAAAGCCTGCCTCAGAAGAAATTACTGAATAGAAGAAAATTAGTCATTTGTATTTTTTCCTTGTCTGCCCTCAGTACTCCTTTCCCCCACATGTTTGGTCTACTTTATGTATATTGGTGGACTGAACTCATTAACTGTTTGTTCTCTGACAACGTTATGTTTAGAAAATGAACTGGAAACATGCCCAATTACATGTTCCAAACTAAGGATATTTTTAATAAAAAAGAATTATTGCCTGCTTCATACTTGGTGATGGGGAAGCATGGGCATACCCCTGTGAAATTTTCGAAAATTCCATCTAAGTCAAAAGCAGGGCCAATCTACATCAAAAAGAGTAATAATCCCACACAGATCACAATCTAAAGGTCTTGCCAAGTATGTGGTTTCCTGTCAGCTGTGTAATTTCCAGATACTTTAGAACAACTTTGCTGATGTAAACTATAATTTTTTTGTCACAGCAACAAGCCACCTTCCTGCAGCAAGTTGAGACCAAATATTTCTGCAGTCTGGTTACTGAAAGTTCTTTCAATAGTGATTAATGTTTAAAATTGTTAAACTCCATGATAGCGCGAACAATCCTACCCTTGTTTCTTTTGCAGGAATGTGCTGTAATCCCTCATAATCCTTCTGAATTACAGACGCTAAATTTACTGACCATAGTTGTTTGAGTTGCGAGCACTTGCTCTTTCAGTTTTCTTTTCCTCAAATGCATACTGTTTACTTGTAGTTTGAACCATTTGATTCAATGACTGGGCCCCAACATAGGTACGATGAGGTGAAATGAACTGGTTCCATGAGATAAGTCAAAACGTTGTAGCGTTGAGTCAGGGTGAAGGTCAAAGCAATTAATAAATTACGGAACTCCAGCATCAGCACAATGTGAAACAGCCTATCAGTACAAAGTTCTTATACATTTGGCAAAGGTGATAAATTGTTCAGGAAGGCTAAAGGACAGTTTTTACCTCTTTCATGAAGGTAAGAAATGGGACAAGTGCAAAATATACTCATCAGTCCAGATTACAGGTTATAGAATAGTTAAATGCCTGGGTCTTATTAACTTTTAGCGTAGTTTCTATTGAATTATACCAGAAACAAAGAGCCCTTCCAACACTTGTGGAGAAATTTCCAGCAGGCCTGCAGAGGCTGATTTAAAGCAGGAAAGTACCTCCTAAAGGAAGGCTGCATTGACTTCTCTGAGATTGCTGCAAGAAGATCATTTTTGTGACGTGGGCCTGAAGCACACATGTCATATAATGTATAGATGCAACCTGCTGCTCTCTCTGTTGTGTTGGGAGGTGTAAATAAAGTTAAGATTATCATTTGGCATCACAACATGGCTCACCTACATGTACTAAAGACTACAATACACGCACATAGGGCCCTGTCCCTTGCAAACAGGAAGAACATGTCTGAGCATTGCATCTTTTCAACTGAACAACAAAGCTTTAAACATCCATTCCCTGGAACATTCTCCAAGACAAGGTTTTAACCATTAAGAGTAAAATTCCCTGACTTGACTTTAAACAAATGTTTGGTATTTAACGGCTCCCAGGTGTGTTCTCAATGGCAGCCCTTCTGCCAATCACAATCTATTGGCCAACAAATCAGTACCATCTTCTCATGCAGTTAAAATTATTGCTCCACTCGAGATTTGGTATTCTTGTGATTCTGTCCTAATGAACGCAGGCCGACAAGATTCAATAACAAGCCTCTGTCCTCAGCAATGCTCAGGTTCAGCAACACACCAAATAAATAGTTGCAAAGTTAGTTCAACAATGGCCACTTGCAGTTGAGCATACGCTAATCCTTTCACAACACAATAATTAGCAGAAAGATAGACATGAGAATTAAACAGATTTCTGTCAACATTTCATCTGAGAAATTAAACGTTGAAGTTTATATACTTACAATGTGTAATTATAAAATAAGAACGATAAAATCCATGCCAAGCTATTCAGCAATAAGCTGGTAGGGAAGGAAGGCTGAGGTGAGAGCCACAGCATGGAGATGCCAGTAATAGATAGTTGCAAATTTCCAAATATTAGTAAGATCAAGAGCTGAGCAGCCAAATTCACAGTCTCAGACTCAGAAGGTTAAAATATTATAATTGCTATGTTAGCCATGCACCAACCTGCTAAATGTCCCCATTTCCATTCAAAGTGCTGAGCCAGTGGGTAAGTCAGTCATATCGAGAAATATATTAAAGATTAAAGAGATTAAATTGGTCTTTGGCATGAGTGCAAAAAACAGGGATAGCCAATTGGCAGGTCTGTTTGTGACTAATTTGTTTTTGTCACTATTGCTGAGATTAATTGGACCCAAATCTAAATGGGAAGTACAGCCAAAATGAAGAAAATTGAAATAAGGCTTAATATAAAAACCAGCAATGCCAAACAATCATCAACTTCCATGTTTCTGTTTCCCAGGAACTTCTGATTCTCCGCAATTTGTGAAGCGGTTGAAGCTACCTTGCTGAATGTTTTTAAGGCAAAGCTAGATAAATTTTTGAACAGTAAAAGAATTAAGGGTTATGGTGAGTGGGCGGGTAAGTGGAGCTGAGTCTCAAAAAGATCAGCCATGATCTTATTAAATGGCAGGGCAGGCTTGAGGGGCCAGATGGCCTACTCCTGCTCCTAGTTCTTATGTTCTTACGTTCTTGTAATTACCAAAGCATTGTGAAATTGATTACTTCAGTAAATCACATGCGCTAATTGCTGAAAAATAGTGAATTCTTAGCAGAAAAATAAGTCGATCTCTCTTTAAATGAAGCATGTATAAACTTTTATTTCCTAAGCAACCTAAATGTAGAGAGGCATATAAGTTTTCAAAGTGTGGGTGAAGGCGGTATATAGTAACACTTCTTTAATTAACACCACTGTAACGAGGCTAATGAGAAATATTCTATCTGAATAGAAATCATAGAAACACTTCAGTGCAAAATGAGGCCATTTGGTCCACCAGGTCAGCACCGACCCTCTGAATAGCATACCCCAGACACCCTATACCCATATTTCCCATGGCTAACCCACTTAGCCTGCACATCTCTGGACACTACAGGTCAATTTAGTACGGCCAATCCACCTAACCTGCGCAGCTTTGGACTGTGGAAGGAAACTGGAGCACCCTCTAGAAACCCACACAGACACAGGGAGAACATGCAAACTCTACACAGACAGTCACCCGAGACTGGAATCAAACCCAGGTGAGGCAGCAGTGTTAACCACTGCACTGCCATGCTATCCTAAGCTATTTGTAAGCAATAACATTGTTTTTAGGGCAAAGTTGCACAATGGATCTTTGAACTTCTTTTCTTGAACTTCACTCAACAACAAAAAATTCCATTTCAATATTAAAGCAGGGTTTCTGTAAAATGGATGGTGTTGACTTTACAGCAAATACTATCCAAGATTTAATGGCAAAGGTAAAAGGAATAAATGGTAATTGATCCAAATAAGTAAGGAAAATTTCCACACAATGTGCAGTGTAACTTAACCATTACATGTTAAAAGTGTGCTTAAAATGGTTTGCATTTTAACATCAACAAAAGTCACAAAACAGAAGAAGACCAGTTAACCTAAAGGTAGGAATCCTTTTTGCAAATTACTTGATAAAATGTGCACTACCTACTTAAGCACTCTTACTCAAGGCAGCCTTAGACAGGACTTTTTTTCCCCCCAAATCAGATAAATGGTATCAGGAATATTATATTACTTAATAATGGAGCTATTTAACCTTCTCATCATTACCTAACTGCCACATTAGCTCTGAACCTGCAATTCTTTACTTCATTTTAGTTAGAGAGCAAGGCTAAGTTACAGAGCCTTTTTGTTTGCAGATATCAATTTGAAATTCCTTGAAAATAATAGTAGTGTTCTTTCTAATGGAGATAAAGAATACTCAAAATCACATTTTTTACATTGGCAAAAACTGAAGGTTTGGAGTGATGCCAAGCAGTGAAAGCACTTGCTTCTCCAACATGGAACACAAGTCCGACACGTTCAATTCTCCCTTTCAGATGTTGTGGTCTTAAAATCAATTTCTTTGCATCCACTGTACATCAAGGAACAAGCATCTGATGGAAATGTCCTCCTAATTTTTGTGTTGGAGAAAGTGCTTTCCACCACGTTCTCTCTGCTGCGTTTGTCATACATCGTGAATCTGCTTACTCACCAGTTGTGTTGAAAATGATGGTCTAAGTTGTACAAAAGAATTATTTAAAAACCGTACATCAGTTGTCCTTGTCTCACCAGATTGCTGAACATAGTTCTGTTCTAAGGCTTTGTTTCATCACCCATTTAGAGATAAAGGTACAACCACAAAGAGATTGTAGTGGGAGACCATGAACCTATTTGTTCAGGATGCTTCCTTGGCCATTGGGCTAACAAATTAGAGCGATGTTTTTGTTAATATATTGCTCCTATATGAAGCAGTAATCCTAAATGAAGCCATAATTAAACAAAAACATAAGGGCAATTCATAGCAATAATCATTTACAATAAAACATTCCACTCTCTAGCAGAGGAGTTAGGAACTCTGCCCTGGGTCTTCCTCCTCCTTTCCTGATTCATCTTCCATCTGGAGAAGACAGCTCTGAAGACCACCTTCTGCCCCAGAGCACTTGTTAGGATATCCTTTTTCTAGGGGCAGACAGCTTACACTATGTCAATCAGTTGTCTGAACCTTGCTAGTCAGTGACCATGGGACAGCTACACATGATATCAGATGATGGCTGTTTCTCTGCCCATCTCCATTTGAATGTTAGCATTTATTCCATCGAAGAACAAAACCATCTTATTTTCAAAAACACTGCGCTCGTAATTGGTAAGTGTGGTGCCTGATTAAATTTCATGTTTATGTTTGTGGAAGGCTCGTTGCCACCATGACACAGTTAAATGAAGTCTTGTGCTACATAGGAATATGGAATACTAAGAGAACATTATTTTAAAAGGGAACCCCTTTTTCCAACAATCACTGACAAAGGCACAGAATGGACTGCTTGCCTAGGTCTTTGGCTTGAATGAGCTTAAATTGCACCAATGTCTGTAAAGGAATTTGGAGATCCAGGCATTGCTGTTGGCTAGCTTTATTTCCCTCTTATCTATCTCCAGAAGTTGCCTCTCAGAGCAGCCCAACTTCCCAGAAAGGCCAAAACAGATGTTAGACACTTTGTTACCACAGTGTCATGCCGGTGTACTCAAGATGACAGTAAAACTTTTTAAAATGGTACTCCATTTAAAAAGGACCCTGGTGAATTGTTAAATGGGTGTCAAGCGGACAGGTGATCTTTGAAACTTCGAGCAGACTATCAACCTTCCGGATTTTTCAAATTGAATTATAATGGTGGGTGCTTCCTCCTTGAATGGGCATTTCTAAACAATACTGCACTGTGCAACTTCCCACTTGCTATTGTCAAAGCTTCTTCGAAACAGAGACAGTAGAATCATAGTGCTGAATCCCTACGGGAAATTAGTTAAGTGTCATTTGCAGCATGTTTTATGGAGTTTAGCTCCACAGCTAATGATATTTATCACATTATTGTCCCATAGCTTCCTCAGTGCCTATGCACTGTGTCCCTCTATATTGTCCTATTCTCCCTCACACAATAGGCCACGTACTCACCACATTGTGGATATGCTGGGATCCCTGATACCGGTGCCATCATTGTCATGCACACAGTCAAGCGCTGGCAGCCTGGAGTTGCCATTCACCGTAAACATAGAAGGATCACAGCCACAATCTAACACTTCTCAGTAACTTCGATGACACAGTTGACTGGTAATTGCACATTCCTACACATGTCACTGTTTAAGCATAGCTTACCTTCCTTAGCCACATCCCATCATACAACCCTGCCTCAGTTGCCACTACTCTCTCGTCCAGGCCTGCTGTAGATGAGCGTCCTATCTTTGTTCTGAAGAAGGGTCCAGACCTGAAACGTCAAATGCCTGGCCTGCTGTGTTCCTCCAGCTCCATACTGTGTCATCTCTATCGTTGTTCACATTGGGCCATCACATACTGGAAAGCCTTCAAACACTTCAAGTCATTCACATTTATTCAACAAGAGAACAGAAAACAAACAAATAGAAGCTGTGTTCACCTGTGGTCCCCACTCCCCACCATGCCATTGGAAGGTGTTTCTTCAGGATATATTCTTTTCAAGGCAAATACTATCCCTATGAGGCACAGCTTGTCTGGTTACTAGCCAAATTTCCAAATCATTCCAAGCAGCCCAGTCCTGCTGGAGTTATGGTGGCAGGGCAATGGAAAAGCTGACTTTTTAGGTCTCAGTTGGCTAATACATGCATTTTCATTACACGGCTTCGAAGCTGGTCATTGTGCCTTCTAAATAGCTACTACATGGGGAGTTTAAGCACCAGCAGAAAATTAGCTCTGCGCTACAAACAGAAAAAGATCAAGCACATGTACTCCAAGTGGCCAAATTGAAAGTTGATATTAAACAATATCTGCTTTTTGTTGGTACTCTAAAAGCACCAAAGGTTTGCTCGTTGCAACATTTTGATCAAATTGCTTATATTTTCTTCATAGTAATCATCCTAGAATGGCCATCACATTACCCTAAAGAAATGAGGAAAAAACACAATTTCATTTCATATTGTATTAGCCAGTAAATAGTTGCTAATTCACATACAAAGGCCATGGAATTTATTTTATGCAACACAAAGTAACAAAGTCAATGGAAACTAAGCTTCCCAATAGTTGCTGACAGTTAAAAAAAAGGTCCAATCACTGTTGATCTGTATTCATTATGGGGTCCTAACTGTAACTATAGCAACTTATGCCTGTCAACAGATCAACTTTGTAATATTCTACTCAGCACATAAAAAAGCCACTATGAAAGACTTAGCTGTTGACGGCATATCTATTTGAAATCTTTAACGAACAGTGTGAAATCACAGCACCTCCATTTTCTGAACAAAATACTGCATCAGAAACCATTGATTATAGTGCTTATTCCATGGGAAAACCTAACCTGAATAAGAGGCTTTGACTGAAATGTGATATAGATTGTGATGGAATAAATATTGTACTTCAAAGAAACATCATCCACACATGATTGAAATTAGCACATCATAGAATTCCTACAGTACATTCAACCCAACAAGTCCACAGTGACTCTCTACAGAGTATCCCACCCAAACTCACCCTCCTACTTATCCCTGTAATTTCCATGGCTAATCCACTTACATACTCTGGACACTACGGGAAATTTAGCACAGCCAATCCACATAACCCGCACATCTTTGGGCAGTCGGAGGAAACCGGAGCACCTGGAGGAAACCCACGTAGACAAGGGGATAACATGAAAACTCCACACAGTCACCCAAGTATGGAATTGAATATGGGTCTCTGGCACTGTGAGGCAGCAGTGCTAACCACTGAGCCACCGTGCCACCCCGAATAGCTGGTGATTCAAAACTTTTTACCAAAATCTGTCTACTTGAATGTCTGAAACCAATGTTAATATCAAACTGACAATTAGTCTAAGCACTTACATATAATTATGTCTCCTTAAACTTTCATGTTTTAATGCTAAATTCACAAGACAATATAAAATTGCAGAATCACAAAATTGGTGCAGTGCAAAACAAGCCCATTTGACCTTTCGTGTCTATACCTGCTCTGTGTGTGCATTTTGGCTCAGCGCCAATTTCCAGTCACTTCACTGTAACGCTGTGTGTATTTTCTAATTGATTAATCCCCTCATTCTCTCCTGAACCTGCCTCAACTACACTTCCAGGCAGGGCATTCCATCCCCTAACTGTTTAAACAAGTTGTTCTTTCACTTTGCATTGCTGCTTCTACTTTATATCTGTGCTACTTGGTTCTCAATCCTCTAATGAACAGGAACATTTTCTCTTTATTCATTTTGTTCAGACCCTGCATCAAATCTCCTCTTAGCCTTCTTCTCTCCAAGGAGAACAGTCCCAACTTTTCCGATCTTTCCTCATTACTGAAGGTTCTCATCCGTGGAAAGTTTCTTGCGAAACTCTTCTCGACTCTCCCCAATGCATTCACATCCTTTGTAAGTGTGATGCCCAGAATTACATACAATCCTCCAGCTGATGTCTAACCAGTTTCACATATGTTCAGCATAACTCCTTTGCTTTTGTACTCTGTGCCCCTATTAATGAAGCCCAGAACACTGTATACTTTATTAACAGCTCTCTCTACCCGTCTTGCCACTATAGTGACATATGGACATACAAACTCAGGTGATCTTGCTCTGTACACCCTTTAGAGTAACATCCTTTACTCCATACTGTCTCTCTATGTCCATTAGATTAAAATATATCATCTCACATTTCTCCGCATTGAACTTCATCCACCACCTATCTGCCCACTCCATCAACTGAGTTATGTCTTTTTGTAGTTCTGCAATGTCCTCCTCATAGTTTACTCTGTTCTCCAGTTTTGCGTCATCCACAAATTTTGAAAATTGTCCCCTTCACACCAAGATCCAGATCGTGTATTAATAAATCCACACTGACTCTTCCAATTCAACTCACATTTTCCATGTGACTATTAATTTTATCCTGAATAATTGCATTTTACCCATGAACAATGTTAAATTAAGTTGGCCTGTAATGGCTGGGCTTATCTTTACAACCTCCTTTTGAAAAAGGTTGCTATAATTGCAATTCTTCAGTCTTTGAGCGCCACCCCTGAATCTAGGGAAGATTGAAAGATGATTGCCAGTACTTCTGCAATTTCCAGTCTAACCTCCTTCAGTATTCTTGCATACTCCATAAATTCACATGCGTGCAGCGATTTAATTCTCATTACTTCTTCCTTACTCTGACTCTACCTGCTAATGTACGAGGCCTCTCCCAGCATTTTATGCTCCTAGGCATTGCTCTCTGATATTATCTCCTGCCAAATTAGTTTAAACCACACCCTCCCCAACAGCACTAGCAAAATGCCCCACAAGGAACTAAATCCTAGTTCTGTTCAGGTGCAATCCTTCCAGCTTGTACAGGCATAGCAATGTAATGTTTTGAAAATATTAAAGGGGATCTATATAGCATCATATTTTAGGTTTAATTTTGCACACTGCTTCATGACTGTTTAATTATAGTGTATATTTTGTAAAGATTCCTAATCTGCCTTTTTAAAACAGATAGAAAACATTACAAGATGGCTGCCAGAACTATATTGCCCGCTCCTGTTAACTTACTGCAGCCAAGAAAAAAAGAGAGGATAGGCTAATGCATTATTTCAGCACCAGTTATAAAGGAAGATAGTTATAGCATGATGATCCTTTGGACAAAACAATGAGTCCTTCTAACATCTGAGAATTTAAAATATCTGACAGAACAGGAGACTGGAAGGACAACACGGGGAATTCTAAACATAATTAAATTACTTCTTTAGTGGAACAATGGTTCTTTTGAAATTAATGTCATGGCCATTTTGTTTCGGTTGTGATGAGGCAGGCTTTGAGCCACCATCCTGAGCAGAATTCCAAGAACAATTCGGGGAGACATCAGCAGAGAGAGAGTTCTCAATAGGGAGATAGACAATGGTAAACTACCTAAATGACCGCTGTATTTAACCAGACTATCAAGAGCCACAACCTGTATTGCTGTGAAAAGTGAAGTAAAGGAGCCTTCCCTCCCTCTCAGAGTTAGTATGTAGAAGCAACCTCAGCTATTCAAACACAAAGTCATCACACCAGCTGAATCTGACATAAGCTTTAAACTCCTTTCCAATTAGGATATTAAGTTTGACCTCACTGGATTCAAACTTACTTGATCATAGTTGTAAAAAACTGGCTTTCCCCAACGATCAGTGACTTTAAGCTAAAAGAACTACTCCTGTTAGCACTGTGACTGACCACAAATTTGCTGATTTCAGCCTTTATTCTGCTGTGATGACGTCAGTTTCACTATTGACTTTTCCATATGCATCTACTTCTTCAACACAGCAAGGTGTAGACTCAGCAGCAAGCCCATAGACCTAGGAAAGAAGGGATCCAAGAGTAGACCGTTACTCGGTGAAGTACCCAAAGTTTATTGACATTTCGCTGCAAAGAACAGTCAAAAACCATGTGTTGCAGACTGATCCAGGTCTATATGCTGATAGACACAATAAAGCTTTGCATGAAACTGCCGCCAGGCCCATTGAGGATGCACTATTCTCCTAGGCTGCCCACCATGGTACACTGTTGGGTTGGAAAACATGTAAAATCCCTCAGGCCGTCGGCATCAGAGAATGTTCGGTATGTACATACATTGTAAATACGACTTGGAATAGGAACATTACTGAGGCATCTCATGAACAGTGTTGAAACAAATCAATCTGCATTGCACTTTACACAATATCTGATTTGAACTTCAGTCAGAAGCCACCTCCTCAACCATCCAGCTCAAAAGTACCAAGGCCTCAGAGGAAGCATATGCTAGGCTGCCTCTGGCCCTCTCACCTAACCCCACAACCAATGCCTACACCCTCCCCCTCCCCCACCCCCACCCCCACCCCCACCCCAAACAGATACTAATGCAGAAATTGCCGGAGAAACTCAGCAGGTCTAGCAGCATCAATGGACAGAAAGCGGAGTTAACATTTCGGGTCCAGTGACCCTTCTTCAGAACTGACTGTAGTTAGGAATACGTTGGTATGTATGCTGAAGATGGGATGGGGGGAGGAGTAAATGATAAGTGGAGATGGAGGCCAGACAGAGAGAGAAAAACAGTTGAGCAGACAAAGGAATGGGTACAATGCATGGATCTGTTTGTAATGTTCTATCCCTGGGAAAAATTGTTGTGTGCTGCAGACTCCTCTCTAATAGATCAGATCACTCACCAATCCAAGTCCTTTCACTGTCATTTTCTTCTCCATTTTCTTCCCACTCTGTGATTCCCAGTATGATGGAAGGTGGCAGCGAGCACTCCTCAGTCAGTGGCTTCCAGCCTTACACCCCCAAATATCCAAATCCCCTTCCTGTAAGCCCTTCCTGTAAACCCCACAGAATTCTTGACTCCTCAAGTCCACATCCAAAACTGCAAATTCCTACCATTTCCACCCAGTCCCTGGCATATCAGCTGATCATGCCAGGAGTGGTCATACACTGCCATACATTGTAAAACCAGGGCACCCTTGACCATGGACAAAACCACCTCCCACATGACCCCTTACCTACATGCTTAATGTAACACCTCTTACAGATACTGCTGCTCTCCTTCACAATTATCATCTTCCATGCATAGCTCCCCCACCCCCAACATGATAGAATGGCCGTAGTCAAGCTCATTGATTGATCCAACTGGATAGCCCCAGAAGCAAGAGCCCAGATCCCTGACTTATAGTTGTGAATCTTCCCAACCAGATCCTACACCAGACTGGCTATTATTGAGCCAGAGGACTGACCATGAGCAACTCCCTGTATTGCAGAGATATGTGCCTCCTGACTGACATGACCCCCCAGCAGACCTCTGACTGTGGCAAATTCCCCTGGACTGGCTTCCCTTGACTTATATGCCAGGCCCACCTGACTGATAGGTGTCTCTATGGACTTTGGCGAGGATTACACATCTAAGGTTCTGAGTCCTGACTGCCTGCTTGCCACACATGCTGTGTATTTGCTGTGTAAGCTGTTGGCACATGGTGCAGGTGTGAGATTGATCCTGCACACGGCTGAACAGCAGGATGTCTGAGCAATGCAGAGCAGCAAGGCAAGTCGTCTGGAATGTAACTGCTCAAACTGACAAATTGCAAGACAAAGCAGGGATGTTGTGAGCATGCAGGTCAGCGATAATTGAGTGGGAATTTAGAGAGCAGGCGAGCAGTCCTGAGATGCAGCCTGGTCCAATC
Source organism: Rhincodon typus (assembly GCF_021869965.1). NCBI lineage: Eukaryota > Metazoa > Chordata > Chondrichthyes > Orectolobiformes > Rhincodontidae > Rhincodon > Rhincodon typus. Next base: position 37,462,825 of record NC_063351.1, on the reverse strand, counting down.
CATTTGCTGAGTCCCTGCACACAAGGCATCCCAACCTCAGCCTATCACTGCTCATTGCCGGTGTGCCCTGCAAAACAGGACTGTGCTTTAAGAGTGACCTGCCTGAATATTGGAGAGGTGCTATGATTAGGGTGAGGAGTTAGCAAACGTCAGATGGACATGTGGCAGGTTCCCATGGATCATACCCTGATATACGGTTTGCCCATTTACAACATGAAGGTTGTTCAAAACAATTGATGAGCTGAATCCACTGGTTTCTGGTTTGCATCTTGCATTTTCCCAATGTCTGATTTGTTAAGCAGGTTTGATAAGATAGAAAGTTGAATATTGTTGAGGCAAGTTGTGCCATCAACAAGGTGCTTAACAGGTTATAATCCCCCTTAATTGGCGACTCATGCCTACCAGCAAGGAACTCTCTGGGCCATTTGTCATTAACATAGGAGATGGAGGGAGGAACTCCCAACATCGAGAAGAGCCTCGCCGGAAATTTCATCTGATTCTGCCACAAATCTCACCACAGCCCACATCACTCAGACCCCTATCTGATTCGGCCATACATGATTGGTGCTGTAGTCTGGGTTGGGGGAAAGTACGCAGAGAAGGTAGAGATGGGCGATCAGGCTGCTAGTTGTAGCTGGGGAAGGTAATGATTACCAGAATGGGAGGGAGTCACATTCACATCCTTTAAACATGGGGTCAGGACAGCACCGTAATCTAGCTGCTTATGGGGGCTTTCTCTTTGCCTCATGCCACACTGTCGAGTTCGGCAAGTTTTAGACACCATTGAAATCAGGTTCTTCAAAGCACCTTGAATTCTAATGTAAGTAAGTTATTCCTCACTCACAGTGGTATATCCAATTACATCAAGCATCCGATTGGAAAGGTGTTCATTCATTGCTTGCCTGCCATTGGACACAGAGGCGCAGATGGTTTACCAACCACAAAACGGATGCTGAGCAGCTGAATGTCTAGTTTTGTTTTGGCCGCCTTCCTTATTGTGATTTCTTGCTAGGAAGCAGAAAGTTGCCCATTAATGGGATTTATAGCTTGTTAGACACCTTGCTGATGGCACAACTCACCTTATTTATATTCAGCTTTCTATCTTACCAAACAAGTTACAAATTACAGTATAAAAACTCAAGCAAACAGCTGATGCGGTAAATCAGAAACAAAAATTAGAAATTGCTGGACAAGCTCAGCAAGTCAGACAGCAAGTGGGGAGAGAATTCAGAGTTAACGTTTCCGGTTGAGTGACCCTTCCTCAGAACATTAATTCTGATTTCTCTCCCCACATGCTGCCAGACCCGCTGAGCTTATCCAGCAATTTCTGTTTTTGTCCCTAATTTACAGTATGTCAGTTCTGAAGGAGAATCATATTGGACCAGAAATGCTAACTCTGTTTCTCTCTCCACAGTGCAGAATTTCACCAGCACTTTCGGGTTTATTTCAACATCTACAGTATTTTGCTTTTGTTGAAGCTAAAATACAATATGACAAAAAATAGGCAGGCATAGAGATTCTTCCTGTAATACATAATGGTTCTGTCTGAACTCTTCTTGCAGTGACATATATTGATTAACCTTCCTAAAATATATTTAGAGGAAATGTTGCCTATTGAAGAATAATCCTTGCTCCTCTGCGTTATATATGCACAAAGCTGATAATGTAGGGGACTTTTCTGTATGTTTTGAGCACCACTGTGTCACTGTGGTAGTTAAGCAATTGCTTCTTCAGGCAAAAGATGATATTAAAATGCATGTCTCTAATTTATTCATGAAGCCTCAGGTTTTCATTTTTTTTATATTGAGTGCGGTTTCTTTTTGAGGGGGAAGGGGTTTATAGAATAGTCTGTAGATATGGTGAACCTTTAATATTCCATTTCGCTGGGCTATCTAAAATATTTTGGAAAAACTGTAGCATGTCAACAGAAATGTGTGTGTATTCTTTAAAAAAAGCTGAAAATGCACAGGAGGTCAGTTGGCACCTGAATGAAAAGAATAAGATTATTTCAAATGTGACACAGTCAAAATGTTAATCTGCTTCGAACCAGAATCTAACCAAGCATATACCCGGCCCATTTTATGTTCTTCAATTTTCCAGCATTTGTAACCTTTCTATTTGTCAGGAAATGCTTTAATTTGATATAATTTATCATTCTGAAAAGCATCAATGGTGAAACAAAGCATGGGGAGGTGATGTCCCAGCAGTTTTATCACTAGACTGTTAATCCAGAGACCTAAGTAATGAAAACAGAAATTGGCCAGAAAAGCTCATCAGGTCTGGCAGCATCTGTGGATGTTCCTCAGTTCTGAGGAAGGATCACTTGACATGGAATGTTAACCCTGATTTCTCTCCACAGATGCTGCCAGACCTGATGAGCTCATCCAGCAATTTTAGTTTTTGCTTCTGATTTACAGTAGCCGTAGTTCTTTCACTTTTGACACAGGTAATGTCCTGGAGGCCCAGGTTTGAATCCTGCCATGGCAGATGGTGGAATTTGAGTTCAATAAAAAAAATCTGGAATTAAGAGTCTAACGATGACCTTGAATTCATCGTTGATTGTTGGAAAAACCCATCTGGCTCACGGTTGTCCTTTCAGGAAGGAGATCTACCATCCTTACCCAGTGGCCTACATGTGACTCCAGAGCCACAGCAATACTTCTTCCTTTGCAATCAAGATGGTGGAGGACTAGGGCTCCTGAAGCGGAGCTTATCTGCTCTGACAACTTTTCTTTCTTCTTTTCTTGCTTTTTTTTTCGTATATTAGTTTTTTTTTCACCTGGTTCATGGAGGCAGTGGCAATGGCAGTGGCTGTGGTCCCAGAGCGGGTCTCTAGCACGAGGTTCCTGGTGCAACGTCACCATGGCTTCTTGAAGCCTGGAGTGTAGAAGTGCCTTCAGGCTCGGCATTTGTACCAGATTGGGTTTCTGGCGATCTGTGTCAAGGTGTTTGGCAAGCTGAGCTGGGCTCTAGCAGTTGACGGTGAGACGGAATCGCAGAGGAGTTTGTGCCCAGCCGGGGGTGTAAGGGCGTGGTCCAATTCGCACAGGGGAGGAATCAAGTCCAGCGTGGGGGAGAGTGAGCCCTCATGGGGAAGCCCAGTGTAAAGCATCTGCAGATCCATGGCTAAAGAAGGATTGTAATTCTTTATTTTTTCTACTTTATGCCATAAAGGACTGTAATGTTTAACTTTTAACTTATTTCTTTATTTTTCTACTTTGTATCTTAGATGGCGCTGGGAATGACGATTTTGTAAACTTTTCACTGTACTCCTGTATCCCTGTACTTGAGTGCGCAAGACAATAAACTTAATTGTAATTCTAATGTAATTGACTCTTTAACTGGGCAATTAGGGTGATGGGCAATAAAAGCTGGCCTAACCAGTGGTGCCCTCATCCCATGAATGGATAAAAAAAATTTCCACTCTGATGTGCACGTAAAATTCTTGATGTATAGCTCTGATACTTACCCTGTGGTTAAATAGTGCAACATACAGCTGATAGGCCCATGTTACATTACAGGTTACAATTTGCTGTGGATCATAATCTGTTCAGCACTGAGGGACAGCATTTTTAATTTGGCACATGGGCAGTGATTGGGGTGGTAAGTTGGCTCATCGTTTACACAATATTGACTGCGCAAGAGTGGCACAGGCAATTTTGTGAGAAAATTGGCTTGAGCTCTTTCTCATTCAGTTTCATGCTTGGAAACAGCTTCCCCAGTTCCCAGTTCTTCTGCATCTTTTTTGAAATCTGCTCACCCTCTTGCCTAAATGAGAACAAAAAAGTGGGAGGCACAGGGGTGAAACACCTCCGAGCTCTGTGGATCTGCGTTGCTGTGATGGTTGAGCTAATTTATCTTCATTGCAATGAGATACAGTGCTTGTTCAAAGTAGAAGTAAGTGAGTTTCTGAAACATGAAAGACTGGAGATTATTAATTTTTCATTTCAAAAGCGTTATGCTTTTGCCATTCTGTTTGCAGCCAACTGGCCTTGTTTCTGAACATTTCTCCAAGGATCAGAAGTGGCGGTAAATTTTCAAAATTCCCTTCCCCACCCTACCACACACTTCCAATCAAGACTTCTTAGCATGTAGAAGCTACAGCAAGACTGTGTGATTATATTCAATTGCATCTTCTAAGTCACAAATGGCCTGGATAGAGTAGATAAGGAGAAGTTGTTCCTACTCATAAAAGAGAGAAAATAAAATGAGAGGGCATACATTTAAATTGATGCATAAATGAAGTACCAGTGATGTTAAGAAAAGCTTTTCACACAGTGAGTAGTTAGGGCATGGAATGTACAGCCTGCAAGTTTCATAGAGGCAAGTTCAACTGAGGTGTTTAAGAGGGCATTGGATAATGATTTAGGTAGAAATGGTGTGCAGGGATATTGCGGAAAAGGCAGGCAATTGGCACACGGTAATTTAACTGGTCGGCCGAATGGACGACTTCTGCACCAGAACAGTTCTGTGATTCTGTGCTGTTTGAGATAGTATGGGCATTGTGGCATAGTAGCCAGGTTACTTGACTAGCAATCTGGAGGTCTGGATGACTGATAGATTCATAGACTGATTTGGAGAGATGAGTTTCAATCCCGCAATGAACTCCATGAGTGAATAAACGCAGGATTACAGGAGATGGTTCAACTCCATGTGGCACAAAGGACCCATCTTGCTGGGTGGTTCTGTTCTTACCCTTCCCTTCCTCCTCTTAATGTGCAGGAAAGAAAGGTCCAAATGAAGAATATTGAGTATGTAAATATGTTTTTTTCTCATATTAATCTGATATCAGCTGCTTTCACATATTGATTGTTTTTAATCCATTCAGTTTCTATTTAACTACACTTTACCAAAACTGAGATGGCCAAAACTGATTACAACATCATAAGTTGCTGCAAGCTCACAGGGCACCAGTCTTCTATGCATTGTATCTTTATTGACCTGGTGTGCAGCAAGAGCCTCTTGGTCAAGATCACATGACTAGGGCAAGCCAGAAGCCCCATTGTACATTATTGAAATTCTATCGTAAACACCCCCCTTTTTTACAAAAGAAAATGTTCACGCATTATAACTTACACCATCATTTACCCAAATTAGCCATTGTGCACACAACTGTTCTTATGTATTAGCAATTCAATATTCTCATCAGTATCTGCAAAAGCATTGCATACACAAGGCTGAATCTTACCTTTTTTTGGGTAATTAACAACTACGGTGAGTTTTTTAGGAAGGGATTCTCACCACAAGTCCTCATGAAATTGGGCACTGTAACTTACTAATCTCACCTCATTAACTACCTGTCCTGCCCCTCATTAATTACTTATCCTGCCCCTATGACACCTCATTTATGCACCACTCAGAGGATATCCACTGAAAGACCAGCAACCCTGGCACCTGCACCATTTTGAGGCCACTGCGCATCCAATGGGCAACGGCATTCCAGAGCTGCCCTGCTCATTTAATGAACTTAATCTGATCATGTTGGAGAAGGGGAAGTTAGCACCATGGTCCTCTGGCAGGGAACAGGAGGTCCTGGCGATGGGGTGGTGCAACGGAGACGAGTCCTCTTCCCAGATGACAGGCAGAGGAAACCATGTCACCAGCTCCTGGCAGCCTGGTCAAAGTCACGGCCCAGGTCAGTGTGGTCTCCATGGTCCAGAGGAATAGCCAGTGCGGCAAGAAGGTTAATGACCTTCTCTGCTCCACCAGGGTAAATACCCCATCTTTATCTCTGCTATCCCTCCAGTGGCCATGTAGGCTTACTTATTGGGCTACTTACTGGTCAAAGCACTTTTGTATAAAATAATTCAGCTTCTTAGAGTGAGAATACTGCGTCTCCATGTTGCAAGTATCCTCTTTTCCTTTGTGTGAAGTCCTCTGCAGTAGTTGTATCCTGCCCTTTGCCTGTGAGCTTGCTGGTCTTTTGATTCAGCATGTCAATCAGAATGACACATGGCCCAATCTGTTCTGACATAAACATGGTCTAGTTGATGTTTTACAATCTCAATACTTTTCGATCACTTTCTTCTCAGTAGATGTGCTCTCAGTGTGGGATTTCTTATACCAAATGTGATCCTGCTTTTAATTACAGCAACTTCTAGTTGTGCAGGAATATGTGAGCTGTGTTACAATGGTCAGGTACACAGCAATAAACTTGGCCCAAATATTGAACACATACCTTTTCAAAAGTTACATTCACTTGTGGTTCAAGGCATGCTGTCAAGATGTTCAAAATAACTGCAATCAATTTTTCTCTTTTCTTTGGAGAAATAAATGTAAAACATCCTTTAAAACAGTCCCTCCCTAACAGTGACACAAGTGTAGCTCTTCATAGCTGCTTTGACTTGCTAATTAAATCTATTAAAATCTCACAGATTTGCTATTGCAAGTGGATTAATTTCCAGTTCTATTTCATATTGCCTTTCATTTCAAATGGCACTGGGAAGGGAATGTTTGAAATCATAGAATCATAGAGAGTTGGTAAGTCATACAGCATAGTTAGAGGCCCATCAGCTCACCATGTCTATGCCAACCAACAAACACCAAACTACACTAATCCCCACTTCCCTGCACTCGGTCCAGAGTTTATGATGGCACTGCATTTTAAGTTCTCATCTAGATGCTTCTTGAATACTGAGAGAGTATTTACCTCCAGCACCCTCTCAAGCAGCATGTTCCATATTTCTATCACCCTCTCAGTGAAAAAAAATATCAGTTCTCCTTTAAACCATTTGCTCCTCACCTTAAACTTACGCGTACTGGTCTTAGATATCCTCAGCCATGGGGGAGAGATTTTCATGATCTACTCTATCTGTACCCCCCATACATTTGTATACCTCCATCAGCTCTCCCCCTCAGCCTTCTCTGCAGTAGGGAAATCAAACTCAGCATATCCCGTCTCTCCTCATAACCAAGATCTTACATCTCAAGCACCATCCTGGTGAATCTCCTCTGCACCTTCTCCAGTGTGATAACATCCTTTTGATAGCGTGCCAACTAAAACTACACACAGAATCCCATCTGTGGCCTAAAAAATGAGTTATAAAGTTGTAACGAGACTTATTTACTCCTACATTCTACACCCTGACTAATGAAGACAAGCATCCCATATGCTTTCTTCACCACCCTGTCTGCCTGTGTTGACAACTTCAGGGACCTATGAACTTGTATACCAAGATTGTTTTGTTCCCCAGTGCTCCCCAGGGATCTACCATTCATTGTTTATATCCTTCCCTTGTAAGACCTCCCAAAATGCATTATGTCACACTTATTGGGATTAAATTCTGTCTGCCACTGCTCAGCCCAATTTACCAGCAGATCAATATCAGACCATAGCCTGAGACCATCCTCCTCACCATCAATAAGACCACCCGTTTTCATGTCATCTGCAAACTTACTAATAAAAACCTTCTACATCACATCCAAGACATTAATGTCCATAACAAACAGCAAGGGTTCCAGCACTCATCCCTATGATACTCTACTGGTCACAGGTCTACAATACAAAAACAATCCTCCACCAACACCCCCTGCCTCCTATTTGTAAGCCAATTTTGGATCCAATTTGCCAACTTGCCTTGGATCCCATGGACTCTTACTTTTTGAAAAAGCCTTCCACATTGGATCTTGTCAAAAACCATAGCAAAGTCCAAGTAAACCATATCAACTTTACTGCCCTCATCAACATGTTTAGTCACCTTTTCAAAAAAAATCCACTTAAATTATTCAGACAGGATCTTCCTCTGACAAATCCATGCTGACAATCCCTGATCGATCCCTGCCTTTCCAAGTGTTGATTAATCCTGTCCTTCAGAACTTTTTCCAATAATTTCCCTACCAATGATGTCAGACTAACTGATCTGCAGTTGCTTAGCCTCCACTTGCTGCCCTTTTTGAACAAAGGAACCACATTTAGCATCCTCCAGTCATCTGGCGCTTTGCCTGTAGCCAGTGAAATATTAAAAATGTCCACCAGGGCCTCAGCATTCTTCTCCCTTACCTCCCATAGCAGCTTGCATTACATCATTACATTTCATAGTGCAAAGTGTGCAGAGGACACTGAAAGTCTTCAGATGGATATAGCTAGGGTAAGTGGGTGGGTAAAGGTCTGGCAGATGGAGTACAATGTTGGTAAATGTGAGGTCACCCATTCTGATAGGAATAACAGCAAAATGGACTGTTATTTAAATGGTAAAAAAAAATTTTCAGCATGTTGCTGTGCAGAGGGACCTGGGTGTCCTTGTGCATGAATCACAGGAAGTTGGTTTGCAGGTACAACAGGTAACTAATAAGGAAAATGGAATATTGTCCTTCTTTGCTAGAGGGATAGAGTTTAAAAATAGGGAGGTTAAGTTATAGCTGTCTGCTATGCTGGTGAGGCCATACCTGGAGTACTGCATGCAGTTTGTTCTCCTCACTTGAGAAAGGACATACTAGCACTGGAGAGGGTGCAGACGAGGTACATTAAGTTGATTACGGAGTTTAGAGCGTTGGCTTAGGAGGAGAGATTGAGTAGACTGAGACTATACTCATTGGAATTTAGAAGAATGGCGGGGGGGTGGTGGGAATCTTATAGAAACAGACAAAACTATGAAGGGAATAGATAAGATAGAAACAGGAAGGTTGTTTCCACAGGTGGCTAAAACTACAACGAGGGAGCAGAGGATTAAATTTGGGGGGAACAGGTTTAGGACTGAATTGAGGAGAAACTTCTTCACCCAAAGGGTTGTGAATCTGTGGAATTCCCTGCCCAGTAAAGCAGTTGAGGCTACCTAGTTGAATGTTTTTAAGGTGAAGATAGATAGATTTTTGAACAGTAAAAGAATTAAGGGTTATGGTGAGCAGGTAGGTAAGTGGAGTTGAATCCATAAAAAGATCAGCTATGATCTTATTGAATGGCGGGCCAGGCTGAGGGGGCCAAATGGCTCACTCCTGCTCCTATTTCTTATGTTCTTATCTCACCAGGCCTGGCAGATTTATGTACCTGTATGCCTGCTAAAACATCTAATACCTCCTCCTTATCAATCTTAAACATATTATAGAACCTTCCCATCCCAACAGACAGACTATGAATACAGATGAGAAATTTTCATTTAAGACCTCACCCACATCCGTTGGCTCCGTGCACAAGTTGCCGTTTTGGTCTCTAATAGGTCCCACTCTTTCCCTAGTAATCTTATTACTCTTAATATATTTTAAAAGGTTCTTGGTGTTTTCCTTGATCACTTCTGCCAAAGATACCTCATGGTCCCTCTTTGTCAACCTCATTACCTTTTTAAGCAATCTCCGACACTCAGTATACTTTTGAAGGAACTGAGCTGTACCTGACATGTGTTTCCTTCTTTATCTTTCTGGACTTGCTGCCCTTGCCCTTCATTTTCAGAGGAACACATTGGCCCTGAATTTTTACTATACTACTTTTAAAAGACTTCCACTTTCCAAATGTAGATTCACCTGCAAGTAGTTGCTCCTTGTCTATGATTACCAAACCCTGTCCAATGATATTGCAGTTGGCCTTCCCCCAGTTCAGGTATTTAACTTCTGCATTATTCTTATCCCTTTCCAAAATAACTTTGAAAGTTAGAGTTATGGTCACTATCCCCGAAATGTTCACTCATTGAAACTTCAACCACTTGAACAGCTTCATTCCCTAGGATAAGGTCTTCCACTTCCTTGTCTCTTTTAGGACTATCTGCATATAGGCACAAAAAGCACTCCTGGATGCACTCTAAAAATTCCACTTCATCTAATCCTTTCACACTAAGATAATCCCAGTTAATATTAGCAAACATTAACTGAAATTACAACTATAAGCCTGTTTCTGTCACACCTTTCTGTGATTTACCTACATATCTGCTCCTCTATCTCCTTCTGACTTTTGGGAGGTCTGTGGTATAATCCCAGCAAGGAAATCACTCCTTTTTTTTTGTTTCTAAGCTCTACCCTTATTTGAAGACTCATCTGGCACATCCTCCATCATTACAGCACTGATGGTTTCCTTTATCAATAATGCAATGCTCCCAACTCTCTTACATCACCCCTATTGGGCTTGAAAGTTCTATACCCTGGAATGTTGAGCTGCCAGTCCTGTCCTTCCTTCAACCATGTCTCAGGGATTGCAACATGTGCTGATCAATGCTCTAAGTACACCTGTCTTACAGTAAAGTTCCTTGCATTAAATCATTCTGCCTTACCCAATATTTTTAGGTGTTGTTGTTTCTTTGTTCCTTTTCTGTGGATTCCTGGGGTTTTTAGAAGCTCTGATAATCCCTATGCTCCTTGTTTAGTATTGGTGCTTCTATACAGCCCTTCAATGCTCAATGTTAGCCCCAGTCTGCCACCACAATCTTGTGTTTATTCAACATGCTGTAAGTGGGATGCCTGCAGTGAGTTGATGATCAATGTCACATGACTACAGCAAAGCAGGGGCCACATTAGAACCATATTCCATTTTTATCCTAAAAGACACTATGGTCCAGACCATACTATTACAAGATAGTCATTGCAGTAATGTAGCATGGCAGGTGCATTACAGGACTCTTGGAATGTCTATCTGCACATTGACTGATAAGTTTGACATTCGATGATGACTACATTGTATCTGGAAACTTATGAAAATCTCTCCAACTCTGTTAGAGTCAGAGGCTTTGGAAAGTTATCACCTGCTTATGCTAATAGTTACCCAGAAACATTAGAGGACTAAAACCTGCTCTAAACCCTGGGTAACATTCAAAACAATACCAACTCCAACTCACCTCTTACCCCTCAACTCAACTCCGCAAGAGCCCAAGCCATTCCACCTCATCTGGTATCTGCCAAGATTCAACATATACTCTGACCCAACCTGAAAACCCCATCCACAGATCCCACCCAGAAAATCCTAACCAGAATCTCCCTGACCTGACTCTTCTCCAGATCTAACACACTCTCGTACCACCACCAACACCACACCGCGCACACCCACGCCCCCCCCGCCCCATTCACCTGATACCCATTGTGTGGAGGGGGAAACAGTCTTTTGTAATTGTTGGATCTTTGGGGATTTGAAATATCCTTAGAGTTGTTTCCAGACCATCACTACAACTTTACCCAAATCGCAGTCAAAACCACAGCAATATTTTGACAGTGTAGCAAATGCAGTTCTGAGGAATCTCCAATACCACATAATTTAGCTGATTACATCAGTCTTTTGTCAGTATCTGCACTGGTTTGAATGCAAATGAACAGATCCAGGAAACATATGTACATGTCTCACAACAGCAGCAACGGGAACTGCATTCTGTTTTACATTATGCAACTGTAGCGAAACATATTTCGAAGAATTTCTAGGCCAGGTTTAATTCCATGTGTATGCTGTGAAATAAATGGGAATGATTCAGGTCTGTTCATTCTGAAGAAAAATACCTACATGTTTGGAGAAATGCATTTGTGCACTGTAGCTTCTACACTTTGAATTGCCAACATCATTTAACTTCTGACATGGGTACTCTCAGTATCAAAGCATGAAGGCAGACACCATTAAAATCAGTACATGCAACACAGTGTCAATAGTGTGCATCTGAGACTGTGTAGATTTTGAGAGCTGCAAGAGAGTCAGCTAGTGAAAGAAACACCAGAGAGCAGTTTAATCAAATTGCAGTCTGAAACTTTACACTACTGGATGAGTCAGACTTTAAGAACCATTGGTTTAGATTAAGATAAAATGTCTTGGCTCATTATTTCCAGTCTCCAGCTGAGTGGCTGAAGTGGTACATTATTCAAAGATTAGCTAAATATAGCATTATGATTTAAAATACACAAATTACACCAATCACAACAATTTTGTACAAATCATTCAAGGATTTTTTGACTATATATCTATGTTTTGATGCAAAGAAGCCATAAAACAATCAAATACACCCATTCTATTTTAAACTTTAATTTCATCCTGCCTCATTTATATTGTGCATTATTTTAACTCTTGACTTGGAAGCAATTCCAACAAGAAGTAAGCTATAAAATAGAAATCATATGGCAGTGACAAAGAAGAACTACAGCAGGGAAAAATAGAGCAGGCATATTTACAAAGAGCTGCATATGAGATACTGTTAAAAAGATAGATGTTAGACTTAGAGAAGATGTTACAAGATGTACGCTTCCCTGAACATGCATCAATTTTGCGAGCATTGACTAGAGCATTTAAGTGGGTTTACTGAAGAAGTCAGATGATGAGGTCTCCAGGGAATCTGTTGCTACCATGTCTGTCATGAGCCTAGCTAAGGTGCCATACGGATGATGACAGTCTCTGGAAAACTCAGATGGAGTGGACCTACTATTGAAGATGAGGATGAAAGTGACTTGAGGATGAAATCCATTGAGAGAAGAAAGTGAGAGGTCCCACATTCCAGAGGCTGAGTTACAAAGACTGCTATGCATATGGTGCCACATTTCTGTTGGGGGTGATACGAATGTTTGTAATTTTGTGAGATGGTCTTTGCTGTACTTGCTGTTCCATGTGTATGTAATAGTTTGTACCAACTCTAATGTGCCTGTTAATTCATGTTAGTAATTTACACGGTTTCTGATTTGTATAAGAACAAAAGATCCAACAAGTGGAATCTTATTCTTATTGGTAATGTCTTAATTTGACTGTGATTCAATAAATTTAGCTATTTTGCTTAAGAGTGACATGTCACCCTTGTCCCCAGGGTATTGCAAGAAATCTAAGAGTGTGATATGCTCTCCTAGGTTTCTACAGCCTCTAAGAGATGCACAAACTTTGCATAATAGGTCCTATTAATTACAGGTATTTAACACCAATTCTTCTTTCTATGTGGTAGAGAGAAAGGAGGGGTGAGGGTGTAGAATTCTGTAGCCAGAAGGAAGTTTCTAACACAGACAAGGTCATAAAAATGGGGAGGAGTGAGGTCAAAGACAAATTTAGCTTTCAGCAATTTGTCCATTCCTAGTATCCACTAACCAATAGGAAAAAGGAAGTTTAAGAACCATCCAGACTTATGTGGAGCAGGATTTGTTCACGGAATTCAGGATCCACTGTTGGGACCAAATCAGGAGAAGCCCAGTGTCCACACTAGTAATAACCAGAGCGATCCTGCTACTTTCCAGGAGATAGCTTCCTGCTTGGTCACCTCCACAGCTGCTATCCAATTAACGATGGTAGGCCAGTTCAAAAAGCCTCAGGAGTTCTCCACAAAGGGTGGTCACTGTTGAGGCAGCTCAGACAATGTGAGGCTCCTCAAAATGGAGATACTTTTGCAGAAGCAAGAAGAATTAAATATTTCAGAGAGTGGAAGAGGGTGAAAACTTTGGATGAAATGGGAAACAACTCCAGCTGGATTTTTGAGGGAATGGGGAATGGTATCTTTCCTACCTACAGCCCCCTTTCAGGAAGGCTGTGCACTCCCTGGGCTGCTATAAATTCCATTTGTTGCAACAGGATAAAAAAAAATGCTGCATGTGCTGTCTCTTCCATCAGGTGTAGGGCTCCCTGGTTCCATTTCTGTGCTGCATACAAAAAACACAAGCTGGTGGTGTGGATTTGCTATCAATCATTCTATTTGAGCATTTAACCTGATAGGAATGGCATTTCTCACCCCATAAATTCTATACTTATACAACATGGCAGCAATGAGGGAAGAGAGGAACTGACATTTATGAAATTTTGGTTGATCATTTTTAAATGAATAATTGGTTTATCACAATATTTTCTGCACTTGTCAAGAACATTCATGTAATAGGAATTTATGTTGAAATACCAACGCATTTAATGACAAGGAAATGAATTGGTATTGTTTTAACTGGAGTGAAAAACCAGTTCCTGGCATAGACCCTTGATAGGGTTGTAATTGTTTCTGTCAAGCTGAACATAGACCAGAACTGATAATGGTGGACATGCAGACAGACAGAGATTTCCTCCCAAATCTTTGGGAAAAAAAATACATGCTTTGAGAGTTTAGCAGTGAAGCAGAAGTATCAGGATTAATGTTTGAAGCTGGAGGCAGTGGTCTAATGGTATTATAACCCAGAGACCCAGGCAATGTTCTAGGGACCTGGGTTTGAATCCCACCATGCTACAGGTGGTGGAGTTTGAATTCAATGAAAATCTGGAATTAAGAGTTTAATGATGACAACAAAACTGTTGGCGATTTTTGGGGAAAAACCCATCTGTTTCACTAATGTCCTTTAGGGGAATGAAAATGCCATCTTTGCCTCGTCTGGCCTACATGTGACACCAGTCCAGGAGTGTGGTTAACTCTTAACTGCCCTCTGGGCCATTAGGGATAGGCCCAGCCAGTGATACCCTCATCCTGTGAATTAATTTTAATAGATTAATTGATTAATGCAGAAGGAGGGAGCCAATGACAGCTCACCTGAGGAACTATAATAATGGTTTGGGCTTTCCGATAACCAGACAGTTATTATTTTCCGCTGGGTAATTCCTCTATACCTGGAACCCTCCAAGAGTCCCCATTTATGTTAGAGACTTCAGAGGTATCTGATGAATTTTAGTAAAATAGTTAAGAAAATTTGTCTATTAAATAGATAGTCTAACTGCTGAGTAAGTATTCAACAGAACCCATGCTTATCTCTCACATGCCCAACTACACTTCCCACAGAGCCCTTACACCCCTCAGTCCCTTACTCAACACCAGCCCCACCCCTGGACACAATCCCCAGCTCCCCATGCCAGAGCCAATGAGATCTGAGCTGAAACTCGTGTAGCTGGACTGGACATGACCACCCTCTTGTCCATCCGTTGGACCTGACCAGACACCCCTCCTCCTACCAGGCATGGACCCCTCTTTCCCTACCCCCTCCAGACTGGCTGGACTAGACTTGAACACTCCTTCACCGGGCTCGAAACAATCTCCCCCTCCATACCCACAAGACCTGCCTGGACTTCAAACCCTACCCCCACCACACCTCTGTCAGACCCTGACCAAATGCCTCCCGCATCCCCCCCCCAGCCCAGGATCTAAACCACCTACCCCAGTCTAGGTCCCTGAGCCCTGCTTGACCCAACCTGATCCCTCTCCCCCCTTCTAGCCCCCCATTTCCCCAACCCCACCAAACCCAACCCCACATGACCCCAAGCTCAGACTCAACCTTACCTCCCAGCAACTGGAGCTGACATAACCCCTTCCTGAGCCCCATGGTCACAACACCTCCTTCTCCACCCGCAAGGAATTAGCCAGGCCTCCTCTGCTGCCACACCTGACCCAATAAACCCCCTCCCCTTCCATTACTGCACCTGATCATCACCCCCATCACCCATCCTGACAAACCCAATTTCTCCTACCCATCCTGACCGACTCTAAACACTGCAACACTTATCTTGCCACCTTTTATCTTACACACGTATCACCCTGTCCTCTTCCCAACTGGCATCCTACCACCAGGCACATCACTTACTCACACCCTAGCTATTTGGCACACGTTTACCTGTCACCCTAAGTCCTATCCATCTGGCACCCTACACAACCAGCACCCAATTTACCTGGCACCTGACCTTGCTGGCTCCTTACCCCTACCCGTTTGGCACCCTACCCCTAGCAATCTTCCCAGCTGACACCCTTCTTAGCTAGCACCCTACCCACCTGAATCCCTACCCATGTGGTAATCTGCCCTTCCAGCACCCCAATACCAAAGTGAGCTCACATATGGCAGCTTGTCAAATTAGCTATCAGCGCCTTTAATTTAACAGAGCTCAGTAATTGACGGCTGTGAAAAGACGTGTAGTTAGCCTTCCTCTGATAATTCTGTCAGAATGGAAACACAGCTCCATATATCTGAGGTTGCCCGGAAGGAATCTCCTCTGAGAAATGTGGCAAATCTAGCCAAATGAGATAAAAAGAGAAACAACAACGAAAAGTTAAATTAGAAAATAATAGATGGAACTGCTTGGAAATAGAAATGAAAGTTGGATTACATCAAAAAAAAATACTTGGTTGGACATAAGCGACTTAGACGAGAGAAGCACCTATGTGGAACATGCAAAACATTCAGGTAAAAAGTTTAAATATTTCTCCTTACCTCCTCATGTGATTAATAGGTTGTAAATAGATTATGGTAATGATACTGTGCTGAAAAGAGGAAATAACAGATATACACAACATACAATTGCAGTAGAGATAATAGGAACTGCCGATGCTGGAGTCAGAGATAACACGGTATGGAGCTGGAGGAACTCAGCCGGCCAGGCAGCATCAGAGGAGCAGGAAAGTTGATATTTCGGCTCGGGACCCTTCTTCAGAAATAGGATCCAGAACCAAAACGTCAATTTTCCTGCTCCTCTGATGCTTTCTGACCTGCTGTGCTCCTCCAGCTCCACACTGTGTTATCTCCATACAATTGCATTAGAATGATTTAACACATATTATGTTACCAGCTAGATGAGACCATCAATGATTTCAGATGACATGGAACTGGGGACAGAATGTTTCAGAGATGTCTGGATCTAGTGTCTATACTTAATAAATGCTGCAGTTGTTCACTGAGAAGAGTATGGACCATCTTCTATCAATGATCCAGACATGATCTTACTACAACCATGTAGTCAAGAGGAATGTACAAATGGTTCAGGGGGAGATGCTCATCATGCCAATAACAACACTTGGCTCTCTTTGAGAAGTCAAAATCTTTCTGTCATGCTACCATCAAAGTTAGTTTATTTTATTGTTATCAAATAGACTTACACACTTTACTATGGCACTGATGTTAGAACTGCAGACACTTACACTGTGCATTTGCTAAACAGATTCAACTACCTCACAACCAAAGTACCATATAAGAACCAATGATAATAACATTTTGCTAAACATACAGCAACAAAGGGTCTTCTGTCAACCCTTTGTAAGAAAACAGTCTTGATGAGTAATCAGTGTTTTATTCAAATGCCATCAACAGTTTCAACAGCTGAATTGCTGTAGGTTGATGAACATACCAGCCATGTCATGTTTCAACAACGAGTGACTGTAATCCAACACATTTTTAATGCTTCAAAGATTGTTCCCAGGGGAACAAGATTGCCAAATCATTTTTTTTTGTAAAATAGTACATCAAATCTGGTATCAAAGAAAGAATGACAGGTAAGAATGTTGTGTTTTTGCAAGAATAATCCAAAGTACCACAAGGACAATCATTTGCTTTATCCTTAAGAGTCCAAATCAACCTCAACCCCTAATCTCTCTAATCAACAACTGTAAAACCTATTGTAACAATTGTGTACCTTAGTGATTGAGGCAAAATGGCTAGTTAAACAGGCAGTAATAGATGTATTATTGTTATTTAAATATACAAGTTTGTACTGGAATGGAAAGCAAGTTTTCAGCTGTAATTACATACCAATTATTACAAAACCTGATTTGCACATTTCTTTTAAATTACATTAGAAATACAAAACAAGTCATGGCAAAGATGCAATTTTATATATGTAATTTTCTGTCAGATAGGCTAGTTAATTTATGGACATATGAAACCTATTCACATTTATATTCATACAACTGCCACTCCAATTGACATTATGACAAATGTTATTTCTTAAGATGGTCAGCCTGTGGTGTGCAAAGTGTTCCAAAAAGATTCAAAACTGATCTTAAAGTATTCGCAGTAAGAAAACATAAGAACTTGTGCCAAATATTGTAGATTCTTTAGTTTCCACTGACTTCATTTAAAAATTCAAAATCCTGGACAATCAATGACAAAAAACACTTTATTTTTATGAACCTATTTTGAATTCTCACAAGGGTGCAGAGAACTATCCCATGTCCTCACTTCTGAACCCAGTAACCATCCATCCATCTTAGAACTGCCCCATCCCGCAAGGCCCCTACCTCTCCAAACAACACTTGTCTTTTCCATGGTCTCACTTCCGTCCTGGGAGCCCAGGGTTTGTTGTTACCAGCAGCAGCCCAAACCCCACTCTGTGACGCAGCTGGGTTCTTCAGCTAATGGCCTTTGGTAGCTGTTGGCAGCCAGGACTACATTGTGCTAGATCCTTGTCCTAGTTGAGTATCTGCTGCTCACTGTTTCAGTGCTTGACTGCCAGAAGATCTGGTGGGCTCTCAGATCCTGCTTTCAAACTGAATAAAAACCGAAAGAACAGAGGATGCCGTAAATTTGCTACAGAAACGGAAGTTGCTGGAAAAGCTCAGCAGGTCTGGCAGCACCTGTGAAGAAAAAAATCAGAGTTAACGCTTCAGGTCAGGTGACCCTTCCTCAGAAATCAAGTTGAATTCTGAGGAAGGGTCACCGGACCTGAAACGTTAACTCTGATTTTTCTTCACAAATACTGCCAGAGCTGCTAAGTTTTTCCAGCAACCTCTGTTTCTGTTCCTAATTTCGAACTGTGTTATCTGTTAATCGGAGTGAATGGTCAGAATTTTGGATTCTCTTTGAAGGTGGGACCATGGACAGACAGGCTTGAAATTGGCATCGGATTGCAACCTGCCTAGTTGCCAGACTAGTCCTGCATCCCAGCCATTTTCCTTCCAGTATGGATGGTGGGGATGGCATAGCAGAACATGTATTCTGAGGGCAAGTGGAAGGTAACATTATTATGCCAAGAAAAATAGCTTTCTAAGGTTAATCAGCAAATGCCAATGGGTCCTCACCCCCTCACTGAGATCAAAACACAGTCAGCTGGGGAAGTCTGCTTCCCAGCAGCAAACTGACAGTTGGGACAGAGAGAGAGGAGGGATAGCGGTCATCCTGTTCCACACCTCCAACCACCAGGCTGATCTTGCTAAATTGAAATGTTCATGCCTCCTCTCCAGGTGAAGTCCCTCTCTCCCTCTCTCTTATGTATCAGCAGCTCCTATGTTGGACAGGGAGCCACCGATCTATCATTGCTGGAACACCCCCAGTTAGATTTCCAGCCTGGAAACTCAGCTGTTGTCTGTAATTGGACAGAGCACATTCTTCTAGCCACTAATAGACTACTTTTACAAAGATACCATCAGCATCTGTCACTGAAACAGGGCTGAGGCTAGGGAATTCTCCTAACAATGGGATCACTACCCCAAAAGCAGAAAATTCAGCTCCATAGGTTTGTTTAAGTAATTTTTTTGTGATAAACCAGCAACTAATGCATTTGCACAAAATTACTTTGTGCATTTTTTAACTCAGTAATTCATTCAAAATAAAATCGTCAACAACTACATTAAACAGTTAATTATCATAAAATCTTGAGTGATGGTGATATTATTAGAACAAAGTTTTGGCAAAATAACCAAGTGTGAGAAGGCTAAATTAAAATATACAGTTCATGCTCAACGCCCTCAGGACAGTGATTATCTCTATTGATGTTAATTTCATTTCTCATGAGCTTCAACCTCAATAATTCAAGCTATAGCGTATTGATATCATCAGTGTCCTCGGTTGTTAAGGAGTTTCTCAGCGGAGCTGCCTATCACAATGCAGAGGATCATCTTGTTCTCCTAACAACGGTTAAACCAGTGCTTCTCCCCTTCAAATTATGCAAGAACCAGGAGGTTCTACACAATGGACTGGTGGAAATTAACCAATACAAGTACCTAGGGCCCTCCAACAATAACAAAACAGGACGTGCACACAAACTACAAGGACAATTTGTTTCCAAGATACCGAATCAACAATCTCTCCTTCTAAGGACACTTCCATAGTGGAACAAAGCTGCCAGGGAACATAATGATGTCGCTTCTAATCAGCAAGACTCGTCTCTAAATTATTTCCATTTGTAAGAATTTTTTAATATCAACTCTATTAGTTGGCCACGTCTGGCTTAATCAGCATTAGCCATGTAAATGTTGACAGAATATGGACGTTCAGCTGTGATGCTTCATCAGAGCAGAAGCAAAATTCCTTTTTGCTTATTGGATATCAAACATTGGATGTGCAAAATGGGGTTTCTGTACTCAGGTAACATCAGACCATTGATTTGATTTCCAGGTTTGATAATGAGGATCCACATTCTCAGAGAACTCTGTCTCCTGGTAAAATCCATTCTGAATATTTGATGCCTTCTTTCCTCGCAAAATAAGTAGTGAAACTTGGGGCAACACAGTGGCTCAGTGGTTAGCACTGCTGCCTCACAGCAACAGGGACCTGGGCTCAATTCCAGCCTTGGGGACTGTCTGTGTGGAGCTTGCATGTTCTCCCCTGTTTCCATGCAGATTTCTTCTGGGTGCTCCGGTTTCCTCCCACAAGCTGAAGATGTGCAGGTTATGTGGATTGGCCATGCTAAATTGCCTGTAGTGTGCAGGCTAGGTGCATTAGCCATCAGAAACGCAGGGATGGGATGGGATAGGACTGGTTGGATTGCTCTTAGAGTGGTTAATATGGGTTGAATAGCCTGCTTCCATGATGTAAGGATTCTATGATTCTAAATGCTTGCCTTTTGAAAAGGTAGAATTTGCTTGAGAAATGTGTGCTGTGTAAAGAACATGATTTGGAAAAATTCATTCTCAGCGCATTAGTGTCCCTGTCATAGTGTTATGGAAACAGACCCTTCGGTCCAACTCGCCCATGCTGACCAGATATCCTCAATTAGTCCAGCATCTGGCCCACATCCATCTAAACCTCTCCTATTCATATACTCATCCAGATGCAATTTAAATGTTGTAATTGTACCAGCCTCAACCACTTCCTCTGGCAGCTCATTCCATACACGCACCACCCTCTGCGTGAAGAAGTTGTCACTTAGGCCCTTTTCAAATCTTTCTCTTCTCACCTTAAACCTATGCCCTCTAGTTTTGGACTCCACACTCCGGGGAAAAGACCTTGTCCATTTACCCTATCCGTGCCCTTTGTGATTTTATAAACCTCTATAAGGTCACCCCTCAGCCTCCAAAACTCCAGGGAAAGTAGCCCCAGCCTATTCTGCCACTCCCTATAGCTCAAACCCTCCAACCCTGGCAACTTCCTTGTAAATCTTTTCTGAACCCTTTCAAGATTCACAACATCCTCCCTATAACAGGGAGACCAGAACTAAATGCAGTATTCCAAAAGTGGCCTAACCAATGTCCTGTACAGCCACAACATGACCTCCCAACTCACATACACAAAGCAATTACCAATAAAGGCAAGCATACCAAATGGCCGATCCCCCCACCCTGCACATCTTTGGACTGTGGGAGGAAACCGGAGCACCCAAAGGAAACCCACGCAGACATGGGGAGAATGTGCAAACTCCACACAGACAGTCGCCCAAGGGTGGAATCAAACCTGGGTCCCTGGCACTGTGAGGCAGCAATGCTAACCACTGAGCCACCATGCCGCCCCTTTTTTTTCATACCATTCACAAGTTACTCCCATGGAAATAGTTTGAGGCATCAGGCAAAAATCCTTTGGTCTTGATCTGGACCCAGAACTGTGCAACATGATTTTGCATAAACAATAGAGAAGGGTGATAACATTTTGTGTGAGAATACCATTTTTGAAGGGTATGTGAAATGTTTAGGCCCTTAGACCTTTACCAGTGCAAAATAAATATAAATTTAATCCTATGGTCTAACACAACTTGGTGTTCACATTCGAGTAAACTTAATGAAGGGCTTGCCAACGTGTTCATTTGTGATATCTTAACATCATAGAATAAGTTTTGTAAATCAAAATCTAAGGCACTTAGTCTAAGGGTTGATGCTTGGCTTGTAACAAGACCAGGTTATTTGTATACTTGTGTTTTATCAGCAAAGATATTCGAAATCGCTATTACAGAGGGAAAAAAATTAAACATTGTTTGCAAACTCATAAGTTTGCAGTGCCCATACTAAGAAGCTGGGATCACAGTAATGGACATGAGAAAAAAAATGGTTCTTTGCTCACAGCAATAAAAAATTATCATACAGATATGATGTTCCTTAGCTGTCAACAGAGCTGCGATAACGTTGTTTGATGATTACTTTCCCATGAATGTTAAACAGCTGGCACTGCAGAGGGAAAGAAGCTTATCAGCACCTAATACTGATCTCTAATTCCTGCCCTTCTTGAACTATCCATTTTCTAACAGCATTAACTGGCAAATTTACATCCAGTCTTAATGCTGCTAAAGAGGACAGGGGATGAAGAGTAAATGACAGCAGTGTAATGAGGACAGCTTTTTTCTCCTTCCCTTTAATGGATGCTGATTTGCACAATGGTCTGTGAGCTAATATTGAGAGCCCACCTGAGCTTCTTGCCAGTACTATCTCAAGTGACTGAGGCTTTTGTGAAAGATGAAAGCCATGCTAAAAAATGTACTTCTCCTTTCAGAGAAGTGACCAAATCACATTACAAAAAAAAGTGTGTTTTTAAAAGAACTTACCAATATAATTAATTTAACTGAGATTTAATTATGATTTTAATGGACAAGGGGATTAAGTAAGAAGGCAATAAGCATCTATGCACTAATACTTGTGCACCATAACTTTAAAAACTATTTTTGTGAAAAAAAAGAGTCTGGTAATGCACTTCAGGTTGATCAGCATCAGCAAAAGGAAGGTTAACATTTTGTTTATGTCCTCTCGTTGGTGGCTCCTGAGGTATGATGTTGGTCCCCAGGTGAACACTTAGTTCTTCCTTTTATTTCCAATGCTGATTTAGTTACTGAGCTTTTGCAGTTTTATCTTGGCAGGTTGTTGGATGGGGGGAATGAAGTTTCCAGGTACTGGGGTTTGTCCTTCATCTGTGTTGTTTCAGGTTACCTGAGAGCTGTGATGTAAAGAAACAAATTGAAGTTAATTTTGGGAAACATTTTCATTGCAATACTAAACTAACCTAACTAAAAACATTATTGTTGACCTGGAAATATTATTAGAGAGGGGTAAAATGTCACCTTTTCTGCTCTGGATGCTTAAATCATGATCAAAGTAACATGAGATGAGTAGTCACTGTCATCCCACAGTCTCAGCCCTTGAGATTCTCCATAGTTGACCCTATTGACACACAGAATGTTCCTGGAGCACACTGCATCTGGAATTGCAGACACACCAATAAGTATTTTATACAGCCTCAATGCTTCAAGGATTTCTGCCAACATTTAAAGGACTGTGGATATTTCAATTTATTCAAAGACATAGAAAGGGTATTATTAAAATGGAGGGGGTTCAGAAAAGACTTAGCAGATATTGCTGGGAATGAAGGATTTAGTTGTAAGGAGAGACTGGATAGTTTGAGACCTTTTTCCCTGGAGCATGGAGGTTGAGGGGTGAACTTATAGAGGTTTATAAAATCATGAGGGGTACAGGTAAGGTGGATCCCAAGTGTGTTTTCCCTAGGTTGGGGGATTTCAAGACTAGGAGGCTTATTTTTAAGGTGAGAGGAGAAAGATTTAAAAATGACATGAGGAGCAACTTTTTTTTACACAGAGTGGTGACTGTACAGAATGAACTTCCAGAGGAAGTGGTGGATGCCGCTACAGATGCAACATTTAAAAGACATTTTGTTACATACATGAATGAGAAATATTTAGAGGGCTTTGGGCCAGGTGCAGGCAGGTGGGACTCGTTTAGTTTGGGATTAGAGTTGGCATGAACTGCTGTGCTTTTCGATGACATCCCAGCTGCTTGCTTTGTGGAAAGTAGGTTTCTGGATGATTGATTGGAGTCCTGGGTTATCTTTTGCAACATTGGCTCATGAAGCCAAAGTGCAGACGAGGTGGGTTAGTCATGGTAAATGTGGGGTTTAAGGAATCTGGTGGGATATTCTATGGAGGGTTGGTGTGGACTTGATGGGCCAAATGGCCTGCTTCCACGCTGTAGGGATTCCATGATTCTATGATTCTATGATTCTATTAGCAGCCTCTCGTGAATATGTTCAGAAATATCCAGTTGGCATTGCAAACCAGCTGTCCAGCCAATTGAGCTAACTGTCCCCATACACCACATGGTAGAGCTATGGATGGGATCACTTCAGTTATTACTATTATTATTATTGTTGTTATTATTCAGTCCCTTCACTTTGCCCCTGGTGACAGGAAGAGTTAATTATGCTTATTCTCCTGCCAAGGCATCTGTTCCAGTGTTCACCTTGACTTTAATCACAGTACAATTGATGGTTATGCCTTTGGCTGTACAGGCTCCAAGATTTGGAATCCCATCCATAAACATCTCCAGCATTCCATCTGCCCTCCTTTAATGCCTATTTCTTTGACCAAGCCTTAAATCCCCTGCCCTAATTTATTTCTTAGATGCCAGTCCTGTGAAGCACTTTGAGGCAGTTTATTGCATTAAAATGCTATTTTAATGCAAGGTCATGATCTTATTGAATGGTAAAACAGGGCTGAACAAGGATTAACAACGTGTAGAGCTGGATGAACACAGCAGGCCAAGCAGCACCAGAGGAGCAGGAAGGCTGACGTTTCAGGCCTAGACCCTTTGTCAGAAAATGAAGGAGGGTCCGAAACG
>NC_063351.1:37432755-37438066 GCF_021869965.1 Rhincodon typus | reverse complement strand
AGGGTCCGAAACGTCAGCCTTCCTGCTCCTCTGATGCTGCTTGGCCTGCTGTGTTCATCCAGCTCTACACCTTGTCGTCTCAGATTCTCCAGCATCGGCAGTTCCTTCTATGGCTGAGCAAGGATTCCTTTGTTCATACATTTGTATTTTATGTCCCTGCTGTAATATGAACAAAGTATCTTGATGTAATGCTCTGATATTAGCACTGATTTACCCTTGAAAATAACTTGATGTGAGATATTTATTTAATACTGCCATCCCTGGGTAATAATCCTCTGAGACAGATTTGCAATTGCGACTATTTACACTGGTTCTGGCCAAAGAGAAACAAATTCGTCTTCAAAACATCTTTAACCTTGTAGTCAAGAGCATCATTGTGTAGACCAAGAGCAATACCTTAATCTTTGTGTAGGTTGTATAATCTGCCCAGCATGTCAGACATAATCAACCTGGTACAAAAACAGAGTTGCTGGAAAAGCTCAGCAGGTCTGAGGAAAAAACAGAGTTACCTGGTTTCTATCTCACTGCAGACATCCACTTGTATCTGAATAAGAAGATGCTGCACACAAGTTGGTGCATTGATTAGTGGTTTGTGGCAGCTCACTTGGTGTGGCCTATGGTTTGATTTAACAGTGAATCTCTTCTGCTGACAGAAGTTGCCATGAGAGAATTAAAGGCATATTGGCAGTCATCCATAAAATGTCCTTTTTGAACAAATCAGTCAAATCTCTGCAAAGTTGAGAATATTTGACAGAAGGAAATTTAGAAGTGCCAGGAAATATCAGAAATCCGCCTTATCCTGTGGGTTTGTCAGTAAAAGCTTCATTAATGTGTTGTTCATCCTTCATTTCTCTTTAGAGGTCTTTATTTTATATTAGTAGCAGAATGTAGCATACTGTTGGTTTACCTATTTTACTATAGATAACAAGGTGTGGAGCTGGATGAACACAGCAGGCCAGGCAGCATCAGAGGAGCAGGAAAGCTGACGTTTCGGGTCTGGACCCTTCTTCAGAAATGGGGGAGGGGAAGGGGGCTCTGAAATAAGTAGAGAGGAGGGTGGTGCTAGAAGGTGGATAGTGGAGCAGGTAGGTAGAGAGAAGACGGGCAGGTCAAGGAGGCGGGGATGAAGCTAGTAAAGGTGAGTGTAGGAAGGGAGTTGGGATGGGGGTTGGTCAGTGAGGAGGGAAGGGCGGGTAGGTGGGAGAGAAGACAGACAGTTCAAAGAGGCGGGGATGAGAGGGGGTCTGGTCTTGGGATGAGGTTGGGGATGGGGAGATTTTGAAACTCGTAAAGTCCACATTGAGACCATTGGGTTGTAGGCTTCCAAGGCGGAATATGAGGTGCTGTTCCTCCAGTCTCCAGGTGGCATCGTTGTGACATTGGAGGAGGCCCAGGATGGGCATGTCGTCCAGGGAGTGGGAGGGGGGGAGTTGAAGTGGTTCACAACTGGGAGGTGTTGTCGTTTGTCACGAACCGAGCGTAGGTGCTTCACAAAGCGGTCTCCGAGCCTCCACTTAGTCTCACTGATGTAGAGGAGGCCACATGAGGAACAGCAGATACAATAGATCACATATGCAGATGTACAGGAGAACATCTGTTTAATGTGGAAGGTTTTCTTGGGGCCTGGGATGGGGGTGAGACGGGAGGTGTAGGGGCAGGTGTAGCACTTCCTGCGGTTGCAGGGAAAGGTGCCGGGGGTGGTGGGGCTAGTGGGGAGTGTGGAGCGGACGAGGGAGTCGTGGAGAGAGCGGTCCCTCCGGAAGGCAGATAAGGGTGGGGAGGGAAATATATCCTTGGTAGTGGGGTCGGATTGCAGGTGGCGGAATTGGCAGAGAATGATGCGTTGAATCCAGAGGTTAATGGGGTGATACGTGAGGACAAGGGGAATTCTGTCTTTGTTTCTATTGCGGGGAGGGAGTGTGAGGGCTGAGGTGTGGGAAACGTAAGAGATGTGGTCGAGGGCGTTTTCGACCACTGTGGGGGGAAATTGCGGTCCTTGAAAAACGAGGACATCTGGGAGTTCCGGGAGCGGAACGCCTCATCTTGGGAGCAGATGCGGCGGAGGCAGAGGAATTGGGAACAGGGGATCGCATCCTTGCAGGAAGGTGGGTGAGAGGAGGTGTAGTCCAGGTAGCTATGGGAGTCGGTGGGCTTGAAATAGATATCAGTTTCCAGGTGGTTACCAGAGATGGAGACAGAGAGGTCCAGGAAGGAGAGAGAGGTATCAGAGATGGTCCAGGTGAACTTAAGGTTGGGGTGGAAGGTGTTAGTGAAGTGGATGAACTGTTCGAGCTCCTCGTGGGAGCACGAGGCGGCGCCGAAACAGTCATTGATATAACGGAGGAAGAGGTGGGGGATGGGGCCAGTGTAGCTGCAGAAGAGGGGTTGCTCCACATATGCTACAAAGAGGCAGGCATAGCTTGGGCCCATGCAGGTACCCATGGCCACCCATTTTGTCTGTAGGAAGTGGGAGGACTTGAAGGCGAAATTGTTAAGGTTAAGGACAAGTTTAGTTAGGCGGATAAGGGTGTCGACGGAGGGGGACTGGTTGGGCCTGCGGGAGAGGAAGAAGCAGAGGGCTTTTAGGCCATCTGCATGGGGAATGCAAGTATACAGGGATTGGACGTCCATGGTGAAGATGAGGTATTGAGGGCCAGGGAATCAGAAGTTTTGGAGGAGGTGGAGGGTGTTGGTGGTGTCTCGGACGTAGGTGGTGAGTTACTTTACTAGTTTCACTGCTCTCTCCTTTTATTTTCTCTTTCTTGTTTCTGCTCCTTCACTGGTGTCAGTCCCTTTAAAGAACGACAGGCTTGGAGCTTAATAATTGCAGGCTTGTAATGGCAGGTGTCTGCCTCTAGATGGTGTTTGCACCAAATATTGAGTATTGATACAATGTGGACTTTTTCCCATCCAGCCCCAATTTGATGAGAGAAAATGGCAGAACTAACCAAGGTCTGGACAGAGGGAAGCCTTTATAATGTAGAAAACTGCATTTTTCTTTCAGAAAAGCAATATTTTTGGGACTATTTTACTGTGTTATTTTTAATTGTAACTGCAGGTTCTTGTTTGTTTAAAACGTGATAAAAACAAGAACTCAGTAGCATTGGTCTGTAATCTGTGATTTTGAGTGACTCTAAGTGACTCTTAGAATTTTCTTATATCTTGAAGGAAGTTTGATTTAATAAAAAAAAGTTAGTTCTCTCTTCTGGCTAATCAATGCACCATCTACAAATATGTATGGCTATCTGTACTCACAGAAGCTAAAGCAGATTGTTGGCTGAAGTTTCTGATATCCAGGGCTATTGTCCAGTGGGCTTCAAGTAGTTTTTCCAACAATCTGCCACCAGGATGCTGGAATATTTCCTTTACGTATGGCCAACACTATTAACCATGAACAAAAACAAAGTTGATGGAAAAGCTCAGCAGGTCTGGCAGCATCTGTGGAGGAGAAAACAGAGTTAACGTTTCAGGTCCGGTGACCCTTCCTCAGAACTGATGGTGGCTGGGAAAACGTCAGTTTATATGCAGAAAATAGGGAGGTGGGTGGGGTAGGGAGTAAATGATAAGATAGGGCCCCAAGAGAGAGAAAGACAGTTGGACAGACAAAGGAGTTGCTAACGATCAGGCTGGGAGGGTGAATAGTTGTTAATGGGGACTGTTAGTGACTAACAACAGGGGGTGTGTAGTGGCAGGCTATGTGGTAACAAGGCCTGGTGTGTGGGGTGGGGGGCTGGGACATGGGAGAGTTTAGGCCCTAAAATTATTGAACTTAATATTGAGTCCGGAGGGCTGTAGGGTCCCTAAGCAGAAAATGAGGTATTGTTCCTCCAGCTTGCGTTGGGCTTCACTGGAACACTGTAGCAAGCCGGAGACAGAGATGTTAGCCAGGGAGCAAGGTGGTGCATTGAAGTGGCAGGCAACAGGTAGTTCAGGGTCTTTTTTGCGAGCAGAACGTAGATTCTTGGAAGTGCAGGTGAAGTGTTGCTTCACCTGGAAGGTATGTTTGGGCCCTTGGATATTGGGGACAGAGGTGGTAAATGGGCAGGTGTTGCACCTTCGCCGGTTACAGGGGAAGATGCCGTAGGGCTGTGGTGAGGGTTGTTGGGGGTGAAGGAAGTGTGGACCAGGATGTCCCGGAGGGAACGGTCCCTGCGGAAGGCGGACAAGGGAGGGGAGGGGAATATGTGTCTGGTGATGGCATCTTGCTGGAGGTGGCGGAAATGGCATCTGATGATCTTCTGGATGTGGATGCTGGTGGGATGGTAGGTGAGGATAAGGGTAACCCTATTGCTGTTGCAGGACGGAAGAGAAGAGGTGAGGGCGGAAGTGCAGGAGATGGGTCGGACCTGGTTGGGGGCTCTGTCGACAATGGAGCTGGGGAATCCTCGGTTGAGGAAGAATGTGGACGTTTCGGAGGCTCCCTTGTCGAAGTTGGCCTCATCTGAACATATGCGACGGAGACGGAGGAACTGAGAGAATGGGATGGAGTCTTTACAGGAAGCGGGGTGTGAGGATGTATAGCCCAGGTAGCTGTGGGAGTCAGTGGGTTTGTAATGGATATTAGTGGCCAGTATATCCACAGAAATGGAAACAGAAATGTCAAGGAAGGGAAGGGAGGAGTCAGAGATCGGCCAGGTGAAAGTGAGGGCAGGGTGGAAATTGGAGGCGAAATTGATGAAGTTTTCCAATTCTAGACGAGAGAGAGAAGCAGCACTGATGATATCATCGATGTATCAGAGAAAGACTTGTGGGTGGGCGCCGGAATAGGACTGGAACAAGGAATGTTCCAAGTATCCCACAAAGAGACAGGCATAACTAGGGCCCATACCTGAAGAAAATGAGAGGAGTTGAAAGAGAAGTTATTGAGGGTGAGGACAAGCTCAGCCAAGCGGAGGAGGGTGGTGGTGGGTGGGGATGGTTCAGGTCTTTGCTCCAGGAAGAAGCGGAGAGCCCTAAGACCCTCCTGGTGGGGAATGGATGTGTAAAGGGATTGCGCATCCATGGTAAAGAGGAGGTGGCTGGAGCCGGTAAACTGGAAGCTTTGAAACCGGCGTAAGGCGTTGGATGAATCATGGATGTATGTGGGTTGGGATTGGACCAGGGGGAGAAGACTGAGTCAAGGTAGGAGGAGATGAGTTCTGTGGGGCAGAAGCAGGCTGAAACAATGGGTCTACCTGGACAGTCCTGTTTGTGGATTTTTGGCAGGAGGTAGAAACGAGCTGTGCGGGGTTGGGGGACTATTAGCTTGGAAGCGGATGGGGGGAGATCACCGGATGAAATGAGATCCGTAACCGTAGTGGATACAATCGCC
>NC_063351.1:37432318-37432655 GCF_021869965.1 Rhincodon typus | reverse complement strand
GTGCCATGGTGGGGTCATGGTCCAGGGGAAGGTAGGAGGAGGTATCTGAGAGCTGGCGCTCAGCCTCTGCAAGGTAGAGGTCAGTATGCCAGACTACAACAGCACCACCCTTATCGGCAGGCTTGATGACAAAGTCAGGGTTAGATCTGAGTGCACGGAGTGCAGTCAGTTCAGAGGGAGATAGGTTGGATTTGTTGAGAGGAGCAGTGAAATTGAGGCGACTAATGTCACGTCGACAGTTCTCAATGAAAAGATCGAGTGCAGGTAAAAGGCCGGAGAGAGGGGTCCAGGTGGAGGGAGAGTGTTGGAGTTGGGCAAAGGGGTCTGTGGGACGGGG
>NC_063351.1:37401452-37432218 GCF_021869965.1 Rhincodon typus | reverse complement strand
GGCGGAAGAACAGTTCGGCGTCATGTCGTGCCCGAAATTCATTAAGGCGGGGACGCAGAGGGATAAAACTGAGGCCTTTGCTGAGTACAGAGCGTTCAGCATCGGAGAACGGAAGGTTAGGAGGGATGGTGAATACCTGACAGGAGATGGGGTTTTGCGGGAGGGGATAGAGCCAGAGGGAAGGGGAGGAGAGGTAGGTTCCAGAGGGCTGTGGGTATTTTTGAGTTGTTGCATCTTGTGGGCCTTGATGCCTGAAAGGAAAAGAAAATGTTTCTTGTTAGCACGATGAATGAGCCTGAGGATGAAGTGGAATTATGTCGTCATTGTCTTCAGGAATAGTGCCAGAAGACTGGAGACTAGCAAATGTTGTCCCCTTGTTCAAGAAGGGGAGTAGAGACAACCCTGGTAATTATAGACCAGTGAGCCTTACTTCGGTTGTGGGTAAAGTGTTGGAAAGGATTATAAGAGAGAGGATTTATAATCACCTAGAAAGGAATAATTTGATTAGGGATAGTCAACACGGTTTTGTGAAGGGTAGGTCATGCCTCACGAACCTTATTGAATTCTTTGAGAAGATGACCAAACAGGTGGATGAGGGTAAAGCGGTTGATGTGGTGTATTTGGATTTCAGTAAAGCATTTGATAAGGTTCCCCACGGTAGGCTATTGCAGAAAATACGGAGGCATGGGATTGAGGGTGATTTAGCGGTTTGGATCAGAAATTGGCTAGCTGTAAGAAGACAGAGGATGGTGGTTGATGGGAAATGTTCATTCTGGAGTTCAGTTACTAGTGGTATACCTCAAGGATCTATTTTGGGGCCACTGCTGTTTGTCATTTTTATAAATGACCTGGATGAGGGCATAGAAGGATGGGTTAGTAAATTTGCAGATGACACCAAAGTTGGTGGAGTTGTGGATAGTGCGGAAGGATGTTGCAGGTTACAGAGGGACATAGATAAGCTGCAGAGCTGGGCTGAGAGGTGGCAAATGGAGTTTAATGCGGAAAAGTGTGAGGTGATTCACTTTGGAAGGAGTAACAGGAATACAGAGTACTGGGCTAATGGTAAGATTTTGGTAGTGTGGATGAGCAGAAAGATCTCGGTGTCCATGTGCATAGATCACTGAAAGTTGCCACCCAGGTTGATAGCGTTGTTAAGAAGGCGTACAGTACATTAGGTTTTATTGGTAGAGGGATTGAGTTTCGGAGCCATGAGGTCATGTTGCAGCTGTACAAAACTCTGGTGCGGCTGCACTTGGAGTATTGCGTACAGTTCTGGTCACCACATTATAGGAAGGATGTGAAAGCATTGGAAAGGGTGCAGAGGAGGTTTACCAGGATGTTGCCTGGTATGGAGGGAAGGTCTTATGAGGAAAGGCTGAGGGTCTTGAGGCTGTTTTCGTTAGAGAGAAGAAGGTTAAGAGGTGACTTGATAGAGACATACAAGATGATCAGAGGATTAGATAGGGTGGACAGTGGGAGCCTTTTTCCTCAGATGGTGATGGCTAGCACGAGGGGACATAGCTTTAAATTGAGGGGTGATAGATATAGGACAGATGTCAGAGGTAGGTTCTTTACTCAGAGAGTAGTAAGGGCGTGGAATGCCCTGCCTGCAAAAATAGTAGACTCACCAACTTTAAGAGCATTTAAATGGTCATTGGATAAACATATGGATGATAATGGAATAGTTTAGGTTAGATGGGCTTCAGATTGGTTTCACAGGTCGGCGCAACATCGAGGGCCGAAGGGCCTGTACTGCGCTGTAATGTTCTATGTTCTATGTTCTATTGCGGAGTGGTGCAGCCCTGAGCCAGCACGTTGCGATGCTGTCGGAGAGAGAGGTTGAGAGTGTGCATGTGGCGCCGCATGGCACTGAGTGTGGATCTCAGGATGCGGCGAGAGCAGCTATCCATGGAACGTTGAACATCACGGAGATATCTGTGATCCTGGGAGGATTCAAAACATGAGGGATGAAACTTCAGTTGGAATCCACGTGGAGTGAGCCTGAACCGGAGGCAGTCACTGAGGAATGTGATATGGCTGTGGAAACGAGTTTTAGCAAATACCTGGTCAAACACCAGGAGCGACAGTGAAATTAAAGTCGGTGGGCAAGAAGAGAGATTGGAACGGAAATCCTGTCAGAGAGAGGAGCAGAACTTCTTCAAGGTGGGCATGCCTGGAAGAGATGTGGCAGTGAGTTAAATACTAAATAAAAACCAAAAGAACTGCGGATGCTGTAAATCAGGAACAAAAACAAAGTTGCTGGAAAAGCTCAGCAGGTCTGGCAGCATCTGTGGAGGAGAAAACAGAGTTAACATTTCAGGTTCGATGACCCTTCCTCAGAACTGATGGTGGCTGGGAAAACATCACTTTATATGCAGAAAATAGGGAGTTGGGTGGGGTGGGGAGTAAACGGTAGGATAGAGCCCAAAGAGAGAGAAAGACAGTTGGACAGACAAAGGAGTTGCTAACGATCAGGCTGGGAGGGTGAATAGTTGTTAATGGGGACAGTTAGTGACTAACGGGGGTGTGTAGTGGCAGGCTATGTAGTAACTATTAACCATGATGTGGGTTTTGCCTTCAGCTGTAGCAACACATATTATTACTCATAACATAAGAGTCTAGGTGTGGGTAGTACAGAAAAATCCAACAGATGCTTATTATAGCTCACTAACATATACAAATTTTGCATTCATTGGCACATTCATGCTTGGGCTCATGTTAAGTTATTTGGTTACAAAAAAAAATCATGTTATGCATCTAGTAATTCCAAACTAAGATGGTGCCTTATACCTTTGTATCGTAAGGTCATATGCAATAAAACAGTGATGATATCATGAGCATCTTTATTCAAGTTATATGACATACTAACCATGAGACATAATACATCACCTATCTGGAAGATCATGCTAAGCTCATTCGCTAACACTGACAGAATGTAACTGCATGTACCAAATAGCATACTTGTTTGAGATGGGGATAGCGCATTGAGTATAGGAGTTGGGTGGTCATGTTGCGACTGTACAGCACATTGGTTAGGCCACTTTTGGAATACTGCATTCAATTCTGATTTCCCTGCAATGGGAAAGATGGTCTAAAACTTGAAGGGGTTCAGAAAATATTTACAAAGATTGCCAGAGTTGGAGGGTTTGAGCTATGGGGAGGGGCTGACTAGGCTGGGGCTATTTTCCCTGGAGCATCGGAGGTTGAGGGGTGACACTATAGAGGTTTATAAAATCATGAGGGGCATGGATAGGGTGAATAGTCAGGGTCTTTCCCCCAGGGTAGGGGAGTCAAAAACTAGAGGGCATAGGTTTAAGGTGAGAGGGGAAAGATTTAAAAGGGACCTTACAGACAAATTTTTCACACAGAGGATGGTATGTGTAAGGAATGAGCTGCCAGAAGAAGTGGTGGAGGAGGGTAAAATTACAACATTTAAAAGGCATCTGGACGGGCATATGGATAGGAAAGGTTTAGAGGAAATGGGCCAAATGATGGGATATGGGACTAGATTAATTTAGGATATCTGGTCAGCAAGGACAAGTTGGACCGTAGGGTCTGTCTACATCTCTATGACTCTATGACACGATAAGCCAGAGTCAGGCTAAATAGCAACTGACTTTTAACTTAGGGTGCAGGATAGAAAAATAAAGTCTTTAACTTTTCAATCCATAGCAAGTGAAGGATAAAACAGAAACAAAAGGATTTGTGCACATTTTTATGAAAGAAAGCACTATTCAATATGAAAGACTTGGTCAACAAACACTGTTTCCTATTAAAAATAAATTTTCCTTTTTCCGACTCTCCTTAGTACTTGAATACATCCACCATTTATGTGCAGCCACGTAGAAGTCCTTCCAGTCTTGCATCTGCTCACAACAACTGATAGTAGTGATATGTTATGATTTTAATCTCTCAATAAGGTGGACAGGGCTTCAGGTTTCACTCCAGCCCATTGAAGATTCTGCATGAACATGGAGCATTGCACATTCAAAATTACTACCTTTTGGATGAAATGCTGAGCCAAACTCTTGTCTGCCTGCTGCTATGGCTTAGGTAGATGCTAATGATGGAACTATTCAAAGAAATTCTTTGAATTTCTTCAACCAACAGCCCCAACCACATTAACTGACCATTCACCACTGACCACTTGTCCTCTGGCAACAAAAATTGTGCTCTATGTCTACCATATGTCCCTCCAGACCCCTTAAAATACCTTCAATGTTACTTGAAAAGCACTGTATAAAGTGTAAGCTGTTATTTCAAAACTGATGGCTTTATTCACACATGATTTACATTACTATGTAGATTGCTCAAAATAAATAACAGATAAACAGTAATGTATACAAGTAGCTAAAGGAGAGAGCTTTATCCTATTTAACAAAATCATTAGGGAAATTACCTCAGTCTTTTGTGCAGTGTACAGTCAGAACATTATTGTTTTCAGTCTGTATCCTATATCTCAACATCACTACAGAGCTTAGTACAAGAAGACAGGAATTAATTAAATCCTTTTGGGCATCTGGTGATGCATTATAAAAACAAACAAAAATTGTAGAAGTGAAAATCTCAGAAGAGACTTCAATTAACATCAAAATGACACTTACGTATAAAGATTTGTTAATATACACAAACCAACGTTATGTACAATCTCCGTGAATAAATAGTGAGTAGCAAATTTCAAAGGTCACCAAACTCATAAATGTCACACAACATAAGGTGAATATTGGGCTGGTGCTAATTTTACTCCCACTTGTTTCATATTACAACATCATCTCACCTGTTTTCAATCGCATGAATACACCCTAAAGAAAATAACAGAATACATGAATGGACTTTTGTTAACAGCTATGAAATTAAAATATCAAACTGCATGATAGCTTTTGGGATTTGTTTTATGTGCACAAAACCAAAAGGAACTTGCATTTATCTAATGCCTTTCATATTCTCAGAAATGGCACTGTATCTGGAGGGAATATTGTGTCACATTTAGAGGTGGGCTATTACATCATTCTCTCTGGAACCAATTCATTATCAATAATAATAGTTTTACAAAGTGTGTGATGTGTTTGGAAAATGTTGCAGCAAGTTCACTTCTCAGCTGTTCACCTGGGTGTTCCATATTTCTAGTCACTTGAATTAATCAACTGATGCTGTCAAGAGAAATCCTCCCGGATTATGCTAGTGTGCAGTGAATTTACAGGGAAAGATTCAGTATTTCCACCATTTGTTGGCAACAAGCCAATACCTCTCTGTAGTGTCAAACAAATCTGTTTCTGCTTCACAATTCATTGTCAATACCTGGAAAGCCCTGGGGGCAATGTACCCCACCCCTCCCCCATGTCTTTCTATTTAAGTTATTTTGTTGAACTTCTTAAAAAAAAAGAGTTGAATTTTTGCAAGCCAAGAGGCTGAGGGAGGAATTTACCTCTTCTAATAGATCCTGATTGTTATC
This sequence comes from Rhincodon typus, assembly GCF_021869965.1. Lineage (NCBI taxonomy): Eukaryota > Metazoa > Chordata > Chondrichthyes > Orectolobiformes > Rhincodontidae > Rhincodon > Rhincodon typus. The sequence continues at coordinate 37,426,766 of NC_063351.1, read as the reverse complement.
TATTTTCTCATCTCTCCCTAGAGTTTACATGCTGGTTGGTGAGAAGGGAGTCTATACATTAGGAGGCATCACAACTGTATGGATCAGCTATCTTCTCCTGTCTGACATCTTATAATAAAATCAATTATGATTTGTGCTTTATTGCTGATAATTAGAATATTTACATCTATAAATTTAAGTTTACTTTCTTCATTTGTTTAGAGTAGTGAGACAGACAGAGAGAGAAGAGGATGGTGTGTGAAGACCAGAGAGACAGAGAGAGAGATCTAAGAACCAATCACAAATTTCAATGTTCATGGCAACCAATTAGCAAGTCACAGATCAGCATTTCCAGATACAGTTTGTTCACCCTCCTCCAACAGACCTAGGCCTCATCCTTCCCGGATCTGCTGATAGGTACCAGGAATCCATCAATAATCCAAGCAGTTCAACCTGCTTCCAGCTTTGCCAAAACATAGGCATCTTTCTCCATTTGGAAGAGAATAACAAGAGGCACATCTTATTTTCTGTTCCTCACTAATTTTCTGCTGCTTCTTTATCTTTCCCAAATTAATCCATTAATTTTACTTAAATAACCCTGGAAGGTGAGAACATGAGCTGAATTTTGAATCCACTTGGCAGAAACAGGCCCTGTTTGTGAGGATTGGCCCATTTTTCTGTTCCCAACCCTGCTGTGCCACAGGAAGAAAACCAATAAAAAAGACAACAATAGTTGGAAATGGTTGTATTGGAGCTCCATTTTAAAGTATGCAGGATGGTTTGGAACTTTATGTATCGTTTGCCAGATTTGCTGGGTTTTCCTTTTGAGGTGGTTTGAACAATCCTCCTCCAGCCCGACTGCTATCTGGCCAGGATATTCCTTTCCTCCAATACACAATTCCCCACATTCAGGATCTCATATAAGCTGGCAATCCAAAAGAAGCCCACACACCAGCTGTCTTGGGCCAGAAGTAGCAGGACTACACTCATCCAGGTCATCCTGCAAGTGCAAAGTAGACCACATCCATCTCAGCCTCACCACACGAGTCCTCACAGTCAGCACTTACCCCCTCAGCCTCATCACTCCTGCTCAACCCTCACCATCAACATCAGCATCACTGTCCCTCCTCTTCAGCCTCACTATTTCTTCCTTCTCATCTTCCCCTTCCCCATCCTCAGAAACCCCCTTCTCACTCTCCTTGACGATCCTCATTCTCTCCACCCCCTTCTAAGCCTTGGCATTCAGTCTTTGCTGGCACCACTCCCTCCTCATACTTGCCATTCCATTCCTCATCCTCATCACTCCTCCTCATCAGCCTCACCACCTTTCCCCGTTCTTTACCTCTTCCTCCTCTCTTCCTCCTCATCCACACCACTCTCTCTTCAGCCTCGTCACCACCCCTCCCTTCCTCAGTGTCACTGTTTCCCTCACCTGACCACGCTGCTCCCGTTCTCATTGATCATTGTTTTAAAAGAATTGTAACATGGGCTTTTAGAAAAATAGTGATATTTCAGACTTTGTACTGCACTGCAATAATGTTGACTAGTCAGTTAATGAGGAAACGTTGAGCTCTGTTTAAATAGTTACAACTTACCTACCACCAAGAAATAAAACTGCTACCAATTTAACAATTTACCTCTCAAGGCTGAACCCTCTAAATACTTTTCCTTTGTAAATAAACATATTGCCATGAGAGAAATGCCACTATATGAAAGATTTTGAAACTGCACGATAGTTTTTGTAGATTATTGACATGAAATTTCTGCACTTACAGCTTTTTGTCTCTTCATCACAGAGTCCCTTACAGTCTTGCTGTCAGAATTCAGGAGCAAAGGAGATGAGGACAAGCTGTGTTTTATTAATATTGCATTCTATGAAAAAATGTAATATATTCAAAATGGATGTTGTGCGAGTAACAACTTTTCACAGCAAGCTACCTATCTATGAAAAATATTTAATTATAGAGAACTGCAGTTTTAATCATTCAGGTTAGGCCTAGCCTGAGGGCTATGCTCATCTGCTCTACTGGAATAATGAAGTTTCTGATGATGAAATAAATGAAGCAATGTAATTTATTTCAGCAGTGAATTATGCCCCAGAAACTTCTTCACTATCTTTGCTATCCCTGGGCCTCAAAACTGGGAAACTAAACCTATTATCCTCTAAATCAGGGGGGAGCAAGTTCCACATGTTTTTCACTGCAAAATAAGATTTTTTTTCACCAAAAGGCATACCTGGTTCCAGGATCAGCTGAGACAGGCAAAACCAAGGAACACATGAGCCTGAAAAGTATTAAAATGTGACCCAAGAAAATGGACCTGAGGAAGAGTTTTTGGACCTAACTAAAAATGGAAACCGCTGGAATTATAATTATGAAGTCTTACAGCACAGGACTTTCAAAAAGCTGTCCAGCTTCCGGTGGGGCTGGGCAACCTCAGTGATAATTAGGCTCCCATTTACAGTGAGTGTACAGTGAGTGAATGGAGTTCCTTGAAGAAGTAACTTGTGCTATGGATAAAGGGGAACCAGTGGATGTATTACACCTAGATTTCCAAAAGGCCTTTGATAAGTTGCTGTTTAAAGGTTAATGTGGAACATAAAAGCTTATGGTGTTGGGTGTAACATTTTGGCATTGGTAGAAGATTATCTGGCTGACAGGAAGCAAAGAATAGGAATAAATTAATCCATTTTAGGCGGGCAAGATGTCACAAGTGATATACCACAAGGGTCAGTGCTGCGCCGTCAATTCTTGACAATGATATAAATTATTTGGATGAAGGAATCAATGGTATGGCAGCTAAGTTTGCTCCAGGCACAAAGTTAGATAGGAAAGTGTGTTGTAAAGAGAATACAAGGAGCCTATAAAGGGATGTAGATGGGTTTAGGTGAGTGGGTAAAAGATCTGGAAAATGGAATATAATATGAGAAAGTGTGAAATTGTCCATTTTGGCAGAAAGAATATAAAAGCAACTTATCTAAATGGTGAGAGTTTGCAGAGCTCTGAGATGCAGAGATCTGCATATTTGCAGAAACTTGATGTGCAAGTACTGCAAGTAATCAGGAAAATTAATAGAATGTTATGTTTTATTGCAAGGGGAATTGGATGCAAAAGTAGGAGCACTATGCCTCAGTTATACAGGGTTTTGGTAAGACCATATCTAGAGTACTGTGTACAGTACAGGCCACTGAAGTTATAGAAGAATATTAAAGCATTGGAAACAGTTCAGAACAGGTTTACGAGACTAATACTTGGAATGAGCAGATTACCTTATGAGGAAAATCTGGACAGGCTAAGCCTGTATAGTCTGGGGTTTACAAGGGTCAAAGGTGACTTTACTGAAACATGTAAGATCCTGAGGGAACTTGACTAGATGCATCTGAAAAGGATGTTTCCTTTTGAGGGAGAATCTAGAATCAGGGGTCTTGTTTAAAATGAAGGTGTCACTCATTTAAGTCAGAAATGTAAGAAAAAATTCTCTCAGAGGTTTGAGAGTCTTTGGAATTCCCTTCCTCCAAAGGCAGTGGATACAGAATCTTGAAATATTTTTAAAGCTGAGGTAGATAGATTCTTGATTATAAGGAAATGAAGATTATTGGGGTATGCAAGAATGTAGAGTTCATGTGAAAATCAGATCAGTGATGATCCTATTGAGTGGCAGATCAGGCGCTGCAAAAATAAGTTTCTAACAGCACCAGCAAAAGTAAGATTCTAACATTTCATTAAAATCGCTGCAACTTTCAAATCCTTGCCTCTACTGTCATCCTTTTTTAAGGTATTGCTTGGCTTGAATCAACTATCTCCTCTGGGTATTTATTTTTTACATTTGCTGTCCTGCAGCAAAAGGAATGTTTAAGAATCCTCCATGGAATTGTGGCTCTTCCTACAGTGAAACAAAACCAGGAAAAGATGATAATGAGATAACAAGGTGTAGAGCTGGATGAACACAGCAGGCCAAGCAGCATCAGAGGAGCAGGAAAGCTGACGTTTCGGGCCTAGACCCTTCTTCAGAAATGGGGGAGGGGAAGGGGCCTCTGAAATAAATAGTGAGAGAGGTGGAGGCGGATAGAAGATGGATAGAGGAGAAGATAGGTATCCGCCTCCCCCTGTCTCCCTATTTATTTCAGAACCCCCTTTCCCTCCCCCATTTCTGAAGAAGGGTCTAGGCCTGAAACGTCAGCTTTCCTGCTCCTCTGATGCTGCTTGGCCTGCTGTGTTCATCCAGCTCTACACCTTGTTATCTCAGATTCTCCAGCATCCGCAGTTCCTACTATCTCTAAAGATGATAATGATCTCGGTTCGGATTTTGTGTTTGTAAAGGGTGTTAAAATTGTCAGTCGTTGCACATCATTACTGAAACTGATATCCAGTTCTGGCTTTTACACAGACACAGTTAAATTTAGAATATAATAGAGTTGTAGAGCATGGAAACAGACCCTTTGGATCAACCAATCCACACCGACTATGTTCCCAAACTAAACTAGTCCCTCGTGCCTGTGCTTGTCCCATATCCCTCCAAACCTTTCCTATTCATGAACTTATCTAAATGTCTTTTAAACGTTGTAACTGTACCTGCATCCACCACTTTTCCTGGCAGTTCTTTCCACACACGAACCACTCTCTGTGTAAAAAAGTTGCCCCTTATGCCCTTTATAAATCTTTCTCACCTCACTTTAAAAATATACACCCTAGTTTTGAACTCCCCCCATCCTAGGGAAAAGACTTTTGTCATTCACCTTATCTATGCCCTTAATGATTTTATAAACCTCAATAAGTCACGCCTCAACCTCCTATGCTCTAATGAAAAAAAATCCCATTCTTTCCAGTCTATTTTTATATCTCAAACTGTCTATTCCTGGCAACATCTCAGTAAATCTTTTCTGAACCCTCTCTGATTTAATAATTATATTTCATAGAATCCCTATAGTGTGGAAACAGGCCCTTTGGTCCAACAAGTCAGTGCACCCCACCCAGACCCATCCCCCAAAACCCACCTAATCAACACTTTCCTGAACACTATGGGCAATTTAGCATGGCCAATCCACCTAGCCTGCACATCTTTGGACTGTGGGAGGAAACCCATGCAGACACAGGAAGAATTTGCAGACTCCACACAGACATTAGCCTGAGGGTGGAATTGAACCCAGGTCCCTGGCGCTGTGAGGCAGCAGTGCGAACCACTGAGCCGCCATGCTATCCTTCCTATAACGGGGTAACCGTAACTCCACACCGTACTCCAGAAGAGGCTTCACCAATGTCTTTTACAACCGCAACAAGACGTCCCAACTCCGATACTCAAAGGTCTGAGCAATGAAGGCAAGCGTGCTGAACGCCTTCTTAATCAACCTGTGTACCTGTGACGCAAATTTCAAAGAAATATGTATCTGCCAACAGTCTACTCCATTCAACTTTTGAAAGTTCTCACACCCTTAAAATTTGAATTTAAGAAGTCTGACTGGAATTTCACAGACAACCTCCTTCCCATAACCTGTCCTCCCTGGGGTACCTTGGCATACAAAGTGGGTGACACAATATTAAGCATAATGACATGGGTGTTGTTCCCAGCAATTACCAGCTTAGTTGCTTCAATGGGGAGGTACTAGGGGATACCCACCTACACACTGTGGCCCATTGTGGCCCTTCAGTAGCCAATTGAAGTTCTTTTACTAGCCTCCTTGTGCTGCCATTGAGGTTTTTCTTTTCGTAGTGGGTGGAAGCTGTCCCCAAGGCAGCCAACTTGAAATGCCTCACTGAATTAAGCAAGTTGAAACTCCTATGAAGAAATAATCTCAATTAAAAGTGATTCCAGTCTCAAAACTTCAAGCAATTCTCTCTTTCCTTGGAAAGTGTTTCGAGCCACAAGTCTAACATCGTCATTTGTTCCCCCAACCACATGCCTTATACAGCACTGTTACTGAGGGCTTTCTAGGGTAAAGACTACACTTATTTGGCCATGAACCTCACAAAAGCAATTATTTTTAGGAAACCTGTACTTGATTGTTCTCTCTGTCACTGACAAGTACAGCCAGAAAGTCCTTTGGGGAATATGTTTTATATACTTGGGGCAATCACAGTTCGAACAGTAATTAGTTATGACATTGTGTGCTGCTGCAGCTGCACTTTCTGCCTACGAAGGAAGATCAACATGACAAGTGTGTTTGGGTGATTTAAAACAAAGACATTAGGACCGATTGTAATTCAGAGAATGAAATACAGGCAGCACAGTGGCTCAGTGGTTAGCACTGCTGCCTCACAGCACCAGGGACCCGGGTTTGATTCCACCCTCGGGCGACTGTCTGTGTGGAGTTTGCACATTCTCCCTGCGTCTGTATGGGTTTCCTCCGGGTGCTCTGGTTTCCTCCCACAGTCCAAAGATGTGTAGGCTAAGTGGATTAGCCATGCTAAATTGCCCATAGTGTTCAGGGATCTGTAGATTAGGTGGATTATGTGGGGATGGGTCTGGGTGGGATGCTCCGAGGGTCGGTGTGGACTTGTTGGGCCGAAGGGCCTGTTCCCACAGTGCAGGGATTCTATGATTCTAACTCAGCTGGAAATTGGGGAAGTGCGCAACGAACTCACTCCATTTCAGCAATTTGCAGCCTTGTAAACCGAAGGTGATCGAAAACTCTCAGGCGTTATTACCATAGCATAGGTCTTGCTCCAGAACCTGGCGAGACACATGTGGAAGTGGTGGACATGGAGTGAAATTATGGTATATAACGGGACACCACCAGCAACCTGCAGTCATGTAAATGCACTAGAGTGATCCATAGGCAATCCTTCTGTGGGAAAGGGAGATGATCTAGAAAAGAAGAAGCTCAGTGCTACCTAGCAAGATGCAGGGGCTATTCCCAAAAATAAATTTTCTCACCTCTCTCCAGGGTACACTGCTGCTGGGCTCCCACTAAGGCTCACCGCTCTCTGGGTGAAGAAATTTCTCATCATCTCAGTCCTAAAAGGCCTAGCTCATGTGCTTAGCTTGTGACGTCCGGTTCAGACTCTCCAGTCATTGGAAACATCCTTCCTGCATTTGCCTCCTAGTCCTATTAGAAGTTTCTGCGTTTCTGTATAATCTCCCCTAGTCCTTCTAAGCTACAATGAATATAGACCTAAACAGCCCAGTGATAGTAAGGAAACCACATTCCTATTGTCACAACCACTGATTGTAACCCTTGATCACCTATGGACATATTCAACTTTTAATTATAACATGATTTATTTTTAAAAGGAGGACATTCAGCCAAAAATATAAGACTGATGATGTAAATTCAGTGGTTGTTTGGAGAGAGGAACTCTACAATGTCACACATCATGAAATGTCAAGGAATCTTCAAAAGGATGGCTTTCAAAGTGGATAAATGCAAACTGAACTGTAGTTTTCTGGCAGTTTTCTCAGACTGTGATCATGGTGGGAAAAAAGACACCACAGGCTGAAGTAACAAGGTGTAGAGCTGGATGAACACAGCAGGCCAAGCAGCATCAAAGGAGCAGGAAAGCTGACATTTCGGTCTAGACCTTTCCTGCTCCTTTGATGCTGCTTGGCCTGCTATGTTCATCCAGCTTTACACCTTGTTATATCAGATTCTCCAGCATCGGAGTTCCTACTATCTCAGCACAGGCTGAAAGACATGTTTTCTGTCTTTCCCTTTCAAGAATACACACCACAGGGTTAAAAGCCACATCAACCTGGTTTGTGTGCGCTAGTAGAAGAAGGTATGTTGATAAGCTGAGGTGCTCATGTGAGGTAGTCTGGGTTTGAGTGCTAGTATGCTGTGCTGATCCCCATCAGTTAACCACCTACTAGTCACCCCTGCATTGCAAGTAAACAAATCTCTCACTCTGACTGGTAGAAACCAGCTAGATAGAAAACCAGTCAAAAGAAAATAGGACCAAATAAAGGACTCCCTCATTCTAAGTGCTGTCAGTTAACTACAATCAAAATGAAGCAGGACAGAAGAATTTCAACTAGACTGCACAGCCAAGAATCTTAATGTCGACTGATCGACCATCAGCATTCCATTATCCCCTCTTTACAAATGACATGAAGAGGCTGATTGGCATATTCTTGAAACAGTTAACTTGTTTTGGACTTAATTTTCATTTCTAATCTGTTTGTATGTGTATTTCATTGTTATTTCTTCTATCGTTTAGTAACTAATAAAAACACTGTTTTATTACCATGTATACCACATATATCTCATGTAAACGTCAACCCTAGTTCTCCACAGATAACAGATTAACGTGTGAGTCGAGGTATTATACTGTACATAAATGTTACAATGAGAAAACAAATCTTTTTCATGTTATTATGTGTTTTGAAATTTCTTCATCATTTTGTGTAAAAATGCCCTCCAGAAAAAAACAAAAAGAAATACAGTAGCATTTAAACTGAGAGTTATTGAAGTTGCAGAGTAGACAAATAACTGTGTAGCAGCAAGAGAACATTGTGTTTCGGTGAAACTTGATGAGAGACTGGAGAAAGATATTGAACCAACTTCAGACAATGCCAAAACGAAAGTGTGCCAACAGAGGTAAACCTAGCAAATGGTCACAATTGGAGAAAAATGTAGCTGAGTGGGTACTTGAAAATCGTCAAAGTGGAAAATGTGTTAGTCATGAAGCCATCCGAATCCATGCATGAAAAAAATCAAAGGAGGATGGAATTTCAGATTTGTGGGCAAGTGATGGATGGCGCACAAGGTTCACAAAAAGGCATGATTTAGTACTTTGGCAGAGAACTAAGATTGCATAAAAGCTGCCTGCTGAAGTAGAATATAAGATATTATAGTAATTACCATAACTGCTTCTTTTTATTTGTTTGGATATCAATTGGACTTCTGCTAATGATACGGTATTTTGGACTGTAGCGTGAATTTCAGCCCCTCAAGTAGTATCCATGCAGAGTCAACTCCATAAATTTAGCCTTAAAAGAAGTTTTTAAAAATTTGACTTTTACACAAGTATATACAGTAACTCAAGAAAGTCTGGTTAAAATGTGAATCCATTTGGTCTGGGGGTAAGGCATTGATAAGGGAGGGGATCTTTTATAAAATAATCTTGTTGCAACCAAATGATGGGGTCCATGAATAAAGAAGAGGAGCCAGTTCATCCCTCCTCATCTGAGATCCTGACATTTTGGGGTATTCTGTCTGGAGCTGTAATAATCGGATGCTGTCAAAGAGGCAAAGCCATTGCTCCAGTGGACATTGTAGCAGTGCACCTGCGTAAATATTTAAGCAGGTGATTGATACCACTCCAACAGGCTGCTTTGTCTTAGATGGTTTGGAGCTCTTTGTCTGTTGCTGCAGCTGCTTACACCAGACAAGGAAAGAGTCACTGACCACACTCTTGACTTGTGCCTCTAAATGAAGGACAATTTTTGTCAAGGTGAGCCACAGAATACACAACTGCTCCTCTAGCTACAGTTTTTATATAACTGCTCCAATTACCTTTCTGGTCAATGATGATCGCCAGGAAGTTGATGGTGGGGAGAATTGGTGACAGCAATGCCGTTAAATGTCAGGGGGTTCAACTCTCTCGCTGCAGCTAGTCATTGAATGGTGTTTGCATGCCACAAGTGTCATTCATCATGTATCAGTCCAAGTCTCAAAGTTCAGGTCTGGCAGCATGTGGTCACAGACTGCTTCATTAGCTGAGAACTGCTAAATCAGCAAGCATAACAAGGTGTAGAGCTGGATGAACACAGCAGGCCAAGCAGCATCAGAGGAGCAGGAAGGCTGACGTTTCGGGCCTAGACCCTTCTTCAGAAAAATCTGAAGAAGGGTCTAGGCCCGAAACGTCAGCCTTCCTGCTCCTCTGATGCTGCTTGGCCTGCTGTGTTCATCCAGCTCTACACCTTGTTATCTCAGATTCTCCAGCATCTGCAGTTCCTACTATCTCTAGATCAGCAAGCATCTTTATTTCCAACTTTATTCTGGAGGGAAAGTCATGGATCAGCAGCTGATGATGGCTGGGCCTGGACACTGCCCTGAATACCTCTTAAAACAACAGGCTGGGGCTGAGACAATTGGTGACCAACAACCAGAACCATCTTCCTTTGTAGGGGGCATGATTGCAGCCAGCAAAGACCTTTCCCCTGACTCCTAAATGACTACAAGTTTGGTTAGGCTTCTTGATGCCACAATCAGTCAAAATTCTGCCTTAATATCAAGAATAGCCACAGTCTGCTCAGCTCCGGAACCCTGCTCTTCTCTGCATGTTCACGCTAAGGCTGTAATGAGGTGCAGAGTTGACTGAGTATTAATGAACAGACTTTTGGTGAGTCACTTGATTGCACTGTTGATAGCCTCTTTCATTACTTTGTTGATGATTGAGTATAGGCTGACTGGGCAGTAATTGACCCTGCATTGGAATGTTCCCGCGTTTTATGGGCAGGTAGATAATTAATTATCCCTGGATAATTTTGCATTTTGTCGGTAGATGCCGGTGTTGTAAAAGCCCTGAAGCAACTCAGTTAGAGGCATAGCTCTGGAGTTGCTGCAGCTGGGGTGTTGTCAGGGCCCACAGCCTTTTCTGCATCCAGCATTCACAGGCATTTCTTGGTTCCATGTGGAGCAAGTTAACTTGGGGACATGAGGGGGAAGACAATAAATGGCATTCCACTTGATACTTCTGGGCAAAGGTGTTCACAAATGCTTTAGTCTTCTCCCTTCCACTCATGCTGGGCTCTGCCATTATTTAAGATGGGGATGTTCATGGAACCACCCGTCCAGTTAGTTGTTTGATTGGTCAGCACCATTTGTAATCAGATATGACAGGACTGCAGACCTTTGATCTGATTCATTGGTTGTGAGATCGCTTAGCACTCTCTCTAGCGAGATATTTCCACTAAGTAGCAATCATGACCGCAGATCTGAAGACTCTCAATTTCCAGAGCTACACTCTTTACAGGTAACCAAGCACGTCATCAGCCTGGTTAAAACAAAAGACTGGAATTTCAAATAAACATCTGTGACAAAAATAAATATCACACAATGAAATTTCAACTCAAATATACAAGATGACACATACATTGTTCATATTCTTCCAGGAAAACATTACCACTCCTAGATCCTATAGAATATAGAACAGTACAGCCCAGGAATAGGACCTTTGGCCCATGATGTTGTGCCAAACCCGACACTAAATTAAACTGATACCTTCTGCCAGTCCCTGGTGCATATCCGTCCATTCCTTGCTTATTCATTGCTTATCTAAAAGCACCTTAAATGCCCCTATTGTACCTGCTCCTTGTAGCTATGATGTTGTTTTCACTAAAAAAGTACTACAACATACATTATGATTTCAGAAGATATCAGCTACACATCATAGGCTTATGGATAATTGGAGTGCTTTTTTTTACAATAGAAGGAAGGGATTCTCTTTTGCTCTTCACCACCCCATCCCAACCCACTCCCATTCCATCACTGTTTCCTACCAGCACTCTGACCCACCCTACCTCCAGGCTGAGACTGCAAATCACTCCTACCCAGAATTGGCAGCTCCCCCCACTGTTACCCCCCCAGGACTGAATGCTGCTGTTCCATCAGCTCTCTCACAGAGACTGTCCCTTGTTCCACCCAAATTCATGCCTTGTTCTTCTGCCTCTCCTTTTCTCCCTCTCCCTTTGTGGTCTTTCCCCAGTTTGCTCAGTTAACTCAGAGGAAATGCAGTGAAACAGATTTGTGGCTTTATACCTCAAATTGCAAATCTTCAGTGATGACAGTAATGAACATCAAACTGGGATTCTGCACAAAGCATGGAAACAAATTCTCAGTATGAAACAATTTTCAGCGGAAAATTGCTGCAGAATGACGTGCAGCGTGCATCAATAAATGATGGTGGAGTTCAAATGCATACATTTAACTTAAAATAACAAGTTAGGGCTTTGAAACTGTTTTCAATGTAATCCTCTTCTTTACAAGATGTTTTTCCTCAAATAAGTTTGTTAATATTCCATATTGTTCATTGTCATTAGTGCGTATTGCTGAAAAAGACACATTTTTCAAAGTTTTTCATCTTACTCTCATCAGGACAACTCACAAGAAATACCAAGGTTTTAATTATAGTGATGAGCCTTAACAAATTCAATTTGATACAAGTGGATGGTGTTGCCATGGGATCCACACTAGGTTCTGGCAAATGACTTTATTAGGTTTCACGAGAAGTGTGTTTTCAATGAGATGACACCTAAACTCCTAAGCATTGCATATTTCGATTATGTAGATGATACATTTGCCATGAACCAGCAGCTGCATGTAATAATGTCCTTACATATCTTAATGAACTCATTCTTACACTCAGATTCACCATTGAAATGGATCAGTCAAACAAGCCTCCTTTCCTTGATACAGAGAGTTCTGTATAAGCTGTACCACAAATCTCACTTCACTGGTCAATATTCGCATTTACATTCCTAACACTCCTACACACTGTAAGATTGGCCTTATCAGACTGAGCTTTTGTTCACTGCGCAAGCTTAATGTTGAAGGAGGGCATTTAAAAGTCATCCTGTGGGATAATTGTGATTCTTATCAGCTCATTTCTTGCTGTGTATTGTGCAGAACCATGATTGGGCCAAAAACCATCACATTTGGTCCATAATGTGCCCAGTCTCTCTAACATTATTGTGGACTGGTTAGGTATCTTAAAACTTGAGCTTCAGATGAAGCTAGCTGTTTCACACTGCTACTATTCGGTAGTAACAGGAATGGTGTTCACCAACAAGAGGATGCTGATGTCAAGTCATAATTAGATTCTAAAGTAAGGTTTATGAATGTCAGTTCCAGTACTTTGTTAGGTTTTGGGTCATACATCCCAAAGACTGGCAGGTTGTCTCAAACAGAATAGTCCTTTGACTGTTGCAATAAGGTACTGACCATACCCAAGCTTGCAAAACTCCACAACACAGCGTGCAACATTAGATGTGATTCCACAATCAGCAATATTTGCTAAATGATCGTGAGATTGAGAAGAACTAGCTGACAACTAATTTCAGATTGCCAGTTGGGCTTGTGTGGCACCCCTACATATACTAGAAGCTGCATATGTTAATTCACAGAGCCCTGTTGTTTGCAGACAGGGAGAACATGTACACACACTATAATTGTTTCAACTCAACAAAATAGGTGACAGCCATTCTCTGATTCACTTCTCAGGGCAATTCCTTGACCAATCATAATTGACCTGCCTGGTCAGGAATTTAAACAAAGCTTTGCATTTAATGGTCAGTCATCATCTACTGGTGCACTCTCCAAGATCAAGGTACTATCCGAGTCCACTTGCCAACCAACCAGCATTTTCCTCAAATATAGAATAAATATTGTTTACCCCTTACATTAGTGTTTCTTGCAGTTTTGAAGAATGGTCACTGGACCCAAAATGTTAACTCTGCTTTCAGTCCACTGATGCTGCCAGACCTGCTGAGCATTTCTGGCAATTTCTGTTTTTGTTTCTGATTTCCAGCATCTGCACTTCTTTGGGTTTTTTTTGTTTAGTATTTCTTGTGAATTGTCCTGTTGAGTATGAGACAAATAGCTTTGATAAAATGTTTCTTTTTGCAACAATGTTCAAGTCCTGTGCTATCAAATAATGATAATGATTATTATTTCTTAAAATGAAATATTGGGATGCCATACTTTTCATAAAACAACAATATTATTCCAGTAAAATTAGGGAAATAGTTAATTAAAGTTCAGCCATTCCATGAGACATGGTGACAGATACACAAATCCTGATGTGGGACAAGATTAGTACAATTTTGCTGATGTTTTCATCGGAGTAAATTTGTTGCAATGTGATCTATGCTAACTTATGAAACTTGTTTACATTGTATTCATGTCATAGGTCATTATCAACAGTTTTTTTTAGCTTTGAATTTCAGAGAAAAACTCAAGTTCCAATTCTACTTTGTTAATAAGTATTGTTGATAAGACAGTTACTGAAATAGAGTGCAGGGTTATGGTATGCAGCGAATGAAGGTTTGTAATTAGTTCAATTCTTTCACATGCTTTATAGCATATGTAGGACTTGTGTGTGAAGCTGGCATGAGCTTGCTGTAGACACTTAGGGACGTCTGTCCAAAGCATGATAAATTATGCTCAGAATGCCGGAGCCACAATTTATTTTAATTGGAAACAGCATTCATGGAGAGAGCACACAGTTTCAGTACAAACTACATAAATAAAGTACTAATCTACACTTTGTGCTGTACACCTGTCCTTACAGTTCAAAGGCTAGTTTTGAATTGCTAAATTAATTAGTGGTATACACTCGTTCTGGAGATCCCTTTCACAGATAATTATGTTTCTTCCACCACCACCACCAATCAGAACTTCCACTCCCCGCAGCGTGGAACTTGCCTTCACCTTTCACTGATTGGCTCCTGCCTGACTGAGGCCAAGTTTGCAAATGGTGGAAGCAACTGATGACATCACATTCACAGTACAAACTCCACAGCCTGCATGAGAATCCCAAATTCCACGTCCCCCACCACTTTCTAACCTGCCTATCAGTGAAGTTATAACTCAACTTCAGGACTGACTGACTGACCTGTCATTTCTGACTTCGCCAACATGGTATCTCACTGCATGTGGGACAGATAATGTCAGTAGGACACTAAAGGTAGAGTCTGCAGAGTCCTCACTTCTGTGCCTTGTACTGGTTTCATTTCACCACCATGGCCAGTCTCATTGGAGAAAATAACATATGAACCTAAATCCGGACTGTCTTGTTTAAACTATGTGAAAGCAAAGGAAATATATCCTTCAACATCTAATCAAAGAAGAATGATCACTGTGCTTCTTTATTGAGTTGGCCTTGGTTATGGACACAGAATAACACATGAATACATATCGAGTTATATTCATCCTGCCTCTTTCACAGTAATTTTTAAAATCTTGTCAGCAACCAACTAAAATGAGTAACATCACTCTTAACAGATTGATAGGTATAAGTAACTGTGATAATTATGGACCCAGATAGACATTTGGTTTGCTGGTTTCTTGAGATAGATAACTCTAATGTTTAAGGAAGCTCTAATCATCATTGTGAGGAGAATAGACTTTTAATCCATACAATCCAGGCTATGGTCCTCCAATATCATTGCTGTGTCTTTCAAGTTCACATCAAACATCAGTTCCCTGAGTTTCTCAGCAAACCCTACACACCACATTACCTAATATCATTGAAGAATACAAATGTTCAAAATATGAAATAAATGAAAAATGCTGAAAACATTCAGCAAATCAGTCAGCATTCACAGTGAGAAAACATGAATGATCTGCAATGGGAATGTTAACTTGTATTTACTCCACAGATGCTGGCCAACATGAAAAATATATTATCACGCTTACAATACTACAACACTTACTTATGTCTAACATAATGAAGGCTTTGATCTCCACAAAGCTATGTATTTTGGTGCAGGATAAATAGATTATACGATGGCGAATCAATTAGATAAAAAATAAACCTCCCTTGATGCACATTTCTTGACTCATTGCCACCTGCAACACTCACGAGTTGTGTAGCCTGAGGCCACTTGCTTCATTTTTCAGTAACCACTGAGACATATTGTATATGTGACATTTTATGATTGGCTCAGTTTTTGTTTAATCATTGCAGTCAGCATTTATTTACCATCTTGTTAGGGGAATAATATCTGCTGAAATTGCAGTGCAAAATTACTAATTAAATAGCTACTTGTTTCCATGTCCCCAAAGGTTCAGCCAATAGCTGAGCCAAAACTGGCTGGGAGAGTCCCAGTTTTGATTTCTGGTCTGTGCTAAATTGGGCTTAGTGCAATGTTTCTGCTAGTTGAATAACCAGCCAACGCCCAATGTGAAGGCTCACAGATGAAAATTTCTCATCTGTCATTATGTACTCAGAAGATTCGAATGCCTGTGATAATGTAACCAACTTGAGTTGGGTACCTGTAGAAATGGAGAGAGCAGTTTGCCTGCTCCATTAAAGCAACATTGTTTTGGGACGACAATACAGCTAACGCTTAATTACAACCCCAAATGAAAGAGACTGAGAGATCATGAAATTTGATTTTGAAATTTCGACTTGGGTTAACATTATGGCATTAATATCCCTTTTGCACATGTTTTACGGTGAATCACGAGAGCTCCATAGCTGACTAATATGCATTAACACAAAAATAGAGTATCACCGAAGGATTAATTTTCTATATTCAAGCCTGCCATTAACACATATCTGAAAACTGTGAGTACATTGCCTGCAACTTTCTGTCTACTTTACAACCTCAACTGTGCTACAAGGCAGTAACACAACTCAAGGATCAGGTACATCTTAAACCCTAACAGAAAGCTTTAAACATTTTAGCAATTTAATGTGAATTCTTTACATATTATTTGAAATACACTAAAACACTTCCTGCTAACATTTTCCCATTGTAAGTTCCTATGTCCACATTTATTATGAAAACTGTGTTCAGAAACATGCCATTCTGTACCTAGAACTCACAGTCTAGCAGCAGCACTGTTGTAACCAAGCATTACATTTTCAGGTTGTCCAATTTATAACAGGGAAACATCTAATATCTATGTTTTTCAGCTACTTTTCTTGACAAAATAAAATATAAATACGGATGGAATGCAGAAATCAAACTTTTAAATGGGTTCTGAATTATATCCACGCATTCTCATTCAAGTGCTCACTGTATAACCTCAACTTACCTAAAGACTGCACATGGTCTTGGTACATGTCAGAGATAGTAAGAACTGCCGATGCTGGAGTCAGAGATAACAAGGTGCAGAGCTGGATGAACACAGCAGGCCAAGCAGCATCAGAGGAGCAGGAAGGCTGACGTTTCGGGCCTAGACCCTTCTTCAGAAAGTCAGTCAGCTCAGTTGACTGGACAGCAGGTTTACATTGCAGGGTAATGCCAGCAGCAGGGATACAGTTCCTACACTGTCTGAAGTTACCATGAAGGATTCTCCTTCTCGATCTCTCCCCTCACATGAGGCATGGCGGCCCTCAGGTTAAATCACTAGCATTTGTCTCCTTGTAATGAAAGAGCAGCCCTAAGGTCTAGTAAGACTGTGGTGACTTAATCTTTTATATGATAGGACAGAACATGAGTTTTTCTTATGTGGCACGTTTATTTTCAGTCACACATCAGATATCAACAGCTATAGGGAGAGGCTGAATAGACTGGGGCTATTTTCCCTGGAGAGTCGGAGGCTGAGGGGTTATAGAGGTTTATAAAATCATGAGGGGCATGGATAGGGTGAGTAGGCAAGGTCTTTGCCCTGGGGTGGGGGAGTCCAAAACTGGAGGGCATAGGTTTAAGATGAGAGGGGAAAGATTTAAAAGGGATTTAAGGGGAAACTTTTTCACGCAGTGGGTGGTGCATGTATGGAATGAGCTGCCAGAGGAAGTGGTGGAGGCTTGTACAATTACAACATTTAAAGGCATTTGGATGGATATATCAATAGGAAGGGTTTAAAGGGATATGGGCCAAATGTTGGCAAATGGCACTAGATTAATTTAGGATATCTGGTCGGCATAGATGAGTTGGACCAAAGGGTCTGTTTCCATGTTGTACATCTCTTTGACTCTGTATTCTAAATACCAAATACAGCATGCATTGTGATTCACCAGAAGCATCAGGAGGAAAGTTACAAAGGTGTGTCTTATTTTAAGCATCTAGAAAAATGGAGCCTGATAAATGTGAAGGAACACATTTAAAAAATGGGTCTTTTTATTCGTTAGAATGTTAGAATTTGTGTTGAATGATGTCATAAAAATCTTTTAAAAGGTGGGTCAGGGTAAGTAGGAACAAACTGGTTGCAGTCATCGAGTAGCATAGTGGTTATGTTATCTAACATATACTTGTACTAATGACTAGGGAGTTCAAAATCCACATTGATAGCTGGGAAATTTAAATTGCTTAATTAAATAATCTGGCATTTAAACAATTGTGGCATGAAACCACTGGATTATTGGTAAATCGCACCTTATGCAACTACTTTTATTCCTCTACTGTATCCAAGAATTGTACCTAGGCACTTGTACCTAAGATTTCGCCATAAGAAGGCAGACATTGTAAACATTTTTCACTGTACTCCTACAATGGAGTACACATGACAATAAAAGGATATTGTATTGTATTTTCTTGTATATTGTATTGTGTCTGATTCATGACAGTGTTTTCAGAAGGAAATCTGCCATTCTTACCCACTCTGGGCTACATGTGAACTTAACGCCCAGTAACATGGCAGGCACTTAATTGCTCACTGAAATAGTTTGATTTCTGAGGTTGACAATTACAGATGAGCAATGATTCCTTTCCAGTGGGCAAGGAAGTGCCATTGGTTGGCATATGAGGCATGGATGAGGAAGGGGTGAGAGTTAGGAATTTTCCGAACTCATGCTACCAAGCTCAGTAATGAAAATCCAGGCTGAAACTTCTGTCACAAAGAAATGTCAGGCACTTGAGCCATTGTGGGGTTGGAAGATTCCCAGGATTGACTAAAGAACCAGAGCATTACTTGGTGCAGCTGATCAGGGAGTTAGGGCAATGCCTGATCTGGGCATGGAGATAGGTCAAATAGTAGCTTGGAAAAGGGAATTTGCTAGATACTTAACGGAGAAAAAGATTGCAAGAACTTGGGAAAGAGTGAGGCATGGAACTAACCGATGGATAACTCTTCAAAAATGCAAGCACAAGCTCTCTTTTTATGTGGTAGTATCAGATGATTCCATCATTGACATCAGTACATGAGCACACATTTCATTCTAAATACTTACCATACTTATTATTCATATATATAATGCTGTTCTAAGAGAAGAGAAAGGAGAATCTTCTTCTGTTCTGGCTAACTATTTACAACATTTAATACCTGATTGCCATAACATGGCACGGAGTCAGCAGGCTGAATGGCCTTATCTTGCGCTTTCATGACTGTGATAACTGTGACTAGATTTCAAAAGTGTATTAGTGGCCCTAGTACATCCTGAGCATTTGGAAGGCACTATGTAAATGCATGCTGTTTGGCAATACTGCATTTTTAAAATGTAGACTAGGCGCGCATCTTGGCTACAGAGAAAATAAAACAACACATGAAAAACGTTTTCATGAAGAATTTGGAAAATCATCAGCTAATGTGACTTGTTTACTCAGCCGCTTTCCACTAGAAATGGAGATGTGTGAATTTACAATGGAAAAAGTTGCATGGAAAATGGAATAAAAATGTAACAACAGGAAGTAAAGTGGTACAGATTGGGAATGTGTACAGCACTTGGATTTTTTTTTAACGTATGAGTAATATGTATATAGGAGTTCCTTTGAACCATTTAATCTTATTTTGGTCCTTTCCTTTAACTAGAACCCTTTTTATAACCAACACAATGGACAGCTGCCTATCACAATGCATTCAAATGATTTCATCTGATGTTATTCACTCAAATTCTCACATGACTCAGACCAAGGTGAATGCTTTGCATTTAATGACATTTTAACTGACAACCCAAAATCTTGGAAATTACATTGAAACCGTGCAAAGGGATTTGCCTTTCTGTTTTCAAATTCTGAGTACAGTAAGGAATCAGATCACTGATTTAATTGTTGTTTAGACTCCAAGCAAAACAGCTTCACTCTAATGCTAAATTTAGAAAACAAACGCACCCAAAGTCCAACATTCCAAAAATTCCCTTTATTGGTCTGTAAAAGACGTAGCAACAGCCTGAGGCAAACAGTTCTGTTTTTACCCTCCTAACAGGGATAGGTTGTGGCCCTAAAAAAACATGTCTTGACTCCCCTTGAGTTATGGGCTGGAATTTTAAATCCTACCCCACCCTCACCCCAACCCCCATGGTAGTGCTGGTGGGTGTGGGAAGGTAGCTAAAATAGAGTAGCTGAACTTAGCCACTGACTTCCAATCCCAATCAGGCCAACTGCAATTTTAAATCACAGGCAGCAAGGATACGGTAGCTCAGTGGTTAGCATTGCTGCCTCTCAGCGCCAGGGACTGGAGTTTGATTCCAGCCTCAGGCAACTGTCTGTGCAGAATTTGTACATTCTCCCCGTGTCTGCGTGGGTTTCCTCTGGATGTTCCAGTTCCCTCCCATAGTCCAAAGATGTGCAAGTTAGGTGGATTGGCCATGCTAAATTGCCCGTAGTGTTCAAGGATATGTAGGTTAGGTGCATTAGCCATGGGAAATGCAGGGTCACAGGGAAAGGGTAGGGAGGTGGGTCTGGGTGATTGCTGTTCGGAGAGTCAGTGAGTACTTGTTGGGCTGAATGGCTTGTTTCCATACTGTGAGGATTCTGTGGTTCTATGATCAAGACCTCACTGCAATATTAATCTGAGGCCCAGCTAAAGGAACAGTGGTGTCTTTCTCACAAAGGTAAAGTTGTCTGCATCTGCAACCAAGAGCAGAAGAAGGCCAGGAAAGTGGTTTAACAAAACACTAGTGGTTCTCTGGATCATGTAAAGAAATCTTAGTCTTCCATTACTTAGAATGCATCAATCTCAAAATAAAATATGCAGTTACCTATTTTCATTTAGAAACAGTCAAGTACAGAATAAAATTCTTTGCAAGGTACCCAACTTCCATTTACCTTCTGAGGAGGGAGATTGCAGTTATTGTTCAAAATCAAATCAAAGCAATTACTTTCTATGTGATTGGCATTGACGTTTGTCAATGAAGTTGCAAAAGTTCTAACAAGTATGTGTTCCTGTGTTATTATGCCACCTTTTATAACAAGAATGCTGAGACAGAGTTCTTCCTGAGAACCATTATCAGGAAATGTATTCATAGAGCAACTAAATTCATTACAACTTTGTCACAGACATCTATTTCAGGCTTTGTCCAAAAAGTGGGCAGCGGATTGCCATGTGGCTCGCCAATTGACCCTATGTGGCCCGTGACCCATTTCAATTGTAGGTAAGAATATTTGGAAGTTTCTGCAATTGGAGGCTATTTCTATTCCACCTTTGATGCTGATGGATTCACTGGTCTGTTGGGAGGAGCTGTGAGCTGTGCGAATATTTCTACCTTCATTCAGCCTGAGGCCTGGACAATGGCAAAGGCAACGAATCTGCTGGGGCAAGGTGGGCAAACTGGGAGGGGCTAGGAGGGGCATGATGTTCACTGGGGGTGAGTGCTCTAGGCCTGGAATTGACGAGTTTCAGTGGTCAACTCAACAATTGGATCAATTCGCCCAATGAATCAGGCAAAGACACTCCAAGTCGAGAAACAGTTTGGGAAGAAGACAAAACTCACACCTTCCTGAGCAAACATGACCCCTGAAGGGCAACAGGCCAAATGGTGGAATGAGCCTCTCAAACATACTCGGCGTGTGAGTGATGGGGGGAGGGGAGGGGAGAGTGAAGGAGGGAGGAAGGCAGGGTAGGAAGTGGGAGGCTGGGCATGTTTGATAAAGGATACCAAAGTGGGGAGACAGGGAAGGAAAATGGGAGGGGGAGGTGGGTAGGAAGTAAGGGGGAGAGGACAGGAGAAGAGAGTGGAAAAAAGATTGTTGGGGTGAGAGAGTGTGTGTGAGGCATGAAATAGAGATAGGAAGCATGATGGAATGAGTGAAAGTGTGAAGGGTGGGAGACAGAGTGTGAGAGTCAGTAAGAAAGAAGTGAAGGGATGTGACAAAGAGAAGTGAGATGGTGTGTGAGAGAGAAATAATGGCTAAAACAGAGAATGCATGATGGGATGAAAGAGAGAATTGAGGGTTAAGAGAAAGCGTGAGGTATTGTGTGTGAGCATGAGGGAGAATCAGGGTGTAAGTGATGCCACAGAGAGGGGCTGAGAGATAGAAAGAGGGATTGATTAATTCTGTGGATTATTTTATTCAAAAAACCAAAATATATTATGAGTTTTAAGCAGATATTTTAACAACCAAGTAATTCAAAAAGCTGCCCACATTAAAATGTCAGGCAGTGTCACAGCATTGTATGCAAACAACATATGAGCCCTGAAAATTGAACTGTCTTAAAGGCAAGGTATATGTCCACCATTCCCCTCCTTTTTAAAAGAAAATTTGACTATTTCCAATATCAAATAATATTGACTATCATTCCTGTATGTGTCCTGTATGTGTTGACAAGTTATCTTTCACAGACTGTGGTTACTGTTTCAGAATTTGCTTATGCTGACACACTACAGCCAGCATTTGCTCCAGATGAACTCATTCCTCAAGCTATTTTAGGGTTCAAATCTTCTTGGTATTGACTGTTTTATTCCTTCAGAGCTTTTGGCTTATTTTGAAGCTTCTGATTTTACACCATGGATTCTTCCAATTCTATTAATGTTTCAGCCTTCTTTTGGTCCTGTATATTTTCTCCTTCCTAGCCTGGTAATTGTTCAGCCTCTTCAACTATCTGTCTGTGTTTATCTACCTATTTTTCTATCTGTGTGATTTGAAGTCTGGAACTCCTGTACATGCTGTCCTTGTGGTTAGTTGGTTTCATCTATGTCCTGCATGATTTCTTTACTGGAGCATTATTCCTGGCATTTATTTATAAAAGGATTGTCTCATGAGTCATATGCAGCTCCTTGCTGTGTGTGTTATGAATCTCTACCTGTTTTTGCAGGTCTACAATTTTCTCCAGCATCACTTTGAACTCAAGCCAATGTTTCTGTAGCTGCTCCTATGGAGCATGACCTCTTTTATTTGCAAGTTGCTCCAGATCTTCCTGTAAATCAGAAATTGCTTCATTGGATTGATGATGTAGAACTTGTAGTTCATTCTGCTTCCTTTCTTTCTTTTCAGCTCTTCATTCAATGTGGAAGCATGTGAACTACAGCAGTTCATGAAGGCAGCTCACTACCACCTTCTCAAGGGCAACTAGGTTCCATTCTTCTTTCATATTCAGTAATGCAAGTGAATAATATAGTGCTGTATATGATGTCTAACTGATTCCATGAACTGTGACTAGTGCAAGGTTATTGCATGCTGTTATACTTGCAATTGAAGATCTAGTAGCTTACAAAATGTAGAATATCTGTGACATCTCGGTCGAATATCTGTATTTGTACTTCAGCATGATTGACGTGCGCTTGGAATTATTGAATCATTGTAAGTTGAAACCCTTGTATCTATCAGATCTATTATGGTATCCCATGGCTGTGAGTACCTGTCTTTTCAAATTTGCAGGGGTTATATATAGACACTAGTTTTCTGAGGACATAAAATTTGAACTTTTGCAAACTCTTGGACAGCGTGATAACATTAATGTTTTCCACAAGGTTATGAAATGTATGTTCACCACTCTTTGCTTTGCCAAGTACATTCTTAGGTTCTGGATTGTTGATCTCTGCACAGATGGTGTTTATTGTATGTGATTTGGTTCAGTGCACCTGACTTTGTAGCTATATTAGCCATAGTGTACTGCTTTTGCCAATGGCCTTTGTTGCCACGTACCTTGTAAGTTTGATTGGTACATGCAGAAGACCACACCTTCCAGATTTTAAATGTTCTAGCGATTGTGTCAACCATCGAGTTTGCCTTGTAAATCTTTCTGGAAAGCTTTTATAGGGTGGATATGATCACCAACTCAACAGTTCTGTTTGCTAACTCCCCATTTGAAAAATCACAGAATGAGCCCTTTTCTCTGCACCTGCTCATGAAGTGGTCTCTGGATTCTGGAGGCTTCTATCTTAATGACACAAATTCTGACTAATGAAAGTGGAAATTTAATCTGACTCTTAATTTAGTCCTCTAATATCTTTTGGGAATCTTTTAATTGTGCAGCTGAATTGTTGTAGACCCTCACTTCTAATTATTAAACAAATCTTAATAGCTTGTTTTTCTGCATCATACGCACCCAAATCTAAAAACCTTAGCTCTGAATATTGTTTAAACAGTTTAAATTTTGTTAAGAGAACTGCTGTATCCCAATTAAAACTGAAGAAGTTTTGTGGGTATTCTGACAATATGCTTTTATTACTTTGTTTGCTGTTGATTTGGCACAGAGCCCAACCACTTGTATTTCTCAAGTAAGCTAAACTGGCCTGTTGATAGAGATTCATCTACTTATGTGAAAACCGTTTTCAACATTCCCTGAATCTGTATTGAACAAAGATGTTGAACATTGTACCATGCACTTTAACACACCAAAAATCTACCAACTACGCATTTCACCTGTAAATTTGACTTTCTTTCTGATTGTTCAAACAGGGTAGGCCTCATCAGAACAATGTTTGCCAGTGCTGTTCGCCATCTCATGTTAAGGAGAAATTTAATTAAATACATCTAGTACATTAGTCACCTCTTTTAAGATTCTATTCTAAGCCTATCAGGAGTCAGGGACTTACCAAATCACAGCTCTGTCAGGTTGTTCAGTACCACTTTCCTTCATGCTGAATCTTAGAAACATGAAATACTTCAAGTGGGGCTGGCCATGGCCCGCATCAACACCAGTCTCCCAATCTGCCTCAATCCCCTACAGTTTGCCTCCTGACATAACAGGTTTGCAGAGGATGCTATATCCCTAGCCCAGCACTTATCCCTGGAAAACCTGGACAACAAAGACACCTACCTCAGACTCCTGCTCGTTGACAACAGTCCCACCTTCAGCACCATTATTCCCTCCAGACTGATCTCAAAACTCTGTGACCTTGGTCTTAGCTCCGCCCTCTGCAAATGGATCCTAAGATTTCTGACCCACAGACTGCAATCAGTGAGGATAGGTAACTGCCCCTCCTCCACAATAGCACTCAACACTGGAGACCCCAAGGATGCATCCTCAGCCCCCTACTGTACTCCCTTTATACCTACAACTGTTTTGTCAAGTTCTGAACGAACACCATCAAATCTGTAGTGATGACACCACCGTAGTGGGACAGATATCTAACGACAACAAATCAAAGTACAGAAGGGAGATAGAGGGCTTGGTGATGCGGTGCAATGAAAACAATCTGCCTCTCAACTTCGCCAAAACTAAAGAACTGATCATCGACTTCAGAAAGAAAGTAGGAGAACATGTCCCTATCTATATCAACGGAACTGAGGGTGAGAGAGTGAAGAGCATCAAGTTCCTCGGAGTGACAATAACAGACGACCTGTCCTGGATTTCCCATGTAAAAACAACGGTCAAGAAGGCACAACAACGCCTTTTCTTCCTCAGGCGGCTCAGGAAATTTTGCATGTTCATAAGGTTCCTCACCAACCTCTACAGATGCACCATTGAAAGCATACTGTCCAGATGCATAACAGCCTGGTATGGCAACTGCTCTGCCCAGGACAGTAAGAAACCAGAGAAGTGGTGTGCACAGCCCCAGACCATCACGGAAGCCAACCTTCCATCCATGGATAGTAGGAACTGCAGATGCTGGAGAATCTGAGATAACA